>NW_027361754.1:66095000-67295000 GCF_039654945.1 Dendrobates tinctorius | reverse complement strand
CCCAGGGCTGTGGGGTACTCGGTACCGGGCCGGTCTCTCACAGGGGAATGTCACAGCAGCGGTGACCCGGTCTGTGGCCCTGGGCGCCGATGTAAAAGGGGTTAAGTGATGGGATAAAGTTTATGAGTGAATGACTCGTGACGCCACCTGTGGTGTTCAGCAATGAAGATGTTAAGCCGACGCTGCAGACAGATCCTCTGGGACAGATGGTGTGGTGCAGCAATGATGTTGTGGCCCTCCACAGGTAGGGCAGTAGTCCCAGGGCAGTGTAGATGAAGAGATAAGGGAGAGACATAGAGGGTGCAGTGTCAGGCGCAGAGATGTAGCAGTGCTGAGGGGGTTGCAGGAAGAAGGCAAGGACACAACAGGGTGCAGTTTCTTTACCTTTACTTTGCTTGGCAAATGCAGTCCAGGGTCCAGATTACAGATGGCACAGGAGCTGGCTAGCCTGGAAGCAACTCAGGAATCTCTCTAGGCAGATGGGTTGTGTAGTCTCCTCCCTAGCGCTTATTTTAGGTACTTGCAGTACTGTGTTACACTGAAGTTCCACTTGCTTGTTCTCTTTAGAACTCCCTCGTATGGCAGACAGCTGTAGCCTTCCTTCTCTGGCTCACACGTCGCTGTTGTGCCTCCGAGTCTTAAGTGGGAAAAGAGCATTTAAAGCTTCTTATTCCTCCGGTTTCTGTTGCAGGGCCATCAGTGTCTGTACAGCCTTGGAGACCGGGCTCCAGATCATGTGCTATAGCTGGGAATGAGCCTGAACTCTCTGCTCAAACTCCCAGCTCTTCTCGTGTCCACACATGTTGCCCTCCTCACACGAACTCTCTCAATCTTCCCTTCCTGGCCCCCAGAGAGTAGCTCCTCCCCCATTCTTGGTTCAGAGCTCCCTCTGCTGACCTGGATGGAAACTGTGTTGTGTGTCTAGATAAACTGCCAGAGAGATCCCCTATTGCTTCCAAGCATGACATCAGCCTTCCTAGGAGGAAGGCAATGCCATTGTGGCGACCATACTCCTGGAGGCGCTACATTCCCCCCTAGTGCAATTCAGTACTCCCGCACTGAAGAGAAAACAATATGTAAAACATATTAACACATTAACACTTATAAATGTTACAAGATTTCAAAAAGTGAGGAAAAATAAACAAAAACCAAAGCTCAAAAAGAGTCCTATGACGATTAGTACATGCGTCAATGTCCATGGTCCAATTTGCAGGGAATTCTCCGAGTACAGTGCTGACCATTTCTTCTTCTTCCTCTGTGGGCTGAAGGTTGTTTTGCTCTTCCATTCTGTCCTTTAGTTGGTCAGGGCACAGCTTCAGATGATCCCTCGATACTGCTGATGAAGTTTCTCCTCCATCCTTTCTGATAAGGCACACTTTGGTGTTGTCAGAGTTTGATGGTAAAACGGTGTAGGGTTAAGCTTCCCATTGGTCATTCAATTTATGCATCCTTCTTTTCCTCTTTAGGACTTGTTCTCCTGGCGACAAGGGAACTGCAGGTGTGTGTTGATTGTAGTTCTTCTGCTTTTGTCTCGCTTGAACTAGACTCTTTTCCACAAACTGTTGTACTCTGCGGTACTGCTGCTGCCGCTCTGTATCCCAGTCAGCATCTGGTGATGTTACCTCAGGTGTAAGGACTCCCATATCCAAATCAATAGGCAACTTGCCAGGCTTCGCTCTCATTAGGTAGGCTGGAGTGCAGTTGGTGGAATTCACAGGAATGTGATTGTAGAGGTCTACCAGATCTGGCAACTTCTCTGGCCACAGATTCCTCTCTTCCAAAGGCAAGGTCTTCAGTAGGTCGATCACCACCTGATTCATCTTTTCACACATGCCATTGGTCTGTGGATGGTACGGTGTTGTATTGATCTTCTTGCAACCGTACAAGTTACAGAATTCCTGGAACACTTCTGCTTCAAAGGCTGGACCTTGATCTGTAAGCACTCGCTCGGGATATCCATGTGGTCTACAAAAGAGCTGTTGGAATGCTCTGACTGCTGTCCTGGCTGTTTGATCCTTGACAGGCACGACTACCAGGAATCTCGAGTAGTGGTCAACGATGGTAAGAGCATAAATGTAGCCTGAACGGCTTGGAACCAGCTTCACATGGTCCAGGGCTACCAACTCAAGGGGTTGTTTGGTTATTATTGGCTGCAAAGGAGCTCGCTGGCTGTTACGGTCCTTTCAGCGCAGGTTGTATTGTCCACACTCCCGGCACCAATTTTCAATGACCTTCCTCATACCAGCCCAGTGGAATCTCTCCCGGAGCAAGGCTTGCAACTTCTTCCATCCGAAGTGTCCAGCTCCATTGTGATAGACTTCTAAGACCATTGATGCCTCCCTCTTTGGGACTACAACTTGACGGACCAGCTCATGAGTGCGGGCATTGATACTCCTCTGACACAGCTTTCCTTCATAAATGAACAGCCTGCCTCTTTCCTTCCACAACTGCTGGGTTTCTTCAGGAGCATCTGGATCCGGGCGTGAGTCAGCTTGTGACAGGAGCTCCTTTATCAGGCGGACAGCGGGGTCGCTATCCTGCGTTTCTGCCCAGTCATGATGAGGCAATGGATTTAGGGTGGCCTCTTTCATGATAGACCGTCCGTTTCTCACTCCTTGGGCACGTTGGGCCGCAATTGGCCGGTGGAAGGCAGGTAACTCTATTTCTTCGAGTGCCTCAGGGTCTTCTCCTGCATCTGGCAGATTAGGCATTCTTGACAGCGCATCAGCATTGGCATTCTTGTGCCCCGCTCGGTACTTGATGGTGAATTCATAGTTAGACAGCCGGGCCATCCATCGCTGCTCCAGTGCACCTTGTTTAGCAGTTTCTAAGTGAGTCAACGAGTTGATGTCCGTGAAGATGGTAAACTTGGCTGAAGCTAGGTAATGCTTGAATCGTTCAGTCACAGCCTAGACTATGGCGAGGAACTCCAGTTTGAAGGAACTGTAGTTGTCAGGGTTCCTTTCAGTGGGATGAAGCTTCCTGCTGGCGTAGGAGATCACTCTTTCTTTGCCATTCTTACCTGTGACAGTACTGCTCCCAGTCCCACGTTGCTGGCATCAGTATACAACACAAATGGTTGGTCATAATCTGGGTAGGCCAGAACTTCATCTCCTGTGAGAGCCATCTTCAGTCGAGTGAAGGACCTCTCCAGTTCCTCATTCCATTCAAATGTAGTACTCTTCTTCCTGGCTTTCTTGGGCTGGCCCACCAGAAGATTTTGCATAGGGGTGGCTATCTCAGTGAAGCCTTTGATGAACCTTCGGTAGTAGCCTACCAACCCGAGGAATTGACGTTGCTGGGCTTCTGCCAGTCCCGGATGACGGTGACTTTGTCAGGATCCGGTGCCACACCTTCTGTACTCACTACATGACTGAGGTACTGTACATTGGGCTTCAGGAGGTGGCATTTGGATGGCTTCACTTTCAGGCCAAAGTTGGACAAGGCTTCAAACACCTCAGCCAGGTGCTTCAGATGGTCTTCATAAGTCTTGGCGAAAACAATGACATCGTCAAGGTATAACAGGACTGTCTAGAAGTTCTTGTGTCCAAGACAGCACTCCATTAGCCGTTGAAATGTCTCTGGGGCGGTGCAGAGCTCGAACGGCATGTAGTTGAACTCGCAGAGACCCATTGGGGTGGTAAACGCTGTTTCCTCCTTGTCTGCCTCTGCCACGAGAACCTGCCAATACCCACTAGTGAGATCTAAGGTGGAAAAATAGTTAGCAATTTTAAGTACGGCTAATGACTCCTCAATTCTGGGCAGGCATCCTTATGTGTAATGCTGTTAATTTTTCGGTAATCAACACACATTCTCATGGTACAATCTTTCTTTTTCCCAAAGACTATTGGAGCTGCCCAAGGGCTACAACTGTCTCTGATCACCCCAGCTTCCTTCATTTCCCGCAACATACTTTTGGCACATTGGTGTTGTGTTGGGGGTTTAGGCCGGTACCTTTCTTTAATGGGGGGATGATCTCCAGTGGGGATATGGTGTTGAACCCCTTTTGCCTTCCCAAAGTCTAGGGGGTGTTTACTGAATACCCGCTCCTACTTCTGAGTCACTCGGTAAACCCCACTCTTTTGGTATGAAGGGGTGGAGTCAGTCCCTACATGCAGCTGCTGACACCACTCCTCCAGTTGCTTTACAGAGCCATTGTTCTCCACCTGGTCGGATGAGACCAAGGGCTCTGCTGCCCGTATTGCATTGTTACTGACAGTAAGCAGCTTAGCAACTGTGGCATACCGAGGCCTCCTCTTCCGCACAATTCAAGAGACGTACAGGTACTCTCCCTTTGCGGACATCAACTACCCCTCTGGCTGTCAGGACAGTGGGCCGGCTATCAGAGTACACTGGCTCTACCAATGCTTGGTAATCTTTTCCTCTGAGGCCAATGGCTGCCCGACACCAAATCAACATTTCACATCTGGGGGGTATCGCAAAGGGGAAAGAATCACTCACTCTGACGCTGCCAATTTCTCCACCAGACAGTTCTACCTGTTGTCTTTGCATCAGGGCCTTGATCTCCTTCTGCAGGACTCACTGGAACCAGCAGTCTCGGCTACCTGTTGCAGCAAAACAATAACCTCGGCAAGACAATTTTCAATCACATTAGTACCTAGGGTCATCATTGGGTTACATTCTCGTCGATCAATGTCTACAACTATCAGACCTTGAGATTTTAGCTCTACTCTCCCCACTTTAATAGTAATCTCTTTACATCCTACTTGCGGCAAGGACTGACCATTGTTGGCAATTACTGTCAGTTCATCACTTGGGCCACGAGTAAGTTCAGAGTCAGCCCAATACCGCTTGTAAAGGATATATGGCATAGTTGTCACCTGAGAGCCAGTGTCCAGCAAAGCGTTCATGGGGATGCCGTCAATCACCACTGGGAGGATCGGTCGTCCTCCAACATACTTGGCTCGCCAGTTCTTTGGGCCTTATGGTCCTACTACTGGGGGTTGGCCCTCTGCCCCAGGAGTTGCTCGTTTAAATAACAGAATCTTGCGATGTGGCCTGCCTTGCAGCAGCGACGATAGATGGGACGTCCCTCCTGGTCATAGCGATCGTTGTCTCTCCCTCGGTGTGGTGGGATCCTCTTCTTCCGTAGCCATGGGACTTCCTCTGGACCAGAGGCCAGCTGGATCTTCCCCTTTGATGACTCCTGCATGGACTGCACGGTTTTGGCAAGTGCAGCCATATTTTTGTTCAACTCCTGGACCTGAAGACGCAGTTCGGCAGATGGGTCTTTGTCCAGAGTCTGTGCATCAGCCTCCACAGGGCTGAGAGGGAAAGATGCGGCTTCTTGATGGTATGTGATCGCTGGGCGCCTAGGGGGCGCTGGGCGGCTGACAGTTGGTTCATGCAGCACCCGAATAGCCCTGTCCTTGAAGTCTGTAAAGTCTATGTCAGGGTTTTGTAGGGCTATGATGCGCAGCTGTGCTCTGTGGGTACTGGATAGGAGTCCCTCAATAAATTGTTCCTTTAGCAGTCTGTCTCCATCTTTCATACTGTCTGGGTCAATCTGCTTTACGGCTCGCAGCGCTTCCTGCAGGTTAACAGCATAGTCCCGTATACTGTCCTGCGCTCTCTGCTTACACCCAAAGAGTCTCATTTTTATTTCAGCTGCAGTGCTGGTGTCAAAGGTGCTTCTTAGCTTAGCCAGAATCTTTTTAACAGTCTCTTTATCAGTGTCCTGACAGGCTTTTACTTCTCTTTGCGCTGCACCAGTTAGCTGCCCAATAAGGATGTTTACTTTTTGGTTTTCAGACAGAGGATACACCTCAAACAAACTGCACAGTCTCTCTTTGAATTCACTCAGGGTATGTGACTCACCTGAGCACTGCGGTAGCCAGGCCGCTCCCGGTATATAGGGTATGGACAGCGGCATTATGGGGACTGCTGCGGTGGGCGCTGATTCTTGCGGTGCACTGGAGGCAGAGCTGGCTGCTGGATGCAGCGGCGCTATGGGAGCCGCAGCTGCGCCCTGCAGCTTGTGGCGCTGTGGGGTTTACAGTGGCATCCGCCGCTGCGTCTGCTCTTGCTTCAGACATTCTCTTCCCCCCTAGTTAACATTGGCCAGGCCCTGGGTTGCGCTGGCTCACCGGTTACCGCTCCACCGGCTGGACGATCGGGGGACGCCGGGGCTTCTCACTTCTCGCGCGCTGGCCTCTTCCCGCGCGGCGCTTTACTTTGCGCTCTTCGGCTGGCTCCGCCGACGACAACCCGCCCCTTTGGTTTCTCGCATGCCAAGCAGCGGGGTAATAGCGGCGATGGCGCCAACAGTCTGTGGCACACAGGACAGTCTCTGGCACACAGGACCCGGGGACACCGGGCTCCGTTAATCCTGTTCGTGACGCCAAAATGGGTCGCCCTCCCAGGGCTGTGGGGTACTCGATACCGAGCCGGTCTCTCACAGGGGACTGTCACAGCAGCAGTGACCCGGTCTGTGGCCCTGGGCGCCAATGTAAAAGGGGTTAAGTGATGGGATAAAGTTTATGAGTGAATGATTCGTGACGCCACCTGTGGTGTTTGGCAATGAAGGTGTTAAGCCGACGATGCAGACAGATCCTCTGGGACAGATGGTGTGGTGCAGCAATGATGTTGTGGCCCTCCACAGGTAGGGCATTAGTCCCAGGGCAGTGTACATGAAGAGATATGGGAGAGACGTAGAGGGTGCAGTGTCAGGCGCAGAGATGTAGCAGTGCTGAGGGGGTTGCAGGAAGAAGGCAAGGACACAACAGGGTGCAGTTTCTTTACCTTTACTTTGCTTGGCAAATGCAGTCCAGGGTCCAGATTACAGATGGCACAGGAGCTGGCTAGCCTGGAAGCAACTCAGGAATGTCGGTGCTTTTAAGAATACGTTTATGGGACTTGAGGGGACTTTCCTCAGTCACGGCCTGATTACCGAAACAGGGGTAACACAGGTTGCCCACGCAGGGGGCTCTAAGCAAGCAAACACGGTAACGTAGAGCACGACTACTCCCGGCAACGGCCGGTCACTATAGGGCCGCAGTGTGGCCGACTACAGGTACTTAAGTCTAGAGTCTACTTAGCTGTCCAGACGTCCCTCGCCGTTCTGGCTGCTGGTCTTTCGGCGAAATAGTTGCTGGGCCCAGTTGCTGAGGTGCTGTCGGAGTCTTTGCGCTCTCTGGCGCACTGAGGATGCTGGAGCCCCACGGGCCCCGGCAGAGTCCTTAGACGAGTAGGCCGCATTCCCCGGACCCTGGCAGGCGGCAGTGGTGTATGGTGGCGAGTGACAGGCCACCTGCGCAGCTAACGGCTGCGACGGGGGGTCCGCGATCAGCAGAGGCCCGGCCCCTGCTGCAGACCGGAGCGGGACAGTGGTGGCCGCCGCCGACACAGGACTGATCGCGGCCACTGGTGAGAGCAGTACAGCTATGGGTGGCTGTAAAATAATGCGTATTCTTGTAAAATACTTAGGACTAGTTACCAGATAAAAATGTATTGGTTTATTTGAATTCTTCCATTAAAGAAAAGATTATTACAGAAAAACATAAAAATAGGTGCATGATTATAAAGAGATTGTCCATTTGTTCATAGCATGTATTCTTCTTTCTCTGGGATCTCACATGGCAAATGGCATCTGTCTCTCTTAGGCTTCTTACGTAGTAAAGTTACATATCAGCTGTCTGTCCATTCAATGCTATGTCCGTGCAGAGATGACATCCTCGCGTCTGTGTCTCATGATGGGGAGGGAGCAAGCGCCACCTCTAGAGTTAGCCATGAATTATATACATCTCTTAAAGCACGTGATCTCTGTATATATGGAGCTGACCTTTTAACATGAGCTAATCTTACATATGTAGTGGAGTTGACATTTAACATGAGCTAAACTTCCAAGAATAACCTATGTAGTGTCAGCTAAAGCAATGTACAGAACTGAGTGTAATAAGAAATTAACAACCAAATTATTAATATTTAACAGTGGCGGGGAGCAGGCCACAGCCGCGGGCCGAGGGGAGGTGGCAGCGGCCGCGGGTGACCGCGGGTAGGCCACAGCCGCTGGCTGAGGAGAGGCGGCAGATGGCCGCGGATGGTACTGGAGCTGCAGTGGCCACGAGCTGGAGCGGGGAAGCAAGTCTCGGACGGTCGCCCTGGTACCGTCGTTCTGGAGTCCTCGGTGAGCGTCCTCCCTGGCACTGGTGAGTCGCTCTCGCTTTTAGTTGCTTCCATGTTCTCCTGCAGTCTCTGTCTCGGTCTCCTGACTCATCGTCCCGGGAATTCCCCTCCTGGGTTCCTATCTCCCCGCCCCCCATGACTAAGCATTTCTCAAGCCCTAAGCTGCTGTTGAGTCCTGAACTACTCTCCCCTGCCATCTTGTGGTCATTTCTAGGTACTGCACTCTCTTGTCTATCTTTCCCTGCTGTTACCTTTCTGTCTGTCACAACTGTCCGACGCCGAACTCTGTCCCCCGGGGACAGTTTCCCCCGGAAACTAGATGACGGCTCCCCTGGTTCCGGCCCGGACACTCGACGGGGGCCATACCTCCCACACTCCCCTGCCCTGTGTGCTCGCCAGTCCTCAGGTGAGGGTTTTCGTAGACTCGGGTTAGTCTTTGGGGACGACAGTTCTTGTCGCCATACGAACTGGTCCTGTTCGTAGCGTTCAGGGGCTTGCCAACGGTTGACCGCTCGGAGCGTCTAAGTTCGACTGTAGTGGAACGTTCTGGGGTGGTAGATGGGGGTAGGCCGGTTGACTCTGGCGGTCTGACTGGGTCTGCTGCAATGTCACTACTTGGAGGGCTTGCGGATGTGGCTGGGAAGTCCTCTTCATCATCCGGGTCCCAGACTGGTGACGGGGGTCATGGACCTGAAGGGTCGGCTCAGGTCGCATGGGATCAGTGGAGGCGCAGGGGCGCAACATATTTCGGTGCACAGTACGAGTGAGAGGTACATCATTTCCTTCGGATTGTATTTCATACACAGGCCCGTTGGGGCTTATCCGGCGCAACACTCGGTATGGGTTTTCCTCCCACCGTGGTTCTAACTTGTTCTGGGGGCACTGATCTAGTACAAGTACCAGATCCCCAGTCTGGAAATCAATTGGTGGGGGCAGCGCTCCCCTTGGGTGTTCTAGATCCTGGAGCTTTGTATGGACAATTCGGTGGAGGGTCTGCATCCGGTGCCGGTGGTTTCGGACCCACGAGGATACTCCAGTCCAGGGTTGGGGTTCCTCCGGGTTTAACTCCACTTTCCCTTGATTCCTTTGCCCTCCTGCCCAAACAGCATTGAGTAGGGGGTGTAACCAGTCACCCGGTGCACCCTGTTATTATACACCCACACCAGCTCAGGGATGTATTCAGGCCAGCGGGCCTTTCGGTCACTCTCTAGGGTACGCAGCATTTGGATTAGTGTCCGATTGAATCATTCGCAGGCTCCGTTCCCCTGTGGGTGGTATGGTGTAGTCCGAGACTTATCAATACCGTAGAGGCGATATAGTTCTTCCATGACTCTTCATAGGAAGCACGCTCCTTTGTCCGAATGTATTTGTTTCGGGCAGCCATACACTTGGATAAAGTTTTTACAAATCGCATAGGCAGCCAACTCCGCTGTTTGGTCTCGGGTGGGGGTGACCACGGCAAACATGGTTAAATGATCTACCATAACGAGGCAATGTTCATACCCCTGGTAGGCAGGACCTATGGTCAGATAGTCCACCGTGAGGAGCTCGAGGGGAGCTGATGTTACAATTGTCTGCATCGGGGCTCGTTGCGCGGGGGCTTAGCGAGCTCGCACAGGTGGCAGGTTCGGCAAACTTCCTCCACAGCAGCGTGCAAATGTGGATGGTACACTATCTGCTGCAACTATTGCAAAGTCTTTTGAGCACCAAAGTGAGCCCCCTTTTCGTGGGCTTCCCGAGCCAGCTGGCTGAGATAGGTTCCGGGCACGATCACCTGCCATACTGTCGCAGACGTTGTTCGCGACACGGCTCTCCGATATAAAGGTCCCTTTTTGATGACTAGTTTCTCCCACTGGTGCAACATCAGCAACATATCCTGGGTCAAAGTTTGTCTCTGTGAGCCAGTAGGCAATTTGCCGGTGGCCACCCATCGGCGCAGGAGTCCAATCTCTCCATCCTCTTGTTGCTGCTGAATCCACTTGTTGCGTGACTGTTCTAATATCCCCCCTAAGGGTCCCGGATGGGGCGCTTCTTGCGCATTAGCAGTAAGTGCAGCGGTGGTGAGGGCAAACGGCGTCTCTTCCCCTTCTAATTCATTGTCTCGATTCCTCCCTGGGGAGGTGTGTCAGATTCTGGAGAGTGCATCAGCGTGCACGTTTTCAGCTCCCTTGTAGATGATCTTGTAGTTGAACTTGGCCATCCGAGCCACCCACCGCTGCTCTAGGGCTCCCAGTTTGGCATTCTCCACATGGGCTAATGGGTTGTTATCAGTCCACACCACCATCTCGGAGCCTGACAGGTACTCTGCGAACCGCTCCGTCATTGCCCACACTACCGCGAGGAGCTCAAGCTTAAAGGATCTGTAATTGTCCGGGTTTCGCTAGGAGTCATGCAGCGACCGGCTTCCATAGGTGATCTTTCTCTCGGCCGTCCTGCACCTGAGACAACACAGCTCCTAGTCCCTGGAGGCTCCTGTCGGTATGCAGGATGAACGGTAGCGAGAAATGCGCATATACCAATACCGGGGCGTTCAAGAGTGCAGCTTTGAGATCTTGAAATGCATACTCTTGTGGTTGTTGCCACTGGACCTTCCGTCCATTCGCCCGGCTGGGGTCCCCTTCAGCAGGTCCTGCAGGGCTCGGGCTCGGCGTGCAAAATTCTTCACGAACCGACGGTAGTAGCCGGCCAACCCTGGGAAGGCCCGCACATCCTTTACCATTTCGGGGGTAGGCTACCCCTGGATGGCAGCAACCTTTTCCAGGGATGGTCTGACACCTTCCGCCAAGACAGTATGCCCCAGATATTCAATCTGGGTACGGAACAGGTGGCATTTCTGGGGCTTTACCTTCAACCCGTACTTCTGCAGCCGGCCGAGCACCTGCCCCAACCGCCGCAAGAGGTCCTCGAACATGGTGGAATAGATAATGATATCGTCCAGGTATATCAACGTGGCTTCAAAGTTGAGGTTTCCTAGACACCGCTCCATCAGCCGCTGGAAGGTTCCTGGGGTGTTGGCCAGCCCGAATGGCATCCGATTAAAGTCGAACAGTCCTATGGGAAGGATAAATGCCGTCTTGGCTGTCTTCCTCCGACATTGGCACCTGCCAGTACCCACTGGCCAGATCTAGAGTCGAAAAGTATGTTGTGTTCCCCAAGGCGGACAGAGACTCTTCTATGTGGGGCAGTGGATACGAATCCTTGATGGTGCAGGCGTTCAACTTTCGATAATCCACACAAAAACGCAGGGTGCCATCTTTCTTACGAACCAGAACAATGGGGGCCGCCGAGGGGCTCTGGCTTTCTCGTATGACCCCCTTCCAAAGCATTTGGGCTAATAGAGTTTTCACTTCCTGGTATAGCTGTGGTGGTATTTGCCGATATCGCTCCCGGATGGGGGCCGCCCCTGCCATGGGGATCCCATGCGTGATGGCCATGGTACATCCAAAGTCATCCTCATGACTGGCGAAGACACTGTAATATTGCCCAAGAAGTGTCTCTACCTGGAGAAGTTGGGCTGGCGCTAGGCCGGAAAGTTCGGCCCACATTCTCTCCAGGATGGCTCGACCTTTCTCCTGGGTCGAGGATACGGCAGTTTGTTGGTTTCATACCGTTACTGCCCAAGGATCTTCGGGTTGCACCTTCAACTGGACCGCGGGGTCCGGCAGCATCTCCTCCAAAGGCCTCACTAGTTTGGCCATTTCCGCCCGCGGCTTCATGGTGATATCTTGGTCTTCCAGGTTGACACAACGCACCAGGACGGTTCCTTCCGCACCGTGGCTAGGGAGCGGGCTACCAGTATGCCAGGGTGCAGGCGCTCCGAGTAGCAGGGTTCCACCTGCACCTCCATGCCCTCCAGTGGCATCAGGCGCAGATCAGCATGGCCACCACCGTCTGCCCTGGAGGAAGCATGAGCGGGGGAGCCGCCGGTGCGATGACTTTGCCAAGCACCTCACCCTGCTGGCACTCCAGGAGCACTCGCGCCTCCCGCACCAACAGCTGGAAGACCTGCCCTTGGGCTGTGCAAGAACCCCAGTGGCTCAGAGTCTCTTGTGTGGGCTCATTGAGGAGGAGGTTGCCAAACTCTCATAGTATGTTCATACCCAGAGTAACCGGATGTTTGCTGTTTGTGTCTCCCTGGGTCAAGACCACTCCCCGGCGGCCGAGTGATTTGCCGCTTATCGAAATCCGCATCCAGACTATTCCAACAACAGGAATTGGTAGCTGGTTGGCTGCTACCAACTTTATCACGTTCTCCCACCGAGGTCTCACTGCCTCTGGAAAATGCTGCCGAAAGTAAGTCTCTGGCATGGTTGTGACTTGCGATCCCGTATCTACTAGGCATCGTACGGCACCGCCTTCGATCTCTGCCCATACCACTGGGCACCGCGCGACCAGGTCTTCATGACTCCCTCCACCCCGTGTGGTGGGCTCCGACTCCGGGCGGCGCCTCCACGGCTCAGGATTTTCTGCTCTTCTTTGCTAGTGGGGCGAGTTCCCCCTGGAACGTGGGCACTCTCGGGCGGCGTGCCCCACTTCTCCACAATTGTAACAGGCGAATGGTCGCGGGGACCGACTTGGGTGAGGGCCGCGATGGTTCATGCCTCCTTCACCTGGCCCTGGCCGACTCCTTGCGGCCGATTTCTTGGCCTCGGCCAGTTCACCTTTAATACTCTGTATCTCTTGCTTCATCTCTTGTACCCAGTGGGGTTCGCTCAGGGTGCTTACGGATGCTTCGATACTCCGAGCCATCCCCATGGGGACCGTCACCTCTTGCTCCTGTTCCCGTACCCGTGCCTCCTTCCCTATTTTGGAAAAGGTCAGATGTGGGTCCACTCGCACCCGTTCACACAAAGCCTGTCTTGTCGAGGTGTCTCGTAACCCGGTCACTAACAGGTCACGTAATGTTACGTCCACGGTCCCCACACCGACTCCACCCTTTCTTTCAATGGCTAAAAACAGTTCCTGCAAAATATTCATATACTGGGTCACTGTTTCCCCCTCTTTCTGCATGCGTCTAAACATCTGGGTTCTCAGTTCCCCCACATCGGTTGGGTCCCCATAGGCCTCTTCTAAGATCTGTAGCACCCTGACGAAGGTGTTTCGCTGCCCCTGGGGCCTCAACATTACGGTATTCCGGGCTTCCATGTCCAACGCCATCAGGGCCACCTCTGCCTCTAGGTCAGGGGCAAGCGGATGCATCCTAAATAACCCACGCATACGCTCCGTCCAATTCCACAGCATAGTATTGCTGCCGGAGAACCTGGGTAGATTGCTTAACATAGCCCCCAAAGAAATACTGGGCCAGGGGCTCTCGTTGTCCACGCTCAGAGACTGCATCCTGCCGACTCCGCCAAATGTGGTACTAGCAGGTACGCAGGATGCAGCGTTGAGTCGCGAGACAACTACGGTGCTTTTAAGAATACGTTTATGGGACTTGAGGGGACTTTCCTCAGTCACAGCCTGATCACCGAAACAGGGGTAACACTGGTTGCCCACGCAGGGGCTCTAAACAAGCAAACACGGTAACGTAGAATACGACTACTCCCGGCAACGGCCGGTCACTATAGGGCCGCAATGTGGCTGACTACGGGTCCTTAAGTCTAGAGTCTACTTAGCTGTCCAGACGTCCCTCGCCGTTCTGGCTGCTGGTCTTTCGGCGAAATAGTTGCTGGGCCCAGTTGCTGAAGCGATGTCGGAGTCTTCGCGCTCTATGGCGTGCTGAGGATGGAGTCAGAAGACTACCAACAAATTTTGCAGCATAATGTAGGGCCCAGTGTGAGAAATCTGGGTCTCCCTCAGAGGTCATGGGTCTTTCAGCAGGACAATGACCCAAAACATGCTTCAAAAAGCACTAGAAAATGGTTTGAGAGAAAGCACTGGAGACTTCTAAGGTGGCCAGCAATGAGTCCAGACCTGAATCCCATAGAACACCTGTGGAGAGATCTAAAAATGGCAGTTTGGAGAAGGCACCCTTCTAATATCAGGGACCTGGAGCAGTTTGCCAAAGAAGAATGGTCTAAAATTCCAGCAGAGCATTGTAAGAAACTCATTGATGGTTACCGGAAGCAGTTGGTCGCAGTTATTTTAGCTAAAGGTTGTGCAACCAAGTATTAGGCTGAGGGTGCCAATACTTTTGTCTGGCCCATTTTTGGAGTTTTGTGTGAAATGATCAATGTTTTGCTTTTTGTGTCATTCTCTTTTGTGTTTTTTCATTTAATACAAATTAAATGAAGATAATAATACCAAAGAATTTGTGTTTGCAATTATTTTCAGGAAGAAACTGAGTATTATCTGACAGAATTGCAGGGGTGTCAATACTTTTGAACACAACTGTAGATGCATAAGGTGACTGAGATGGCATAAGGGATGTAGCAGACCACTCTGTATCCATCTTACTTAGACCTTCTTTTCAACATTGCCATAGGACTAGAGTTGAGCGACTTTTGGTTTTTTAGGGTCGCGTTTCGTTTTGTGAAACCCGACTTTTCCAAAAGTCGGGTCGAGCAAGATCGTCCGGTTATAGGGAAAAGTCGGGGTCGTCCCGAAACACGAAACCCAATGTAAGTCAATGGGGAATAAAAGTCGGCAGTGAGAGGAGGACAGGAAACACACCTACAGTGCCCATTTGAATGCCAAAAGCATCAATTCTTCTTACTTAAGCTTGTCAACCTTAATTAACTTCATAATACAAGTTACGCACTGAAAAATGGGGGTTATTTGGCTAAAGTTGTGGGGGGGGAGGGCTGGCTGCAGGTTTTCATGTGCCCTGGGCAAAAGAGCGCCCCTTTAACACATACCACAACTCATCATGCTCCGATACGGCAGAGAAAAAGCGGTATAGTACAATGAAAAATACCTCACTTTTTACATCTCATGACGAGGCCCATCTATTTCTCCATACAGAATCATTGGTCCCATATAATGTTTGAAACAGTATATGATGAGCTCCACATAATGCTACAGTATATGTTGGTCCCCATGGATGAAGCTCCACTGTCTTATGGGCCCAAATAATGCTCCAAACATAATGGGCCCCATTTCTAATGCTCTAGTGTATAATGGGCCCTGTAAATGCTGCTCCAGTGTCTGATGTCCACCTTTGGAATGTTCCAGTGTATGGTGGGCCCCATCTATCATTCTCCAGAGTATAGTGCTCCCCAAAAATTGCTGTCCCAACATTGAAAACAATCAAATAAGTCTCCTCACTAGGGAATCCCTGTACTTGTCTGGATTCCTCGTCGTCCCCATCTTCCATCTCACTGCACAGTATTTCAACTTTGCAAGTGCTGTGATCCTGGGCAAGCAGGGGGGGCCCACTCGTTGGCGACGACACTGGCACAGGGCCCCTGATAGTACGGTGGTGTGTCTGATGGCGGGTGGGCCGAACCTGCACTTTCATCTGCAGCTTCCTCTTTGTCACCGTGTAAGATGGAACTGTATATGGGAAGGGTAACCTGAGTTTCATTAGGGTCAGATTCAGGTCGTGTAGCGTGCGAGGGGAATGTAGTGGTCTGGGTCAATGTACCAGCAGATTCATCGAGCAGTGGCTGGGCATCAGTGCACTTGTGTCGCCCCCAGGAGTACGGTCGCCACAGTGGCATTACCTTCTTCCTAGGGAGTGTGATGTCATGCTTGGGAGCAACGAAGGATCTCTCTAGCAGGTTAACTGATTGGGCGGCGTTATTCCCACGAGTCATGACCCTCCAAACAGCGTTCATGAAGGCAAAGTGTTTGTTTTACGTGGGCAGTATGGTTGCAAAGCTGAACCTTAAAGGAATGTCCAGAAGGGCACCACCAGGAGTGGAGCCTACGGTTAAATTCGACTCCACCTGGGAAACCTCAACCATGCCAGCTACAGAACAGATGCACACATTGCAAGCTTAATTCCGTTAACGAACGAGACTCCGTCATGCCCCGCGGTCCGAGTCCGGCTTACTAGAGGGACACGTGAGGCTCTGGCACATGAGATTGGCCAATAACTGGTGTGTCATGCCCTTACATGTCCGTGGCTGCATGTGCGCTACACTGAAAAGGCCAGCGTTTGTCGCTTACAGGTGCAGATAACCCGCTGAACAACGTTAGTGATGGGGATCACTGATTACAATTATTACCCACGAACAATGATTTCCCAGTAAGTGCAGGTCAACCGCAGTTCCGGAATTAGGCCTAACCGTCATTCCTGAAAAAATGAAAAACTTACGTGTGCAAACCACAGGTGCTGTAGCTTGCTTAACAGCTCGCCAGCCGTTCTCACGCCCAGTATGGATTACACGTGATTGCACAAAGGTGAGAAAGGGTACCGTATCCCCAGATAACATGTATGGATAGCGTACACATTCAAAAGATATGTCTATACATCAGGAGGCAGGCTCAGACGGTGTTAGGCCCAGTATGGATTGCACGTGATTGCACAAAGGTTAGAAAGGGTACCGTTTCCCCGGATAACATGTATGGATAGCGTACACATTCAAAATATATGTCTCAGGAGGCAGGCTCAGACGGTGTTAGGCCCAGTATGGATTGCACGTGATTGCACAAAGGTTAGAAAGGGTACCGTATCCCCGGATAACATGTATGGATAGCGTACACATTCAAAATATATGTCTCAGGAGGCAGGCTCAGACGGTGTTAGGCCCAGTATGGATTGCACGTGATTGCACAAAGGTTAGAAAGGGTACCGTATCCCCGGATAACATGTATGGATAGCGTACACATTCAAAATATATGTCTCAGGAGGCAGGCTCAGACGGTGTTAGGCCCAGTATGGATTGCACGTGATTGCACAAAGGTTAGAAAGGGTACCGTATCCCCGGATAACATGTATGGATAGCATACACATTCAAAATATATGTCTCAGGAGGCAGGCTCAGACGGTGTTAGGCCCAGTATGGATTGCACGTGATTGCACAAAGGTTAGAAAGGGTACCGTATCCCCGGATAACATGTATGGATAGCGTACACATTCAAAATATATGTCTCAGGAGGCAGGCTCAGACGGTGTTAGGCCCAGTATGGATTGCACGTGATTGCACAAAGGTTAGAAAGGGTACCGTTTCCCCGGATAACATGTATGGATAGCGTACACATTCAAAATATATGTCTCAGGAGGCAGGCTCAGACGGTGTTAGGCCCAGTATGGATTGCACGTGATTGCACAAAGGTTAGAAAGGGTACCGTATCCCCGGATAACATGTATGGATAGCGTACACATTCAAAATATATGTCTCAGGAGGCAGGCTCAGACGGTGTTAGGCCCAGTATGGATTGCACGTGATTGCACAAAGGTTAGAAAGGGTACCGTTTCCCCGGATAACATGTATGGATAGCGTACACATTCAAAATATATGTCTATACATCAGGAGGCAGGCTCAGACGGTGTCAGGCACAGTATGGATTTGTACACAGCGGAGGAGCAGGGAGAGGTAAAGATTGCAAATGCAGGGGCCCTGCCCAAGCAAGGGGGGCCCACTCGTGAGCGTCGGTACTGGCACTGGGCCCCTCATAGTACGGCGGTGTGTCTGACGGCGGGTGTGCACCACCACCGTCAGAGACACTTGATTGCACTATGAAGGACCCTGTACCAGTGCCCGCTCCCAAGAGTCGGCCTACCCACCTGTCCAGGGCAACGGCACTCGCACGGTGTCGTGCGCTAGGTGGTGACCCCGGCCATGGGGGGGGAGGCAGCACAGTTAGGGAGTTTTAGAAAGTGGCATATGTTGATGTTGGACATTCAGCTGATGCAAAAGGTGAAATAGGTCAAGTCCCAGGAAGAGGTGGACCAAAGCAAGCCATTTTTCTGTCACCCTATGTGTCATCAGAGGAAGGTGGGACAAAATCCTTGGAAACCCATGCGTGGTTCATTTTAATGAAGGTTAGATCATCCACATTTTGGGTTGACAGACGGGTCCTTTTTTCTGTCAGGATTGATCCAGCTGCACTGAAGACTCTTTCCGATAGCACACTTGCAGCTGGGCAAGCGAGCTCCTGTAAGGCATATTGGGCCAATTCAGGCCAGGTGTCCAGTTTAGCGGCCCAATAGTCAAAGGGGAATGACCTGTGTGGGAGAACATCGATATGGGAGGAAAAGTAGTTTGTAACCATAGTTGACAACTTCTGTCTCCTGTCACTTTGCATCGATGCAGTATTACCAGTTGTGTGAGTGGTACTTGAAAAATCAGTCCACAACATTGTCATGAAACCCCTGTCTCCAACGCCACTTCTGCTGTGTGCACCACGAACACCTCCGCCAAGCTGCCCCCGGCCCGTACGGCTCGTGTGAGAACCATCACCGCTGCTGTGTGCTGGGAATGCCTCAAGCAACCGATTTACCAGAGTTGCTTGTTTATTAGCCAATATTAGGTCAAGGTTCTCCTGTGGCATGATGTTTTGTAATTTGCCTTTATAGCGTGGATCCAGGATGCTGGCCAACCAGTAGTCGTCATCGTTCATCATTTTGGTAATGCGTGGGTCCCTTTTTAGGATCTGCAAGGCATAATCTGACATGTGGGCCAATGTTCCCGGTGTCAATGATGCACTGCGAGTGCTGGTTGGAGGAGCACTTTCTGGCAAATCCACATCCCTCCAGTCACGCACAAACCCTGTACCAGACCTTGCCACGCCAACATTTTCACTTGCCCCACGAGATGCATCCTCCTCCCCTAAGTAATCATCCCCATCATCCTCCTCCTCTTCTTCCTCCACCTCGTCCAGGAGAGGTCCCTGAGCAGACAATGGCTGAATGTCATCAAGGATTCCCTCCTCCTCTTCCTCCTCAGCAACATTGGCTGCAGACGCCTGCTCCTTAAGGTGCGTCAAAGTTTGCATGAGCAGACGCATAAGTGGGATGCTCATGCTTAGGGTGGCGTCGTCTGCGCTTACCAGCCGTGTGCATTCCTCAAAACACTGAAGGACTTTACAGAGGTCTTTCAGCTTTGACCACTGCACACCTGTCAACTCCATGTCTGCTCTCAAAGTGCCTGGCCGTGTATCCTCCCACAAATGCATTATGGCCTGCCTCTGCTCGCACAGCCGCTCCACCATGTGCAGGGTGGAGTTCCACCTTGTTGCAATGTCGATAATGAGGCGGTGGTTGGGAAGGTGGAGCAATCGCTGCAGCTTCTGCATACGAACGGAGTGTACAGGCGACCGGCGGATATGCGCGCACAGTCTTCGCACCTTCTGGAGCAGGGCTGTTAACTCCGGATAATTTTTGAGGAAGCACTGCACCACCAGGTTCAAGGTGTCAGCCAAGCAAGGTATATGGCTGAGTTTTGAAAGGGCTATGGCTGCCACAAAATTACGGCCGTTATCACTAACTACCTTGCCTGCCTCAAGATGTACACTGCCCAGCCATGACTCAGTTTGTCGCTTCAAGTACTCGGCCAGCACCTCGGCGGTGTGTCTGTTGCCCAAACACATCATCTGCAACACAGCCTGCTGACGCTTTCCACTAGCTGCTCGATAGGGGGACACATCGTGTGCAACAGTGGCAGCTGCAGATGGAGTTCTCGTACGACTGCGCTCTGTGGACGAGCTTTCGTTCTGGAGGAGGAGGAGGAGGGTCGAACGCCTACAGCCAACTGTTTCCTATACCGTGGGCTAGGCAGCACTGTCCAACCACCGCTGTCCCCTGTGGACCCTGCATCCACCACATTAACCCAGTGCGCAGTGATGGACACGTAACGGCCCTGGCCATGCCGACTGGACCATGCATCAGTTGTGAGGTGCACCTTTCCGCTCACTGACTGCTTGAGTGCATGGACAATGCGGTCTTTCACATGATGGTGGAGGGCTGGGATGGCTTTGCGAGAGAAGAAGTGGCGACTGGGTAGGTCATAGCGTGGTACTGCATACGCCATGAGTTCGCGGAAAGCTGTGCTTTCCACCAACCGAAAGGACATCATCTCAAACGAGATTAGTTTGGCAATGTGGGCGTTCAAACCCAGTGTACGCGGATGAGAGACTGAGTACTTTCTTGACCTACTCATAGTGTCTGGGAGGGTGAGCTGGACTTGAGAGCTGCATATGGTGGAAGTAGCGGTGGACAGGGCGGACTGAGAGAGGGTTGATGATGGTGATGGAGTTGGTGTTCTTCCTGATGGCCTAGAATCAGTCTTTCGTTGATATAACAGTGGGATTCCCTGACTGCTGTGGCTTTGCAACGACACCTCAACATTTGCTGCTGTGCTAACCGGTGTGCTTACAGTGGGGGAAACAATGTAGCGTTGCTGACTACCTTCGTTGTGATCAGTTGCACATGTGGCACTTGAGGTTTGGTGTTGTGTCCACGCTTGCAAGTGCATGCTGGTTAAATGTCTAAGCATGCAACTGGTATTCAAATTTTTCAGATTTTTCCCTCGGCTAAAGGTCTTTGCGCACTTCTTACAGATAACCTTGGCCTGATCATGAGGATTTTGTTCAAAAAAGTGCCACACTGCACTCTTCCTACTTTGGCAGACATTTTGCGGCCTAGCACGCTGTGATCTTTTGACCCTCTGGACAAGCTGTCCAGCAACTCTTTTGATGTTTGGAACCTGTCTTTGGAGTGCTCCGGGCCTGCCAGATAACAGCTGTTGCGATGTCGATGTCTGCTGTGGATGCTCCTCATCTGAGCTATTGGAAGCAGCACCCTCTTCCCCCAATGGATGCCAATCTGGGTCAACAACTGGGTCAGCCATCACCTCCTCTTCTATGTCATGTGCACCTTCCTCTGTGTCACCGTGTATGGTGGTATAGTGTGCGGGAAGGGGCACCTGAGTCTCATCAGGGTCAGAATCTGGCTCTGTACACTGCGAGGACAATGTAGTGCTCTGAGTGAATGTACCAGCAGAATCATCCATCAGCGGCTGTGCATCAGTGCACTCCATGTCAGATTCATCTTGGCCTGGGTAATTCACCATTTGACTTGATAATCCAGGCATGGTATGTGAAAACAGCTCCATGGAGTAATCAGTAGTATGGCCTGCGTCATCCTTCAATCTTGGTTGGGGTGAAGGACACAAGGAAAGGTGTGGTTCATGAACATGAGCCTCCAATGACGACTCAGTGCTTTTACTTTTTACAACTGAAGAAGAGGAGGCGATAGAGCTGGAGGCTGAGTCAGCAATGTAAGACAAAACTTTTTCCTGATGCTCTGGCTTTAAAAGCGGTTTGCCAACTCCTAGAAAACTAAGCGTTCGAGGCCTTATGTAGCCAGACGATGACGCAGGCTCAACACCTCCTGCATTCGGTCCTATTTTGCTCTTGCCACTACCATCAGATCCACCACCAACACCATCATTACCAGCTGCCAACCCCCGCCCAATTCCACGGCCTCTTCCACCAGCCTTCCTCATTTTTGGTAGAAATGTAGACAAAATCCAACAAACTATATAGTAATGTAAAACAAGGTACAAGGTGTCTATAGGACAGGGGAGATTTTGAATTTCTGCATACACTTGTGGACACTGGACACTTTTGGATTGTGTGAGGCCCAATGAATATCTGAGCGCTATGTGACAGGCTCGATGGCACAGCTGTGACCAAAGTGACTAGAGGATAAGGGAGATTTTGAATCTCTGCACACACTTTTGGACACTGGACACTTTTGGATTGTGTGAGGCCCAATGAATATCTGAGCGCTATGTGACAGGCTCGATGGCACAGCTGTGACCAAAGTGACTAGAGGATAAGGGAGATTTTGAATCTCTGCACACACTTTTGGACACTGGACACTTTTGGATTGTGTGAGGCCCAATAAATATCTGAGCGCTATGTGACAGGCTCGATGGCAGAGCTGTGACCAAAGTGACTAGAGGATAAGGGAGATTTTGAATCTCTGCACACACTTTTGGACACTGGACACTTTTGGATTGTGTGAGGCCCAATGAATATCTGAGCGCTATGTGACAGGCTCGATGGCACAGCTGTGACCAAAGTGACTAGAGGATAAGGGAGATTTTGAATCTCTGCACACACTTTTGGACACTGGACACTTTTGGATTGTGTGAGGCCCACTGATATCTGAGCGCTATGTCACAGGCTCGATGGCACAGCTGTGACAAAAGTGACTAGAGGATAAGGAAGATTGGATTGCTTTTAAAAAAGCAGTTTGCAGAGCAGTGGGTAAACAGCAATGCCAGCCTGTCAGGAAGCCTTAAAAGGCAGCCCAACAACCAACACCACTGATACACCACAATATAGCCTCCCCTTGCACTGCACACACTGTGACTGGTGTGTTGTGCAGGCCAAATTGCTATCAGCAGAAGCATTTTTTTTTTCTTCTCAGCAGGACAAAAAAAAAAAATTGGGATTGCTTTTAAAAAAGCAGTTTGCGGAGCAGTGGGTAAACAGCAATGCAGGAATGTCAGGAAGCCTTAGAAGGCAGCCCAATAACCAACACCACTGATACACCACTATATAGCCTCCCCTTGCACTGCACACACAGTGACTGGTGTGTTGTGCAGGCCAAATCGCTAGCAGCAGAAGCAGTTTTTTTGTCTTCTTCCCTGCCTAACGCTCTCCCTACAGAATCAGCAGCAACCTCTCCCTATACTGAGATCGGCAGAAGTAAGATGGCGGTCGGCGTGCACGCCCTTTTATACCCCCTGTGACGCCCACCAAAGCAAGCCCTTCTGAAAGATGGTGGTGACCCCTGCCTATGTCATCACATTGCCCACAGTGTCCGCGGATCCTGATTGGCTGAAAAAGAGCGCAAGACAAACTTTTGAAACGCGACTTTGGCACGTAAGTCGCCGACCTCGTGGCCGACCTCATCCTAGGGTCGGGTTTCGTTTCATGAAACCCGACTTTGCCAAAAGTCGGCGACTTTTGAAATTTTTCGACCCATTTCGCTCAACTCTACATAGGACCCATTTTCCACCAATCATTTTGTCGCATCATATTGCTTAAAATGCAACTGAAGCCACCTGAGATACTCAGAGTATGGAGCTGGAAATAAAAGGTCTGAACAGTGTGTGGTGCCCACTCTCAGACATTCAGTGAAGTGGGAGTGGAAGTGAAAGTATGTTGAGCTGCAGTAGCGCAGAACGGCCACTATGCGGTGCAGATAACTATGCTGTTTTGGCTCCATTCACTGTTTCCTGTTTACATCCAGCGGCTGCGGGACATGGTAACAGCTGAGCGGTTTTATGATTAAAATTGCTATTTTACTGCAAAGTCATTAGCAACAAACCGAAGCCATTAGCAATCCATTTAAAAACTGCAACATTTTGTAGTAAAACTGCTTTCAAACACAACAACATGTACGTGTAAACGTATAGAGAATGCATAAACCGGGAATTTGCAACTAAAGGTCCAATAATATCTACATTTTTGGTGGGCCACAGGACCCCTGTCCGACACTGGTTGAAATTCTGAATAAAAGCTATGCAAAGGGCTGTTTCCAGTTAAAACCGCAATATCTCATGATCACTTGTGAGATATCACATTTTGGGATTGTGTCACCGGGGTTAATGGAAAAGAGGCATTTTTAAGTTATAATTATTTCTTTTTGAAGGCTAATGATTTTTTTAACCCCTTAACGTCCAGGGAATAATTTTTTTATTTTGCGGTCAATATGGCCATGTGAGGGCTTGTTTTTTGTAGAACGAGTTGTAATTTTGAACGACACCATTAGTTTTAACATATCATTTACTGGAAAACAGGAAAAAATACCAAGTGTGGTGAAATTGCAAAAAAAGTGCAATTCCGCAGTTGTTTTTTGCTAAATGCTAAAACTGACCTACTATTATGATTCTCCAGGTCATTACAAGTTCACCAACACCCTGACAGCAGACATGTGTAGGTTCTTTATTATTTAAGTGGTGAAAAAACATCCTAAATTTGTTTAAAAAAAAAAAACGTGCCATTTGCCAAGACCCGTAGCATCTCCATTTTTTGCTGGGTGAGGGCTTATTTTTGGTGCGCCAAGCTGACATTTTTATTGATACCATTTTGGTGTAGATACGATCTTTTGATCGCCCTTTATTGCATTTTATTGCAATGTAGCGGCAACCAAAAAAACCTAATTCTGGCGTTTTGAATTTTTTCTCATTACGCTGTTCAGAAATCGGGTTAATTTTTTTTATATTGATAGATCGGGCGATTCTGAACCCGGTGATACCAAATATGTGTATATTTAATTTTTTTATTGTATTATTTTGAATGTGGCGAAAGGAGGGTGATTTGAACTTTCATATATTTTCTTTTTTTAAAATTTTTAAAAGCATTGCTTTTTACTTTTTGCAAGCTTCAATTGTTTCCATGGGAGACTAGAAGCTGCAGTTGTCTGATCGCCTCTGCTACACAGGCAATGATCAAATCACCTGTGTGTAGCAGAAATGCTAAGCGCCAATGCTAAGCCCCAACCATGGGGCGGCGCTCATAGCAATCTGGCAATGACAACCATAGAGGTTTGCTTTAGACATCTAGATGTCATGCTGACCCATCGGTGACCAGCCATCATGTGACGGGGTCACCTATGGACGGTATTTATGTCGCACTTCCGGTAAGCGCGAGTTAAATGCCGTTGTCAGAGATTGAAAACCAAGGAACTGCGGGGTCTCTGGCCTTTCACAAAATATCAGCAGAGCCCCCTCCCCAGCAGCACAGAACACCTACAGCAGCACCGGACACCCATGGCAGCAACACCGGACACTCGCACACCCCCACACATGACCATATTGACCGCAAAATAAAAAAGTTATTCCTCTGAGAAGGGGAGCAAAAAACAGAAATTCAAAAACTGAAATACCCCTGGACCTTAAGGGGTTAAAAAATCATTAGCCTTCAAAAAGAAATAATTATAACTAAAAACCGAATTGTGTCCACCGCATAGGAAACCATGGAACTGCGGGGGCTCTCGCCTTTCACAAAATGTCGGCAGAGCCCCCGCAGCAGCATCGGACACCTGAAGCAGCAGCAACACCAGACACCTTCAGCAGCAGCAGACACCCGGAGCACCGGACACAAAGAGCACCCGCGTGCCGCACATCCTAACACCCCCTCATCCCAATCTGCAGCATCGCTCCACTCTTGCCTCCTCCAGCAGTGACCCTGGGAGCACGCTTCACCACAGCCACCGCCCCCGTAAGCAATAAGATGCATGGATTATAAGAAGCACCACTATTTTATTAAAAAGTTTTTTTCCTATTTTTCTACTGAAAATTTGGGGTGCGTCTTATAATCCGAAAAATACGGTGTGTGTATATATATACAGTCATGGCCAAAAGTATTGACACCTCTGCAATTCTGTCAGATAATATTCAGTTTCTTCCTGAAAATGATTGCAAACACAAATTCTTTGGTATTATTATCTTCATTTAATTTGTCTTAAATGAAAAAACACAAAAGAGAATGAAGCAAAAAGCAAAACATTGATCATTTTACACAAAACTCCAAAAATGGGCCGGACAAAAGTATTGGCACCCTCAGCCTAATACTTGGTTGCACAACCTTTAGCCAAAATAACTGCGACCAACTGCTTCCGGTAACCATCAATGAGTTTCTTACAATGCTCTGCTGGAATTTTAGACCATTCTTCTTTGGCAAACTACTCCAGGTCCCTGATATCTGAAGGGTGCCTTCTCCAAACTGCCATTTTTAGATTTCTCTACAGGTGTTCTATGGGATTCAGGTCTGGACTCATTGCTGGCCACCTTAGAAGTCTCCAGTGCTTTCTCTCAAACCATTTTCTAGTGCTTTTTGAAGTGTGTTTTGGGTTATTGTCCTGCTGGAAGACCCATGACCTCTGAGGGAGACCCAGCTTTCTCACACTGGGACCTAAATTATGCTGCAAAATTTGTTGATAGTCTTCTGACTTCATAATGCCATGCACACGGTCAAGCAGTCCAGTGCCAGAGGCAGCAAAGCAACCCCAAAACATCAGGGAACCTCCGCCATGTTTGACTGTAGGGACCGTGTACTTTTCTTTGAATGCCTCATTTTTCTCCTGTAAACTCTATTTTGATGCTTTTGCCCTAAAAGCTCTACTTTTGTCTCATCTGACCAGAGAACATTCTTCCAAAATGTTTTAGGCTTTTTCAGGTAAGTTTTGGCAAACTCCAGCCTGGCTTTTTTATGTCTCGGGGTAAGAAGTGGAGTCTTCCTGGGTCTCCTACCATACAGTCCCTTTTCATTCAGATGCCGACGGATAGTACGGGTTGACACCGTTGTACCCTTGGACTGCAGGGCAGCTTGAACTTGTTTGGATGTTAGTGGAGGTTCTTTATCCAACATCCGCACAATCTTGTGTTGAAATCTCTTGTCAATTTTTCTTTTCCGGCCACATCTAGGGAGGTTAGCCACAGTGCCATGGGCTTTAAACTTCTTGATGACATTGCACATGGTAGACACAGGAACAATCAGGTCTTTGGAGATGGACTTGTAGCCTTGAGATTGCTCATGCTTCCTCACAATTTGGTTTCTCAAGTCCTTAGACAGTTCTTTGGTCTTCTTTCTTTTCTCCATGCTCAATGTGGTACACACAAGGACACAGGACAGAGGTGGAGTCAACTTTAATCCATGTCAACTGGCTGCAAGTGTGATTTAGTTATTGCCAACACCTGTTAGGTGCCACAGGTAAGTTATAGGTGCTGTTAATTGCACAAATTAGAGAATCATCACAAGATTTTTCGAACAGTGCCAATACTTTTGTCCACCCTCTTTGTTATGTTTGGTGTGGAATTATATCCAATTTGGCTTTAGGACAATTCTTTTTGTGTTTTTTCATTTAAGACAAATTAATTGAAGATAATGATACCAAAGAATTTGTGTTTGCAATCATTTTCAGGAAGAAACTGAGTATTATCTGACAGAATTGCAGGGGTGTCAATATTTTTGGCCATGACTGTATATTTATATATACTGTATATACTGTATATATATATACAGAAAATAAATATATATACAGCTCTGGCAAGAATTAAGAGATTGTCTGATTTTTCTCTTTATGGGGATATTTTGGAGTAAAATGTAAATAACTTTTGTATTCTATAAACTACTGACAACATGTCTTCGAATTTCCAAGCACTAAATTTTGTATTTATTTTCATAAAATGAGAAATGGTCAAATAACAAAAAAATGCAGTGCTTGCAGACCTCAAATAATGCTAAGAATAAAAGATCAGAATCATTTAGTGACAACAATACTAATGTTTTAACTCAGGAAAAACTCAGAAATCAATATTTTGTGGAATAACCGTGATTTTTAATAACTGCTTTCATGCGTCTTTGCATGCTTTCCACCAGACTTTTTCACTGCTTTTGGGTGACCTTATGCCACTACTGGTACAAAAATTTAAGCAGTTCTTTATTTGATGGCTTGTCACAAAGGGATCGATTTGCAATCTCCATGCTTGGAATGATGGCTTGGAATGTAATCAAGAGTAAGATGGATAGTCACTATCCATCTTACTCTTGATTACATTCCAGAGGTTTTCAATGGGGTTCAGGTCTGGAGATTGGGCTGGTCATGACAAGGATTTGATGTGGTGGTCCTTCATCCACACATTGATTGACCTAGCTGTGTGGCGTGGCGCATTGTCCTGCTGGATAAACCAGTCCTCAGAGTTGGGGAACATTGTCTGAACTGCGCAGTAGGAATCAACTGTTTTTCCAGGATAACCTTGTATGCGGCTTGATTCATACATCCTTCACAAAGATTAACCTGTCCAAATCCAACCTTGCTGAAGCATCCCCAGATCATCAGCAATCCTCCACCAATTTTCACAGTGGGTGCAAGACAGTGTGGTTTGTATGCCTCTCCAGGTCTCCATCTAACAATTAAGCAACCAGGTGTTGGGCAAAGCTGAAAATTAGACACATCAGAGAAGATCACCTTACTCCACGCCTCTATGGTTTAATCCTTATGGTCTTTGGCAAACTTCAGCCTGGCTCTCATTTGCTTCTCATTGATGAAAGGCTTTTTTCTAGCTTTACATTGCTTAAGCCCTGCCTCTAGGAGCCTGTTACGAACTGTTCTTGCCATGCACTTAACCCCAGCAGCCATTTGCCATTCCTTTTGTAGGTCACTTGATGTCATCCTGCAGTTGCTGAGTGACATTCGAATAAGATGACTGTCAGTGGAGAGTCATTTTCGCCCTCTGCCGGTCTATAGCTTTGTTGTCCCCAATGTCTGCTGCTTGACCCTGTTGTAATGGACTACCATCTTAGAAATTTTAAGGATGGAGGCAACATTACACTCACTGTATCCCTCTGCTAGTAAAGTCAGAACTGAGCCCTTCTTCCTCACTCAAGACTTTTCTTTTCAACTCCTTTGGCATGGTTAAAAGTTATTTTTTTTCATTGCTATTACTTCTGGGATATTGCTAGCACTTGTTTTGCCATCCAGCTTGTCCTATTGCAAGATAATTGTGAACACCACAGCAGGGTTTTTCATAACTTCCTTTGTTAAATAAGATTTGGTTCAGGTGATCACCTAATCAGAAGTACATTAAGTATAATGAGGTGTACTCTGGTTGGAATTCAACTGACATTGGAATTGAATGGCTGTCAGACATGTAGAGGAGCTGATTTTTATAAAACCGTGCAGTGGTCTTCTTAATTTTTGCCGCGCTATATATATATATATATATATATATATATATAAACTAGCTGAAGAGCCCACCGTTGCCTGGGCATAGTAACCAACTGTGGTTAGTTATTACAAATTATAATGATTATATTGCACATAAAAACATTTCACATCATATATTCAACACTACAGATTTGCAACACAAATTAACTAAACGATTACGATTAAGTATTGATAATATTTTATTTTCAACTCATTCAAGAGCCTTTTGATAAACAACAGTTTTGGTTTTTCCTGCCGGTGCAAAGATGAACAGATTTTTGGCAGTTCCAACTCTTGAACAGACCACGTAAAGTTGACCATGAGAAAAGCATGGAGATTGCAAATCGATCCCTACTACTTTCAAGGACTGTCCCTGAGCATTGTTAATGGACATTGCAAATAGCAGTTGAACTGGAAACTGGAGGCGTTTAAAATCAAAAAACAAATCAGATGGAATGAGTGGAATTCTTGGAATGAAAATGTCCTCTCCTTTGGCACATCCTGTTTCTGAGCTGTGTATCTAACCCTATCCTGTGTGATAATGTCTGCTGAGCTGTGTACCTAATCCTATCGTGTGTTACTGACTGTTCAGCCGTGTATCTAATCCTATCCTGTGTGATACTGCCTGCTGAGCAGTGTATATAATCCTATCCTGTGTGATACCATCTGCTGAGCCGTGTATCTAACCCTATCCTGTGTGATACTGACTGCTGAGCCGTGTACCTAATCCTATCATTTGTGTTACTGACTGCTCAGACGTGTATCTAATCCTATCCTGTGTGATACTGAATGCTGAGCTGTGTATCTAATCCCATCCTGTATGATACTGACTGCAGAGTCTTGTATCTAATCCTATTCTATGTGATACTGTGTGCTGAGCTGTGTATCTAATCCTATCCTGTGTGATACTGTCTGCTGAGCCGTGTATCTATTCCTATCCTGTGTGATACTGACTGCTGAGCTGTGTATCTAATCCTATCCTGTGTGATACTGACTGCTGAGCCATGTGTCTCATCCTCTCCTGTGTGATACTGACTGCTGAGCTGTGTTTCTAAACCTCTACTGTGTGATACTGACTGCTGAGCCATGTATCTAATCCTATCCTATGTGATACTGACTGCTGAGCTGTGTATCTAATTCTATCCTGTGTGATACCATCTGCTGAGCCGTGTCTCTAACCTTATCCTGTGTGATACTGACTGCTCAGCTGTGTATCTAATCCTATCCTGTGTGATACTGACTGCTGAGCCGTGTATCTAATCCTATCCTGTGTGACACTGGGCTCCCCCTGTAGTCTGTGTCAGAGGGTGGTCTGTGTTGGCACGGTAATAAATTGTGTTATTTCCAGCTTTACAGAAGGACGATAACACCATAGAAATGATAAGAATAATAGGCAAAATTGTTTGGTGAATTGGAACGCACGGGGTTAAAATTTCGCCTCACAGCATAGCCTATGACGCTCTCGGGGTCCAGACGTGTGACTGTGCAAAATTTTGTGGCTGTAGCTGCGACAGTGCAGATGCCAATCCCAGACATACACACATACATACACACACACATTGAGCTTTATACATTAGACTATCTGAAGAGCCCGGCGGTGCATAGTAACTAACTGTGGTTATTTATAACAAATTCTAATGATTATACTGCACACAAAAACATTTCACATCATATATTCAACACTACAGATTTGCAACACAAATTAAACGATTACCCAAGTATTGATAGTATTTTATTTTCAACTCATTCAAGAGCCTTTTGATAAACAACATGTGTATCTGTGTATCTAACCCTATCCTGTGTGATAATGTCTGCTGAGCTGTATACCTAGTCCTCTCCTGTGTGATACTTTCTGCTGAGCTGTGTATCTAATCCTATCGTGTGTTACTGACTGCTCAGCCGTGTATCTAATCCTATCCTGTGTGATACTGACTGCTGAGCAGTGTATTTAATCCTATCCTGTGTGATACCATCTACTGAGCCGTGTATCTAACCCTATCCTGTGTTATACTGACTGCTGAGCCGTGTACCTAATCCTATCGTGTGTGTTACTGACTGCTCAGACGTGTATCTAATCCTATCCTGTCTGATACTGACTGCTGAGCCATGTATCTAATCCTATCCTGTGTGTTACTGACTGCTGAGCCGTGCATCTAATCCTATTCTGTGTGATACTGTCTGCTGAGTCGTGTATCTAATACTATTTTGTGTGATACTGTGTGCTGAGCTGTGTATCTAATCCTATCCGGTGTGATATTGTCTGCTGAGCCTTGTATCTATTCCTATCCTGTGTGATACTGACTGCTGAGCTGTGTATCTAATCCTATCCTGTGTGATACTGACTGCTGAGCTGTGTATCTAATCCTATCCTGTGTGATACTGACTGCTGGGCAGTGTATCTAATCCTATCATGTGTGATACCGTCTGCTGAGCCGTGTATCTAACCCTATCCTGTGTGATACTGACTGCTGAGCCGTGTACCTATTCCAGTCATGTGTGTTACTGACTGCTCAGCCATGTATCTAAACCTATCCTGTGTGATACTGTCTGCTGAGCTGTGTATCTAATCCTATCCTGTGTGATACTGACTGCTGAGCTGTGTATCTAATCCTATCCTGTGTGATACTGACTGCTGAGCCGTCTGTCTAATCCTCTTCTGTTTGATACTGACTACTGAGCAGTGTATCTAATCCTATCCTGTGTGATACTGACTGCTGAACCGTGTATCTAATCCTATTCTGTGTGATACTGTCTGCTGAGCCGTGTATCTAATACTATTCTATGTGATAATCTGTGCTGAGCTGTGTATCTAATCCTATCCTGTGTGATACCGTCTGCTGAGCCATGTATCTATTCCTATCCTGTGTGATACTGTCTGCTGAGCTGTGTATCTAATCCTATCCTGTGTTATACTGACTGCTGAGCTGTGTATCTAATCCTATCCTGTGTGATACTGGCTGCTGAACCATGTGTCTAATCCTCTCCTGTGTGATACTGACTGCTGAGCTGTGTATCTAATCCTATCATGTGTGATATCGTCTGCTGAGCCGTGTATCTAACCCTATCCTGTGTGATACTGACTGCTGAGCCGTGTACCTAATCCAGTCATGTGTGTTACTGACTGCTCAGCCATGTATCTAAACCTATCCTGTGTGATACTGTCTGCTGAGCTGTGTATCTAATCCTATCCTGTGTTATACTGACTGCTGAGCTGTGTATCTAATCTTATCCTGTGTGATACTGGCTGCTGAACCATGTGTCTAATCCTATCCTGTGTGATACTGGCTGCTGAACCATGTGTCTAATCCTCTCCTGTGTGATACTGACTGCTGAGCTGTGTATCTAATCCTATCCTGTGTGATACTGACTGCTGAGCCGTGTATCTAATCGTATCCTGTGTGATACTGACTGCTGAGCTGTGTATCTAATCCTATCCTGTGTGATACTGACTGCTGAGCAGTGTATCTAATCCTATCCTGTGTGATACCATCTGCTGAGCTGTGTATCTAATCCTATCCTGTGTGATACTGACTGCTGAGCCGTGTGCCTAATCCTATCATGTGTTACTGACTGCTCAGCCGTGTATCTAATCCTATCCTGTGTGATACTGACTGCTGAGCCGTGTACCTAATCCAGTCATGTGTGTTACTGACTGCTCAGCCATGTATCTAAACCTATCCTGTGTGATACTGTCTGCTGAGCTGTGTATCTAATCCTATCCTGTGTTATACTGAATGCTGAGCTGTGTATCTAATCCTATCCTGTGTGATACTGACTGCTGAGCAGTGTATCTAATCCTATCCTGTGTAATACCGTCTGCTGAGCCATGTATCTATTCCTATCCTGTGTGATACTGTCTGCTGAGCTGTGTATTTAATCCTATCATGTGTTATACTGACTGCTGAGCTGTGTATCTAATCCTATCCTGTGTGATACTGGCTGCTGAACCATGTGTCTAATCCTCTCCTGTGTGATACTGACTGCTGAGCTGTGTATCTAATCGTATCCTGTGTGATACTGACTGCTGAGCTGTGTATCTAATCCTATCCTGTGTGATACTGACTGCTGAGCAGTGTATCTAATCCTATCCTGTGTGATACCATCTGCTGAACTGTGTATCTAACCCTATCCTGTGTGATACTGACTGCTGAGCCATGTGCCTAATCCTATCATGTGTTACTGACTGCTCAGCTGTGTATCTAATCCTATCCTGTGTGATACTGACTGCTGAGCTGTGTTTCTAATCCTATCCTGTGTGACACTCACTGCTGAGCCGTGTATCTAATCCTATTCTGTGTGATACTGTCTGCTGAGCCGTGTATCTAATACTTTTCTGTGTGATACTGCGTGCTGAGTTGTGTATCTAATCCTTTCCTGTGTTATACTGACTGCTGAGCTGTGTATCTAATCCTATCCTGTGTGATACTGACTGCTGAGCCATGTATCTAATCCTCTCCTGTGTGATACTGACTGCTGAGCCGTGTATCTAATCCTATCCTGTGTGATACTCACTGCTGAGCCGTGTATCTAATCCTATTCTGTGTGATACTGTCTGCTGAGCCGTGTATCTAATACTATTCTATGTGATAATGTGTGCTGAGCTGTGTATCTAATCTTATCCTGTGTGATACCGTCTGCTGAGCCATGTATCTATTCCTATCCTGTGTGATACTGTCTGCTGAGCTGTGTATCTAATCCTATCCTGTGTTATACTGACTGCTGAGCTGTGTATCTAATCCTATCCTGTGTGATACTGGCTGCTGAACCATGTGTCTAATCCTCTCCTGTGTGATACTGACTGCTGAGCTGTGTATCTAATCCTATCCTGTGTGATACTGACTGCTGAGCCGTGTACCTAATCGTATCCTGTGTGATACTGACTGCTCAGCCGTGTATCTAATCCTATCCTGTGTGATACTGACTGCTCAGCCGTGTATCTAATGCTATCCTGTGTGACACTCACTGCTGAGCCGTGTATCTAATCCTATTCTGTGTGATACTGTCTGCTGAGCCGTGTATCTAATACTATTCTGTGTGATACTGACTGCTGAGCCATGTATCTAATCCTCTCCTGTGTGATACTGACTGCTGAGCCGTGTATCTAATCCTATCCTGTGTGATACTCACTGCTGAGCCGTGTATCTAATCCTATTCTGTGTGATACTGTCTGCTGAGCCGTGTATCTAATACTATTCTATGTGATAATGTGTGCTGAGCTGTGTATCTAATCTTATCCTGTGTGATACCGTCTGCTGAGCCATGTATCTATTCCTATCCTGTGTGATACTGTCTGCTGAGCTGTGTATCTAATCCTATCCTGTGTTATACTGACTGCTGAGCTGTGTATCTAATCCTATCCTGTGTGATACTGGCTGCTGAACCATGTGTCTAATCCTCTCCTGTGTGATACTGACTGCTGAGCTGTGTATCTAATCCTATCCTGTGTGATACTGACTGCTGAGCCGTGTACCTAATCGTATCCTGTGTGATACTGACTGCTCAGCCGTGTATCTAATCCTATCCTGTGTGATACTGACTGCTCAGCCGTGTATCTAATGCTATCCTGTGTGACACTCACTGCTGAGCCGTGTATCTAATCCTATTCTGTGTGATACTGTCTGCTGAGCCGTGTATCTAATACTATTCTGTGTGATACTGCGTGCTGAGTTGTGTATCTAATCCTTTCCTGTGTGATCCTGTCTGCTGAGCTGTGTATCTAATCCTTTCCTGTGTTATACTGACTACTGAGCTGTGTATCTTATCCTATCCTGTGTGATACTGGCTGCTGAGCCATGTATTTAATCCTATCCTGTGTGATACTGGGCTCCCCCTGCAGTCTGTGTCAGAGGGTGGTCTGCGTTGACACGCTAATAAATTGTGCTATTTCCAGCTTTACAGAAGGACAATAACACCATAGAAATGATAATAATAGGCAAAATTGTTTGGTGAATTGGAACGTGCAGGGTTAAAATTTCGCCTCACAACATAGCCTATGACGCTCTCGGGGTCCAGACATGTGACTGTGCAAAATTTTGTGGCTGTAGCTGCGACGGTGCAGATGCCAATCCCAGACACATACATACACACCCATATTGAGCTTTATATATTAGATATACAGTATATATGCACAGTGGGGGAAATACGGTAAGTATTTGATCCCTTGCTGATTTTGTAAGTTTGCCCACTGACAAAGACATGAACAGTCTATAATTTTAAGGGTAGGTTAATTTTTGACATTGGGAGATAGAATATCAAAAATCAAATCCAGAAAATCACATTGTATAAATTATAGAAATTTATTTGCAGTTTGCAGTGAGAAATAAGTATTTGATCCCTCTGGCAAAAAAAGACTTAATGCTTGGTGGCAAAACCCTTGCTGGTAAGCACAGCAGTCAGACTTTTTGTAGTTGATGATGAGATTTGCGCACATATCAGGAGGAATTTTGGTCCACTCCTATGCTCCACTTATGAGACCTGTTCTTCTTCCCCAGCCTCCTGAATGCATTCACTGAAAAAAAACAACTCAAGGACTGCCAGCTTATTGAGGGATCATGTTTCAGCTGCCTGTTCAACTCCATGAAAAGGGGAGTAGTGAAGAAAAATGAAGGAGGCTGAGAAGTTACTGCCTTCTATTAAGTGTATTATCTCTCCCCAGTGCTGTATTCACAGCTATACTGCTCAGTATTGCTCTAAAATTTCTTCTTTCCTGCTGCCTAGAGACAACTGTGTATAGGAGCCATCATAGCAGCTAATTTTCACTCACTGGCTCTGAGACATCTGAAAACAAAAAAAAAGAGTCTACAAAGGGGGAAACTTGTAAGCATCTAACTGGTCTGTAGGAGCCATAACTCTTAATAGTTGGTAGGGGATCAAATACTTATTTCTCACTGCAAAATGCAAATAAATTTATATAATTTATACAATGTGATTTTTCTGGATTTTATGTTTGATATTCTATCTCTCAATGTTAAAATTAACCTTCCCTTAAAATTATAGACTGCTCATGTCTTTGTCAGTGGGCAAACTTACAAAATCAGCAAGGGATCAAATACCTATTTCCCCCCCTGTATATATACATATGTTCTATATCTGTTCAGGTGATCCGCACTGACATATGTGCTAGCTGAATTAACTGTTTTTTTGCTGCAATACCTTTGTTCCCAGAAGGCGCTGTTTTGGGTTTGACCCTCTTGGAGTTTTATGAAAGCAATAAAACTGCACGTTTGGACCAAATCGCATTGCCTGTGTGAACACTGCCTAATGCCTACCTGAGTGAGTGAATCCCTATAATATATGTACATTTATTTATTTTTTTGCAGAATTTGTTGAAATGACATTGACCTTTTAACTGTACAAGTTAAAATATGTATGTTTTGATATGTAGACAGTCATGTGGATGGCAAATAGTTTTACAGGCCTAATTATAATCAACTAGAATCTGCCACAGTAGTATCCGTTATATAAACTAACACACATTATCTTTTGGCTGTACAAATATGAGAACACAATTTGAAGAATATTCCATTAAGACACTCGTCTGAACAGATGTTCAAGGGTTTCAAAGGATTTGTAGCTCAAAAATTGGTACACGACTGAGCAATTATAATGCAGAAACCCTTCATATCTTTAATTTCACTTCCTTACATTCCTTGCTGTGCTTATAAAGGTTATTTTTTTGATCTGGTGACTTGTGGTGTAAAATGATATTACGGGAAATGTGTAAAACTTTTTTGCCCATCTTTGAATACACTGTATATTCTGGGATTACTGTTTAATAAAAATAGATTTTTACTCCACTTATTTCTGGGTAAAAAAAAGAAATTGAAATCACTTTTTTTTAGTTTAATAATATATACAGGGTGGGCCATTTATATGGATACACCTCAATAAAATGGGAGTGGTTGGTGATATCAGCTTTGTGTTTGTGGCACATTAGTATATGAGAGGGGGAGAAACTTTTCAAGATGGGTGGTGACCATGGTGGCCATTTTGAAGTTGGCCATTTTGGCTCCAACAAAACATTTTTCCAATGGGAAGAGGGTCATGTGACACATCAAACCTATTGAGAATTTCACAAGAAAAACAATGGTGTGCTTGGTTTTAACGTAACTTTATTCTTTCATGAGTTATTTACAAGTTTATGACCACTTATAAAATGTGTTCAAAGTGCTGCCTATTGTGTTGCATTGTCAACGCAACCCTCTTCTCCCACTCTTGACACACTGATAGCAACACTGCAGGATGAAACAAGGAGTATCCAGGAATACATCAGAAAAATGGCACCAAAAGACGAGATGCTGAGAGAAAGACTAAGGCAGCAACAACAGATCTGGAAGGAAGAACAGGAGCATGAAGTGCCATGGCAAGACAAGCCGCTGCATGGGATGTACCATCGACAGATAATGGAGGTGGCTGACATGGAGAAATCCTACCAATGGCTGTAGAAAGCTGGACTCCGAGACAGCACAGAGGCACTAATCACAGCAGCACAAGAGCAAGCACTAAGTACCAGATCCTTAGAAGCAGGAATCTACCACACAAGACAAGACCCAAGGTGCAGACTGTGCAAAGAAACCTCAGAAACCGTCCAACACATAGTGGCAGGATGCAAAATGCAAGCAGGAACAGCGTATACCGAATGCCACAACCAAGTAGCGGAAATTGTATACAGGAACATCTGCACAGCATATGAGCCCCCTAAGTCCAGGTGGGAGACCCCAGAATAAGTGGTAGAGAATGAAAGGGTTAAAATCCTGTGGGATTTCAAGATCCAGACGGATAAGCAGGTGTTGGCTAACCAACCAGACATTGTGATAGTAGACAAGAATCATAAGACAGCAATGATAATAATCATGATTGAGTGACCCTTGTGTTCCACCTCATTGCTGTGTGTCATGTCCCACAACTTGGGAATCATACAATATTGTGATGATTATATGCAATAAGGTTTGCCTTTTAGAAGTTTGTCCTCTCTATCTCCCTGTTTGCCTCCTTAGCCCCTTCTTCTTCCTCATTCTCTTTATGTCAGCCATCTTAAGAAGCTCATGTCTTCCATCACTGGATCATAATAGTCTTTTTTACCTGCAGCTGTTGCATCTACTGCTATTGTATGTGTGCACAGCCACAAGAATTCAGCTTGCAAATAAACATTCTTCTGGAATCTTCATACATGCCTCTTGCAGTCAAGTCAAGCTATCTGTTGAAATCTCTTTGTGTGAGTGCTGGTACAAGGAAGCATTAAAGAAACAGTGTCTTGATCGCCCTATACTCGCAGCCTAGTTATGGAGTCAGAATTCTTTGGTTTTGCTTTAAGTTTTTGTACTTATTGGGACATGGCTCCCTCTTTTGGGTCTGTGCATCTTGTCCATCTATTTTGAGGTCTGCTGACATAGTGAGGTGAACTACAAGAGTTAGAGACCATCCTGATTGGGTACACCTTGTTGTGGTAGGATGGCTTTTATGCTCCTTTGATCAAAATAGTGTCAAATAAGTTCCATATGCTATTTACATGTACTATTACTATTTACTTATTTACTTGCTCATTTTGTTTTTTATACTCGGTTCTTTCTGTATTTCCATCTTAGTATGTGATGTCATATCACCAGGACATGAGGAAATTTATAAGACTCAGACCGGATGATTTTTGTAGCAATTGTCTATTAGATGAGGGTGCTCAATCAGGAAGCGAAGCGCTGAGGGGTCACGTAGGGATTTTGCTTGATCGTAACAGTTTAAATAATTAGTCCAGGATTTTCTTTTCTTTAGATGCTGCTCATTTTGTTGTTTTGTTTTTGTTTTTTTTATTATCTCAAAATATGTCCAAAATTGCCACAAACAATAATTTAGTTAAATAACTTCTATTACATAATCTGGAAAATCCTTTCTCTAAATGAGGAACAGCTGTCAATTAGCTGATAGCCTCTGGTCTGTCTGCTGAAACCTCTGTCAGTTACACGAGAAATATAGCATTACATGCCAACTATGAAATAAATGTTTGCCCAAAGTCTCTCTCTCTCTGATCTAGTTATTGAGAAGGTGCAGCCCCACTAGGATGTCAAATTCTAGTGAGGACGTACTGGGCCGCAGGCCTTACAAGAGAGGATGACATGACAGGGTTGATAGGCAAAGAAGGAGCTGTGGACGGTTGATAGGGTGAGGCATTGTAAGGGTTAACTAGATGTGCTGAGCAGGGCTGGGCCGGATTTAGTAAGATGGAGGGTCAAAAGAAGGGGGTCAGGGGGCCGTTAGTATAAATAGGGGGAGTCATCTTAGTGGGGCAACCATTTTAGGTGTCCCTTAGTAGCAGTACGAATCTCCCACCCACCCTCCTTTATATTTTGACGTTGGCATATGGGTGTTTTAATTTATTTGGTTTGTGGAGCTGTTCGAGTGATGTGGGTATCCGTAAGTTAATGTTAAAATATTATTTACTTGTATTGCCTTTTTGTCACGGCAGTAGGGCGTGGGGGTGATCCTCGAAGTTGGTGAGGCTGGCGGCTCTGGAGGGGAAGATCAGAAGAGGTCCTGGACTCCCTCCAGTGTGGACTCAAGTGGACGGGTATTTTAAGTATCCTGAGGAAGGGATAAAGGGGACCCGGGTTATATAATAATGGATTCTGGCCAGGCGGGTTGTTTTTGGTGCCTCTGAGCTGGTGCTTAACAGCTGGAGGCAAAACTCGACCTGAGGCCAAGTTTGATTATTAACATCAAGGGTTTTTGGTTTCGGGGCTTCGAGGACCGCCCCTCCGGGTTGTTATATTTTAAAATTCTTGTTAATACTTTAACTAAATGGCTGCTGTGGCCAATTTATCCAAAATAACATGTGTGATTGTCATTATTTAGCCTCTTGTGGATCAGGGACATAAGGGTCAGGTAAAGACGGGTTTTATTGGTTTTAATGGGGACTCTGAAGAGTCTCAAATACCCCTTTGCCAAGCTGATATCCTACAATTCTGAAAGTCAAAAGTAGATTAAAATATTAAGATTTGAGAGAAAATGGCGCTTCCCTGGAGTTTTTTGGGAAATTATTTCTATGGTGATTAGTTTCTTAAGATTTCTTTTGTAGCGCTCCCAGCTCAGATTTGGAACGGAACTCTAAAGTTCCTCCAGGGTTAAAAGATAAAAACTGTTCCTCAAAACCTCCTCTGGAAGAAGCAGAAATTTCTTTGTTGTAGGATATTTATGGGTTTGAGAGATCTGACCACTAAAATCTTAAACTGTAATCAGTGATAGACACTAGTGATGAGCGAGCATGCTCGAATGATGTGTTATATGGTCGAGTCCCCACAGCTGTATGTCTCGCAGCTGTCTGCCAGCTGCAACACATGGAGGGATTAGCTAACAAACAGGAAATCCCTGCATGTGTTGGGGCTGTCAAACAGCCGCAAGACATGCATATGCAGGGATTCAAACATATTATTCGAGCACACCGAACACACTCTGAGAACAATAGCTTATCGCTAATGTCTATGACATTTATTTTAATATTTTTGGAGACTGTTTTGGGCGGGAGTGGACTTGTAGATTTCCGAGATTACATTAATAAATGTTCTTATTACATATGCAAATCATAAAAACACAGTTATAAAAGATAAGGACTTTAAGGGTATGTGCACACGTAGTTTTTAGTCTCTGCGGATTTTGTAGAGAAAACCGCAGGAAATCCGCAGGACAAAGTGCTGCGGTTTTTCTGCGGTTTATCTGCGGATTATCTGCGTTTTTTCTGCGGTTTTGCCCTGCGGTTTTACACCTCATAATGGATGAGGTGTAAAACCGCAGCATTTCTGCACCAAACAATTGACATGCTGCGGATTGTAAACCGCAGCAAAACCGCGCGGAAAAAAACGCAGCATGTGCACAGCTTTTTTTTATTTCCATAGGAAATAAAGGTACTGTACAACGCAGCAAAATCTGCTGCGTTTCTGCAGAGCCAAAAACGCTGCAGAAACGCAGCAGAATCCGCAGCGTGTGCACATACCCTAAACCATCATTCTTTGTTGCCTTCATCTTCATAGGATTATTACTCCAGTCTCATTGTTGTTTTATCTCTTTTTTTCTCATGGGAATTCTTTAAGTCTTGACCGGTTTCTTAGATTATGGAGAAGAAATGGAGCCACATCTCGAGAACGATGTACACACTTTTTTTGGAGTAAGGAATTTCTTAGCATAGACTTTTATTAACTGTGAAAAATGAAACCCTGTGCCATACGGAGCTAAAAATGTCCAAGTCCTGGGAAAGCGCTCTATGAAATATGTTTTCCAACCACTTCCTGACATGTGTTTTGTCTCCTGAGTTTTACAAACTAACCGTACAGAGCATGCAGCCTATTCCACAGGAAATTCTAATGATGGGAAAGAATTCCTTTTGTTTAAATCATTTAATTTTCACTTCAAATATACATAAAAGTCAAAAGAGAAAAGCCCGGATGTAAACATTGGACGTATGTGTCTGTGGGGCTGGAAATAATTGTTGCGTTACTGGAGGTCTCTAAAGGCTGTTTTATTAGGAGGAGGAAACCTTGTGAGACATATAAACAGGAAAAAGGGTTTAAAAAGCATTTGACCTTAAAAAAATTTAAAAAATAACTAAATATACCGTAAGTCATCCATGACAGTCTTGGGATTTGATGAACATCCACTCACATCATTGACCAACAATAGGCTTTATTAGTGCAAGGTGGCATGTAGAGGTAGATTTGCCATTATGTTTGCAGGTGGGGGGATTATTTGCATGTTTTAGTGACCTATGAGAGACAAGAAGCAGGTGGGTAAAAGGCAGAGAAGCAGGAGAACTGTAAGTGCACTGACCGCCCACTGCACTTGCAGCTCACTAGCATACGATTTCAGCTATGTATTTTTCTAAAACGGCTAAATGGATTTCTACAAGAAAGGTAAGGATTTACTCAGCATTAAAGCACTTTTCCAAATATGTCATTAGTTTGGAGTATAAAATCATGATGACCGGTTCTCTTTAAGTCTGGACATGGTAATTATTACATTCTGCTATTTCTGCGCAAGTCCATGATGAAACCTTCTTTATTTTGACATGAGAAGATGTCGCTGCTAATCCCTGTTCATGTAAAGGGCACAGTAAGGGTATCTATAACATTTCTTACCCTCCAGCATCAGTCACTCTCATTTCCCTATTCTCTCCTTTGGGACTTTGTAAATGTATCTATGGCTCAAAATATGGTAAAAAGCCGCAACTAATAAAAATCCCTAATTGTAAAAAGTCAGGTCGTCCTTTGCTGTCACAGAAACAACCTGATGACATGACTGCTGATCTAGCACGATGATTTGCATGTCAGGAAGACTGCTCCATATGTTAATGTAATCACAAAGATGGCAGATAAATGGACTGCAAATGATTCGCTGCAGGTATATTGGATGGCCATGGAATAAGGAGGTGGAATAAGATTCTGCAGGTGAACAACTGGCTACGTCAATGGTGCCGTCAGCAAGGATTTGGATTTCTGGATCACGGAGTGAACTACTTATACGATGGACTACTTGCTAGAGATAGGGTGCACCTTACGAAGACTGGAAAACATGTATTTGGAAGTCGCCTTGCTACACTCTTCAGGAGAGCTTTAAACTAGAACAATGCGGGAGGGAAGCAAAAGCCAGAAAAAGCCATACACCTGACGAATGCTATTGAGAACTCTGCTATTAGAAGTGGAAAGGAAGAACAAAGACAAAAGAATCTAAATAATAAAAATATTGGAGAAAGAGAAACCAATCACAAACTAAAATGTTTCTATACTAATGCACAAAGCATGGGCAACAAACAAGGAGAATTGGAACTACTAACACAGGAAAAGAAATATGATGTCATTGGAATCTCTGAAACTTGGTGGGACAATACACATGATTAGAATACAAGGCTAGAAGGATACAACTTATTTGCTAGAAACAGACTTGATAAACGAGGAGGAGGTGTCGCATTGTATGTTAGAAACACGTATATCTGCACAGAGATGGAAGCTTCAGAGACTGGGAGTTCTGTGGAAAATGTTTGGGTAAGAATACAAGGACAGAACAATGGAAAGGACACCATTGTAGGCATTTACTACAGGCCGCCTGTGCAAGCTGAAGATATAGATGAACTCTTTATGCATCAAATGGCCGAGTTCTCCAAAAAATATGACATAGTTGTCATGGGAGATTTCAACTATCCAGACATTTGTTGGGAATCTCTCTCAGGCAAAACTAATAGGTCAAGAAAATTCTTATCCTCTCTTGCTGACAACTTTATCTTCCAAAAGGTAGGGGAGAAAACAAGAGGAACTGCTACCTTGGATCTAATCCTTATAAACAGGGAGGAAATGGTTGAGGAGGTAAAAGTAGCTGGGACCCTAGGAGGTAGCGACCATGCTATTTTAGAATTTTGGATAACTAGAAGAGGAAGACCTGTGAAGATTCAGACGTCAAGGTTAGATTTCAGAAAGGCAGATTTTAAGGGATTCAGAAAGAGAATTGGAGGGATCCAATGGCTGGATATCCTTAAGGACAAAAATGTCCAGGAAGGATGGAAAATCTTGAAAAATGAAATTCTCAAAGCACAATCGTTAATAATTCCAAAAAGAGGGAAGAATAGGAAGCATTTAAGGAAACCAGGATGGATGAACACAGAACTTAAGCACATGCTAAAAAGGAAGAAAGAAATGTTTATAAAATGGAAAGAGGGAGGCATATCTAAAGAAGAATATAATACTGTCTGCAGAACCTGCAGGGCACGAATCAGATTAACTAAAGCTGAAAATGAATTGAGGCTTGCAAGAGACGTCAAAAGCAATAATAAAGAATTTTGGGGATATGTCAAAAGTAAAAGAAAAGTCAAAGATGCTATAGGATTTTTACAAGATGAAAATGATGAATTGGTAAGACAGGATGTTGAGAAGGCTGAACTTTTAAACGACTGGAAAAAGAATGTAAGGGCGCACTGCAAATACTCAATGAAATAATTAATGTCGGGGGTGCAAATGGTCACATGAAGAGTTAATGCAACAAAAAAGGAAAGAAAGACCACACAAAAATGCACACCACCGATATATATAATAATAACAGGAAAAGCTTTGTTGACAATATAAATTTAAAAACATGTAAAAACAAAAAGGGAATACAATCCCCCTGTTGGTCCTGATCAATACAATAATGAATAGAGTCTCATGCATATATCATCAACATAAATAAAGGAACAAAAAAAGGAAAAACATCCACAATAAGGTGTATTCATATGATAGATGTAAATATATAATTACACCAAAGAGCACCTAATGGCGCACAATCCTGATCAAATCACCCTAATGCTGGGACTCAAACAATAAAATGGCCTTCATGTGGAAAAATACCATGGATCACATGTCAATCACAGCTGAAGTGCCACATAGTCTAATAGAATATATAACATCCACAATACTTGAGATGAAGGTCCAGAAAAAACATATATAGACCAGCGCACAACATGTGCAAGAAATGGTTCAATCCCATAAGATGAATAAATAACCGCACTGAATGCTGAGCTGCGCACATAAAACCACTTAAATGAGTGGTAATAAAATATCAAACATGCAGATATTATTCAAGAAGTCATGATAATACCAAATGAAAACCACACTAATGTGGATCTGCATGAAAGACGCCACATAAATAAGTGGCAATAAGATATCAGGCAAACAACGCTGTTGTAAAACAGCCAAGTATGCCCAGTGAATGGCAGCCCTCTCACGGTTAGAAGCAACAGCTCACATGTGGAACAGGTATAATGAAATGCATGAAAGGTCCATACCAAGGCAACAGTATACTTCCCCTGATGAAGCCGTCTTGATACGGCAACATGCGTTGGGTTTCCTCCCTTCTGCCGTCCTGTCTGTACTGTTGCCTTGGTATGGACCTTTCATGCATTTCATTATACCTGTTCCACATGTGAGCTGTTGCTTCTAACCGTGAGAGGGCTGCCATTCACTGGGCATACTTGGCTGTTTTTCAACAGCGTTGTTTGCCTGATATCTTATTGCCACTTATTTATGTGGCGTCTTTCATGCAGATCCACATTAGTTTGGCTTTCATTTGGTATTATCATGGCTTCTTGAATAATATCTGCATGTTTGATATTTGATTACCACTCATTTAAGTGGTTTTATGTGCGCAGCTCAACATTCAGTGCGGTTATTTATTCATCTTATGGGATTGAACCATTTTTTGCACATGTTGTGCGCTGGTCTATATATATTTTTTCTGGACCTTCATCTCAAGTATTGTGGATGTTATATATTCTATTAGACTATGTGGCACTTCAGCTGTGATTGACATGTGATCCATGGTATTTTTCCACATGAAGGCTACTTTATTGTTTGAGTCTCCAGTATTAGGGCGATTTGATCAGGATTGTGCGCCATTAGGTGCTCTTTGGTGTAATTATATATTTACATCTATCATATGGATACACCTTATTGTGGATGTTTTTCCTTTTTTTGTTCCTTTATTTATGCTGATGATATATGCATGAGACTCTATTCATTATTGTATTGATCAGGACCAACAGGGGGATTGTATTCCCTTTTTGTTTTTACATGTTTTTAAATTTATATTGTCAATAAAGCTTTTCCTGTTATTATTATATATATCGGTGGTGTGCATTTTTATGTGGTCATTCTTTCCTTTTTGGCTGAACTTTTAAATTCCCATTTTGCATGTGTTTTCTCTCAGAAAGGAAATGTAACATCAACTGTTCTTCCCTATCCTATTAAGGGAATAGAAGAATCCAGGATATATATAAACAGAAAGATAGTGAGGAAACACTTAGCTAACCTAAATGAATTCAAGTCTCCAGGTCCAGATGAATTACACCCCAGAGTACTGAAGGAGATAGCAGAAGAAATTTTTGAACCCCTCTCCATAATCTTTGAAAATTCTTGGAGAACAGGAGAAGTCCCAGAAGACTGGAGAAGAGCAAATGTTGTTCCTATCTTCAAAAAGGGGAAGAAGGTGGACCATAGGCAACTATAGGCCGGTGAGTCTGACTTCTATACCAGGAAAGATCTTTGATCAAATTATTAAACAACATGTATGTCAGTACCTGGATAAGAATGAAGTGATTAAACAGAGTCAGCATGGGTTTGTAACTAATAAGTCATGTCAGACTAACTTAATTTCCATCTATGATGGAATCACTGATTGGGTGGATCAGGGAAATGCTGTAGATACAGTATATCTTGACTTCAGCAAAGCATTTGACAAAGTATCTCACACAATCCTTATTGAAAAAATGACTAGGTATGGAATGGACAAGGCAACTGTTAGGTGGATTCATAACTGGTTTAGTGATCGGACCCAAAGAGTGGTCATAAATGGCTGCACATCTAGTTGGAAGAATGTCTCAAGTGGGGTACCACAGGGCTCTGTCCTGGGTCCTGTATTGTTCAACATCTTTATCAACAATTTAGATGAAGGAATTGAATGTAAACTGATTAAATTTGCTGATGACACAAAGCTAGGAGGGATAGCTAATACTAGAGAAGAGAGAGAGAAGATTCAAAAAGATATAAATAAACTGGAGCAGTAGGCAGCAACTAACAGAATGGTTTTTAACAGGGAAAAATGCAAAGTACTACATCTGGGCAATGAAAATGAAAAAAGCATATACAGAATGGGAGGAATAGGGCTAAGCAACAGCACATGTGAAAAAGACTTGGGTATACTAATAGATCACAGACTGAATATGAGTCAACAGTGTGATGCAGCAGCAAAAAGGCAAATGCAATTCTAGGATGTATTAACAGAAGCATTCAGCCTAGATCACGTGAAGTCATTATTGCCCTCTACTCCTCTTTGGTCAGACCACATCTGGAATACTGTGTCCAGTTTTGGGTGCCACATTTTAAAAAAGACATCAACAAACTGGAGCAAGTTCAGAAAAGAGCGACCAGAATGGTGACTGGTCTGCAAACCCTGTCTTATGAGGAAAGGTTGCAGGATTTGGGAATGTTTAATAGAAGACTGAGAGGAGACTTAATAACTGTCTACAAATATCTCAAGGGCTGTCACATGGCAGAAGCATCATCTTTATTCTCATTTGCACAAGGAAAGACTAGAAGCAATGGGATGAAACTGAATGGGAGGAGACACAGATTAGATATCAGAAAAAACTTTTTGACAGTTAGAGTGATCAATGAGTGGAACAGGCTGCCACGAGAGGTGGTGAGTTCTCCTTCAATAGAAGTCTTCAAACAGAGGCTGGACAGACATCTGTCTGGGATGATATAGCGAATCCTGCTTTGAGCAGGGGGTTGGACCAGATGGCCCAGGAGGTCCCTTCTAACACCTACGATTCCATGATTCTATGATTCTATAATGTATGACCTATAATAATCAACTCACTTCCGTAAAGGGATATTCGCAAGGTTGAACATTATCACCTACCCATTGGGTGTCTGACTACTGGAATCCCAACCAATTCCAAGAACTGGGTTTCTGAAGAGCCCCATGAATGAATGGAACAGTGGTCAGTCATGTGTCCTGCCACTCCATTCATTCTTAATGGGTCCACCAATATAGGCAAGCTGGTGTTCTTCACTCCCATAAAGGAATAAATGGCAGAGTGAATGATCAACCACCGCTTTATTCACATGCAGCGTGTCAGAAACCCAGTTCTTGGGATCAGAGAGGGTCCCAGAGGTTAGACACCTAGTCATCGGGAAGTTATCCTATATCATATGGAAAGTGATAGTTTTCAAACTTGAGAATACCCCTTTAACTTTAACATTTAGTTAGATTGTCCATTCGGTTTGATGTTCTTATTCACAACCTTATTAAGTAAAAGGAGCATATGACTTGAAACACAGGCAAATTTGCTTTGGCCGAAACTCTACTAATAATAGGCACATTGGTTATACACATGAATGGACTTCAAAGACCTGGTTTTGTATAAGCTTCCATAATATAGGTGAAAAGAGAAAAAAAAGTTATCCAGTGCAGCCAAAAAATTAAATAGGCATTATATATAGAAAAATATTAAAAACATAATCTAAATCTATTGAATGATCTAAAAACAGAAAAAACACATAACACTAGAACTACACATTTCGAGCTTTTTTACACACTTAATCATGGCTATGTATGATTAAGAGATTGGAAACACTTGAAATGCGTAGGGATAGCGTTATGTATTTGTTCTGTTTTTAGAGCATTCAATAAATGACGTTTTAATATTTTTTTCTATATATAATTTCCATTTCATATTTTGGCAGTAGCTGGAAACCTTTTTATTTTTTCACTTGCACTAATCTGAAACTAGAATCCAGATCTTTCCATGCATCGCACACTTTGTGGATCATTGCCTGCACTGGTGATCTCTTGTGAGACTTTATTACCTTACTGTTCTCATATTCCATAATGTAGGACCGGATGTGGCGATATGGAGACATCATATACGAAGCAAGAGTGGGATTTGTTAGAAGTAAGAAGGAGGTCAAGAGGTTGAGAAAATACCTTGTGAGAGGATAGATGAAATAATCACTCAGCATTTCTCAGAATCATGCAATCGTATCTACTTTCTCTCTGTAGAATTTCTTTGACCATTAAGGAAATGTTGATGACTTCATGAGTTCATCGGCAACCATAGGAGAGAAAGTCGAAGATGTCAATTGCCAATGTGGATACCTCGGATGTAGAGATGAGTGACTTGGTTTGCGCTGACCTTGTCCAATATCCATTCTGGTGCTACTTGGCAGCCGGTCTTCACTTTTGCACTCAGCATCCTCAGCCCACCATCTTGGGGGACTCTGCACTTGCTACACCCACAACATCATGACCTGGGGCCTAATAAATGACAGAGGCACCCAAGAGTTCTGGCCAAGGATGCTTGGTGCTGAAATGAAGATCGGCTGCCACTGATAACCGGACTGGACATCAGATCAGGGCGGTGCAAATTGAATTTCTCATCTATTCTCAGATTCCATACGTCAGATACCAAATAATGGCTTAGTTTTCACTATCACCACTTCTTATGGTAGGATATATCAAAGTTTGACTTTCTTCCTATACTGATGATGGTACTGCATCTTCTGCATAATTTGCCATAAAGGCCACAATATATCAAAGCAATTTTACCAGAATTCTGGGGTAAAGTATTTTGAAAAATTGCAAATGTTTAGTGACCTTTGACGTTTTCACACCAGTTTCTCAGAGCTTCACCAAAATGGACGGAACTGGGGCATGACGCCACAGTTCATATAATTAATGAAAATTGTCTATGATGAATCGGGGCCTAATAGTTCACATGCCAAATTACTGTACTGGCTTCTTGCTTATCTATGTACAAAGATCTTTGGAAAATCCCTTTTTGTTTTGAGAGTCTTTCTGACAAATTGATTACAGGGAACAGTGATGAAAGGACCTTTAGCGATCGGCTTTGATTTCTGAGGGATTCCACAAGCAAAGGCTTATTTTCCTTAGTTTCCTTACAGTACCACCTCAGGAGAAATGAAGCATTGCATGGTTTATCTTGTAACTAATGGGCTATCCATATGATATCTGAATGTACAGTCTTCCTAAGTGTGATATGTTCTTCCCAACCAATCGTTGCTTCTATATAAAAATTATTGAAGAATCCTCCCCTACTAGCTCAAAATTTACTTAACCAGAATTGCCTGCACATTTTCACACATGGTAGTGGCATGGCTGTGTGTGCATTTATGCCCCAATAAAAAAATTATACCTTTTTTACACAATTGTGATGTGCCGTTTAGTAGAAAGCTAGGTTATAAGATATGTGCAAATTGTGCTGCTGCAATGGGAGCACTGCAGTATATTTGGACTGCTTCTTCACCTCTTTACTTTATTCCCCAATTGGTGCCACCCTCTTCTTCTTGATTGATAGTGCTGGCCTTTATTTCATCATTTTTACAGCCACATTTGCTCACATATAATATTGCCCTGCACATGTGTCGGCCCAAGCAGTAACAGCACATGCACAATATTTCCACTGGGAAAAGGGATGAGGTAACAGATATAATTGCTGTCAATCAGTAAGTGGAAAGTGCCAGGAGCAATAAAGAGCGCATAATCAGTCCAAGTGCACTGACATGCCCCAGTGCACTTCTAGTCTGATTTGCATATGGCTTATACACTAGATTTTTCATAAATGGAACAATGCATCTCTATCATTTTTATTGGAGGACGTACCATGTCTCCCTTAAAAATGGGTTTTCTAAGGCATGTAAGACAGCTAGAGATGACCCAATAAATTCCAATGACGTTGATTTAACAGAATGCTAACTGCCATTTTTCTGAACCACAACAGGACATCAAAATGTAAAAAAAATGCTCCTTATTCTCACCCCTCCGGGTCACCATCCAGTCCTCAGCGTATCTCCAGATCTTCTCTGCTTGCGCTGAAATATCCAGGCCTCTCACACTGAGCCTGGACTTCTGGCATTCATGACGGCTTGGGAGGGTTCGAGGCCCATCAAAGCCATAAGTCCCAGCCCAGCATGAAAGGCCTAGGAATTTCAGCACAAGTGGAGGCAATCTGAAGATGCTGCAAGAACTGCAAGGTAAGGAGCAGAGTTGCTGGAGAATTGAGTATTAAGATTTTTTTATTCTTTACATATGTTTATTATTCTCTAATAAGGGACATTAAATTGGGGAAGAATAGGTTTCCCTTGAGTCGAATTTCTGGGGAAAAAATCTTCTATCCTCCTTTCATTGAGTTGTCCAAAGTTAACATTCGATAGCAAAGGGACTTGGCAACCAGTTCTTGGCACAGATAATCAGGTCAATCATATTTTGGTAGTATTTTTTGCCTTATTGAGGGGAAAAGAGGGGCTATTTATGAGCGATACTGCCTCCTGTAGTGTTTTCTTTAAACGACCACATGAAGCAGCAATTAGACAGCATGCAATCACATTACCACCACTTTTATGTGAAATGTCCTTATTACGAAATGTTTCCCTAAGACAACATCTCCATGGAAATATATTAGGCTTGACTAAAGCGTAAAATCATTTATTTTCAATGGGAAAACAATATTAAAAATGCAAAGTGGGCCAGCACGACTCACTGACCAGTCGGCAACAGTCTGAACTTTTGCGCACTCAAGCAGCATAATAATGAGAGAAGCCCGAGGCAATACTTTCTTATTTCAGCTGCGCAGATTTTTCCTGCTGTTTGGCAGATATGTTATTGAAGCTTCAATTATCCGGCATTAGTCCTGTATGCTAAAATACTTAAAAACAATTTTGCACTGGAATTTGTCTTACAAGGGTTGTTTAGTATAGACTAGTGATATACAGTATGCCCAAGTAAGAAATTGTGCGTTAAGGGTTATTCCCGAAATCTGATACCACCCCGTCACCCCCACACAGCAATTCAGAAAACTGGGCTCTGGAGCTGAAATTTGCAGAGCCCTATCGTGAAAAGAGCAGATGTGTGCATGATCCACCTCCACTCCATTCAATGTGCATGGGACTGCCACAGAAAATGGAGTTCAGAACTTCTTCAAGCAGTCTCATAGTTGATAAATGGAGCGGAGGTCGACTATGCGCACGTCTGCTCTATTCATGATAGAGCCCAGTTTCCAGATTTTAGAGCCCCATTCTCAGGGAATGTCAATGAGAACCAGTGATCAAAATGTTGAACCTTATCCAAAGGATAGGGGTTAATTTAGAATTTTGAAGGGAACCCTTTAGTAGAAGGGGATTATCTGCTTAGACTCCTCATTTCTTAGCCAAAGTGCAGAGCGGAGAGTGTCCCTCGCTGTAGGACTCGTCATTTCCTGTACTACGAAGGCAATCCATTGATTGGAAATGCATTGTGTAATTCTTCATTCCTCCTGTTGGTACAATCTAGGGAACATAGGCTAATGAGCTAAAATTTAACTTTTATTGTAAAATTATAAAATAGACAAGTATAAAATATTACCTTATGGGGCAATAAGGCAGTGACATAACAATTGGACCAGTATTGTCAGTTTAGCCTAGAACATACTTCTATGGAGAAATACTGATAGTGGTCCTAGATTAAACTGGGGTACTTTTGACCACGTTCAATGAAATCGTGTTCTCACCCTACAGAGTATAGTGAGACAATTCGCAAATCTCATGAAAATAATAGTTTACTTCAACCGCCTGATTATAGCTGTTCATGTGTCTGTATTCATATATCTATACCATATCTATAGGACTTCCTATGCAATATACAGTATACCTTAAATCATCAACCTGTAGGACATTCAGTTAACCCCCTTAAGGTGAGATTCCAAGCCTTTATAAATCAGGGCCATATTTTGGGGGCTAAGATGTTTGGGAAATGCCCATATGGAATGTGGAATCTTCTATGGAATTGTATTATTTTCAGCTTCCTCCATTGTACAAACAAGAGATTCGGAGGCCACAATCACAACCACAATTGCAGCATTCACTATAACAGAGTTACCCTGGCTGTACTGACATGGGTAATAATGATTCCCAGCTCCCCTCCTCACTGCAGATATTGGGCTTTAATACGTGCATGCCTCATACTGGCTCCATGATGTATGTTGATCCTGCACAACTGATGGCAGTGATAGGGGTCAGTATACAACATCTGCTATGTTCATTTCCCCTGGGCCCGCTGTCACAGAACACAGTCTATTAAAATCAGATAAAACAGCTCATCCAAAGCATCTTCGCTCTCTTAGAACAGGCAAATAATAAATCTTTAGACACCACTAGTTATTTGGAGGCTTTTTTTTTAATTCATTTTTTATATGGTAATTAAATGAAAAAAATTTGTTGTGTTAACAGTTTGGTTACTGATTTTGGTAAAATTGTACTATTAATTTTAGACTATTTTAATATCCAACAAGCAGATGATGAAGTCTGACAGCAATTTAAATACATATTTACCTGTCACAGAGACTTTGCTTTGGTGGTGTAACCAGGGGCCAAATGGCTAATTCCAGTAGGTCCATGATGAAAAAAATCAGTCTTTGGCTTAGAACTCTGAAATGATAGATGATGAGTTAGATTAAAGGGACTCTCTGGACATATGATATTGATGACCTGTCCTAAGGATCAATATCAGCTTGGTGGGGGGACGATAACCAGGTCCAACACCGATCTGCTGTTAGGAATAGGAGCTGATCTACTGGACCCAGCTGTGGCTGCTACACATTGAGCTGCACATTGTTGCACCGTTCAGTGTTTACATCCAGCCACCACTTGCGTTAATAACTGCTGATTGGTGTGGATGCTGCACCCTTACCAATCCAATATTGATGACTTATCCTGTGGAAACCCTTTAGGGCATACTTGCCAATATCAGAGAAACTCTTGGTCAAAGGTAGATCTCCTAAAAGAATCAGCAGATCTCCCAAGTGCCCCACAATCTCCATTTCTCTCACCTCCTGCGCTTCCCTCCGCTCCTGGGCGATGCTGCAGACATCATCCTGATACTAAGTATATCACCACTGTATAGGCTCACTTTGTGAAGTGGATCCTCTAAGCCTCAGGTCCGGGGCGGGCACACGGACCTCGGATGTTGGTGGGACAAGCATGAAGGCATATCGGAAGCAAGGACTTGGCAGATTCAAGAACCTTAGAAGCAGCAGGATGAATACAATGGAACCAAGATGGAATGGAAGCAAGTCAAAGCACAGTCAGCAAGAAGGTGGAGTACACCAAACTAAAGCCTTGAGGTTAAATCTGAAGGCACAGGTGTGTTTCCTAGTGGGCCTTAAATAGGATTAGGGATATGATATCAATGAGCCACAGCTGGCAATCTGCAAAACCCAACGTGGAGCACAACAGAGGGCAGTGGATCGAGAGGTCACAAAAGCAGAGCCTGGATTGCCCGGGACAGCTATGTAATAAGCACATTGTCAGTGGTGCCTGAGAGTGAAGCTGTGGATCATGGAGAGGTGAGAATCCCAACACCTGGTCTGCGCACTGTATAGATCGATGACTGCAGGATCAGACTACACAGGGCTAGTTTGTAGTCTGTAACTATGGTGACACATAGATTTCTATAAAAATTGTAGGCTCAAAAGGATAAGAGATTTTTAATCAAAACTATAAGGTATTTAACATTGCTTCATTTTTTACTTCACAGCAGGAAAATAAACAGTTTATGACAAGGGTGAACAAAGGGTATAGGGAAAATTTGGAGCTGCCACCCACTTCTACCACCACTGGTGTAGGACATCTGTCTGAAGTTCCTGGTCCCTGACAATTTCTACTCCATCAAGCAGCAGTTCATAGGAAAAAACTGCCTGGTACAGAGAAGCTGCTGTAAGAAATTGGCTTATCCAAACTCTACGATCACGAAACTGAGCAACTTCTTTCAGAGCTAATTCCCGAAGGCAGAGACTCCTACAATTGGGCTAACAGGATTTATCACTCACACTGATATAAAATAAGGAGCATTGTCACCAAAAATTAAATCCAATCTAACCGTGCAAATATAACGTCTCATTTCAATGATCTGCTTGGTCACACTCAGAATATCTCAATATAATGGGCAAAGAAAGGAACACAAGTGCTGCATGAGGGTAAAATAATTTTATTAAAGAGGACGTATGATATTAGAAAAAAGAATTGTCTTCTAGAAATAGCGCCACTTTTTTCCCTAGGTTTTGTCTGGTATTGAAGCTCAGCCAGATTCAAGTACATGAACTGGAGCTTCAACACAACAGCCAATAGTGGTGCTGTGTGTAAGAGGATAAGATTCGTTGGATGCAGTCAAGAGCTGGAGGCAGAGAAGGGGTTAACAGGATTTACTAGAACAGGTTGTTATACAGGAAATATTCCACGCAGGGAGACGCGATCAGTAACGGTAACAACGGGGTTTACACACAAACACGATACTTGAGAAAAAGGTGTACGAAAAAGGTAACATCGTTTGCAGTTCTTGTTGGGGAAAGGCTGGAATATCTCCCGCCGACGTCGCAGGTCATGGGTAATATCTCTGGCTCTGTTACGGAGGAATGAAAAGCAAAGTCTCCCGACTGCCGATGTATCAAGTCCCGCTTGGCTTGGGTGCACTGGAACGTAGAAACAGTCCTTTGTGTAGATTCCTCTGGAATGACTCCGAACACGAACCACACGCATGCTCACAGGCCGCGGCAGCGTGTGATCCTTGGGAGTAGTCTCTAGGAATGCAGCAAGTCAGCTTATCTCCCACTGTGGGCTGGAAGGAGCTGTCCAGCAAGGAAGGGTCCGAAGATAGCTCAGCAGGGACACAATCAGTTTGCAAGTCAGGATGCTGGGGGATGGATGACATAGAGTTAGCAGTTGGAGCAGTGGGGAGGGAGTCATCCTTCTCCTTGTTCTCCTGTCCCCTTCCCGCCAAATCTCTCCCGTTCCCGCGCTCAGTCCCTTTTATCTTCCCCACGCCCCCTGCTGTCCAGTGTTAAGGTCCTCCCTGAAGAACCTTCCCTCAGCAACAGTGGTGACTGTCCCGATAGTTCCGGCCCCAAAGTGCACCGAGAACCGCTGACTCTGTCTCGGCTCATCTTCTTACATGTGTAGAAAGAAACAAATCTTTTCTCCTAATATCACACAAGTTTTTAGGGCCCATGTAAAAGTTGGTTAACTCTGTTAGTTTATATAGCATGCTGCAGTATGAGCAGACACATCTAGTTATTTACCCTGTTATATTAGACTTTAATCAGGTGTTTATGGAATCTACTAAATGCTATTTCAGCTTTTAATTAAAGCAAATATTACCAATGAAATTGAAAAGGCGAATGTGCTACAACTTAACATGCTTTTCAATGTTCGTTAAATCAAATCTCTTGCTGAATGCACCCTTAGTAAATCTGTGAATCAATGTCAATGTGTGATTCAATATGACATGAAACCAAAACTCCTGATATTGTCGCATACTAGCCATAACGTTTATGTTTTAACATAGCTGTCTCCAATCTATGGCTCAGGCTCAGCAGCTATTGGAAAACTATGGTATATCTCCCAGCCAACTTAGGAGCAGAAGTAGCCTATGAAAAGTTAAGGATATGTGCAGTGGCGTAGCTAGAGTTCTCAGTGCAAAATTTGGACCTGGGCAAAAAAACAAGCTGTCAAATCACATGACTCTGTCGGCAGAAATATGGAATGATTATAGCTCTCAAAATGTGACAATACTAAAACTGTTTTTGCAATAAAAAGCGTTTTTCAGTGTGTGACAGCAGCCAAACATAACAACTCTGATATAAATCTGTTATTGCTGTAATCGCACCAACCCAAAGAATAAAGTCAACTAATCACTTATACCGAACGAGGAAAGGCGTAAAAATTAAATAAAACCAATTCTTCACCTGCAGTTAAATTGTTCATTCTGCCTCTTAAAGATCGCAGTAAGTCTCGGCTCACTTTTATCCTGCGCTGAGCACTTACTGTACATCTGAGTTTATATGTAAATCTCTGAAATACGTCATTCAGACGGAACCCCAGACAGAAGAATCCCTATGATGATGCAGATGGAGGCACTCTGGATGCTGTCTTGCCTATGATCCAGCGGTGTCCATCTTTATAGACATACATGAACGTGCCATTGTCCACAGTTTTGTGCACCTCTGAAAAGGACAACGCTTAACAGAGGCCAGATGGAGTCCAGATTAACTCTTCTGCCTCATAGTGAATGGATCCCTCAGGAGATTGATCTGAATCTCGTTACTTGGAGATTTAAATAGAAACCCTGATGTAAGTGCTCAGCGTAGAGTACAGGATAAATGTGATCCAAAAAGTTATGTAAAATGTTCCTAATGAAAGTTATAACTCTGTTCACATAAAAGCAAGTCCCTGCTCAGGTCCATTATCTGTCAATGAAATATAGGGGGCTTCCAAGTTAATGGTAGTACAAAATCTCTGGAAAAGCAAAATGGCTTCTCGGCCTCCAAAAGAAATTCAGCAAATTCTGTGCTCCCAAATCCAAATGCCCCCCTTGCTTCTGAACCCCAGTGTGCATAAAACACCTTTAGCATTCACATTTGGTAAGGGTATAATTTCCAAAATGGAGATACTTGGGGGGTGGGGGACTCTGCTCTCTAGGGGCTCTGTATATGGAGTCCGCAAACTATTCTAGGAAAATCTGCGCTTCAGGAGGCAAATAGTGCTCCATCCCATACCCATGCCCATACAGTAGTTTTCTCCAACATATGGGGTGTCAGCGTACTTAGGACAAATTGGACAACAACTTTTGGGGTTCAATTTCTCCTGTTACCCTTGGGAAAATAAAAAAATTGGAGACTAATTGATCATGTTTGTGGAAAAAATACAATTTTTTATTTTCATGCCCAGGCATTATAAACTTCTGTGTGGGGGTTCAAAGTACTCACCACACATCTAGATAAGTTCCATGGGGGGTCTAGTGTCCAAAATGGGGTCATTTGTGGGGAGTTTCAATAGTTTAGGTACATCAAGGGCTCTCCAAACGCACATGACACCAGCAGACCATTCCATCAAAGTCTGCATTCCAAAACGTCACTACTTCCCTTCCGAGCCCAGACATGTGCCCATACAGTAGTTTTCTCCCACATATGGGGTATCAGCGTACTCAGGACAAATTGGACAACAACTTTTGGGGTCCAATTTCTCCTGGTACCCTTGGGAAAATAAAAAAAATTGGTGACTAAAAGATCATGTTTGTGGAAAAAATACGAATTTTTTATTTTCATGCCCGGGCGTTATAAACTTCTGTGAAGCACTGGGGGGTTCAAAGTGCTCACCACACATCTATATAAGTTCTTTGGGGGGTCTAGTTTCCAAAATGGTGTCATTTGTGGGGGCTTTCCACTGTTTTGGTACATCAGGGGTTCTCCAATTGTGACATGGTGTCCGATCTCAATTCCAGCCAAAAATGTCAAATGGCGCTGCTTCCCTTCCGAGCTCTGCCATGTGCCCAAATAGTGGTTTTCCCCCACATGTGGGGTATCAGCGTACTCAGGACAAATTTCATAATAACTTTTAGGGTCCTGTTACCCTTGGGAAAATAAAAAATTGGGGGTGAAAAGATCATTTTTGTGGAAAAAATATGATTTTTTAATTGTATGGCTGTATGTTATAAACTTCTGTGAAGCCCTAGAGGGTTCAAAGTTCTCACCACATATCTAGATAAGTTCCTTGGGGGGTCTAGTTTCCAAAATGGAGTCACTTGTGGGGAGTTTCCACTGTTTAGGCAGATCAGGCGCTCTCCAAACGTGACATGGCATCCGATCTCAATTCCAGCCAATTTTGCATTGAAAAAGTCAAACGGCGCTCCTTCCCTTCTGAGCTCTGCCATGTGCCAAAACAGTGGTTCCCCCCCACATATCAGGTATTAGTGTACTCAGGACAAATTGCACAATAACTTTTGCAGTCCAATTTCTCCTGTTACCCTTGGTAAAATAAAAAAAAAATTTTTGTGAAAAAAAGTTAGATGTTCATTTTTTTTAAATATTCAAAAAATTACTGTGACGCACCTAAAGGGTTAATAAACTTCTTGAATGTGGTTTTGAGCACCTTAAGGGGTGCAGTTTTTAGAATGGTGTCACTTTTGGGTATTTTCTATCATATAGACCCTTCAAAGTGGCTTCAAATGTGATGTGGTCCGTAAAAATAAAATCTTGTTGCAAAAATGAGAAATCGCTGGTCAATTTTTAACCCTTATAACTTCCTAACAAAAAAAAATTTGGTTCCAAAGTTGTGCTGATGTAAAGTAAACATGTGGGAAATGTTACTTATCAAGTTTTTTGTGTGCCGTATCTCTGTGATTTAAGGGCATAAAAATTCAAAGTTGGAAAATTGCGAAATTTTCAAAATTTTTGCCAAATTTCCATTTTTTTCACAAATAAACGCAAGTTATTTGAATGAAATTTACCACTATCATGAAGTACAATATGTCACGAGAAAACAATGTCAGAATCACTGGGATCCATGGAAGCGTTCCAGAGTTATGACCTCATAAAGGGTCAGTGGTCAGAATTGTAAAAATTGGCCATGAACGTGCAAACCACCCTTGGGGGTGAAGGGGTTAAAGGGTTAAGGGCAAAAAATTCAAATTTGAAAATTGCAAAATTTTGTACATTTTTGTCGATTTTGTGTTTTTTTCACAAATAAACGCAAGTCTTATCAAAGAAATTTTACCACTATCATGGAGTAGACTATGTCACGAATAAAACTTCTCATAATTGGTGGAATCCATTGACACGTTCCAGAGTTATTACCACATAAAATGACACCGTTCAGAATTGTAAAATTTGGCCTGGTCATGAGGGTGCAGTGGACAATCTCTTTTATCTTATTTTGCTGTATATTACAATTAATTTTAAGGCTGCTGTGAAGATGATCAGGAGATGAGGCATGTCCGCACCCTCCTCCTCCTTCCTCTATACTCGACACTTTCTGTCTGTAAGGCCGAGGTGAGACTTGCGAGAAACTCAGACGAGTCTCGCACATCAATACCTGGCACTGCCGCCGGCACTCGGATCGGAGCGTTCAGCTACATGTATTTCTATGCAGCTGAACGCTCCGATCCGAGTGTCGGTGGCAGTGCTGGGTATTGACGTGCGAGACTTGTCCGAGTTTCTCGCAAGTCAGACCCCAGCCTAAGACAACTGCCTGCAGTCGAAGCCGCACCACTGTGCTCTGTGGCAGTAAAGGAAAGGATCCCTAAATTGCACCAAATGGAGATGCTGTGGTTTTGAAATTAGAAACTAGATAGCGGACTCTTCTATTTAATAACAGAGCAAAGGATAAGGGCTGTCCTTAACAGACATCCCCTTTAAAAAATATTTTCTATAACTTGGTGCTGTAGGAGATGCGAAGTACATTGCATTCTTTTTTTTCTTTTCTTATATTTGTTTTTACTGGGTCATTTTGAGATTTCGGAAGTGCCACATTGAATTATGATGTTATTATGTAATATGTCAACACTGATTTGAAAATTTTAAGATGTGGAAAACCTCCTGTCTCCAAAGTCTTATTGTGCTGACATCTTGTGATTGCTATTTTGACCACAGTTTTAGGAAAAGGCCTTCACTGTTCTGACAATCCTACAGGGAGAATGCTGAGAATTTTTTATTTTTTATTTTTCAGATTGTTTTAACAACCTTTAGCATTTGGTTTAAGGGAATGTCATTTATATCGTATTCATGCACCAGCCCGGGCCATTAACTTTCTCCAAGGAGCACTCAGAATGTATTAAGCAGATGAGCAGAAGCTTTCCATATAGGATTGCTGCTATGAAGTCATTCTCTATTCACGATGGTCATCGGCACAGAACATTTGTATTGGCCATTCTCTTATGTACATGGCCCAGATCTATATTTTGTTTTCATTTTTTTCTTTGTTTGTTTTTATGAGATTTTTTGTGCATATTCTGCTTAAAAAATCCACTTATAACTGCTTCAAATACTCTTGAAAAAAAACCTATTAAACATCAATAGAAAAATATTATGGTAGCTATTGTGCACATGTTATATGTATAAACAATATATATAATATATATATAGTGGCATAACCATAATGCCTACTATGTGCGTAGTCAGGCACAGTTTTCCACACAAAACGGTCCATAGGGTTTATTTAAACATCATAAACCGCACCGTAAGCCAGGTTGCACATCACTAGCTTACACACAGTCCATTACTTCATCACGTGTGGCTTTACAAAGCATTTACTAGTCACGCCGGTCTTTCTCCAGTCACCGGGTGACCGCACCGTTTTAGTAAATGACCTTTGTCAGTGCACATAGTTCTTTCCCCATACTCGGGGTTACCTCTCAGGAGCTCCTGCTCCACAGGCTGACTCCTTGTCAGTCCAAGGTCCTCAACAGGATGGCATCTTTCTCAGTGTGGGGCCGTCCGAGGCTCTGCGCACACATGTGGCCTGTCCGGGTGCTATTCAGGACGTTCGTCCAACACCCAAGCCACCAGGTACAAGGTCTCACCATGTGCTCCAGGAATCCAATCCTACCGCCAGGATCTTCCAACACAGACCTTCCAGGACCTTGCACCCTGAACCATTCAGGTACACACACTCTCACCATGTGACCAGACCTCAGTCATATTATATGGTTGTAACCACCCCCATGGATGGGCGGTACACGTGTGGTTAGTCAATTCCCGCCCAGCTCTTTGACTAACCCTATAAGCCCACCTTATAAGTAATACACAACAAACACTTGTGGAACTATAAGTCCCAGCATAACCATATAATTTTGGGCTTACAGCGCAGAGAACCTCTGCATCACATACCAGCCATTTACAATAATGCCAGTCCCTAATTCACCATCATAATTATACCTCCAAGCACATCCTGAAGCACATACACAGCGCCCCCTAGCTGTAACAGAGGTTACTGCATCACATTGTATATATATATATGTGTGAGTGTATATATATATACAGTTGTGGCCAAAAGTATTGGCACCCCTGCAATTCTGTCAGATAATGCTCAGTTTCTTCCTGAAAATGATTGCAAACACAAATTCTTTGATATTATCTTCATTTAATTTGACTTAAATGAAAAAACACAAAAGAGAATGAAGCAAAACACTGATCATTTCACACAAAACTCCAAAAATGGGCCAGACAAAAGTATTGGCACCCTCAGCCTAATACTTGGTTGCACAACCTTTAGCCAAAATAACTGTGACCAACCGCTTCCGGTAACCATCAATGAGTTTCTTACAATGCTCTGCTGGAATTTTAGACCATTCTTCTTTGGCAAACTGCTCCAGGTCCATTTTTAGATCTCTCCACAGGTGTTCTATGGGATTCAGGTCTGGACTCGTTGCTGGCCACGTTAGAAGTCTCCAGTAGAGTTGAGCGACTTTTGGTTTTTTAGGGTCGTGTTTCGTTTCGTGAAACCCGACTTTTCCAAAAGTCGGGTCGAGCAAGATCGTCCGATTATAGGGAAAAGTCGGGGTCGTCCCGAAACACGAAACCCAATGTAAGTCAATGGGGAATAAAAGTCGGCAGTGAGAGGAGGACAGGAAACACACCTACAGTGCCCTTTTGAATGCCAAAAGGATCAATTCTTCTTTCTTAAGCTTGTCAACCTTAATTAACTTCATAATACAAGTTACGCACTGAAAAATGGGGGTTATTTGGCTACAAACTGTGGGGGGGGAGGGCTGGCTCCAGGTTTTCATGTGCCCTGGGCGAAAGAGCGCCCCTTTAACACATACCACAACTCATCATGCTCCGATACGGCAGAGAAATAGCGGTATAGTACAATGAAAAATACCTCACTTTTTACATGACGAGGCCCATCTATTTCTCCATACAGAATCATTGGTCCCATATAATGTTTGAAACAGTATATGATGAGCTCCACATAATGCTACAGTATATGTTGGTCCCCATGGATGAAGCTCCACTGTCTTATGGGCCCAAATAATGCTCCAAACATAATGGGCCCCATTTCTAATGCTCTAGTGTAAAATGGGCCCTGTAAATGCTGCTCCAGTGTCTGATGTCCACCTTTGGAATGTTCCAGTGTATGGTGGGCCCCATCTATCATTCTCCAGAGTATAGTGCTCCCCAAAAATTGCTGTCCCAACATTGAAAACAATCAAATAAGTCTCCTCGCTAGGGAATCCCTGTACTTGTCTGGACAGGTGCTGTAGCTTGCTTAACAGCTCGCCAGCCGTTCTCACACCCAGTATGGATTACACGTGATTGCACAAAGGTGAGAAAGGGTACCGTATCCCCAGATAACATGTATGGATAGCGTACACATTCAAAATATATGTCTCAGGAGGCAGGCTCAGACGGTGTTAGGCCCAGTATGGATTGCACGTGATTGCACAAAGGTTAGAAAGGGTACCGTATCCCCGGATAACATGTATGGATAGCGTACACATTCAAAATATATGTCTATACAGCATGAGGCAGGCTCAGACGGTGTTAGGCCCAGTATGGATTGCACGTGATTGCACAAAGGTTAGAAAGGGTACCGTATCCCTGGATAACATGTATGGATAGCGTACACATTCAAAATATATGTCTATACAGCATGAGGCAGGCTCAGACGGTGTTAGGCCCAGTATGGATTGCACGTGATTGCACAAAGGTTAGAAAGGGTACCGTATCCCTGGATAACATGTATGGATAGCGTACACATTCAAAATATATGTCTATACAGCATGAGGCAGGCTCAGACGGTGTTAGGCCCAGTATGGATTGCACGTGATTGCACAAAGGTTAGAAAGGGTACCGTATCCCTGGATAACATGTATGGATAGCGTACACATTCAAAATATATGTCTATACAGCATGAGGCAGGCTCAGACGGTGTTAGGCCCAGTATGGATTGCACGTGATTGCACAAAGGTTAGAAAGGGTACCGTATACCTGGATAACATGTATGGATAGCGTACACATTCAAAATATATGTCTCAGGAGGCAGGCTCAGATGGTGTTAGGCCCAGTATGGATTGCACGTGATTGCACAAAGGTTAGAAAGGGTACCGTATCCCCGGATAACATGTATGGATAGCATACACATTCAAAATATATGTCTATACAGCATGAGGCAGGCTCAGACGGTGTTAGGCCCAGTATGGATTGCACGTGATTGCACAAAGGTTAGAAAGGGTACCGTATCCCTGGATAACATGTATGGATAGCGTACACATTCAAAATATATGTCTATACAGCATGAGGCAGGCTCAGACGGTGTTAGGCCCAGTATGGATTGCACGTGATTGCACAAAGGTTAAAAAAGGGTACCGTATCCCCGGATAACATGTATGGATAGCATACACATTCAAAATATATGTCTATACAGCATGAGGCAGGCTCAGACGGTGTTAGGCCCAGTATGGATTGCACGTGATTGCACAAAGGTTAGAAAGGGTACCGTATCCCTGGATAACATGTATGGATAGCATACACATTCAAAATATATGTCTATACAGCATGAGGCAGGCTCAGACGGTGTTAGGCCCAGTATGGATTGCACGTGATTGCACAAAGGTTAGAAAGGGTACCGTATCCCCGGAAAACATGTATGGATAGCGTACACATTCAAAATATATGTCTATACAGCATGAGGCAGGCTCAGACGGTGTTAGGCCCAGTATGGATTGCACGTGATTGCACAAAGGTTAGAAAGGGTACCGTATCCCTGGATAACATGTATGGATAGCGTACACATTCAAAATATATGTCTCAGGAGGCAGGCTCAGACGGTGTTAGGCCCAGTATGGATTGCACGTGATTGCACAAAGGTTAGAAAGGGTACCGTATCCCTGGATAACATGTATGGATAGCGTACACATTCAAAATATATGTCTATACAGCATGAGGCAGGCTCAGACGGTGTTAGGCCCAGTATGGATTGCATGTGATTGCACAAAGGTTAGAAAGGGTACCGTATCCCTGGATAACATGTATGGATAGCGTACACATTCAAAATATATGTCTCAGGAGGCAGGCTCAGACGGTGTTAGGCCCAGTATGGATTGCACGTGATTGCACAAAGGTTAGAAAGGGTACCGTATCCCCGGATAACATGTATGGATAGCGTACACATTCAAAATATATGTCTATACAGCATGAGGCAGGCTCAGACGGTGTTAGGCCCAGTATGGATTGCATGTGATTGCACAAAGGTTAGAAAGGGTACCGTATCCCTGGATAACATGTATGGATAGCGTACACATTCAAAATATATGTCTATACAGCATGAGGCAGGCTCAGACGGTGTTAGGCCCAGTATGGATTGCACGTGATTGCACAAAGGTTAGAAAGGGTAACGTATCCCTGGATAACATGTATGGATAGCGTACACATTCAAAATATATGTCTCAGGAGGCAGGCTCAGACGGTGTTAGGCCCAGTATGGATTGCACGTGATTGCACAAAGGTTAGAAAGGGTACCGTATCCCCGGATAACATGTATGGATAGCGTACACATTCAAAATATATGTCTATACAGCATGAGGCAGGCTCAGACGGTGTTAGGCCCAGTATGGATTGCACGTGATTGCACAAAGGTTAGAAAGGGTACTGTATCCCTGGATAACATGTATGGATAGCGTACACATTCAAAATATATGTCTCAGGAGGCAGGCTCAGACGGTGTCAGGCACAGTATGGATTTGACGGCCCAGATTACACAGCGGAGGAGCAGGGAGAGGTAAAGATTGCAAATGCTGGGGCCCTGCCCAAGCAAGGGGGGCCCACTCATGGGCGTCGGTGCTGGCACTGGGCCCCTCATAGTACAGCGGTGTGTCTGACGGCGGGTGTGCACCACCACCGTCAGAGACACTTGATTGCACTATGAGGGACCCTGTGCCAGTGCCCGCGCCCAAGAGTCGGCCTACCCACCTGTCCAGGGCAACGGCACTCGCACGGTGTCGTGCGGTAGGTGGTGACCCCGGCCATGGGGGGGAGGCAGCACAGTTAGGGAGTTTTAGAAAGTGGCATATGTTGATGTTGGACATTCAGCTAATGCAAAAGGCGAAATAGGTGAAGTACCAGGAAGAGGTGGACCAAAGCAAGCCATTTTTCTGTCACCCTATGTGTCATCAGGGGAAGGTGGGACAAAATCCTTGGAAACCCATGCATGGTTCATTTTAATGAAGGTTAGATCATCCACATTTTGGGTTGACAGACGGGTCCTTTTTTCTGTCAGGATTGATCCAGCTGCACTGAAGACTCTTTCCGATAGCACACTTGCAGCTGGGCAAGCGAGCTCCTGTAAGGCATATTGGGCCAATTCAGGCCAGGTGTCCAGTTTAGCGGCCCAATAGTCAAAGGGGAATGACCTGTGTGGGAGAACATCAATATGGGAGGAAAAGTAGTTTGTTACCATAGTTGACAACTGCTGTCTCCTGTCACTTTCCATCGATGCAGTATTACCAGTTGTGTGAGCGGTATTTGAAAAATCAGTCCACAACATTGTCATGAAACCCCTGTCTCCAACGCCACTTCTGCTGTGTGCACCACGAACACCTCTGCCAAGCTGCCCTCGGCCCGTACGGCTCGTGTGAGAACCATCACCGCTGCTGTGTGCTGGGAATGCCTCAAGCAACCGATTTACCAGAGTTGCTTGTTTATTAGCCAATATTAGGTCAAGGTTCTCCTGTGGCATGATGTTTTGTAATTTGCCTTTATAGCGTGGATCCAGGATGCTGGCCAACCAGTAGTCGTCATCGTTCATCATTTTGGCAATGCGGGGGTCCCTTTTTAGGATCCGCAAGGCATAATCTGACATGTGGGCCAATGTTCCCGGTGTCAATGATGCACTGCGAGTGCTGGGTGGAGGAGCACTTTCTGGCAAATCCACATCCCTCCAGTCACGCACAAACCCTGTACCAGACCTTGCCACGCCAACATTTTCACTTGCCCCACGAGATGCATCCTCCTCCCCTAAGTAATCATCCCCATCATCCTCCTCCTCCTCCTCTTCTTCCACCTCGTCCAGGAGAGGTCCCTGAGCAGACAATGGCTGAATGTCATCAAGGATTCCCTCCTCCTCTTCCTCCTCATCAACATTGGCTGCAGACGCCTGCTCCTTAAGGTGCATCAAAGTTTGCATGAGCAGACGCATAAGTGGGATGCTCATGCTTAGGATGGCGTCGTCTGCGCTTACCAGCCGTGTGCATTCCTCAAAACACTGAAGGACTTTACAAAGGTCTTTCAGCTTCGACCACTGCACACCTGTCAACTCCATGTCTGCTCTCAAAGTGCCTGGCCGTGTATCCTCCCACAAATGCATTATGGCCTGCCTCTGCTCGCACAGCCGCTCCACCATGTGCAGGGTGGAGTTCCACCTTGTTGCAATGTCGATAATGAGGCGGTGGTTGGGAAGGTGGAGCAATCGCTGCAGCTTCTGCATACGAACGGAGTGTACAGGCGACCTGCGGATGTGCGCGCACAGTCTTCGCACCTTCTGGAGCAGGGCTGTTAACTCCGGATAATTTTTGAGGAAGCACTGCACCACCAGGTTCAAGGTGTGAGCCAAGCAAGGTATGTGGCTGAGTTTTGAAAGGGCTGTGGCTGCCACAAAATTACGGCCGTTATCACTAACTACCTTGCCTGCCTCAAGATGTACACTGCCCAGCCATGACTCAGTTTGTTGCTTCAAGTACTCGGCCAGCACCTCGGCGGTGTGTCTGTCGCCCAAACACATCATCTGCAACACAGCCTGCTGACGCTTTCCACTAGCTGCTCGATAGGGGGACACATCGTGTGCAACAGTGGCAGCTGCAGATGGAGTGCTCATACGACTGCGCTCTGTGGACGAGCTTTCGCTTCTGGAGGAGGTGGAGGAGGAGGAGGGTCGAACGCCTACAGCCAACTGTTTCCTATACCGTGGGCTAGGCAGCACTGTCCCACCACCGCTGTCCCCTGTGGACCCTGCATCCACCACATTAACCCAGTGCGCAGTGATGGACACGTAACGGCCCTGGCCATGCCGACTGGACCATGCATCAGTTGTGAGGTGCACCTTTCCGCTCACTGACTGCTTGAGTGCATGGACAATGCGGTCTTTCACATGATGGTGGAGGGCTGGGATGGCTTTGCGAGAGAAGAAGTGGCGACTGGGTAGGTCATAGCGTGGTACTGCATAGGCCATGAGTTCGCGGAAAGCTGTGCTTTCCACCAACCGAAAGGGCATCATCTCAAACGAGATTAGTTTGGCAATGTGGGCGTTCAAACCCAGTGTACGCAGATGAGAGACTGAGTACTTTCTTGACCTACTCATAGTGTCTGGGAGGGTGAGCTGGACTTGAGAGCTGCATATGGTGGAAGTAGCGGTGGACAGGGCGGACTGAGAGAGGGTTGATGATGGTGATGGAGTTGGTGTTCTTTCTGATGGCCTAGAATCAGTATTTCGCTGATATAACAGTGGGATTCCCTGACTGCTGTGGTCTTGCAACGACACCTCAACATTTGCTGCTGTGCTAACCGGTGGGCTTACAGTGGGGGAAACAATGTAGCGTTGCTGACTACCTTCGTTGTGATCAGTTGCACATGTGGCACTTGAGGTTTGGTGTTGTGTCCACGCTTGCAAGTGCATGCTGGTTAAATGTCTAAGCATGCAACTGGTATTCAAATTTTTCAGATTTTTCCCTCGGCTAAAGGTCTTTGCGCACTTCTTACAGATAACCTTGGCCTGATCATGAGGATTTTGTTCAAAAAAGTGCCACACTGCACTCTTCCTACTTTGGCAGACATTTTGCGGCCTAGCACGCTGTGATCTTTTGACCCTCTGGACAAGCTGTCCAGCAACTCTTTTGATGTTTGGAACCTGTCTTTGGAGTGCTCCGGGCCTGCCAGATAACAGCTGTTGCAATGTCGATGTCTGCTGTGGATGCTCCTCATCTGAGCTATTGGAAGCAGCACCCTCTTCCCCCAATGGATGCCAATCTGGGTCAACAACTGGGTCATCCATCACCTCCTCTTCTATGTCATGTGCACCTTCCTCTGTGTCACCGTGTATGGTGGTATAGTGTGCGGGAAGGGGCACCTGAGTCTCATCAGGGTCAGAATCTGGCTCTGTACACTGCGAGGACAATGTAGTGCTCTGAGTGAATGTACCAGCAGAATCATCCATCAGCGGCTGTGCATCAGTGCACTCCATGTCAGATTCATCTTGGCCTGGGTAATTCACCATTTGACTTGATAATCCAGGCATGGTATGTGAAAACAGCTCCATGGAGTAATCAGTAGTATGGCCTGCGTCATCCTTCAATCTTGGTTGGGGTGAAGGACACAAGGAAAGGTGTGGTTCATGAACATGAGCCTCCAATGACGACTCAGTGCTTTTACTTTTTACAACTGAAGAAGAGGAGGCGATAGAGCTGGAGGCTGAGTCAGCAATGTAAGACAAAACTTTTTCCTGATGCTCTGGCTTTAAAAGCGGTTTGCCAACTCCTAGAAAACTAAGTGTTCGAGGCCTTATGTAGCCAGACGATGACGCAGGGTCAGCACCTCCTGCATTCGGTCCTATTTTGCTCTTGCCACTACCATAAGATCCACCACCAACACCATCATTACCAGCTGCCAACCTCCGCCCAATTCCACGGCCTCTTCCACCAGCCTTCCTCATTTTTGGTAGAAATGTAGACAAAATCCAACAAACTATATAGTAATGTAAAATAAGGTACAAGGTGTCTATAGGACAGGGGAGATTTTGAATTTCTGCACACACTTGTGGACAGTGGACACTTTTGGATTGTGTGAGGCCCACTGATATCTGAGCGCTATGTGACAGGCTCGATGGCACTGCTGTAACAAAAGTGACTAGAGGATAAGGGAGATTTTGAATATCTGCACACCCTTTTGGACACTGGACACTTTTGGATTGCGTGAGGCCCACTGATATCTGAGCGCTATGTGACAGGCTCGATGGCACAGCTGTGACAAAAGTGACTAGAGGATAAGGGAGATTTTGAATTTCTCCACACACTTGTGGACAGTGGACACTTTTGGATTGTGTGAGGCCCACTGATATCTGAGCGCTATGTGACAGGCTCGATGGCACTGCTGTGACAAAAGTGACTAGAGGATAAGGGAGATTTTGAATATCTGCACACACTTTTGGACACTGGACACTTTTGGATTGTGTGAGGCCCACTGATATCTGAGCGCTATGTGACAGTCTCGATGGCACTGCTGTGACAAAAGTGACTAGAGGATAAGGGAGATTTTGAATATCTGCACACACTTTTGGACACTGGACACTTTTGGATTGTGTGAGGCCCACTGATATCTGAGCGCTATGTGACAGGCTCGATGGCACAGCTGTGACAAAAGTGACTAGAGGATAAGGGAGATTTTGAATTTCTGCACACACTTGTGGACAGTGGACACTTTTGGATTGTGTGAGGCCCACTGATATCTGAGCGCTATGTGACAGGCTCGATGGCACTGCTGTGACAAAAGTGACTAGAGGATAAGGGAGATTTTGAATATCTGCACACACTTTTGGACACTGGACACTTTTGGATTGTGTGAGGCCCACTGATATCTGAGCGCTATGTGACAGGCTCGATGGCACTGCTGTGACAAAAGTGACTAGAGGATAAGGGAGATTTTGAATATCTGCACACACTTTTGGACACTGGACACTTTTGGATTGTGTGAGGCCCACTGATATCTGAGCGCTATGTGACAGGCTCGATGGCACAGCTGTGACAAAAGTGACTAGAGGATAAGGGAGATTTTGAATTTCTGCACACACTTATGGACAGTGGACACTTTTGGATTGTGTGAGGCCCACTGATATCTGAGCGCTATGTGACAGGCTCGATGGCACAGCTGTGACAAAAGTGACTAGAGGATAAGGGAGATTTTGAATTTATGCACACACTTGTGGACAGTGGACACTTTTGGATTGTGTTACGCCCACTGATATCTGAGCGCTATGTGACAGGCTCGATGGCACAGCTGTGACAAAAGTGACTAGAGGATAAGGGAGATTTTGAATTTCTGCACACACTTGTGGACAGTGGACACTTTTGGATTGTGTGAGGCCCACTGATATCTGAGCGCTATGTGACAGGCTCGATGGCACTGCTGTGACAAAAGTGACTAGAGGATAAGGGAGATTTTGAATATCTGCACACACTTTTGGACAGTGGACACTTTTGGATTGTGTGAGGCCCACTGATATCTGAGCGCTATGTGACAGGCTCGATGGCACTACTATGACAAAAGTGACTAGAGGATAAGGGAGATTTTAAATATCTGCACACACTTTTGGACACTGGTCACTTTTGGATTGTGTGAGGCCCACTGATATCTGAGCGCTATGTGACAGGCTCGATGGCACTGCTGTGACAAAAGTGACTAGAGGATAAGGGAGATTCTGAATATCTGCACACACTTTTGGACACTGGACACTTTTGGATTGTGTGAGGCCCACTGATATCTGAGCGCTATGTGACAGGCTCGATGGCACTGCTGTGACAAAAGTGACTAGAGGATAAGGGAGATTTTGAATATCTGCACACACTTTTGGACACTGGACACTTTTGGATTGTGTGAGGCCCACTGATATCTGAGCGCTATGTGACAGGCTCGATGGCACAGCTGTGACAAAAGTGACTAGAGGACAAGGGAGATTTTGAATATCTGCACACACTTTTGGACACTGGACACTTTTGGATTGTGTGAGGCCCACTGATATCTGAGCGCTATGTGACAGGCTCGATGGCACTGCTGTGACAAAAGTGACTAGAGGATAAGGGAGATTTTGAATATCTGCACACACTTTTGGACACTGGACACTTTTGGATTGTGTGAGGCCCACTGATATCTGAGCGCTATGTGACAGGCTCGATGGCACTGCTGTGACAAAAGTGACTAGAGGATAAGGGAGATTTTGAATATCTGCACACACTTTTGGACACTGGACACTTTTGGATTGTGTGAGGCCCACTGATATCTGAGCGCTATGTGACAGGCTCGATGGCACAGCTGTGACAAAAGTGACTAGAGGATAAGGGAGATTTTGAATTTCTGCACACACTTGTGAACAGTGGACACTTTTGGATTGTGTGAGGCCCACTGATATCTGAGCGCTATGTGACAGGCTCGATGGCACAGCTGTGACAAAAGTGACTAGAGGATAAGGGAGATTTTGAATTTCTGCACACACTTGTGGACAGTGGACACTTTTGGATTGTGTGAGGCCCACTGATATCTGAGTGCTATGTGACAGGCTCGATGGCACTGCTGTGACAAAAGTGACTAGAGGATAAGGGAGATTTTGAATATCTGCACACACTTTTGGACAGTGGACACTTTTGGATTGTGTGAGGCCCACTGATATCTGAGCGCTATGTGACAGGCTCGATGGCACTGCTATGACAAAAGTGACTAGAGGATAAGGGAGATTTTGAATATCTGCACACACTTTTGGACACTGGACACTTTTGGATTGTGTGAGGCCCACTGATATCTGAGCGCTATGTGACAGGCTCGATGGCACAGCTGTGACAAAAGTGACTAGAGGATAAGGGAGATTTTGAATTTCTGCACACACTTGTGGACAGTGGACACTTTTGGATTGTGTGAGGCCCACTGATATCTGAGCGCTATGTGACAGGCTCGATGGCACTGCTGTGACAAAAGTGACTAGAGGATAAGGGAGATTTTGAATTTCTGCACACACTTGTGGACAGTGGACACTTTTGGATTGTGTGAGGCCCACTGATATCTGAGCGCTATGTGACAGGCTCGATGGCACAGCTGTGACAAAAGTGACTAGAGGATAAGGGAGATTTTGAATTTCTGCACACACTTGTGGACAGTGGACACTTTTGGATTGTGTGAGGCCCACTGATATCTGAGCGCTATGTGACAGGCTCGATGGCACAGCTGTGACCAAAGTGACTAGAGGATAAGGGAGATTTTGAATCTCTGCACACACTTTTGGACACTGGACACTTTTGGATTGTGTGAGGCCCAATGAATATCTGAGCGCTATGTGACAGGCTCGATGGCACAGCTGTGACAAAAGTGACTAGAGGATAAGGGAGATTGGATTGCTTTTAAAAAAGCAGTTTGCGGAGCAGTGGGTAAACAGCAATGCCAGCCTGTCAGGAAGCCTTAGAAGGCAGCCCAACAACCAACACCACTGATACACCACTATATAGCCTCCCCTTGCACTGCACACACAGTGACTGGTGTGTTGTGCAGGCCAAATTGCTAGCAGCAGAAGCAGTTTTTTTTTCTTCTCAGCAGGACAAAAAAAAAAAATTGGGATTGCTTTTAAAAAAGCAGTTTGCGGAGCAGTGGGTAAACAGCAATGCCAGCCTGTCAGGAAGCCTTAAAAGGCAGCCCAACAACCAACACCACTGATACACCACTATATAGCCTCTCCTTGCACTGCACACACAGTGACTGGTGTGTTGTGCAGGCCAAATCGCTAGCAGCAGGTTTTTTGTCTTCTTCCCTGCCTAACGTTCTCCCTACAGAATCAGCAGCAACCTCTCCCTATACTAAGATCGGCAGAAGTAAGATGGCGGTCGGCGTGCACGCCCTTTTATACCCCCTGTGACGCCCACCAAAGCAAGCCAATCACTTGCATGCCCTTCTGAAAGATGGTGGTGACCCGTGCCTATGTCATCACGTTGCCCACAGTGTCCGTGGATCCTGATTGGCTGAAAAAGAGCGCAAAACAAACTTTTGAAACGCGACTTTGGCGCGTAAGTCGCCGACCTCGTGGCCGACCTCAACCTAGGGTCGAGTTTCGTTTCATGAAACCCGACTTTGCCAAAAGTCGGCGACTTTTGAATTTTTTCGACCCGTTTCGCTCAACTCTAGTCTCCAGTGCTTTCTCTCAAACCATTTTCTAGTGCTTTTTGAAGTGTGTTTTGGGTCATTGTCCTGCTGGAAGACCCATGACCTCTGAGGGAGACCCAGCTTTCTCACACTGGACCCTACATTATGCTGCAAAATTTGTTGGTAGTCTTCGGACTTCATAATGCCATGCACACAGTCAAGTAGTCTAGTGCCAGAGGCAGCAAAGCAACCCCAAAACATCAGGGAACCTCCGCCATGTTTGACTGTAGGGACCGTGTTCTTTTCTTTGAATGCCTCTTTTTTTCTCCTGTAAACTCTATGTTAATGACTTTGCCCAAAAAGCTCTACTTTTGTCTCATCTGACCAGAGAACATTCTTCCAAAACGTTTTAGGCTTTTTCAGGTAAGTTTTGGCAAACTCCAGCTTGGCTTTTTTATGTCTCGGGGTAAGAAGTGGGGTCTTCCTGGGTCTCCTACCATACAGTCCCTTTTCATTCAGATGCCGACGGATAGTACGGGTTGACACTGTTGTACCCTCGGACTGCAGGGCAGCTTGAACTTGTTTGGATGTTAGTCAAGGTTCTTTATCCAACATCCGCACAATCTTGCGTTGAAATCACTTGTCAATTTTTCTTTTCCGTCCACATCTAGGGAGGTTAGCCACAGTGCCATGGCCTTCAAACTTTTTGATGACACTGCGCACGGTAGACACAGGAACATTCAGGTCTTTGGAGATGGACTTGTAGCCTTGAGATTGCTCATGCTTCTTCACAATTTGGTTTCTCAAGTCCTCAGACAGTTCTTTGGTCTACTTTCTTTTCTCCATGCTCAATGTGGTACACACAAGGACACAGGACAGAGGTTGAGTCAACTTTAATCCATGTCAACTGGCTGCAAGTGTGATTTAGTTATTGCCCACACCTGTTAGGTGCCACAGGTAAGTTACAGGTGCTGTTAATTACACAAATTAGAGAAGCATCACAAGATTTTTCGAACAGTGCCAATACTTTTGTCCACTCTCTTTTTTATGTTTGGTGTGGAATTATATCCAATTTGGCTTTAGGACAATTCTTTTTGTGTTTTTTTCATTTAAGACAAATTAAATGAAGATAATAATACCAAAGTATTTGTGTTTGCAATCATTTTCAGGAAGAAACTGAGTATTATCTGACAGAATTGCAGGGGTGTCAATACTTTTGGCCACAACTGCATATATATATATATATATATATATATATATATATATATATATACATACAGTCATGGACAAAAGTTTGGAGACTGACTGACACAAATTTTGTTTTTCATCAAGTGTTTTTAGATCTTTTAGTTGGATGTTTCTACGGTAAATAGAAATTTCAGTGGTTTTAACCCCTTAACGACCAAGCCATTTTGTAGGTTAAAGACCAGGCCTTAATTTTGATATAGGACCACTGTCACTTTATGTGGTTATAACTCTGGAACGCTTCAACATATCCCGCTGATTCTGAGAATATTTTTTCGTGACATATTGTACTTCATGATAGTGGTAAAGTTTCTTCGATATGACTTGCGTTTATTTATGAAAAAATGGAAATATGGCAAAAAACTTTAAAATTTTGCAATTTTCAAATTTTTAATTTTTATGCCCTTAAATCAGAGAGATATGTCACAAAAAATAGTTAATAAATAACATTTCCCACATGTCTACTTTACATCAGCACAATTTTGGAACCAAAATTTTTTTTTGTGAGGAAATTATAAGGGTTTGAAGTTGACCAGCGATTTCTCATTTTTCCAACAAAATTTACAAAACCATTTTTTTAGGGACCACCTCACATTTGAAGTGAGTTTGGGGGGTCAATATAACAGAAGATATGCAAAAGTGACACCATTCAAAAAACTGCACCCCTCAAGGTGTTCAAAACCACATTCAAGAAGTTTATTAACCGTTTAGGTACTTCAAAAGAATTTAAGCAATATGGAAGGAAAAAATGAACATTTAACTTTTTTTCCCAAAAATTTTTATCTGGACACAATTTTTTTTATTTTGTCAAGGATATCAGGAGAAAATGAACCACAATATTTGTTGTGCAATTTCTCCTGAGTACACCGATACCCCATGTGTGGAGGAAGAGCACTCTTTAGGCGCACGGCAGTGCTCAGAAGGGAAGGAGCATCATTTGAGATTTTGAATGTCAAATTGGCTGGAATCGAGAGCGGACGCCATGTCACGTTTGGAGAGCCCCTGATGTACCTAAACAGTGGAAACCCCCCACAAGTGACCCCATTTTGGAAACTATACCCCCCAAGGAACTTATCTAAATGTGTGTTGAGCACTTTGAACCCCTATGGGCTTCACAGAAGGTTATAACATAGAGCCATAAAATTAAAAAATCATATTTTACCTCCGGGTCATTATGGCACTGGTCGGGCCCCGCGATTACATCGCAGGGATGCGAACCTGAGGCAGAGGGAGCTCCCTACCCTCTGCCTCCCCCTCTGAACGCTGCGATCATGCTCGATCGCAGCAGTGAGTGGGTTATCAGCCAGGGGCGGTGGGGGCTCCGCTCCTAGCTGTCAGTGCAGGAGGCTCAGCCACTGCAGCGCTGGGCTCCTACACTGATCAGGCAAGGAGAAGCTCAAATTTCAGCTTCTCTTGCTGATCAATGCTGTGTTTGGTCTGTCAGATTGACTGACCAATCACAGCGCTGTGGGTGCAGGGATCAAGTGCAAGGGTCCCTGCCCCCCTTCCTCTGCCTCTCAGCTGTCATAGACAGCTGTCGGCACTGAACTGAAACTGCGTGTTTGCAGGCAGAGACAGTTCAAAGGCAGGACGTGCAGAGTCCGTCATGGTGCTGAACGTTACCTCCTGCCATGACGGATTGTGCACGTCCATAGACATTAAGGGGTTAAACTTTTATCAAGTTAAAAAGACTCAACAGTTACAGAGTTGTCTGTTATTTCTCCAGACTTCTGCCCCTCGCCCTGGCAGCTAGATATCTGCTTTTGGGCCAAATCATGACTGATGTGACGTCCCATTCTTGTCTAATCTATGCTTGGAGTTTATCACAGTTTCTGTGTTTCCTTGTCCTCCCCACTACTTCTTAAAGATTGATCACAGGTTCTCAATGGGATTAAGGTTAAGCAAATTTTCCTGGCCATGGACCCAAAATGCTAATTTTTTTTCACCGAACCACTTAGTTAACACTTTTGCCTTGTAGTATGGTCTACATCATGCTGGAAAAAGCATTGTCTATCACCAAATTGCTCCTAGATGGTTGGGAGAAGGTGCTCTTTGATGAGGATCCTATTCTTTATTCATGGTAGTGTTCGTAGGCAAAATTGTGAGTGAGCCCCTCAATGAATGAAAAGACCCAACACATGTATTGGCCTCACTGTTGACATATTATAATATTATTGAAGTTTTGAAAGGGCTGGATTGAAAAGGACCTGAAATTGGCTAAAAATATGATTACTCACCAGGACCTCAACTGTCTTCTTCAGCCATGTCACTAGCAAAGTCTCTAATGGTGCCATCTTTGGCGTCTTCCTTAAAACTGCATATTTGGGGTCTCCAACACTAAATAAACTGCAGTATCATGAAGTTGTTTGATGTCATGACATGCATGATGTCACTCTCATGGCATAGTTAACAGAGGAGATGATGAAGATGCTGGGAACCAGAAGGTGCCGATAGATGCCACAGTCCAAACTGCACCAGCGACCAGAGTGGGGCTGTGCAGCAGGACAGGTGGTAGCTTAATATTGTTATTATTTTTTTGCATATGCTTATTATGCTCCAGGGTCTGTAGAAATCTTAGAGCATAATAATGTACATCCAGTTTGCACTGAATCAATACAAAACAAATGGAATTCCCTGGCCAAATTCATCCAGGGGAAGTCATATTGGTGCAACCTGTGCAGCCACACAGGGGCACCAAAGGTAAGGAGGACCATTTCCACTTCAAAAATTGGTGGGATTTTGCATTATGAGGAGCTATTGGGCTGCAAAAGATCAATATATTGTTCATGCACAGAGGACCTTTTTGGTCTGTGTCCACCAGTGAGCTCATCACTATGTATCCTTCCAGCTGAAGACTAGACTTGACCTCGTCAATAACTAATACATACAGCCCATTGGTAAGTTAATAATCTTATGTAGAAAAATCACTTTTCAATGCATTCTTTACTCCATTATCAGTCAGCAGATAAAGCCTCTTAAAGGCAACCTGTCACACCTCCAAAACGCTATAATATAGGGTTTAGGCATTGAAAAGCTGTCCGAACACCTTTGTGAATGTGCGGCTACAGGGAAGAAAGTAAATTTATTCCACCCACATGCCTTTGGCTTTCAGTCGTAAAGGTGTGTCGGAGCAGTTACAGTCACAGCTTAGTACAGAGGGCAGCAGCCGAAGCAGACCTCGGCACTTTGATTGACAGCCAACTCTGCAGCGCATCTGTGCAAGGTACAGCCGCCACTCATTGTGTACTAAGTGATAACTGTAGCCTCTCCGGTGACTGAAAGTCGGGCGCTCCCTGTAGGAATAAAGTTCATTTTCTCCCAGTAGCCGCACTTTCAGTAAAACAAACAAACAGCATTGCAATGCTATTACCCTGCAGGTTAACCCCATATCTGCAGGTTAATAAAGTTTGACAACATAACGGGTTCCTTTAAAAGGTTATTATCATACAGAGTGTTCTCCGCAGCAAATTCTGTAAATCTATTGTCTTCCACAATTTGCACGTTGCTTAATACCATTGCCACTTCTTTTATTCTCTACATTCTGAAAACTGCTTAAAAGGGAAAAAGGTATTTCATAATGTGTCCAAAATGGCACTCAGGCAGTCAAGCATGATTCTTAGCTCTTTAGATCAGCAATTTTCGTTTTGCTGTCTTGGCGCGGACTTGCTACCTCTTATTAACTAGTGATGCCTGTGACGCCAGATATAAGATAAGGGCATCCACTTGACATCGCCAGGTGGTGACACACATTCAGACATAAGCCGTTAATTGCCCTGGCTGAAAGCCTGTAATATTATAAAGTGAGTTGGATTAGAACATAGCGGATGCTAATCACAAGTTTGTGATCCAATTTTCCAAGCAGTTTCATTTTTCTTTTATTTATGGCACCAGTAGAAGACTGCTTCTGACAGATGTGACTTCTACATAATAAAAGATTGCCAACGAAATGCAATGAAAATACAATTTGTTAAGCCGATGACAGGAACAATGCCATGTTCGATGTGTTAATCAAATCAGAAAAATTGCTTTTTGTATCTCAATGCCATCGGAGACTTACGTCCTCTGCCATGCATTTCACGCAGCGCTTATAAATGTAAGGTCTGAAGGACTATTTAATTAAGCAATTCGACTTGGGAGGGGAAAAAAGCAAGACTTACAAAGTAACAAGTCTTGGATTACAATGGAGGATTTTACACATTCAAGTGATATGTCTGGTACCTTTGAACATATTTTTTTATTATAAATACAAAAAAAAATTCTGATTAGTTCTTAATACATTTTGTTGCCGTCAGATGTTTTTTTTCTGATATCCAAATGTCCTATAAGTACATACTTTTTAAAGATAACATGTTGGTGACAGCAATGATCACTAGAGGGAGCTTAGTGGATACCCTGTTGATATTGGGTTCAGTTTAAAGACTGTATGCGGTGAACTCCTCAAAAATTCTACTGAAGAACCAAAGAAAGGCAAAACCCAATGTTCGGCAGATGCCAATTGCCCCATATCAGGAAAGAAAAATTCTTCCTGAATAAATCCAAAGATCAACGTCCTATTGCAGAATCTAGTACTCATAACATGTGATTTTATATTGATCAAGAAGCTCATCCAGGCCCTCCTTGAACTTGTTTTCTGAATCGACCATTATGACATCAAGTGGTAGAGAGTACAAAAGCTCAGCGCTCGCACAGTAAAGAATCCACAGTCTCCCTACTCACACAGTAAAGATTCCACCGTCTCTCTGCTCACATAGTAAAGAATCCACAGTCTCTCTGCTGACGCAGTAAAATATCCATAGTTTCACTGCTCACTGAGTAAAGAGTCCATAGTCTCTCTGCTCGTACAGTAAAGAATTGTCAACTGTGATGATGAGTAGTCCTTTACTGTAGATATAGAGAATGCCCCCTTGTCATCGTTGCAGGCCTAGGTGTAAAAAGATGATTAGAAAGATCCCTACAATTTATTCAGTATTTTATGGTTTAGCTGCAAGCTATGACATCATCTCCCTATCCAGATTCATCACAAAATGGCTGCTGTGTTCCTTACCTCAGCTTTTAAATGTACTATGATAATCCCTCCTGATTTGGCTGTGCTATAAAATGTGATATGATAGCCATGTCCAAGGTCATGTGAACCTACTCTGGCAATTTCAATCTTCTGCAATGTAGAAAATGGTGGCAGACATTTGTTTTCAGTTCATTCAAATCTAATCGCAGTTTGTCCAAATAACTGGCTAGAGTGAAGTCCTATAATTTCAACATGGATTTGATTTGCATCAAATCAATTTGTTCATCTCTAGACATGCATTTGTGGCGACCTGTGTCTTTGCCGCCACAAAAGGGTCAAATATGTACTATTGTATATGTGTTTTGTAGATGATGGGAGCTATGCTTTCTCTGCTGAGACACTGTTCACACACACAATTCTACCTCACTCCCTTACTTGCCTGAAGCTTAGAGCTTTGGAGACGTACCCTAACTGAGAGAGGAGGAGTTTAGTGAGTTGTTGTTCTGTGAGGAAGACGGTATACAAGATGGAGATTGTTCAGGGAGCAATGACATGTGCTCTCCCCAGGAACAATGCTAAGGAGAATCAGGCCTTCAGCCCCTAGGCCATCTATGCTTCTAGAGTCAGATGGTAAGCTGAGAGACTGTGTGGGTTTATACAACCAACAGTGGAGTGTCTTCTCCCAGGAGAACTACAGCAGCAGAGAATCAGTGAGGGATTGTGCAAGAAGAAACTTGTGCTTCACACAGGACTCAAGCTGCAAGTTGCCAAGGGTTGAAAACACAATGAGTAAGTAGCTATACTGGAAGTTTCAGACTCCAAGAAACCTTGGTCCCTGAAGGGATTAGAACAGCAGGAAGTTTACACTGTGTCATAGCAGAGAGAAGGATAACTCCCATCGTGCAGATCAGACTGTAAACCTGGTGAGAGTTTTATTTTATCCTCTGAACTGCATCTGGACTTCAGTAAATGATAAAGTTACTTTCCTTGTCTCCTGCCTTGTTACTCCATGCCATCTACTTCCATCACTATCTCTGGGGGTCATCCCTAGTTGGAGGGGGTTAAACATCTACACTGCCATCACCATCTACCCCCCAGGGATCATCTGCAGTGCCGGCTATCTTACAGTCGAACACTCCAACTGGCATCACGTACTGTTTTTCAAATTTCTTTTATTTTTCTTTTATTTTTTAACCTCCATTTCACTGTCCCCAGAGTACAGGCACCGGGCATGGCTGCCACCCCGTGACCTCCTGAATTCAACGCTGCCCGGCGACCTAAGTACCCTGCCCTGGGTGATACACATTATCTGCCCAGACAGATTGCCGGCAGCATCACCGCTGATGAATTTCAGGCCACTGTGGCCTTTATATATGAAAACAGTGACGTAAACACTTGTGGCAGCCAATCGGCAAGCTCAACTGATCACATGCCAAAATTTATAGGTACCAACAAGATAAGCCAGTGGTAAGGAATACAGTATATGACTAAGCGGCATGAATTAAGAATCTCTGAAAACATTTAGAAAAGTATCTATTATTGCAGAATGATGTATTGTTTGGTATTTAGAACAATAGGAATACAATTGTTTTAAACAAACCAAAAATCTAGCAATAAAGTCAAGTTCAGGGTCAGAATCCGAGTAACAGTTGAGAAGCAGGAATGAGGGGTTGGCCACCTTTAAGAAATGTGTGGGGGACCTGATTTTTGTGCCACTTTACTCCTCTACTTGTTAGTGCGTCCTTCCTCACAGATTGCACAGAAATCTAACAAAATGGCTGCTGATGAAAGAGTATTTGATTGGCTTCCTCCAATAGAAAAGCGCCTTTCCTGTGTGAAGTACTTTTCAATTGGATGAAGGTGATGTACTCGTCTGGTCACATGATCCTCCACCAGCAGCCATTTTATGGACAGGAAAGATGTGAAGTCTGTAAGGAAAGCTGCACCAAGAAGAGGATATACAATACTTACATATTAGTAAATGCCACAAAAACTGGTCCCCATCCCATTTGATAAGCTAAAGTGTCAAGATGGTAAGGCTAGAGTTCCCTTTTAAGTACTGATGTCATCCCATAGCCCCTGTTGCTGTGGCAACTCAATGCAGACCCAAGTAAATGGCACAAAAATTGCAGATAACTATGGCTACCAGTGTGAGGCATCATTGCTTCAGTGACTTAGGTTTCCAAATAAATTGACATAGCTGGTGGCAAGAGTTGTGGCCTCCCAAGAACTCACAACTGAGATGGGGCAACATGTGCATGCAGGTTAGGCTAGTTTCACATTAGCGTTTACGGCCACAGCATCGGGCTGCGCACGGCCGCCGCTAAGCCCCACCCCCTGCCGCGTCTCCGCCGGTAGCTCCGCCTACGGGCGCATGACGCTCCATGCGTCCTGCGTCCCCTATCTTTATCACTGGGGACGCAGGCCGTGCGCAGTATGCGTTTGGCGGTGCATGCGTCCTTTTGACGGTGCGCCGAGCGCAACCAAATTGCAACTGGTTGCGTTTGGCGCTGGTCGGCGCACCGTCAAAAGGACGCATGCGCCGCCAAACGCATACTGCGCACGGCCTGCGTCCCCAGTGATAAAGATAGGGGACGCAGGACGCATGCAGCGTCATGCGCCCGTAGGCGGAGCTGCCGGCGGAGGCGCGCCAGGGGCGGGGCTTAGCGGCGGCCGTGTGCAGCCCAACGCTGCGGCCGTAAACGCTAATGTGAAACTAGCCTAACGGGGATACAGTGACGCAGGGAAGGCAGAGCAAGGGTTAACAGTAGAACTATTTAATTTTAACAGTAAGGGAACTCCTCGCAGGGAGATAATAGTTACCTTGAAAACGGGAATTGTAATGTAACAATAGTCCAGTTATTAAACTTATCGTATCTGTAGGTTCCTCAGCCGCCTGGCAGTCCCCTGGGGGTGGTAGTACCAACAATGGCCGGTATGGAGTCTCCTAGGTGAATCTCAACAGATCCCGGTCCGGCTTCTTGCTGTAGGAATCTCTGTCCACCTGTGCATCTGTAATCAGGGAGGACCGCAACTCAGGGTCCTGCATGTGGTACCCATTCCTTCGTGCGAGCACTGTCCCTTGCTTAGCTGGGTGCTTGGCACTCTGCTCCTTCACTGGCTGTACATGAGAGCTCTGCTGCAGCTTAACCCCGCGCTGTCTCTCACCCTGCGGAGCGCACCGCATGCTTGCCTCTGACCTGTCTGTCGGTGGGAAACTGAGGGCTTTTTCCCGCACTTCCTGCGCTCTGGCTGGCTTAGCCACACCCCTTCCTCTCGAGTCATGGGACTTGTCCGGTCCCCCATTCTTTCCCCCAGCAACACTGGACGCAGCCTCGACAATTCCGGACCCGGCATCAAGCAAGCACCCGCGGCCTGGTCTTCCTCCTTACACATGAGTAATAGGAGTGTGGTATCTGGAACTAGTTCTATGTCCTAATTTGGTTAACTGCTGCTAACTTCCAGATTCACCTGGAAACCTCTGCCTTTTTTGTCTCATCATTAACAGCTTCATTTTTGTCCATAGTGTCTTGTATTGCCAGATCTCTCCATTGTCTTGACTGAGACTGGCCATGGACAAGGGTGCCTTTACAGAGTAGGGTCAGATTACAGGTGGGATCCTTTGGGAATCCACCTGTCCATGTATCGTGTCTACTAGAAATGGGTGAATTAATTTGCAAGACTGCGGTTCATCTGCTAGGTCTGTAATCTATGACCACTAGACGAGTGACAACATGTGTTGTCCTCTTAACTGGTGTATTTTGGAATCTTAGAGAAAGCAGAGTCAGTAAATGACTTATCAATCATCAATTGAACATTCATAGAAAAATATTAATCATCATCACTTATGTAAACGACAGCTATTTGACTTGTATATAGTTAGTCAGCGCCCAAATTCTGTCTAAATGGACCTTATGTTATAATAACCAAGTATTAATGTTTTTTTTATCATACGTTAATATACAAGTGAAAAAATAAACTTTATAATATATCTTATCAGAGAAGACTGCTTCTTCCTCCTCCTGGACTGACCTTTCATTCTCAAAATTCTCAATTCATGGGTAAAATTTGTCTTCAGTGAATACAGATTATCCAGTTACTGAGATAGGAGATGACTGTAGGTGCTCATAAAAATTTATGGAGAATAATGTGACAACACAGCATTTATTTTTAATTATGCCAGATGTATATTTAATAGGCCCAGGGTGTGAGCTACTGTTTATGACACTTATTGTAGATTGAATTGATGTTTGTTAACTGTTGAATGGTTGCTCTTTACCTATTGTATCAGTCTTTGCAGCTTATTATTTAGCTATCCATGGGAAACAAAAGGACAGGATAATTAAACAATCGATATTTGTTAATATGTTGATTATCCATAGTATCAGTCCATGTAGCTTGTTGTAGGGCAAATATTGAAGGATAGACTATGCAGGTTTTTTGAAATCTCAAACAATGAGAGATGACCTCTTCAGACTTTCCCCCAATCCTGTGGAAAAATGCCTGAATGAGAACTGTGAACCATAAAAGGAGGATCTGCCATTGCTTCCAGAGACTCTTCATGATAGCCAAGGCACTGTGGCTCCAACTGTAGGAATACAGACTTGACACTTTACAGGACAACAGCTTAAGGGACCATGGCCCCAGCTGGAGGAATACAGATATTCAACATTGGCCATCACTGAACCCTCAAAGATGTTTGTCCCATCCCAGATTTTCCAATCAGGCAGCTGGCCACATACCTCAATGTAGTCTCTCAGCTTCTTAAGCTTTCCCACATCTCTCTCTGACTGCCTGCCAGAAGACGAGGTGCCACTGGTTGGGGTAGTTGGCCCTGGAAACTCAAAGTCACAGATGTTCTATTTCCTGGCAAGTCAGTGTAAGGGTGAGACCATCTTATTTACTTGCTGGGTTTGTACTATATGTTATTTTCTCTTGGTGGTTCAATAAAGTATTACCAGCGTCAGAATGAGGCACCTTGAGCCCACCAGAGAAAATCATTTTTGGGGCCCACTATGTACCTATTTAGAAATAAATACAAGATCACCAAGGTAGTCCACGTCTAAATGATATAGCAGGGTTTGGTGTAGCCTCCCTCATAGAATATAATGTAACCCCTTCATAGAATATAATGCAGCCCTCATATAGTATAATGCAGCCCCAACATAAAATATAATGCAGCCCCCACATAGAATATAATGCAGTCCTACAGTATTATATCCACCATGTACTCACTTGCTCACTGTTATATACAGTATTTTTCGGACGATAAGGCGCCTTGGACCATAAGACGCACCTAGGCTTTAGAGGAGGAAATTAGAAACAAATTTGAAGTAAAAATGTGTTCAATTCTGTACTAAGATTCCCCATCCTGGTATATATGTCCCCAATCCAAGTATGCATAGCCCCTCACCACCAATTGCTATGCATGGCCCCCATCCCCATCCTGGTGTATATTGTCCACTCATTCCTGACCTGGTATGCATGGCACCCTCATCCCCAGGGCAGGCTCCAGGTTTTCGTGGGCTCCAGGCGAAAGAGTCTCAGTGGGTCCCTTTAACACATACCACTATTCATGATGCACAGATATGGCAGAGAAATATAGGTAAAGTACAATGCCAAATATTTCACTTCTTACATTACATGAGTGATAATAACAATACCTCGGAAACCAGACAGTATAGACCTCTATACAGTATTATGGGCACAACATAGTGCTCCATACAGAATAATGAGACCCATACAGTTGTGGCCAAAAGTATTGACACCCCTGCAATTTTGTCAGATAATGCTCAGTTTCTTCCTGAAAATTATTGCAAATACAAATTCTTTGTTATTAATATCTTCATTTAATTTGTCTTAAATGAAAAAACACAAAAAGAATTGTCCTGAAGCCAAATTGGATATAATTCCACACCAAACATAAAAAAGAGGGTGAACAAAAGTATTGGCACTGTTCGAAAAATCATGTGATGCTTCTCTAATTTGTGTAATTAACAGCACCTGTAACTTACCTGTGGCACCTAACAGGTGTTGGCAATAACTAAATCACACTTGCAGCCAGTTGACATGGATTAAAGTTGACTCAACCTCTGTCCTGTGCCCTTGTGTGTACCACATTGAGCATGGAGAAAAGAAAGAAGACTAAAGAACTGTCTGAGGACTTGAAAAACCAAATTGTGAGGAAGCATGAGCAATCTCAAGGCTACAAGTCCATCTCCAAAGACATGAATGTTCCTGTGTCTACCGTGCGCAGTGTCATCAAGAAGTTTAAAGCCCATGGTACTGTGGCTAACCTCCCTAGATGTGGACGGAAAAGAAAAATTGACAAGACATTTCAAAGCAAGATTGTGTGGATGTTGGATAAAGAACCTCGACTAACATCCAAACAAGTTCAAGCTGCCCTGCAGTCCGAGGGAAGAACAGTGTCAACCCGTACTATCCATCGGCGTCTGATTGAAAAGGGACTGTATGGTAGGAGACCCAGGAAGAACCCACGTCTTACCCCGAGACATAAAAAAGCCAGGCTGGAGTTTGCCAAAACTTACCTGAAAAAGCCTAAAATGTTTTGGAAGAATGTTCTCTGGTCAGATGAGACAAAAGTAGAGCTTTTTGGGCAAAGGCTGATGCAAACAGCCTTTTTGGGCAAACATAGAGTTTACAGGAGAAAAAAAGAGGCATTCAAAGAAAAAAACACGGTTCCTACAGTCAAACATGGCGGAGGTTCCCTGATGTTTTGGGGTTGCTTTGCTGCCTCTGGCACTGGACTGCTTCCCTGAGAAAGCAATGTGTGAAAAGCGCGTTGGAGTGTGGGTTGGCAGTGACTGCACATTTAGGATGAATCCCGGTTAGTAATTGAAATTTTTCTTTTATATTTAAATTTATTATGGGATTTATTAGTTACTGATATGCACTTTTTTGACTAGAAATCACTTTATATATGCACTGCACTTTATTTAGATGTATTTTTTGGTCAATACTTTTGAATATAATACAATTTATTAAACTGGATTGCTACTATATGGAATATATGTGCTGCTTCACTTCCCCCTCTTTTTGCTTTTTCATTATGTCTTTGTGTGTTGTGATTTTAATGTGTCCTATGGTGTCCTTAATAAAAATATTTATATTGATTTCAATATTGTAACTGTGTTATTGATAATTTTTTTGTATATGTGGCTTTTTTTGTTTTTTTTTACCAACAAATTTTGCAGCATAATGTAGGGCCCAGTGTGAGAAAGCTGGGTCTCCCTCAGAGGTCATGGGTCTTCCAGTAAGACAATAGCCCAAAACACACTTCAAAAAGCACTAGGAAATGGTTTGAGAGAATGCACTGGAGACTTCTAAGGTGGCCAGCAATGAGTCCAGACCTGAATCCCATAGAACACCTGTGGAGAGATCTAAAAATGGCAGTTTGGAGAAGGCACCCTTCTAATATCAGGGACCTGGAGCAGTTTGCCAAAGAAGAATGGTCTAAAATTCCAGCAGAGCATTGTAAGAAACTCATTGATGGTTACCGGAAGCGGTTGGTCGCAGTTATTTTGTCTAAAGGTTGTGCAACCAAGTATTAGGCTGAGGGTGCCAATACTTTTGTCTGGCCCATTTTTGGAGTTTTGTGTGAAATGATCAATGTTTTGCTTTTTGCTTCATTCTCTTTTGTGTTTTTCATTTAAGACAATTAAATGAAGATAATAATACCAAAGAATTTGTGATTGCAATCATTTTCAGGAAGAAACTGAGCATTATCTGACAAAATTGCAGGTGTGTCAATACTTTTGGCTACAATTGTATGTTGCTCCATACAGTATTATGGGCACCACATAGTGCTTCATATAGAATAATGAGACCAATATATTGCTTCATACAGTTTAATGAGTCATATAATGCTTCATACAGTATTATGAGTTCCATATAATGCTCCATACAGTATAATGATCCCCATATATTGCTCCCTACAATATAATGAGTCCCATATAGTGCTCCATACAGTATATGATGGGCCCCATATAATGCTCCATAGAGAATAGCCCCATATAATGCTTCATATATAATGGGTCCCATATGATGCTCCAGTATATAATGCTTCAGTGTATAATAGGCCCCATATATGATGCTCCAGTGTATGATGTGCTACAAATATGATGTTCCAGTGTATGATGGGTCCCATATATTGATCCAAACATAAAAAAATACTCACCTCTCTTTGCTTGCCGCTGCTCTCCCCAGACCCCTCAGCATCTGCGTTTTCCAGCTCTCTGCACTGTGACTGTTCAGATGTGATGTCATCACGCCCCCTGACCTGAACGTCACAGTCAGGAGACGCGGTAGACGCAGCTGCGGTGGAGTTGGGAGAGGTAAGTATCGCAAGTGCTGTGGGGCACTTGGGGGTGCCGGTACGCAAAGGAGCGGCACTCATGGGCACCGGTACTGGCACAGGCACTGGTCCCCCATAGCGCACCTGTGTCACCAATGGCGAATGGGCCCCCTTCCTGCTCAGGCACTTTCCCGGGTGATGACACCTGCCCTGCTGCCCACTATCAAAGTGAAATGAATATTCACTGTTCTCATGGGCATTGGGAGCAGTGAATATTCACTTCTCTTTAGCAGCAGACACAGGCTTTAGATGCAGGAGCCGGCTCCTGCCTCCTGTCACTGCTGCTACGCTGGCTGGGTGCCCCTGCGGCAGCGAGGGCCCTAGGCAGCCCCGTATCCAAGCAGATGTCAGTGCCTGGACCCACCAAAGAAAGAGTATGGGAATTCTGTGTGATAAACCCTGGTCCATGCGGTCTTCTAAAGGCAGCCATGCCAGCGAATGAGAGCACCCATTGACCCTCGTGTCTCCACAAACTGTAATTGTCATTTCAAGTGATCTTGCAGTAGAATGTCTGAGTCAGCCTCTAGCTCCTCGTTCCTTCTCTATCCCATCTACATAGAGTGTTATAAGCACCGTCATTTCCTATATCAGTAATGTGTAATCTGTCTTCACTGAATACAGATTTTACCCATGAATTGAAAATGAAAGATCCATCCCCAGGAGAAAGACTCAGCTTTCTGATCAGATAGATTAAAAAGTTGCAAATTTTTATGCCTACTATTGATTTATTAAATAAAAATTAACACGAATGTTCTTCTTGGTGTGATAAAATTATTCTATTTTTGCTTCTATTTTATTCCCACTTCTCCTGAGTGTGCTATTTTATTATTTTGTCTTTTTGAAGCCCCATAGGATTCCAGAGATGTTTTTTTCTTATTTACACCGTGTTCCAAATTATTATGATATTTTTCTCTGATTTTCCTAAATAGTCGGTACAAATGACAGTCAATCAAATAAAAGTCATCACCGGTTAGAGTATACAACAAATTTTATTGAAGAAACCTCCCAATGATAACAATATAATCTCCAAAATGAATAAAAACTCAAATTGCACTGTTCCAAATTATTAGGCACAGTAGAATTTCTAAACATTTGATATGTTTTAAAGAACTGAAAATGCTCATTTGTGGAATTTGCAGCATTATGAGGTCACATTTACTGAACAAAAAAGCTATTTAACTCCAAAACATCCTAACAGGCCAAGTTACATGTTAACATAGGAACCCTTCTTTGATATCACCTTCATAATTCTTGCATCCATTGAAATTGTGAGTTTTTGGAGAGTTTCTGCTTGTATTTCTTTGCATGAAGTCAGAATAGCCTCCCAGAGCTGCTGTTTTGATGTGAACTGCCTCCCACCCTTATAGATCTTTTGCTTGATAATAATCCAAATGTTCTCTATAGGGTTGAGGTCAGGGAAAGATGGTGGCCACGCCATGAGTTTATCTCCTTTTATGCCCATAGTAGTCAATGACTCAGAGGTATTCTTTGCAGCATGAGATGGTGCATTGTCATGCATGAAGATGATTTTGCTCCTGAAGGCACGTTTCTGCTTTTTATACCATGGAAGGCAGCTGTCAGTCAGAAACTCTATATACTTTGCAGAGGTCATTTTCACACCGTCAGGAACCTTAAAGAGCCCTACCAGCTGTTTCCCCATGATTCCAGCCCAAAACATGACTCCTCCACCTCCTTGCTGACGTCGCAGCCTTGTTGGGACATAGTGGCCATCCACCAACCATCCAATACTCCATCCATCTGGACCATCCAGGGTTGCTCAACACTTATCAGTAAACAAGACTGTTTGAAAATTAGTCTTCATGTATGTCTGGGCCCACTGCAACCATTTCTGCTTGTGAACACTGTTTAGGGGTGGCCGAATAGTAGATTTATGCACCACAGCAAGCCTTTGAAGGATCCCACACCTTGAGGTTCGAGGGACTCCAGAGGCACCAGCAGCTTTAAATATCTTGTGCATTAAAGTAAGATTGCAAATAATAATGAATAAAATCATGAAAAGACAACACCACAGGATAAAACACCAGAAACCCCCAAGGAAACAAACAGCCACCATGCATGAAGTGGCACTAAAGTGCATAAAGTTCAATAGTAAATGCCACCTCGCTTCATCCACGTAGGAATCCCTGCACCGCCATATGTAAACATAATAGTACTCCAAGAGCGCTAAGTGCGCCAAATATAAGGAGCGGTATCTTACCGGGTATGGAGGCAGGAGCTGAGTAGACCCGGGGACAGATGGGGGAAAGCCCGACGTGCATTTCGTGTGTGTATAGACACGCTTTCTCAAGGGAAGTACTTGGTGGATGAAGCGAGGTGGCATTTACTATTGAACTTTATGCACTTTAGTGGCACTTCATGCATGGTGGCTGTTTGTTTCCTTGGGGGTTTCTGGTGCTTTATCCTGTGGTGTTGTCTTTTCATGATTTTATTCATTATTATTTGCAATCTTACTTGTATGCACTAAATTAATAAAAAATGTTTTTTTACTCTATCCACCCGTTTGCTCTGCTGTTCTCTTTGCATGCATAGATTGATTTTGGAGTGGGTGCTTTGGGCTTCTCTGCCCAAGGGGGGCTGTTTGTACAGCCTCACCTCTTTGCTGACATTTGAAAATGTCACTGAGGTTTGTGTATAAGCTTTAAATATCTGTTTGCTGGTTTGTAATGGCTTTTTAGCAGCCACTCTCTTAATCCGATGAACTTGCCTGGCCGAAACCTTCCTCATTCTGCCTTTTTCAGCACAAATATGTCTGTGCTCAGAATCAACCACAAATCTCTTAACAGTACGATGATCACTAGTGTTGAGCATTCCGATACCGCAAGTATAGGGTATCGGTCGATATTCACTGTATCGGAATTCCGATACTGAGTTCCGATACTTTTAGCATATTGAATACCGGAATCGGAAGTTCCCATAATGCTATGAGCCAGTTTGATTTGATTCAGCCAATGACAATCCTCAGAAGTGTGGGCACATCCTGTTAGGCATGTAGGCATGTTAACTAATGGCATGGCTGTGATTGGCTGCTGAAATGATGTCATGATGCACTATAAAAGCCGCCGCCGCCGCCATTTCAGGTTCACTCTGCTGTGAATTCAGATAGGGACAGGCTGCTGTTCAAGACTGTGAGGGACAGTTAGAGATAGCGATTTTCACAATCATAGTGTGCTTTACCCAGGCTACATAATCCACCACTGTAGCTTTCTTTTGCCTTGCAGCAGTGTTCACAGCTGTCTGCAAGGTCTGTGTAAGTGCAGCTCACGCTGAGTAGTGTGTTCTGCAGCCACATCAGGTTGTAGGCCGCTCAGCGTGTCACTGCCTCATACATATTTTTCTTTTTTTGCTGCTCATTTTTCATTCTCCTATCAGTGTGCACTGTACATCCATCCGTATCCATATACGTTGGTTGCAAACACTATAGGAGTAGACAGCGGAGCCTCTCTGCAGCCTTTCAGTGCTAGTGCCCAGTTTGCTGCACTGTTCACGGCTGTCTGAGAGGTCTCTGTGTGTGAGTGCAGCTCACGCTGAGTAGTGTGTCCTTCAGCTACGTCTGGTTGTAGGCCACTCAGCGTGCGTCACTGCCTCACACATATTTTTCTTTTATTGCAGCTCACTTTTTATTCTCCTATTAGTGTGCATCCATCCGTATCCATATACGGTGGTTGCAAACACTATAGGAGTAGACAGCGGACCCTCTCTGCAGTCTTTCAGTGCTAGTGCCCACTTATCTGCACTGTTCACGGCTGTCTGAGAGGTCTCTGACTGTGTGTGAGTGCAGCTCACGCTGAGTAGTGTATCCTGCAGTTACGTCTGGTTGTAGGCCGCTCAGTGTGCGTCACTGCCTCACACATATTTTTCTTTTATTGCAGCTCCTTTTTTTTTCTCCTATTAGTGTGCATCCATCCGTATCCATCTACATTGGTTGGTTGCAAACACTATATAGGAGTAGATAGAGGAGCCTTTTTTCTGGCTTGTGCCCTTCATCTGCAGCCAGATTAGTATTACCCTATTTTTTGGAGCCTCATATTTTGCATTGTAGGTTACCTCCTGCATTGTAATAGCTCCAAAAAGTTTGTGATACTATCGCTTTCAAATCTTTGGTCACATCCTTTTAGTTTTTTTTCAAAAAAACAAAACAAAATAAAGTTCACCAAACACTCCATTTACACAGTTGTGTAGGCCACATTAGCTCCTATTAAAGTGTAGTCCACACACACACTTCATAAAATTAGTGTTTCTTATACCTGTTACCAGCTGTTCAGGAATAAGCACACTAAGCCCCCCCTTTGTACTTTTCTGCTTATCTTTATCAGTCTACCAAGATGAAGAAGGCAGGGAGTAAGGCACGTGGGCGTGGAGTTTCAGCAGGGAGAGGACGTGGGGATTCTGCAGGGAGAGGACGTGGGGATTCTGCAGGGAGAGGAGGTGGGGATTCTGTGCCTGCTGCGGGCACCAGTGAGTCAGCATCCCCAAGTTTTAGCAGGCAACAGTCCTTTATGCGCAGCTATGTAGGACCTCGCCGTACCCCACTGCTGCGGGAGGAACAAATCAAAGCCGTTGTTGGATGTCAGCTAACGCATCAACTTCAATGACTTCCACATCCTCTCAGGGCCAGAGCACTGAAGAGCAACCATCTGTCTCTTCACCATCTGCCAAAGTGACCAGGCAGTCAGAGAGCCCTGGACAGGAGCCATCACAGTCTCTACTTCTGTTCTCTGAATCTGTTGGCTTGGAAAGAGGGGGCCAGCCAAGCAGCATTCAAGAATGTGAAGAAGAGGGAGTATGCAGTGATGCGCAACTTCTTTGTCCCTCTGAATCTGAAGAGGCGGGTGGGCCAGTGCCTATGGTCAGCACACCTCAGTACGCATCAGATGATGACGAGACTCAGGTGCCACTTTCTGGTACGTACGGTGCTGGCGAGATAACCCAGGAGAAGCAGGTGTTTGAAGAGGGGAGTGTAGATGATGAGGTCCTTGACCCATCATGGCGTAAGGAACAGGAAGGTGGTGGGAGCAGCTCTGAGGAAGAGATTCCCCGAACGGCCAAAACTGGAGGGAGAGGAAGGGGGCAGACTTGGTTGCCTGTAGCCTCCACTTCGGCACCCGTTAGGAGCATTCCACTTTCAAAAGCCAAAACGGGCGCTCCCAAGACTTGCAGTGCGTGGTCCTTTTTTGACACAGTTGCTGATGACATTTGCTTTGTCAAATGCAAGCTGTGTCATCAGAAAGTCAAAAGAGGGAAAAATGTCAGCAACCTCAATACCACAAATATGTGGAAACATGTGCGGACCAAGCACGAGGTGGAGTTACACAGACACACTGAAGACATAGGCCAACGTACAGCACCACCTACCACCTCTTCAGCTCGTGTTGGGGCCTCTTCCTCCAGCTCACACACAGCTGGTTCGGCTTCCTCACAGGATCACCAAGAAGAACCTCTGGCACTGTTGTCCGGAGACCCAGTGACATTCCACCCACAGCACCACATTCCCAGTCATCCTCACACTCCCAGGCCACTCTACAGCCATCGGTAGCAAAGGCATGGGATAAAAGGCGGCCATACTCGGCAAACCATCCCCGAGAACAGGCTCTGAATGCTGGCATTGCCAAACTACTGGCCCTTGAAATGCTCTCATTCAGGCTGGTGGAGACTGACACCTTCCGGAACTACATGGCATTGGCAGTCCCACAATACACCGTGCCCAGCCGCTTTTATTTCAGCAGGCAAGCCGTCCCTGCCCTGCAAAAACATGTGGAGGGAAAAATAATACATGCGCTACTAAACGCCGTCAGTAGCAAGGTCCACCTGACCACCGATGCGTGGACCAGTAACCATGGACAGGGACGATACCTTTCCCTCACTGCCCATTGGGTCAATGTTGTGGAGCCAGGTACAGATCTGGAGAGTGGCGCTATACGTGTTCTGCCAACTCCACGGATTGCAGGAATCAAGTCTGTACACATTGACTCCTCCTACTCAAGTTCCTCAGAAACAGCGCTGCAGGAGCCTGTTACAACCGATATGAGCACAGCCGTGGCCAAACGTCAACAGGCCGTACTCAAATTAATTTCTTTGGGGAATCGAAGCCACACAGCGCAGGAGCTCTGGAATGCCATCAAGCAGGAGAGCGACGTGTGGTTTGTGCCAGCGAATCTCCAGCCGGGCTTGGTAGTGTGTGACAATGGCCAAAATTTGGTGGCAGCTCTGGGCCTAGGCAACCTCACTCACATCCCATGTCTGGCACATGTGTGGAACTAGGTCGTGCAGAGCTTTCTGAAGGACTATCCGTATCTTGATGCACTGCTGCACAAGGTCCGCATAGAGTGCTCTCACTTGCGGCGTTCCAGCACGGCAAGATCACGCCTTGCTGCTCTGCAGCGCCGATTACGCCTTCCGGAACATCGCATCATATGTGACCTACCCACCAGGTGGAATTCAACGTTACATATGTTGGAGCGGTTGTGAGGCTGGTTTCACACTTGCGGTTTTTTTCGCGGTATTTTAGCGCTAAAAAACGCATGCGTTTTTTTTCCTATACTTTGCATGGGATGCGCTTATGTGCGCATACACATGCATTTGTATGCGTTTTTCCGCGCATGCGTTTTTTTGCGGTATGCGCTCGGGCGCACAAAATGCATCCTGTTGCATTTTTTGGGCGTCCGACTTGCCTCAAAAAAATGCATGCGCACGCAATGCGTTTTTTTACAGCAAGACACCCATTATAAGTCTATGGGTGCGCATATGTGCGCATTGGCATGCTTATGTATGCGTTTTTTTGCGCATGCGTTTTTTTTTTACCATTAGTTGGACAATGGAATTTAGGGGTTTGGGTTAGAGTTAGGGTTAGTTAAGGGGGTTTAGGGCTAGGGTTAGGGTTAGCTAGGGTTTAGGGTTAGGGTTAGGGTAAGTATGGTTTGGTTAAGGGTTAGGGTTAGGGTCAGGGTTAGGGTTAGGGTTAGTATGGTTTGGTTAAGGGTTAGGGTCTGGGTTAGGGTTAGGGTCAGGGTTAGGGTTAGGGTTAGGGTCAGGGTTAGGGTTAGGGTTAGGGTCAGGGTTAGGGTCAGGGTTAGGGTTAGGGTCAGGGTTAGCGTTAGGGTTAGGGTCAGGGTTAGGGTTAGTAAAGTCATGGTTTGGGTTAGTGTGAGGGGCCACCTAATGTTGGAAAAAAACGCAAACGCGGTAAAAACGCACTAAAAACGCATACAAACGCATAAAAACGCTGCGTTTTTTTCATGCATGCTCATAAAAATGCTTGAAAAAAACGCAGCATTTGTATGCGTTTGTATGCGTTTTTTCAATGCTTTTTTTGCGGGAAAAACGCGCTGCAAAAAAAAGCAAGTGTGAAATTAGCCTGAGAGCAGCAGGCAGCAGTCATTGAGTACCAGCTGCATCAGGTGCAAACAAGTCGCACTGTGCGCCGGTCACACTCCAGCACCACTGAGTGGGCCTTTATGAAGGACATCTGCCTCGTTTTGCGTGCCTTCGATGATTCCACACAGATGGCAAGTGCAGATGATGCACTAGTCAGCATGACTGTCCCCCTTATCTGCCTGCTTCAAAAAACACTGCAAGCACTAAGGGAGAAGGTTTTGGAAGAGGTGGAGGATGAGGAGTCACAAATGCCATCTGCTTCTGGACAGTCTGCGCTACGTGGTTCCTCACAAAGGCCTAGGCAGGGGACACTTTGTGAGGAGGATGAGGAGGAGTCAATGGAGGAGGAAGACATCCCTCCAGAGGAGGGAGGTACACAATGCTCTAGTCAGTATGTACAGCGAGGGTGGGGTGACGCAGAGCAGGCAGAGATGACGACTCAAGCAGGGGACAGCGTTTCTTTGGCAGTTGGGAGTCTGCAGCACATGGTTGATTTCATGCTGCAGTGCCTGAGAAACGACCGCTGCATCGCCCACATTCTCAACACGACTGATTATTGGGTGTACACCCTCCTAGATCCTCGCCACCGGGACAACTTAAAAAGCCTCATACCACCGTTGAACCGGCAGCTCTGTGCGTCGAGGCAGTGGAGGAAGCTCGGCACAAAGAGGGAGCAGAGGCAGCGCCTCAGCACAAGGCAAGACCACTATGGCCCAAATGTGGCAAAGTTTTGTGTGTCCGCCACAAATGTCTACACCATGACAGACGGCTCCAGTCAGCAGGAGGCAACGTTTCCGTCAGATGGTGACAGACTACATGTCTTGCCCTGTCAGTGTACTCCCAGATGGCTCTTCCCCCTTCAAGTTTTGGGTCTCAAAGCTGGATACATGGCCAGAGCTTAGCCAGTATGCATTGGAGGTGCTGGCTTGCCCTGCTGCCAGTGTATTATCGGAACGCGTCTTTAGTGCCGAAGGTGGTGTACTAACAGACCGTCGCACGCGACTATCCTCCGATAACGTTGACCGGCTTACTTTTCTGAAAATGAACAAGGCCTGGATCTCGCCAGAATTTGCCAGTCCTTTACCAGAATAAATAATTGGTTGGCAACAGTATCCAGGTCTCCTGTTATGTTCATGTTTCTACCACCTGAACTGTAATCCCTGGGCTTCAACACAGCCAGTTGTCGCTCAGAAGTGCTGTCTGCACAGAGAAAAACACTAGCTCCTGTGTTAGTGGGGTTCAGTAACACCATCTGCTCCCCTTCTGTGTGGACGGCAAAGTCTCCTGCTCCCTCCACAATCGAACTACTACTGATTTTTAACCATGCTCCACTTAGGCCTCTGGCTCCACTGTCTCTAGTATTTCCCCTGGCCTCCAACCCCACCAGTTGCTGCTCTGAAGTGGCGTCTGCACAATCCACACTTGTTCCTGTGTTACTGGGGCTCAGTCACGTCAGTTGATCCCCTGATGTGTGTCCAGCAATGTCTCCTGCTCTGTCCACATTCCCATTACTAGTAGTGGGAATGTGGACAGAGCAGGAGACTTTGCCAGACAAATATCAGGGGATCAACTGACGTGACTGAGTCCCAGTAACTCAGGAACAAGTGTGGATTGTGCAGACACCACTTCAGAGCTGTAACTGGCGGGGTTGGAGGCCAGGGGAAATGCTAGAGACAGTGGAGCCAGAGGCCATAGTGGAGCACGGTTACAATCAGTAGTAGTCTACAACCTATATAAAACTTGCTGCAAGTTGGCCTCCGCCTGCTGCATGATTGATCCTGGGCTTCAACACAGCCAGTTGTCGCTCGGAAGTGCTGTCCGCACAGAGAAAAACACTAGCTCCTGTGTTAGTGGGGTTCAGTAACGTCTGCTGTTCCCCTGCTGTGTGGACGGCAATGTCTCCTGCTGCCTCCACATTCAAAAACCATCAGGCCTCTGCCTGCTCCATGCTTGGTCCTGGGCTCCAACAACACCAGTTGGTGTTCAGAAGTGCCGTCTTCACAGAGTAAAACACACTAGCTCCTGTGTTAGTGGGGTTCAGTGACGTCAGCTGTTCCCCTGCTGTGTGGACAGCAATGTCTCCTGCTGCCTCCACATTCAAAAACCATCAGGCCTCTGCCTGCTCCATGCTTGGTCCTGGGCTCCAACAACACCAGTTGGTGTTCAGAAGTGCCATCTTCACAGAGAAAAACACACTAGCTCCTGTGTTAGTGGGGTTCAGTAACGTCAGCTGTTCCCCTGCTGTGTGGACGGCAATGTCAACTGCTCCCTCCACAATCGAACTACTACTGATTTTTAACCGTGCTCCACTTAGGCCTCTGGCTCCACTGTCTCTAGTATTTCCCCTGGCCTCCAACCCCGCCAGTTGCTGCTCTGAAGTGGCGTCTGCACAATCCACACTTGTTCCTGTGTTACTGGGGCTCAGTCACGTCAGTTGATCCCCTGATGTGTGTCCGGCAATGTCTCCTGCTCTGGCCACATTCCCATTACTAGTAGTGGGAATGTGGACAGAGCAGGAGAGCTTGCCGGACACACATCAGGGGATCAACTGACATGACTGAGCCCCTGTAACTCAGGAACAAGTGTGGATTGTGCAGACGCCACTTCAGAGCAGTAACTGGCGGGGTTGGAGGCCAGGGGAAATACTAGAGACAGTGGAGCCAGAGGCCATAGTGGAGCACGGTTACAATCAGTAGTAGTCTACAACCTATATAAAACTTGCGGCAAGTTGGCCTCCGCCTGCTCCATGATTGATCCTGGGCTTCAACACAGCCAGTTGTCGCTCGGAAGTGCTGTCCGCACAGAAAAAAACACTAGCTCCTGTGTTAGTGGGGTTCAGTAACGTCTGCTGTTCCCCTGATGTGTGGACGGCAATGTCTCCTGCTGACTCCACATTCAAAAACCATCAGGCCTCTGCCTGCTCCATGCTTGATCCTGGGCTCCAACAACGCCAGTTGGTGTTCAGAAGTGCCGTGTTCACAGAGAAAAACACACTAGCTCCTGTGTTAGTGGGGTTCAGTAACGCCAGCTGCTCCCTTGCTATATGGACGACAAAGTCTCCTGCTGCCTCCAAAATCACAATACATCTTATTTTATACTTGCTCCAAGTTGGCCTCAGCCTGCTCCTTGATTGATCCTGGGCTTCAATACAGCCAGTTGTTGCTCGGAAGTGCCGTCTGCACAGAGAAAAACACACTAGCTCCTGTGTTAGTGGGGTTCAGTAACGCCAGCTGCTCCCCTGCTGTGTGGACGACAAAGTCTCCTGCTGCCTCCAAAATCACACTACATCTTATTTTCTACTCACTCCAAGTAGGCCTCAGCCTGCTCCATGATTGATCCTGGGCTTCAACATAGCCAGTTGTTGCTTGGAAGTGCCGTCCGCACAGAGAGAAACACTAGCTCCTGTGCCAGTGGGGTTCAGTAACGCCAGCTGCTCCCCTGCTGTGTGGATGGCAAAGTCTACTGCTGCCTACACAGTCACACTACTACTGATTTTTAACCGTGCTTCACTTAGGCCTCTTGCTCCACTGTCTCTATTATTTCCCCTGGCCTCCAACCCCGCCAGTTGCTGCTCTGAAGTGGCGTCTGCACAATCCACACTTGTTCCTGTGTTACTGGGGCTCAGTCACGTCAGTTGATCCCCTGATGTGTGTCTGGCAATGTCTCCTGCTCTGTCCACATTCCCATTACTAGTAGTGGGAATGTGGACAGAACAGGAGACCTTGCTGGACACACATCAGGGGATCAACTGATGTGACTGAGCCCCTGTAACCCAAGAACAAGTGTGTATTGTGCAGACGCCACTTCAGAGCAGCAACTGGCGGGGTTGGAGGCCAGGGGAAATACTAGAGACAGTAGAGCCAGAGTCCTAAGTGGAGCACGGTTACAATCAGTAGTAGTGTACAACCGATATAAAACTTGCTTCAAGTAGGCCTCAGCCTGCTCCATGATTGATCCTGGGCTTCAACACAGCCTGTTGTTGCTCGGAAGTGCCGTCTGCACAGAGAAAAACACATGCTCCAGTGTTAGTGGGGTTCAGTAACGCCAGCTGCTCCCCTGCTGTGTGGACGACAAAGTCTCCTGCTGCCTCCAAAATCACACTACATCTTATTTACTACTCGCTCCAAGTAGGCCTCAGCCTGCTGCATGATTGACCCTGGGCTCCAACATCGCCAGTTGCTGCTCAGAAGTGTCTTTGGCACGGGTACTCCCTCCTGCCCAGCCTGGTTCCAGCACGCCTGCTGTTTCCGGGTAGTGTCAACATCACTTTGCCACCAATACTTTGTCCTGTCGTGTTGCGGTCGGGTTAGCCGAGTCTATAGTGCCTGCAGTTTAGGTGCTTCCTATGTGGGCTGCGGGTTCTGGTAATAAAGGCTGGTTCCGTAGTGCCAATAGGACAAGCACCCCCTGTTGGACTGTGGGTTTCGGCAACTGCGTCCTGCTCGCGGCCTTGCAATTTTATTTATTATGGGTACCTTGTGCTACCCATCCGGGTTCCAGCACCGTCAGCTGGTTCTCGGCAGTGCCTTTGGCCTAGGTGCCTCCTTCTCGGTATCCGAGTTCCAGCAACGTCGGCTGGTCCTTGGTAGTGCTTTGTAGCACATGTACCTCCTGCTTAGTAACCGTATTCCAGCACCGTCAGCTGGTCCACGGTTGTGCCATTGGCTCTTGTTCCTTCTGCTACCCATCCGGGTTCCAGCACAGTCAGCTGGTTCTCAGCAGTGCCTTTGGCCTAGGTGCCTCCTTCTCGGTATCCGAGTTCCAGCAACGTCTGCTGGTCCTTGGTAGTGCTTTGTAGCACAGGTACCTCCTGCTTAGTAACCGTGAAACAGCACCGTCAGCTGGTCCACGGTTGTGCCATTGGCTCTTGTTTCTTCTGCTACCCATCCGGGTTCCAGCACCGTCAGCTGGTTCTCGGCAGTGCCTTTGGCCTAGGTGCCTCCTTCTCGGTATCTGAGTTCCAGCACCGTCAGCTGGTCCTCGCTAGTTTTATTGACTCTTGTATCTTCTGCTACCCATCTGGGTTCCAGCACCGTCGGCTGGTTTTCGGCAGTGTCTTTGGCATGGGTACTCCCTCCTGCCCAGCCTGGTTCCAGCACGCCTGCTGTTTCCGGATAGTGTCAACGTCACTTTGCCACCAGTACTTTGTCCTGTCGTGTTGCGGTCGGGTTAGCCGAGTCTATAGTGCCTGCAGTTTAGGTGCTTCCTCTGTGGGCTGCGGGTTCTGGCAATAAAGGCTGGTTCTGTAGTGCCAATAGGACAAGCACCCACTGTTGGACTGTGGGTTTCGGTAACTGCGTCCTGCTCGCGACCTTGCAACTTTGTTTATTATGGGTACCTTGTGCTACCCATCCGGGTTCCAGCACCGTCAGCTGGTTCTCGGCAGTGCCTTTGGCCTATGTTCCTCCTTCTCGGTATCCGAGTTCCAGCAATGTCTGCTGGTCCTTGGTAGTGCTTTGTAGCACAGGTACCTCCTGCTTAGTAACCGTGTTCCAGCACCGTCAGCTGGTCCACGGTTGTGCCATTGGCTCATATTCCTTCTGCTGCCCCTCTGGGTTCCAGCACCGTCAGCTGGTTTTCGGCAGTGTCTTTGGCACGGGTACTCCCTCCTGCCCAGCCTGGTTCCAGCACGCCTGCTGTTTCCGGATAGTGTCAACGTCACTTTGCCACCAATACGTTGTCCTGTCGTGTTGCGGTCGGGTTAGCCGAGTCTATAGTGCCTGCAGTTTAGGTGCTTCCTAAGTGGGCTGCGGGTTCTGGTAATAAAGGCTGGTTCTGTAGTGCCAATAGGACAAGCACCCACTGTTGGACTGTGGGTTTCGGTAACTGCGTCCTGCTCGCGGCCTTGCAACTTTGTTTATTATGGGTACCTTGTGCTACCCATCCAGGTTCCAGCACCGTCAGCTGGTTCTCTGCAGTGCCTTTGGCCTAGGTCCCTCCTTCTCGTTATCCGAGTTCCAGCAACGTCTGCTGGTCCTTGGTAGTGCTTTGTAGCACAGGTACCTCCTGCTTAGTAACCATGTTCCAGCACCGTCAGCTGGTCCACGGTTGTGCCATTGGCTCATTCCTTCTGCTGCCCCTTCGGGTTCCAGCACCGTCAGCTGGTTTTCGGCAGTGTCTTTGGCACGGGTACTCTCTCCTGCCCAGCCTGGTTCCAGCACGCCTGCTGTTTCCGGGTAGTGTCAACATCACTTTGCCACCAATACGTTGTCCTGTCGTGTTGCGGTCGGGTTAGCCGAGTCTATAGTGCCTGCAGTTTAGGTGCTTCCTATGTGGGCTGTGGGTTCTGGTAATAAAGGCTGGTTCCGTAGTGCCAATAGGACAAGCACCCCCTGTTAGACTGTGGGTTTCGGTAACTGCGTCCTGCTCGCGGCCTTGCAACTTTGTTTATTATGGGTACCTTGTGCTACCCATCCGGGTTCCAGCACCGTCAGCTGGTTCTCGGCAGTGCCTTTGGCCTAGGTGCCTCGTTCTTGGCATCTGAGTTCCAGCAACGTCTGCTGGTCCTTGGTAGTGTTTTGTAGCACAGGTACCTCCTGCTTAGTAACCGTATTCCAGCACCATCAGCTGGTCCACGATTGTGCCATTGGCTCTTGTTCCTTCTGCTACCTGTTATGATTGAGTCACCGTAGGAGGCAGACACAAAAATAGAAGCTACGTCCAGAAAACCAGAGAAGTTGGCAACTATCAGATTGCAGACCCCTGAACCTATCAACACAACTAGCAGTAGCTGTGGGGGGTTCCTACGGTGGCCTAGACCCCTCGATCACAACCGGAGAGCTAAATAGCCTAAAGACAGAAAAGGAAATCTAAACTGCCCCAGAGCAGACCCCAAAGTAAAAGACAGCCCCCAACATATAATGACGGTGAAGCAAGATGAAAAAACACTCACACAGATAGAAAGATAGGCTGAGCAAACGATGGGGCCCAAGCTAACTAAACAGAACAGGAAAGGAAGGTTGCTGTCTGCAATCTGCCAAAACCCTATCAAAAACATAAGCCAACAAGCTGATATGGAAAAAGATCCTGAAGCAGCTAGGCTTCAAAAACTAAATCAGCACTCAGGTATTTTCAGAAGACAGAACTAAAGGAATTCAGCTCACCCCAGCAGGGAATGGCAGAAATCCAGAAAAACAAAGCAAAACAAAGTCAAAGCACAAATGCAAAAAGCCAAGCAGAAAACTTAGCTTTAGAAGAGCAGGAATTCAGACTGGTCTCCAGTGAACCCACAGAGAAATCACCCGCAGGGCAGAAGGGCGTTGACAGCCTTATATCCAGTCAGTAACTCCACTCAGCCAGTCATCATCATTAGGCTCAGGTGTTTGATAATGAGGCTCACTACCTTTCTTTACCAGAAGAGGGAGTTCCTCGGGCCTCAGTAGTGAAGGGGAAAATGAAGTCACAACAGCTACCCATCCGGGTTCCAGCACTGTCAGCTGGTCCTCGCTAGTTTCATTTGCTCTTGCAGCTTCTGCTACCCATCCTGGTTCCAGCACCATCAGCTGGTTCTCGGCAGTGCCTTTGGCCTAGGTGCCTCCTTCTCGGTATCCGAGTTCCAGCTACGTCAGCTGGTCCTTGGTAGTGCTTTGTAGCACAGGTACCTCCTGCTTAGTAACCGTGTTCCAGCACCGTCAGTTGGTCCACGGTTGTGCCATTGGCTCTTGTTCCTTCTGCTGCCCCTCCGGGTTCCAGCACCATCAGCTGGTCCTCGCTAGTTCCATTTGCTCTTGTTCCTTCTGCTACTCATCCGGGTTCCAGTACCGTCAGCTGGTTCTCGGCAGTTCCTCAGCCTTCTTGTACCTTCTGCTATGTTTCCAAGTTCAAGCTTGTGGAAATGGTTTTTGGTTCTCACTCTGGATCTCCCTGACGATGACCCTGAAGACGACGACCCTGAAGACCACACCGAAGAAGACCAAAAAGATGACTCTGAAGAAGATGACCAAGAGGACAAAGAACATGAAGAGAACCACCAAGATGCAGAACAACAAGAGACAGAAGACCAAGAAGCAGAAAGACCAAAAGCAGAAGAACATTAAGCATAAGACTAAAAATCAGAGCAAATGATATTATCTAAATTATAAGCAGAAGAAGACTAAGCAGTGTATGGGGGTGAGTCCTTTCCTCCTCGTGATGCCCCTGGAAAATGGCTGCTGCTGCAGGCCAAACTGAACGCGGACAAATCGTGTTGTAAATCTTTTGTGACAGGCAGAACGGAAGGTGTAATCTTCAATCTTTTATAGATAACAACTACAGGAATGCCTGTCACAAATAGGAATATGATGAAGAAGAAGAATAGGAAGAAGATGAAGAAGTAGAATATGAAGAAGAATAATCGTTGAATAAGAAGAATATGAATAATGTACAAAAAAGAATAATAGGAAGAAGGTGAAGAAGAAGAAGAAGATGAATAAGGTGAAGAAGAAGTTGATGAAAATGATGCTGCTGCTGAGGATCATGAAGGAGAAAGTGTGGGAGAGGTAAAAAAGAAGGTGAAGAGCATGGAAGTAGTGAAACATACATATCTGACAAAATATAAAAGAGGTTAACATAGTCAATATCTTGCAACTCTGAACATCTTTAAAAAAAAAAATTATAATTCCTGCTATTCCATTTGATTGGGCTAAACCTCTATGGCTTTAATGTCTCCTACACCTCCCACAATACATTCTACATTATTATTAGTTGTTTTTCTTCATGTACAATTAACCTACAAGGAAAGAAAGGTTTTTTTTAATTCCAATATTTCTGTTCCATTGACTTGAATGGAACTTCCGGGATCGGAATCGGCGATACCAGACACTTTTTTTATATCGGCCGATCCAATCCGATCCGATATTTTTCAATATCTGGTGGTATCGCTCAACACTAATGATCACATTTAAGTTTTTGAGAAATAACTAATGTTTTTATCCCTTGACCAAGGCATTGCACTATTTGATGCTTTTCAGCAGCAGAGATGCTTTTTCTTTCCTAAATTCCTTGAAATCTGTGCCCTGCTTAATAATGTGGAACACCATTCTTAAGTAATTTTCCTTTAATTGAGCTCACCTGGTAAACTAATTATCACAGGCGTTTGAGATTGATTTCAGTGATCCAAAGAGCCCTGATACACAATACCATCTATGAGTTTACTTGAAAAACAAAAAATTACATCTTTATGACACTTAAATCCAATTTGCATAATAATTTGGAACGCAGTGTAGTTCTAATTCTTATGCTCTTTATGAAGATGCATGGCTCGCAAGATCCTCGGGGGTGTATCTTTAGTCTGTTCTGCATAATTACCCAGTGAGCTTCGCCCCCTTAGCAAGGACTATAAAATTAGCAGCAAATAAAAATGCCAATATCTCAGAACCCATATGGTGGTTGTCATGATCTCAGTGCGGGTTTGACTCGCACACGTGGGGTTAATGTCTGGAACCAGTGCTGATGACTGGCATTTCTGGGGTTAAAGGTTGTGATCCCAGTGCAGGCTTACCTGCACACCTGGGGCTATGATTGTGGACTCTCCCTGGTTCTGGGAGAGGCTTCTTATAGCCTCAGGACGCTCCCATCCCCGTCAGTTATACTTTCTCCCTTGGCATTGTGTGGTGACCCCTGAGTGTGTTTGGGCTGTGTTCTGGTTGCTTGATTCTCTGTATACGACTCGGTCTGTTCTCTGGATATTGCTTTGGATTCTGCTTGGTACCTTCTATGTCTGTTTGGTTTTGACTTCTGCTTGGCCCTGACTATCCGTTCTGTCTCATCCCTGGTACTTTACTGATATCTCTGTGTATGACCTCCGTTTTGCCTGACTCTGAGTATTTCTGTATAGTGTCCTGCCATCTCTGAAAGCAGGACGCTAAGCCCTGTCCCCTTGCAGTCACATGACCGTAGGTCCTGTGACTGCTATCTAAACTTCAGTGTCCACAGGTCCTGTGTATCTGTACTTTCTGGCTGTACCTGACCCCGGCCCCCCTCTAGTGTGGGTGAGTCCCTGCTCAGCGGAGGTTGCACGCCGGCGCTAACAGGATCCTGACATTATAACTGACTGTTAAGTTTTTTGGGGTTTTTTTTTCTTTCTCTGCTGAGAAATATGGATCCCATACAATCTCTTGCTGAGCAAATGAAAAATCTGAGTCAGATGTTTCAGGGTTTATCTCTGGAGCAGCAAGCTCTGGCTCGTTCTCAGCAGCAGGTTTCTGAGACAGTGTGGGGGGCTTTAGCTGCTGGGTCTCTGGGGGCTGGGGCGAGTGATGTTGTTTTGGTGTCCCCAGAACCACCTGTTAAACTGCCTGATTTCTTTTCTGGGAACAAAAAGGAGTTCAGCGTCTTCATGGAGGGGTGCAAACTCTTCTTTAATTTGAGGCCACGTTCCTCTGGGGATGAAAGTCAGAAGGTTGGGGTCATTATGTCTCTGTTAAGAGGGTCCCCACAAGCTTGGGCTTTCTCCCTTCCTCCCACTGCCCCTGAGAGAGTGTCTGTGAATGCGCTTTTTGAGGCCCTCGGGCACATATATGATGAGCCGGACCGAGTGCGATTGGCAGAGGACATGGTGATGAGTGTCTGTCAGGGGAAACACTCGGCTGAGTGGTTTTGTACAGAATTCCGCCACTGGGCAACAGAGGTCTCTTGGGACGACGACGCACTCCGAGGACTCCTTCGCAGAGGCTTGTCCGAGCGGTTACAGGATGCCTTGGCATTACATCCCCCACCTAACTCACTCGAGGACGCCATGACCCAGGCCGTCCGGATGCACCGCAGGCTGCGGGCCAGGGGGGTGATGCAGGTGGAGACTCCATTGTTCCCTAGTGGAAAAGAGACTGTTTCTGTGCCCATGGACGTAGGGGCTCTCTCCCTGAAGGAAAAGGAGAGACAACGCCGGAGAGAAAAGCAGTTATGCTTCTACTGTGGTAAAACGGGACATTGGAAAAGGGAGTGTCCTGATTGTCCATCCTCAACCCGGTCGACGGGAAACGACTAGGTCTGGGTAGTCAGCGGGGAGACTACTAAGACCCTCAAGTACCCTTTTCCTCGTTTTCTAAGGTGTTGCTTCATGTGGAACTGTTAGTGGATGATTGTTGTTTTCCCTCTACAGCTTTCGTGGACTGCGGATCATCAATCAATCTCATTGACTCCCAATTGGTCACACGCTGTGAGATAGGGACAGTTAGACTTAAGGTTCCGATCAAAGTGGTGGCCATTGACTCCTCCCCCCTCACTAAAGAGGGAATTCTCTTTATGTCTGACTTGTTTTCGCTCAAAGTGGGCGCTACCCATGTGGAAAAATTAAGTTGTTTGGTTCTGGACAATCTACCAGCAGGATTGGTGATGGGCATGCCCTGGTTACAATGCCATAACCCAGTCATTAACTGGAAAACGGGGGAGATTGTTCAGTGGGGGTTTAATGATTCGATGTTATGTGATAAGTCTGCACTACTGGTTGAACCTGTTAAATCTGTATCTGTGTCATCTGTCGAGATGGAAGGTATTCCGGAGTACCTGAAAGAATTCGAAGATGTGTTCTCTGAAAGCGAGGCCGAGACGTTGCCGCCACATAGACCCTTTGACTGCGCTATCGAGTTAGTCCCGGGGGCTAAATTGCCTAAAGCCCGTCTGTTTAATTTACCTGGCCCTGAGCGCTTGGCTATGAAGGATTACATTGCTGAGAGTCTTCGCAAAGGACACATACGTCCCTCAGTCTCACCTGTGGTGGCAGGGGTTTTTTTTGTAAAGAAAAAAGATGGTGGTTTACATCCCTGCCTCAATTTTCGTGAGCTCAACAAGATTACTGTATGAAATACGTACCCCCTTCCATTGATTCCCGATTTGTGTAACCAACTTTCAGGGGCAAACTGATTCTCCAAACTGGATCTTCGGGGGCATATAATTTGATAAGGGTCCGGGAGGGGGATGAATGGAAAACCGCATTCCTCACGACCGAGGGACTGTTTGAAAATTTAGTCATGCCGTTTGGTCTTACCAATGCCCCAGCCATATTTCAGAATTTCATCAACGTGGTATTCTCGGATCTCATTGGTCATTTTGTTGTTATTTACTTAGACGATATTCTGATATACTCTCCCGACAGTCAATCTCATCTGAATCATGTACGAACCATTCTCCAAAGACTGAGGGAAAATCATCTGTATGCCAAATTGGAGAAATGTGTGTTTTTTGTTCAAGAATTGTCTGTTTTGGGATTAATTGTGTCCTGTGAGGGTTTTCGCATTGACCCCAAGAAGGTGCAGGCCATTGCAGATTGCGTGCAACCCCGAGACCATAAAGGTCTTCAGCGCTTCTTGGGGTTCGCCAATTATTACCGCAAATTTATTCAGAGGTTTTCACAGGTGGTCAAACCACTCACAGATCTTACTTGTAAAGGTGCGGATGTGAGAAACTGGTCCTCGCTCGCAAAAGAGGCCTCTGCGACCCTGAAAAAAGCTTTATGTCTGCTCCCGTGTTAGTACAGCCAGATCCATCCAAACCATTTGTTGTGGAAGTGGACGCCTCTAAGGTGGGGGTAGGGGCGGTGTTGTCCCAAGGGCCTGCCACTCTAACCAACCTCAGGCCATGTGCTTTCTTTTCCAAGAAGTTCTCTGCTGCGAAAAGAAATTACGACGTAGGCAATAGAGAGCTTCTTGCGGTCAAATTGGCGTTTGACGGATGGAGACACTTTTTGGAGGGGGCCAGTCACCCAGTTATGGTGATCACGGATCACAAAAATTTGTCATACATTGAGTCTGCTAAAAGACTAACGCCCAGACAGGCCCGTTGGTCACTTTTTTTTCCCGTTTTCAGTTTACGATTACATTTCGTCCAGGGTCTAAGAACGTCAAGGCTGATGCCTTATCGCGCAGTTTTCGGCCAGTGTCACCCCCTGAGCCACCGTCCTCCATTCTTCACCCTGGGGTTGTGATAGCAGAGGTCTTGTCTAAATTGGAACGGGAGATTCAGGGGGCTCAGTCGCGTGCCCCGGCGGCCAAGCCGGAGGGGAAGTTGTTTGTCCCAGAGCAACTTCGCCTGAAACTCTTGCAGGAGTTCCATGAATCCAAGCTGAGTGCTCATCATGGTATTTCAGCCACGCGTCTGGTGGTGGCTAGGATCTTTTGGTGGCCTACCCTTGGTTCGGACATAAAAAAATTCATTTCTGGTTGTGGGGTCTGCGCTCATTCTAAAAGCTCTCATAGCCGGCCGGCAGGGGAGCTGATGCCCTTGGCAGTGCCCGAAAGACCATGGACTCATTTATCCATGGATTTTGCTACCAATCTCCCTCCATCTAAGGGTAATACAGTGGTATGGGTAGTGGTGGACAGGTTTTCTTAGCAGGCTCATTTTGTACCCCTGTCCGCACTACCATCAGCTGAGACGTTGTCAAGGTTGTTTGTGCAGCAGGTGATCCGGTTGCATGGGGTACCCCTGAATGTGGTGTCTGATCGTGGTGTGCAGTTTGTGGCTAAGTTTTGGCGTGCTTTCTGCAAAAAATTAGGGATGTCTCTGTCCTTTTCGTCTGCATACCATCCTGAGAGCAATGGTCAGACGGCGCGCACTAACCAGTCCCTGGAACAGATCCTCCGGTGTCTAACCTCTGCTAGACAGAATGACTGGTGCGATGCACTGCCGTTGGCTGAATTTGCCTTCAATAGTCAGGTGAGTCAATCCACGGGTATGACTCCTTTTTTGATCAATTATGGGTTCAGTCCTCATTTTGGTGAGTTTTCTCGTCTGGACTCGGGGTGTCCCGGGTCTGAGGGCTCTGTTCAGCGATTACAGAATACGTGGGCAGAAGTTCAGCGGAGTATATCTAGGTCTCAGGGCAGGTATAAGTTTTTCGCGGACAGGAAACGAACACTAGGGCCCACGTTTCAGGTTGGAAACAAGGTTTGGTTCTCCACGCAAAACATTAAGTTGAAGGTTCCTTCAGCCATGTTGGGGCCCAAATTCATTGGCCCATACAAGATTGTGGAAAAAATCAATCCAGTGGCGTATAGGTTGTGCCTTCCACCCTCTTTCAACATCCCTAACATCTTCCACAAATCTCTACTGAAACCTTTTGAAGCAGTCCGGGGAGACTCCGAGTCCGCTGCTCCTCCTATTTTGGTCGAGGGGTAGGTGGAGTACGAGGTTGGTCATATCGTAGATTCCAGGTTGGTACGGCGGTCGGTACAGTACCTGGTTCATTGGAAGGGGTATGGACCGGAAGACAGGTCCTGGGTACCCCCCGGTTGATGCATGCTGATCGCCAGGTGCGGGCTTTCCATGCTAAGTACCCGGGCAAGCCTGGGGGTCCAGACGCCCCCGTTGAGAGGGGGGCAAACTTCAACATCCACAGGTCCTGTGTATCTGTACTTTCCGGCTGTACCTGACCATGGGCCCCCCTACAGTGCGGGTGAGTCCCTGCTCAGCGGAGGCTGCACGCTGGCGCTGACAGGATCCTGACAGTGGTTTAAAAAAAATTCCAAAGCGTAATACTCAGGGGAGCAGTGGGATTAAAATAAGAACAAAGACTGGTCACTTTTGATACTGTGATGGTTCCTCCCTTAAGCATTCCTATATCCCCCAATGTTATAGAGGTCCTAATGCGAGCCTGATTTGAATATGTTTTTTTAATACCTTTAGTGATGTCTATAATGAAATGGCCAAGGTCTATTTTCTCCTTGCTGTCACCACTTGTGCGATAAACAACCATCACCTGCATAGAAATTCATCTTCAGCTAATGGAAACCATCCATGATTCTTAATCCTCGGAACAATGTGTACAAATCTACATTGACATGAACAATTTTTTCTTTTAATCAGAGTACAGAATATTTTACTGAGTTTCGCCCACACACAACTCCTGCATAATTTTCTTTTCTCTTGCTATCGGTCCGGCAGAGGACATACGCTCTAGTGTTTGCTCAGAATGAGCTATAATGTCCTTTGTGACTTGTAGGCTGGAATCCAATCACACCACCAGCCTCTATATACTACAGATATTCCCAGTATCCAGGGGAGATGGATCATACACGATTAGCAGGCACCAGCGGCGCTAGCTGCCTACTTACCGAAATGCAAATTGCCATGTGAAAGGTCAACGAGATCATGAAGAAGAGCCGACATTAAGTAGCATCTAATCATTTCTCCCGACAGTGGATTTTACCCAGGAGATATTTATGTGATTTTTTTCATTGTTTTTTTCATCATCCTTCGACACGGCATACGTTTTTTTTCCATAAGTTGCTAAGCAACATGATTGCAGCTACGACCGATTAAAAAGACTTTCTATATAATTAACTCTCCGGCTATACCGTGGCGCTATTGGAAGAAGATGATGTCAAAGTTACAATCAGTAACACGGAGCCTCCATAAAAAGGAGGCTGATAGACAAGAAGTGGGAGGACGTTCTGTTCAGAGGCGACGTGCAATGTTAGTGAAAGGAGGAGGACGGAAACTGTGCTGACGTTCAGAGAAGAGGCAGGAGAACGTTCTGTGAACATGAAGGTCTTCAGCGTCTTATAATCGTAGCGAAATTCTAATGTTGTAAGACTGAGTTCAGATGAGCACGCACGACAGACTGGACAGGGATGGCAGAAAAAAATTGAATGGCACAATTCAGACAATTTTCCACATAGGCACCGGGGGAAAAAATCTGAACGTGCACAAGTCAAGTCGTTCTGCAAAAAAGACATTCATTGAACTCAATGGCTATGCGGGAAACTATATATGCGGCAAAAAGAACACTGAAAAAGGAGCAAGGATGGTGGAATTTTGGCACATCTGAAAACCATATAGATAAAATAGTCTTTTTTATTTCAGTATGCAAAACAGATGATTTTCATTCTCTTGTCTGAACTTGGCCCAATACAAAATTCTTGAATACATAAACTTTAACCCATTTTAAGTACATGTCTCATAGCGGCACCTCTGGCAGCAGAGGGTAAACTATCAGTTTCGCAACCCATTCAGACAAACCAAAACACATATTTTTACAGTTTCTATTGCCATCATTTCCACTGCGTCAATGGCAAGCGATGCAGTCTATGAAAACAGTCGAGTCATCAGGAGAAGAACTGCTTTGAGAAAAAGATCCCTACAAATAAAAAAAAAAGCTTAAAAAATGTACAGAAAATCCCAGTTTCCAGTTTCTGATTTGGCTTCTCCTAAGTCATGTGGCAAGGCTTGTTAAAGGGTCAATACTGACTTATAGGATTACTACATCCAATAGGTGGTGCCAGAGATAAAGTCCTCTTTTTTTCTGAAGAGGCTATTTACATACAGAAAATCCCAGAAATCTATCCTATTCTTTGACTCTGTCTTAAGGCCTCTGTCGTTGTGTCGTGTGGTGTAATGACCACTGTGTCCACTAGGGGGCGCTGTGTGGATGTCCCAGGAGAACGGATGAGTGGCAAAATCCTGAAGGATAGTTATGTACTGTATCTCAAAGTGGGTGGCTTTGAGGTGGAGACTTGTGTATGTGTGAACAGCAATATAATTGCTGAGGTGTTGTTTCTAAGTATAAGGGAGAAGTCTTCAGGTAACTAGAGAGATGGGCGGGTTCTGGTTACCTACAAATCCACCCAGGGGTGTGTCTGATAACACCTATAGTAAAAGGCTATGTGAGTAGGTGAAGGACCTGTGATGAGGTCATAGCCATGTGACCCGGTGGGCGTGGCTACGGACCATATATGGTGGCCAGGGTAGGTCACATAGGTGAAGGCTGGGACCTGATTGGTCCAGTTTGGAAGGTCCCGTGAGGAGAAGGATCTCCTGGCTAACAGCCTGTGGAGCGGCTGTCTGAGCATTGGCGATGTGTGCCTGAGAGCTCCCTGGATGGAACTTACGTATGCGATGGTGAAGCCGCATAAGGAACCCTGACGGGTGAGATAATGATGAGGCTGAATAGCCTATATAATGGACGCTATGCTGATATGAACTTTGTGGTGCTTCCTTTGGTTTATGCTGAATAATAAACCTCACGGACTGATTTGGTTTTATGGAAAACCCGTACCGGATGTGATTTATTTGCTGCCAAGCGAGTGTCCCCCAACCTTGAATGACAGCGCTACCTCACAATTGGTGGAGAAGCTATGGGCAGTGGTGTAGCCTTGTTGCTGGGAGCAACGGATAAGGACTGCAAAGTTCGGTGGCAAAGAGCAACGCTGAGCCAGGAGGGCTCGGTTGTGGAAGCCGTGTGATGTGCTGCTGATCAGCCACATGTGAGCAGAGCCTGTGACGGCCTGCAAGTGGGGAAGCCACTGTCCGGCTGTGGTTCTGGAAAACCGTGGGGCGGCCTAGTAAGTAAGGCACTGTCCAGATCGGTGAGCCCAGTGCGGCCGCTTCCCCAGGGGAAAGAGGTACCTGAGGACCTGTGTGGGCAACACAGGAGAAACGGACTGGTGTTTGTGTGGTACTGACCTGGGTCAGTGAGGAAGACAGTGTACCTGGAGGGTTCAGTGAGGAAAGGTCCTGGAGGGTCAGCCCTGGTAGCAGAGTCGGATCCCAGGAGCACGTGGTGTGACCTTGGACCTGGTGAGGCGCGAGTGTTTGGCAATCTCAGGCGGAGACAGATGTCCTGAAGAGCACCCTTCGAGCCCCTGGACCTGGTGAGGCCAGTGTGTGGGGAGACCCTCGGAGGAGGGTCGCTCCCTGAATCGCACCCGGTGCGCCCTGTGTGTTGGACGGTCTCAGGTGGAGACAGGAGCGTCCTGAATAGCACACAGTCAGGACACGTGAGTTTTTGAGTTTTTTTTGTGGTGTGTTTTTTCTCTTTTCTCGACTCAGCCTGTGGTGGCTCAGTGGGAGTCAAGAAGGTGACAAGTGGCTTGATGTGGCTCAGTGGGGTCACGAAGGTGACAAGCGGCTTCCGGTGGATCGGCGGGTCCACGAAGACGGCGCAGCAGGAGCTGCAGTGACTCCAGCCGCTGTGTGTGTGAACAGCAGCCGGTGGTGCCAGTGATCGGTGACAGCAGGAGCTGTGGTGGTGCCAGCAAGGACTTGTCTGGTATCGTAAGAGACATAAACTGTGTGGTGTGAACTGTGGTCTGAGAAGACCGGTATAACAGACATGGGGAGATCCCGAAAGGGGGTGGGGTCCCAAAACGGGGAGGTGACCCAAATCGGGATGGTAGCCCAAAAAAGGGGTGGAGTCCCAAATTGGGGTGGTAACCCAAAAAGGGGTGGAGTCTCAGAAGGAGGAGGTAACCCAAATTGGGGTGGTGGTCCAAAAAGGGGCCGAGTTTGAAGAAATGGCAGCACTGGTTGCCTCAGTGGGTATGTCTGGGAAACTGCAGTGTTCATGTATGTCATTTCCAGAATGTGGGATATTCTTTCCGAGTGATGACTGGCCACAAGTTTGTACCGTGATGCTACACCAGGAAGGGATGTCGGGACGGTTGGACTAAAAGAGTCAGGTGACTCTGGTAGGAACTCCTCTCACTTTCTGTCTGACCGAGAAAATGGTCCAGGTTCGCTGTGCACATGGGGTCACAGTGAACTATGCGGTAGACAGAATAATGTTTGAGGGGCTTGGAGGCAGTGAGTGCCAAGGGGGCAGTATACCATCAGACTTAGTGTATGCCTTGGAGTGGGGCCGGGACTTTGTCAGGTTTGATGATATATGCCACGAGGGTGGAGACGTTCCTACTGTTGGACTAACCAATACGAAGACGCTGACGCCTCCTAACGTGGACAGGCCAGACGTAGGGGCGACCAGAGAATGAATTGCGTCAGATGAATTAACTGACCTGACGTCACCTGAAGGTTACCACAGTGTGAATGAGAATGGTGTGGTAAACAAAAAGAGACACACGGATAGAGTGTGTCTTGGGGGTTCACCGTACAATGTGGTGTGACTGTGACGTGTTGTTGCCAGTAGCCACCACTAGGACAGAATCTAGTGCTGTGCTGACTGAAACTCGTGACAAAACTGACGCTGACCTGGTTGATAAAACGGCTGGAGTGTTCGCATGGTTAATGGGTAACTGGAAGGATTGCTCGGCAGGTCGGGGTGACTCAGACTCTGGGGGTGACTGTGGCTCTGAGAGAGACAGGGAGCACAGACTAGAGGAGCTAGAGAAATAAGTCTCTGAGCTCAAAGGGCACATGGTAACATAGCACGGAATGAATAAGGCCCTCAGAGAAGAGGTGGATGAACATGTCAAACGAGAAAGAGTACTGAGAGAAATGGCCGAGCACAGGGTCGTGGAGCTCGAGAAAGAAGTCTTGGAGCTCAGAGGTCACCTGTCCACCTGGCAAAGTGTGAACAAGAACCTCAAGGAAGAGATGGAGGAACTCCGAGGAGTAGTAAAAAGTCTTCTGCGAGAGAAATTGGACGAAGACTTACCACGGGTGAGCGTGAGTGATGGTAAGACTGGATGTTGAGAAGGCCGAACTTTTAAATTCCTATTTTGCATCTGTTTTCTCTCAGAAAGGAAAAGTAGCATCAGCTGTTCTTCATTGTCCTATTAAGGGAATAGAAAAATCCAGGATATCTATAAACAGAAATATAGTGAGGAAACACTTAGCTAACCTAAATGAATTCAAGTCTCCAGGTCCAGATGAATTACACCCCAGAGTACTGAAGGAGATAGCAGAAGAAATTTTTGAACCCCTCTCCATAATCTTTGAAAATTCTTGGAGAACAGGAGAAGTCCCAGAAGACTGGAGAAGAGCAAATGTTGTTCCTATCATCAAAAAGGGGAAGAAGGTGGACCCAGGCAACTATAGGCCGGTGAGTCTGACTTCTATACCAGGAAAGATCTTTGAACAAATTATTAAACAACATGCATGTCACTACCTGGATAAGAATGAAGTGATTAAACAGAGTCAGCATGGGTTTGTAACTAATAAGTCATGTCAGACTAACGTAATTTCCTTCTATGACGGAATCACTGATTGGGTGGATCAAGGAAATGCTGTAGATATAGTATATCTTGACTTCAGCAAAGCATTTGACAAAGTATCTCATACAATCCTTATTGAAAAAATGACTAAGTATGGAATGGACAAGGCAACTGTTAGGTGGATTCATAACTGGCTTAGTGATCGGACCCAAAGAGTGGTCGTAAATGGCTGCACATCCTGTTGGAAGAGTGTCTCAAGTGGGGTACCACAGGGCTGTGTCCTGGGCCCTGTATTGTTCAACATCTTTATCAACGATTTAGATGAAGGAATTGAGGGTAAACTGATTAAATTTGCTGATGACACAAAGCTAGGAGGGATAGCTAATACTAGAGAAGAGAGAGAGAGGATTCAAAAAGATATAAATAAACTGGAGCAGTGGGCAGCAACTAACAGAATGGTTTTTAACAGGGAAAAATGCAAAGTACTACATCTGGGCAATAAAAATGAAAAAAAGCATATACAGAATGGGAGGAATAGGGCTAAGCAACAGCACATGTGAAAAAGACTTGGGTATACTAATAGATCACAGACTGAATATGAGTCAACAGTGTGATGCAGCAGCAAAAAAGGCAAATGCAATTCTAGGATGTATTAACAGAAGCATACAATCTAGATCATGTGAAGTCATTATTGCCCTCTACTCCTCTTTGGTCAGACCTCATCTGGAATATTGTGTCCAGTTTTGGGCACCACATTTTAAAAAAGACATCAACAAACTGGAGCAAGTTCAGAAAAGAGCGACCAGAATGGTGACCGGTCTGCAAACCCTGTCTTATGAGGAAAGGTTGCAGGATTTGGGAATGTTTACTTTGCAAAAGAGAAGACTGAGAGGAGACTTAATAGCTGTCTACAAATATCTAAAGGGCTGTCACATTGTAGAAGGATCATCTTTATTCTCATTTGCACAAGGAAAGACTAGAAGCAATGGGATGAAACTGAATGGGAGGAGACACAGAATAGATATTAGAAAAAACTTTTTGACAGTTAGAGTGATCAATGAGTGGAACAGGCTGCCACAAGAAGTGGTGAGTTCTCCTTCAATGGAAGTCTTCAAACAGAGGCTAGACAGACATCTGACTGGGATGATTTAGCGAATCCTGCTTTGAGCAGGGGTTGGACCAGATGGCCCAGGAGGTCCCTTCCAACTCTACGATTCTATGATTCTAAGACAGAACTGCCAGTAGCCATAGTGGCCAAGGGTCATGAAGTGATCCAATCGTGTGAAGTTGAGTTAAGAACTGAAGCAGACAGTCACCCGGTCGGGTCAACTGTAGTGAGGGAAGTGTCCGTGGTAAGGCCAGAGCCTCCTGGCCTGGAAGAGAGCAAGACCACGTCCTTCAAGACTGTGATTGATGTTCCAGAAGACATGCAAGACGCCTGTGCGGAGGAAGGTGTACATGAGGCTTTCAAAGAGGCGGTCAAGGCGTGTGAGGTGCACTGGGCACGTGAGACTCGGCAGTTAGTGATAATATCCGCGAGAGAAGATACAGCAATCCGGGTAGCTGTCCTGAAAGAGATGCATTTGCAGTGTCTCCACGTCAAACAGTTGGTCAGGCAGAGTAATGTGAAAGCTGCTTGACGCCTGGAGTTAGCCAGGGAGGCTATGGATCAGCTGGGTTTGCGGAAAGACGTGGTTCCGGTACCCAAAGCTCTGATTGGGAGAATCATTGGAAGATCCGGGAAGTTAATGCAAGACCTTGTGAATATCTCCGGTGTGGTGAGGGTGAGGATCCCTCCTGATGATGAAGACCAGGTATCCAGTGAAGTGGGTAGAATTCCCATCAAGGTGGTTGGCTCCGCGGAGAGCCTGAGAGACTTTCGGATGCTCGTGGAGTATCGAGTGGGGTACCTGCAAGAAATTGAGCAGTTGAGGCTGGACCGTCAGCGAATTAATAAATAAGTACGGAATACCAGGTGGCGGCCGCCTCCAACCCAAGATGTAAGGACCCGAAGGGTTCCTCCAAGTAGTGACATGGCAGGTGGCCGAAGAATGTCAGCAAGTGGCAGTTCGACGGGCCGTGCGAGGCAGAGACACTGCAGTTCCTGTGAGACGCTGAATGAGTCAGACTCAGGCCAGACAGTAGGACCGATTAAGACTGATGACTTTACCAACCGAGAGAGCCAGTCAGTGGGAGAACGGTCAGGTGACGAAGCGCACTCTAGGAGGGTGGTGACTAAACAGTGTCTGATGACGCAGACAGACTGCAACTGGAGGGTCAAAGACAATGACCGATATTTTGTCCGCTGGGGGCGGGGGAGGCCTAACGTAGAAATGAGGCCGGACGACAGAGGGAGACGGTTCTCTCGACCTATGGGGCAAGGTGTAATGAGTGCCCGGTCTCGAGATCCTGGTGTAAGATTGTGTGTTCAACCCCACAAGTTTGAACAGAGGGGCGGGGTATGTGGTGTAATGACCACTGTGTCCACTAGGGGGCGCTGTGTGGATGTCCCAGGAGAACGGATGAGTGGCAGAATCCTGAAGGATAGTTATGTATCTCAAAGTGGGTGGCTTTGAGATGGAGACTTGTGTATGTGTGATCAGCAATATCATTGCTGAGGTGTTGTTTCTAAGTATAAGGGAGAAGTCTTCAGGTAACTAGAGAGATGGGTGGGTTCTGGTTACCTACAAATCCACCAGGGGTGTGTCTGATAACACCTATAGTAAAAGGCTATGTGAGTAGGTGAAGGACCTGTGATGAGGTCATAGCCATGTGACCCGGAGGGCATGGCTACGGACCATATATGGTGGCCAGGGTAGGTCACATGGGTGAATGCTGGGACCTGATTGGTCCAGTTTGGAAGGTCCCGTGAGGAGAAGGATCTCCTGGCTAACAGCCTGTGGAGCGGCTGTCTGAGCATTGGCGATGTGTGCCTGAGAGCTCCCTGGAGGGAACTAACGTATGCGATGGTGAAGCCGCATAAGGAACACTGACGGGTGAGATAATGATGAGGCTGAATAGCCTATATAATGGACGCTATGCTGATATGAACTTTGTGGTGCTTCCTTTGGTTTATGCTGAATAATAAACCTCACGGACTGATTTGGTTTTATGGCAAACCCGTACCGGATGTGATTTATTTGCTGCCAAGCGAGTGTCCCCCAACCTTGAATGACAGCGCTACCTCACAGTCGTTACACACAACGATATTATATCTTTGCAATGTCACCAGTTTGGTGATGTTGCATCGATGTCGAACCGACATCGTTGTGTGTGACACATAGCAACGATCAGCCATCAGTTGGCTGATCGTTAATCGTTGCCTAATGGTCTGGGCCATAAATCTATGATTGGTTTCCCGCTGGGCAGCACACATCGCTGCGTGTGACAGTGAGAGACCAACAATCAGCAGACGCTGAGAGCTGGTATCCAGGGTAAACAGTGGATAACTAAGCGCCACACAGGGCTTAGACACCCGCTGTTTACCCTGGATACCAGCGCGCGCTGGTCCTGATCGCTCGTGAGTCTGCCTATGTGACAGCTCACCAGCGATCAGCTAACTATGTCCCAGCGATCCCATCCACGTCGGATCATTGGTGGGATCGCTGGGACATTGAAGCGTGTAACGGGGCCCTTACTCTGCAAACAAGTGTCTGAAATGTATAAGAAAACTTAAAGACGAGCCATTTTCTCCTCTTCCTCCTTCTCATAAACCGGTCTATGGATGTAAGGCAGCTAAATGTAGCAGGAGCCCTTCCCCACTGCTCTGTCTGCAATAGTAGAAAGTCAAGTGAAGCCCCACTTCTACTTACTAAGGCTGGTTTCACATTTGCGTTTTTTAGCGCTGGAAAAAAACGCTAACCTGCGCATGCGTTTTTTCCCCTATCTTTAACATGGGTGCGCATACTTGCGCGCTTGTAAGCGCATGTATGCAATTTTCATGCGCTGCGTTTTTTTGGGGTGTGCGATTGGATTTTCCAGACGCATCATGTTGCATTTTTTGGCCCTGCAAAAAAGCGCATGCGCACATATGCGCACGTTTTGCGCTAAAAAGGGCCATTATAGCCTATGGATGCGCATATGTGCGCACTGGCATGCTCATGTAAGCGTTTTTTTGCATATGCGTTTTTTTTTTTTAACCATGGAATTTAGGGGTTTGAGTTAGAGTTAGGGTTAGTTAAGGGGGTTTAGGGTTAGGGTTAGGGTCAGGGTCAGGGTTAGGGTTGGGTTTTGGGTCAGGGTTAGGGTTTAGTATGGTTTGGTTAAGGGTTAGGGTCAGGGTTAGGGTCAGGATTAGGGTTAAGTATGGTTTTGTTAAGGGTTAGGGTCAGGGTTAGGGTTAGGGTCAGGGTTAGGGTTAGGGTTAGGGTCAGGGTTAGGGTTAGGGTCAGGGTTAGGGTTAAGTATGGTTTTGTTAAGGATTAGGGTCAGGGTTAGGGTCAGGATTAGGGTTAAGTATGGTTTTGTTAAGGGTTAGGGTCAGGGTTAGGGTTAGGGTTAGGGTTAGGGTTAGGGTTAGGGTTAGGGTCAGGGTTAGGGTTAGGGTTAGGGTTAGGGTTAGGGTTAGGGTTAGGGTCAGGGTCAGGGTTAGGGTTAAGTATGGTTTTGTTAAGGATTAGGGTCAGGGTTAGGGTCAGGATTAGGGTTAAGTATGGTTTTGTTAAGGGTTAGGGTCAGGGTTAGGGTTAGGGTTAGGGTTAGGGTTAGGGTCAGGGTCAGGGTTAGGGTTAAGTATGGTTTTGTTAAGGGTTAGGGTCAGGGTTAGGGTTAGGGTTAGGGTCAGGGTTAGGGTTAGGGTTAGGGTTAGGGTCAGGGTTAGGGTCAGGGTTAGGGTTAGGGTCAGGGTTAGGGTTAGGGTTAGGGTTAGTTAGGGTTTAGGGTTTGGGTTAGGGTTAAGTATGATTTGGTTAAGGGTTAGGGTCAGGGTTAGGGTTAGGGTTAGGGTCAGGGTTAGGGTTAGGGTTAGGGTCAGGGTTAGGGTTAGTAAAGTCATGGTTTGGGTAGTGTGAGGGGCCACCTAAAAATGTTGGAAAAAAACGCAAACGCGGTAAAAACGCGCTAAAAACGCATACAAACGCATAAAAACGCTGCGTTTTTTTCATGCATGCTCATAAAAATGCTTGAAAAAAACGCAGCAGTTGTATGCTTATGTATGCGTTTTTTCAATGCGTTTTTTTGCGGGAAAAACGCGCTGCAAAAAAAAGCAAGTGTGAAACTAGCCTTAGCTCCTTTAAATAAAAAATTGGAGAAAATTAAGGCTCCAACTGTTTTGTGGGTTTTTTTCTTTTGCTTTTTTTTTTTTGCTAGGATTTTCAAAGACTGGTGTTTGGGCAAGGATAATTTCTTTCTTCCTTGTCCGATCTTTCGCGTGAATGTTCCCTTGATACAATGTTACAGCCTTTGCTTCAAACATATGACATGTTTATGACTTTGTTTCTGCTGCATAATTCCAGCATCTGCTGTCTAAAGATAAGAAAAATGAAGCCGCGATACCACCTGTCGGCGAGAAGAAACACTTCAATCATATAGTCCCTATGAGGGCATGGAAAATATCAATAGTCCGCCAGGTACTCTATGGGATTTTCAGGCCTTTACACTAGATGCTGGTGTTAGTAAACAAATTACAGATGATTACAGTCTTTCTTTGAATCGCTTCACTAAGATTTTAATTTTTGTAATAATAATTAGCTTTTTTTTCCCATGTGCCCATCATCACACATGCCCTTTGCACTTATACTTTTTCTTGTTTTTGCACAATGAAGTTTAAATAATGAAATGAAAAATACTGCATAGCAGGACAACGACTTCATGAGGACGAGGCTTTAAAAAAGTCCACCTTCCCTTCTGCATTGACCTTTTGTATTAGTTTGTGGCTCCTCTATGTGTTGTCTTTGGCACCAGGGAAGGACTTAGCATTGAGGCAACCTATGCAGTTGCACAATAGCCCAATAGGAAAGGGAGCACACTTCAGCTTCTGTCACAGTGTTAAGGGCTCAGTAGGTGAAGTGGATCCTCTAAGCTCAAGATCCTGGTGGGTACACAGGCCCCAATCGTGCAGCAGATGGGTGAGGCATGCAAGACACAGATAGCACTCAGAATACCATTAACAGATGTATGAAAGGCTGCAGGAGAAGTACTGGAAGCCACAGGCAGTCAGGTAACTGAGGAACTGGATAGCCACAGGCAGACCTAAGACACTCAGGAAACAGTAAACAGGTAGCAGAAGTACTGGAAGCCACAGGCGGACAAGTAGCAGATATCTTGGAAGACTGGGAACAAGTAGCAGAGGTACTGGAAGACGCAACCAAACCTGAGATGTTCGGGAGCCTGCAGACAGGTAACAGAAGTACTGCAAGCTGCAGGCAGACAGGAGACATCATGGAAGCCACAAGCGAAAACATAGCAGAGGTCCTGGAAAGCTGGGAACAAGTAGTAGAGGTACTGGAAGCTGCAGGCAGACAGGAGATGTCCTGGAGACCACAGAGAGGTAGCAGTGCACTGAAAGTCTTAATATCAAGACACAGGTGTGTGACGTTGTTGGCTTTATATAGGCCTAGGAAGCTCAACACATGAAGCACGCAGAGGTACTTGCAAAGCCCAACCTGGAACATATGAAAGTTCAGTGGACCAGGGTGTAGGAAGCAGAGCCCAGATTCGAGACAGGTATGTAACACACAAACACATAAAGGGGTTTATTGTGATTAGCTATAGGACTGCATACTGATCTTGAGTAGGATCCTTCATCTTTTGGTGTCCACTGCTATTTGTCTCCATCTATAGCCTTTATCTCAGCTTAGACCTTGCATTAAGATTGTGTCAAATTGAGATCCCTCATGCCCAGAAGTGAAAATTATTCTAAGAACACAACTTCCATAGAACAAATTCAAGAGAGGAGGCAACCATTGACAGGAACCAGATGAGATGAGTACCTTGCCTGCTACGGACAAAATGTCTTATCCTTCCAAAGTCATGCCTCATTTTACTCCTTTTTTTATGCCTCATTTTTTGACACCCCTTTCCACCTCTCTATATAGTCCCGGAATGTGCATTTGGGTGGCACCGAAGCCTAGCAAAATGTGATGTCATGGAGATTTAAGGAGCACACGGTGTTCCCCTGGAGATTTGATGATCATTCTTATAGCAGCCTCGGGCACACTCCAGGAGAGTTGGCGAGTATGAGATGGAATAGATGTTCTCATAACGTAACTGTACATTCCTAAAATGGCTGAGTAACAACGTGACATTTAATCATACCACACGTAAAACTGTCAACATTTTCAACACAAAGACCACCTCAAATCACCGCAACCTGACACAAGATGACTTATTACATTAGGATAGCTTTTACATAGATCTATCTAGTCGAGCTAAAGAGATAAGTATTACCAGAAAATATTCTTGGCAGTAGCCTAGAGATCATCACTCACTTAGTGTTCCATAGATGTGATTTCTTGGCCTTTTTATTCAACATTCTGCTCTTAAACGATTATTAATAGGGTACAATATGTTAGAAATCATCACCAATAACATACTGATTGTAAAAATGCTGACACCGACGTGGAAACATTATGTCTGGGAAATTTAAAAGGGAACTATCATGGACAGTTAACTAATATGATGAGTTCCAGAATACAGAATATTTTTTCAACTGGTCTTTATTTAGAATTTGTCCAAATGTGTCATTCAAGTAGTAGCTGCACCCATACACAAATGTACTTTTCAACATTTCAATCCTAAATCCCGCCACATTTTGATAATGCCTCCAAAATGCAAAAAGATTGTTGGCGAGAATGCGTAGTTCGCTATTTTCCTGTTACCTTGTATTCCTCCTGAAGATCTACAGAGGGTCGGAGAAACTCACAGCCTTGAATAGGCCTATGAAATTACAGATCTATCACAGTTATAGAATGGGATCAGGTCTTTTACAGCAGAAACTGTTCCAACAACAGCTGGGAAGAAAAAATAATTGCAGATTACTCTGATCTCAGCTATTCAACCATTTAGATTCTACATGCAATAGTGAACACAGCATGTTAGTGGTTAGATGAAGAACAGGGACCATTTTGATGGTTGGATTCTCAAATTACGTAGTGCCGGAATGATGTTCTCTGCCTCTACATCATGCTACTCTCAGATTACAGATTACATGGCTCTGGAGTTATATTATATATGTCATGCTACTCTTAGATTACATAGCGCTGGAATCATGTTCTCTACGTCTACACCAGGCTACTTTCAGATTACATAGCAAAAACCTGCTAACAGATTCTCTCCAAGGGGTCCAGAAATGAAGTTAATTTTTAACAACTTGACTTCACAAGACGTTTCAAGGACTTGTAATTTATCGCAGATGTTTGTTTGTTTTTTTAACAAACAATGGACGTGAGTTTCTTGTCTTCCTCCAATAGATATAGTAGTCCCAGCGCAGCCAGTCCTGGCCCCTGATCCTCTGCAGTTGTGTGCAGTGAGACCTTTGAGGGTTTGCTGAGCGCTGAGACTTTGTAATCAGTATTTTTTCACCTGGCATTGCAATTACAGGGTTGTTTGGTCCCGATAATATCACAGTAATGTACTGCGTGCACAACTAATACCAGTGATCTCTCCGGTCCATCACCAGGACTTGCAACAGTACAAATAGAAAGAAGGCTCCATCCATCCTTCACTGCCCGCACAGCTTCACTTCATACTAAATGATATTTTGTTTTATTCGGGGACCAATAAAAAGCCCCCTGGACTGTGAGATAGACTTGCTTGTTTGTAATTGACAATGGCAAGCCATAAAATGTAATAGACGGTGCACAGATCAGGAGATGATGAATTGCTTGCAGAATATGAAATCGGGATCTGCGGGCGGCATCAAGCATCCAAAATACATTACAAGGATTAATGGATTACATCTCCCTATTCTCTGCTACGTGGTGCTTGGGCCTAAAAATGTAATTATTGTGTTTGTCATGCTAGTTATTAATTGCTCAAAGCTGAAAATGTTAGTTATTAAATCATAGAAACATAATAAAGCCATATTATATTAATGTATGCCTTCCATTGAAATGAATAGAAACTCTAAGGGTGTAAGGGAGATCATATGGCTGTGTCTTTATAAGCATGGCAACGCCATAAAGGGAATGTGTCATCATTAGAGTTGAGCGATACCGTCCGATACTTCAAAGTATCGGATCGGAATGGATCGGCCGATCTTAAAAAAAAGTATCGGTATCGCCGATTCCGATACCGGAAGTCCCATTCAACTCTATGGGACTTCCGGTATCGGAATAAGAAAAACCCTGTTTTTCCCTTGTACAGCCTCTCTGGGGTCTGTACGGGCCTTTCGGGGGGCTGTGCCGGCCTGCCAGGGGGTCTGTGCAGGCTCCGGTGGTCTGTGCCGGCCTGCCGGTGGTCTGTGCCGGCCTGCCGGGGGGCTGTGCCGGCCTGCCGGGGGGGCTGTGCAGGCTCCGGTGGGCTGTGCCGGCCTGCCGGGGGGCTGTGCAGGCTCCGGTGGGCTGTGCCGGCCTGCCGGGGGGCTGTGCCGGCCTGCCGGTGGTCTGTGCAGGCTTCGGGGGTCTGTGCAGGCATCGTCCGATGGGACTACAAGTCCCATCGGGCGATGCCTGCTACCATGACAGTGATTGACACATTAGCCAATGATGGGACAGTAGTAGTCCCATCATCCGGCTAATGTGTTGAATGTAAAAAAAAATTACATGCTACATACATGCTACATTCATACTACATACATGCTACATTCATACTACATATATACTACATGCAACATACATACTACATATATACTACATGCATGCAACATGCATACTACATATATACTACATGCATGCAACATGCATACTACATATATACTACATGCTACATACATACTACATATATGCTACATATATACTACATGCATGCTACATACATACTGCATGCTACATACATACTACATATATACTACATGCATGCTACATACATACTACATATATACTACATACATACTACATGCATGATACATGCTACATACATACCACATACATACTACATACATACTACATACATACTACATGCTACATACATACTACATATATACTACATGCATGCTACATACATACTACATGCTACATATATACTACATGCTACATACATACTACATGCATGCTACATACATACTACATAGATACTACATGCATGCTACATACATACCACATACATACTACATACATACTACATACATACTACATGCTACATACATACTACATATATACTACATGCATGCTACATACATACTACATGCTACATATATACTACATGCTACATACATACTACATGCATGCTACATACATACTACATACATACTACATGCATGCTACATACATACTACATGCTACATACATACCACATACATACTACATATATACTACATGCATGCTACATACATACTGCATGCTACATGCATGCTACATACATACTACATACATACTACATGCTACATACATACCACATATATACTACATACATACTACATACAATACATTCATACAATACATACATAGACATACAGTACATATAACATAGAGTAACATACTTACCAATACTTGTCACATTGTTCCCCGAAGCCATTGTCTTGTAAAGGAATAAATATTAACATAACAAACCACAAAAATACTCACCCACGATCCGAAGCAGTCCACGAGTGTGTCCCACGACGATCTTGGGTAGAGAACTGCAGCATCAGCTGATGCCGCCGTTCTCTACGGGCTGCAGGAATCCAATGACGGAAGGTAGGTATCCTTCCGCACTGTATTCCTCCGCCACTTAAAAAAAAAAAAAGTCCCTAGTCTCACTTTATGCCATTGCTGCGTGGGAAATTCCCACGCATATATGGCATAAAGTGAGACTAGGGACTTTTTTTTTTTTAAGTGGCGGAGGAATACAGTGCGGAAGGATACCTACCTTCCGTCATTGGATTCCTGCAGCCCGTAGAGAACGGCGGCATCAGCTGATGCTGCAGTTCTCTACCCAAGATCGTCGTGGGACACACTCGTGGACTGCTTCGGATCGTGGGTGAGCATTTTTGTGGTTTGTTATGTTAATATTTATTCCTTTAAAAGACAATGGCTTCGGGGAACAATGTGACAAGTATTGGTAAGTATGTTACTCTATGTTATATGTACTGTATGTCTATGTATGTATTGTATGAATGTATTGTATGTAGTATATATGTGGTATGTATGTAGCATGTAGTATGTATGTAGTATGTATGTAGCATGCATGTAGCATGCAGTATGTATGTAGCATGCATGTAGTATATATGTAGTATGTATGTGGTATGTATGTAGCATGTAGTATGTATGTAGCATGCATGTAGTATGTATGTAGTATGTATGTAGCATGCATGTAGTATGTATGTAGCATGTAGTATATATGTAGCATGTAGTATGCATGTAGCATGCATGTAGTATATATGTAGTATGTATGTAGTATGTATGTAGTATGTATGTAGTATGTATGTAGCATGCATGTAGTATGTATGTGGTATGTATGTAGCATGTAGTATGTATGTAGCATGCATGTAGTATATGTGTTATGTATGTAGTATGTATGTAGTATGCATGTAGTATGTATGTAGTATATATGTGGTATGTATGTAGTATGTATGTAGCATGCAGTATGTATGTAGCATGCATGTAGTATATATGTAGTATGTATGTAGTATGTATGTAGCATGCATGTAGTATGTATGTAGCATGCATGTAGTATGTATGTAGTATGTATGTAGTATATATGTAGTATGTATGTAGCATGTAGTATGTATGTAGTATGTATGTAGCATGTAGTATATATGTAGTATGTAGTATGTATGTAGCATGTATGTAGCATGTAGTATGTATGTAGCATGCATGTAGTATATATGTTATGTATGTAGCATGCATGTAGCATGCATGTAGTATGTATGTAGCATGCATGTAGTATGTATGTAGTATATATGTGGTATGTATGTAGTATGTATGTAGCATGCAGTATGTATGTAGCATGCATGTAGTATATATGTAGTATGTATGTAGCATGTAGTATGTATGTAGCATGCATGTAGTATGTATGTAGTATGTATGTAGTATTTTTTTTTTTTTTTTTTTTTTAACATTTAACACATTAGCCGGATGATGGGACTACTACTGTCCCATCATTGGCTAATGTGTCAATCACTGTCATGGTAGCAGGCATCGCCAGATGGGACTTATAGTCCCATCGGACGATGCTTGCACAGACCCCCGGACATCAGCACAGCCCCCCGGCAGGCCGGCAGAGCCCCCCGGCAGGCCGGTACAGACCCCCACAAGGTGCACAGACCACCGGCAGGCCGGCACAGCCCCCCGGCAGGCCGGTACAGACCCCGGGCAGTCCACACAGCCCCCCGGCAGGCCGGCACAGCCCCCCGGCAGGCCGGTACAGACCCCGGGCAGTCCACACAGCCCCCCGGCAGGCCGGCAGAGACCCCCGGAAGGCCTGAAATGACGGCGCATCATGATGCGCACACACCGCGCATCATGATGACGTCAGGCTGTCAATCAACTTTGAACTTCCGATGCCGACTTCCGATATTGAAAAAATATCGGAAGTCTTTATCGGAATTCCGATACAGCAAGTATCCGCCGATACCCGATACTTGCGGTATCGGAATGCTCAACACTAGTCATCATGGCTGCCTCCAGATATTTCAGGGTCCGATGCTGGCAACATTTTTGAGCCCCCTTAAGGCTCCACCCCTCAAACCTTCCACAGTCCCACCACCCACTCTTGGAAAAACTCCACCACGTCTTCACCAGTCACACATTAACAGTTTCCCGCGAACACCATGTCACATACATAACTAGCACCTTTTGTTTTGGTCAAAAGAATTTTTAAGCCGCCAGCCCGACAAGGTAGACGGGTAGCCTGATGTGGAGTGGAGCAGCACGGGATATGTGTCCACTGTTAAATGGATGCATTTTAAAAAAAAATATTACTCCTTTGCCAAAGTTGTGCCTGTTGCACCTAATCAATGGAAAAAACAGGACTGTCCTGCGTCCTGTGGGCAAAGGAGACATGAAGCACCAAAGTCGGGTGCAGCGTGGCCAGTACGGGCCACGGATGAGAGTTGTTTTTCCCCCCACTGAACTGCTTATTTCTCCTTCTGTTGAATGGCAGGACTTTGCCTGTATGTAGTAATGGGTCCTTGGACTAGCGGACCAGGTGCAGCTGTGGCAACAGACTTTGTTTCAGTACCAGGCAGCATGCACACAGCTTACGGGACCGTACTCTGCACAAAGGAGGGGGAATCCTCCAAGAACTGAAGTCCTAACGGGTAGGTCAAATTGCTGTGTATGTATATATATATATATATATATATATATATATATTTGCGTCCCATGGACAGATGGGACCGGAGCTTAACGAACTTAAAGGTGCTATTCAGAGGACTGTTGCTGGGTACCTGTTTTTTCTGTTTTAAAGGGAAAACAAACTTTGTTGTGGAAAGAGACTTTCCTTTAGCACCGATAGTTTTTTAGTATACTCTTCTTTCATATGTGTTATCAATGGACTACATCATATGAACATTTGTCTCCCTGCGTGGAGTATAAACATGTAAATATTAAAGTTAGAAACGGAATGGTCAGGGACAGCCATTGTTAAAGGAAGGGAGAGTGTAAGGAGGTCACAAAAGCCGTCCTGTGCCTCAAACATGTCCCAGTTTGGAATGTATAAATGTATGTATATCGTTGCCTTGTCATGTTGTTAAGCCATGTATTTTATACTGTGTTTAATATGATGTACATAAAGCTGCTATGTATATACTGTATATCTATGGTGTTAAATAGGGAAAGCATAGTACCTCAGTATTGCCACTAGATGGGGTACATAATATAATAGGAATAGGAAACTATAGGTGATAGCTAACATAGGAGGGGTCACTATGAATAAGGCAGGAACAGTTTCCTGGATAGATTGAGTGGGGCCAGGGCACCCAGACAGCTCGGGTTGGCTTAGAGCCTGGGCCATACAGGGACCACGCAATGTTTAAGTGTAAAACCCAGCCATCCAGGGCCCAGTGGGCCAGAAGTACAGCCATAGCAGCAGTGGTGATGGCAGTGGTGGAACAGAGGATAAAGGCAAGGCCAGAACAGAATGGGGATGCAGGTGGCTCTACAATGTGGCAGTTCACTGCATGGGCTGATGCACTCATATCTGGGGTGAAACAGACAAGGGAAGTCCTAAACGTAGTGAGTCTGAACAGGGAGGATGCTGCATTTCCTGCAAGAAGCGGTAAGACCCGGGCATGTACTGAAGGCCGTAGGAAGAAGTGCAGGGAAAGTGGAGAATGTGGACTGTATGGAACCCTATGCTGATGTTGTATCTGACAAGAATGTGCTGCGACAAGGTAAAAGTAAAGTTCTATGTTTTAAGTTGCAACTGGACTGTGTTTGTGTGGAATCGTATGGAAAGGTTCTGCAGCAGCTCAGAGGAGACTCTGAAGATACAGAGAGCAGAGAGGCAAGTACACTGACCAAAGAACGTTCTGACGGGAGACCAGAGTGCGCAAGAACCATTAGTCTCAGCCACGACTACGGCCCTGGTGCTCCCTTACACTTCTTTCATGTGATCCTAACCTTAGACTAAAGCAAGACTAACCTGCCAATATCAGCGGACGTATAACTTGTTGGTGGGTCCTCCTGACTCTCCTCTTACAGATGATGGCCCTTTTTAGTTCTTGCGAAAGACAGTGCCAGAGAAGTCTGGCAGTATCTTTTCCTGCTCTCCCTTTTAAATACACGTGACAAAGTCATTGGTAAAGTACTGAAAGGGAGATATGTGTCACTACGCTTAATGGCATCAGTGATATAAAGCCAGAGTATTTTCCTTCAACACACTAAAGTGTTGTGAGACTTAGGCCGGTTTCACACTAGCGCATTTTCAACGCGCGCACGGCCGGGGGTAGCTCCGCCCCCGATCCGGCTCTCTGCCCGGCGTGCCCGCCCCTTCCTTGTAGCGCCGCCTCCTAGCGGACAGCGGCGCCTGCGATCGGCGCACCCTATCTTTAGCATAGGGTGCGCCGATCGTGCGCAGGCCGTGCGCTAGTTGCGCTTTGACCTGCGCTGCGCACTTTTGACGGTGCGCCGTGCGCGCCAAAATCCAACTTTTCGGATTTTGGCGCGCACGGCGCACCGTCACAAGTGCGCAGCGCAGGTCAAAGCGCAACTAGCGCACGGCCTGCGCACGATCGGCGCACCCTATGCTAAAGATAGGGTGCGCCGATCGCAGGCGCCGCTGTCCGCTAGGAGGCGGCGCTACAAGGAAGGGGCGGGCACGCCGGGCAGAGAGCCGGATCGGGGGCGGAGCTACCCCCGGCCGTGCGCGCGTTGAAAATGCGCTAGTGTGAAACCGGCCTTAAGCTATAGTTGCATAAATGGGCTGGTTTTATGTGGACATCATAGAGCGGGTGGGAGAATGTCCATCTTATCACGACTTGCAGAGTTGGCACCGCTGTGTGCTGACAGGACCTGTGTAATGTCACAGTCATGTGATCAGTCACATAAGTGAGGACTCACATGGTCTGGGCTTAAATAGCTGAGCTCCAGAGGCAGTCTGGGTGTTGAGTGTCTGGAGAGGAATTCTCCAGAGAAGTGGGCCGTGCTAACCCTGAGCGGGCTGACCCCACTGCTATAAGAACTGTATCTAGAGCTACCGTTTTGTTTTGCTTAGCTGTTCTGCCCAGAGGGCTGTGTGTATTTTGTGCTTAACCCTTGTTTTGTGCCATACTTAATAAACCAAGTGCATCTTTCAAGTCCCAGTGATACTGTGTCTATCTCAGTGTGCAACCAAGTGAGCTGGTCTACCACAACATGAACATTTGACCAAGATAAACGTTCATGTGCATGAGCAAGTCAGTAAAGACAGCTGTTAGATGAACAGTTATCTAATGTGTATGGGGGGTCTTAATTATCTCCAAGAAGTTACAGGGTCCAGCCCTTCACAAGAAACCCGAGAATGTCAGGAAAGTTGCATATAGTGCTATATCTGTGTATATACAGTTGTCATCATCACCTACTTAGGCCTCCACTAGTACACAAAGAGCGATCATTAAATCCCCAACCGCTAATGAGAATGAAATGACTTTGCTGACTCTGTATCAATCTAAACAGTAAAGCTGAAAAGTGAGCTATAGAAATCGTGAAAATTTCAGCTTATTGTTTATACTCCAGTGGCCAGTAGGAAAACTGGCATATTTCCAATCAACAATGGTAAAATAAACTGTTATAAAAAAAAATCTGACTCAAATAATATGCAATTTTTGGATGATACTTATAATTTAATTTCAAATCCAGATCAACAATGTTGTGAGTGTGAAAATGCATAGAAAAGATTTTGAAAAATGGAGGAGAGAGTAAGAAAAAGTTTGACCATCTTTGCACACTAGTTAAATGCAATCTGTCTGCAGGTTTTTGGTAGGTAATGTGAGAGAAGAAAAATGTAGGGGCTGAGATGCTGATTCCAGCAATGTTTGACTTATTAAGCTATGTGCTGCAGTTTCAGTATGATCAGTGTTATATCATTAGGAGATTATCACTGCAGGACTGGGTGTCTCCTGCCAGGCAGTCTAGCTAATCTGGCTGGCAGTTTGCTGACAATGCACACACAGGAAGCTGCCAGTCAGTGGTGTGGGTGGGGTATACAGAGCTCAGCATCCTGACCACTGCTAGATCTACAACAAAGAAAATGAGGATTCTATCAAAACTACACAAAGCAATTCAGTAAGTGACACATTACTGGAATCAGGGTTTCATCCCCTACATCAGGCAGCTCTCCGATTTCACAGTAAAAACCTGCTGACATATTCCCTTTAAGAAAAAAACTTTAGGCCCCCTGATATGTCTTTTGCTTATGTGTCAAAGACATGTCATAATATATCCTGATTGGAAATATAGATGGAAAATGCACTTGGAAATACTATGATAATAATACAATCTATTATTTACACAACATTGGGATTTGCTATAAAAATAAATAAATTTAATTATACAAAATAATATTCTCTAACTGTATTTAGGAAGGAAGATGATCCTATCTTCATAGTTTTTCTGATAGACCCATATGGAGCCATGATGTAAACCGAGCCCTGAGACCTAGCACAAGTCAGTACTAGTCCCCAATATGGAGCTTACAAAACTGGGGTCTGATTCTGTGGCAGTGCAGCTTTTGGATCTCTTAAGTACCAAAGGCTGGTGCAACGGCTGCACCCCAAGTCCTGTACAGCTACTGCCCTGGATCGATTGTCTGTATGCAATTCATGGTCAAGGTTTAATACTATCTGTTTTCTTCCCCAATAGGAACCAGCGATCAACAAAGGAGCGTTTGACAATTAAAATGTGGAAGTAATTAATATATCTAAAATTTCTAAGATGTTACGTTTTAAGGGGAGCATCATTCTATGTTTACAAGGGAAAATGTCATGAATTGTTACGTTGCAGTCTCAGATCATACCCGACACCTAGAGCAGATCGAATATTCATACATATGGATTTTATGCAGATGGTATCGCATTCATGTAAATGTCCAATCACATCATCTAGCACTTGCCATGTACTATCCTGATTTGCACGGTATTCTTGGGTGTTCCACTCAGAGAAAAACGAATGTGAAGACATACAGTAAATCTGATTTCCCATTCAGTCTAATAAGAGTATTTCCTGCATTATGGGAATAAGGGCAAAGAAACCCTATTTTTAAGATAGACCTCCGAAAGGTGTTTTCTGAGACTACAAATAAATAACTAAATGATATGTCATATAAAGAAGTTCCTAAATACTTTGAATTAAAAGAAAAATTACTCTTTTTTTGTTCAGGGAGGTAATCACTATAGAATTAAAATGGGCTCTGCTTTGTTACAGTGACAGAAACCTGCCCTCGAATGCCCTCCTGTCAGACAAGGTGCAGAGTATGGCTAAAAGGCACAACAAAAATAAAGGGGTTTTTGGTGCAAATTGCACCAAAATTCTGGCTCATTTATCTTGATAAATATCCTCATATTTGTAGCAGTAAATCTTCATTTATACAATGACCCTAATACATCATGAGTAGTGTTGAGCATTCCGATACCGCAAGTATCGGGTATCGGCCGATACTTGCTGTATCGGAATTCCGATACCGACTTCCGATATTTTTTCAATATCGGAATTCGGCATCGGAATCGGAAGTTCAGTTGATTGACGGCCTGACGTCATCATGATGCGCGGTGTGTGCGCATCATGATGCGCCGTCATTTCGGGCCTTCCGGGGGTCTCTGCCGGCCTGCCGGGGGGCTGTGCCGGCCTGCCGGGGGGCTGTGTGGACTGCCCGGAGTCTGTACCGGCCTGCCGGGGGGCTGTGCCGGCCTGCCGGTGGTCTGTGCACCCTGTAGGGGTCTGTACCGGCCTGCCGGGGGGCTGTGCCGGCCTGCCGGGGGGCTGTGCTGATGTCCGGGGGTCTGTGCAAGCATCGTCCGATGGGACTACAAGTCCCATCGGGCGATGCCTGCTACCATGACAGTGATTGACACATTAGCCAATGATGGGACAGTAGTAGTCCCATCATCCGGCTAATGTGTTAAATGTTAAAAAAAAAAAAAAAAAATACTACATACATACTACATGCATGCTACATACATACTACATGCTACATACATACTACATATATACTACATACATACTACATACATGCTACATACATACTACATGCATGCTACATACATACTACATGCTACATACATACTACATGCATGCTACATACATACTACATATATACTACATACATGCTACATACATACTGCATGCTACATACATACTACATACATACTACATACATACTACATGCATGCTACATACATACTACATATATACTACATGCATGCTACATACATACTACATGCTACATACATACTACATATATACTACATACATACTACATACATGCTACATACATACTGCATGCTACATACATACTACATACATACTACATACATACTACATGCATGCTACATACATACTACATGCATGCTACATACATACTACATGCATGCTACATGCATGCTACATACATACTACATGCTACATACATACCACATACATACTACATACATACTACATACTACATATATACTACATGCATGCTACATACATACTACATGCTACATACATACCACATACATACTACATACATACTACATACATACTACATGCTACATACATACTACATATATACTACATGCATGCTACATACATACTACATGCTACATACATACCACATACATACTACATACATACTACATACATACTACATGCTACATACATACTACATATATACTACATGCATGCTACATACATACTACATGCTACATACATACCACATACATACTACATACATGCTACATATATACTACATGCATGCTACATACATACTACATGCATGCTACATACATACTACATGCTACATGCATGCTACATACATACTACATACATACTACATGCTACATACATACCACATATATACTACATACATACAATACATTCATACAATACATACATAGACATACAGTACATATAACATAGAGTAACATACTTACCAATACTTGTCACATTGTTCCCCGAAGCCATTGTCTTTTCCGGAATAAATATTAACATAACAAACCACAAAAATACTCACCCACGATCCGAAGCAGTCCACGAGTGTGTCCCACGACGATCTTGGGTAGAGAACTGCAGCATCAGATGATGCTGCCGTTCTCTACGGGCTGCAGGAATCCAATGACGGAAGGTAGGTATCCTTCCGCACTGTATTCCTCCGCCACTTAAAAAAAAAAAAGTCCCTAGTCTCACTTTATGCCATTGCTGCGTGGGAATTTCCCACACAGCAATGGCATAAAGTGAGACTAGGGACTTTTTTTTTTTTTAAGTGGCGGAGGAATACAGTGCGGAAGGATACCTACCTTCCGTCATTGGATTCCTGCAGCCCGTAGAGAACGGCAGCAACAGCTGATGCTGCAGTTCTCTACCCAAGATCGTCGTGGGACACACTCGTGGACTGCTTCGGATCGTGGGTGAGTATTTTTGTGGTTTGTTATGTTAATATTTATTCCGGAAAAGACAATGGCTTCGGGGAACAATGTGACAAGTATTGGTAAGTATGTTACTCTATGTTATATGTACTGTATGTCTATGTATGTATTGTATGAATGTATTGTATGTATGTAGTATATATGTGGTATGTATGTAGCATGTAGTATGTATGTAGTATGTATGTAGCATGCATGTAGCATGCAGTATGTATGTAGCATGCATGTAGTATATATGTAGTATGTATGTGGTATGTATGTAGCATGTAGTATGTATGTAGCATGCATGTAGTATGTATGTAGCATGCATGTAGTATATATGTAGTATGTATGTAGCATGTAGTATGTAGCATGCATGTAGTATATATGTAGTATGTATGTAGCATGTAGTATGTATGTAGCATGCATGTAGTATATATGTAGTATGTATGTAGCATGTAGTATGTATGTAGCATGCATGTAGCATGCATGTAGCATGCAGTATGTATGTAGCATGCATGTAGTATATATGTAGTATGTATGTAGCATGTAGTATGTAGCATGCATGTAGTATATATGTAGTATGTAGCATGTAGTATGTATGTAGCATGCATGTAGTATATATGTGTTATGTATGTAGCATGTAGCATGCATGTAGCATGCATGTAGTATGTATGTAGTATATATGTGGTATGTATGTAGCATGTAGTATGTATGTAGCATGCATGTAGTATATATGTAGTATGTATGTTGCATGTAGTATTTATGTAGTATGAATGTAGCATGTATGTAGTATGTAGTATGAATGTAGCATGTATGTAGTATGCATGTTGTATGTATGTAGCATGTAATTTTTTTTTTTTTTTACATTTAACACATTAGCCGGATGATGGGACTACTACTGTCCCATCATTGGCTAATGTGTCAATCACTGTCATGGTAGCAGGCATCGCCCGATGGGACTTGTAGTCCCATCGGACGATGCCTGCACAGACCCCCGGAGCCTGCACAGACCACCGGCAGGCCGGCACAGCCCCCCGGAGCCTGCACAGCCCCCCGGCAGGCCGGCACAGCCCCCCGGCAGGCCGGCACAGCCCCCCGGAGCCTGCACAGACCACCGGCAGGCCGGCACAGACCACCGGAGCCTGCACAGACCCCCTGGCAGGCCGGCACAGCCCCCCGAAAGGCCCGTACAGACCCCAGAGAGGCTGTACAAGGGCAGGAAAGGGTTTTTCTTATTCCGATACCAGAAGTCCCATAGACTTGAATGGGACTTCCGGTATCGGAATCGGCGATACCGATACTTTTTTTAAAGATCGGCCGATACCATCCGATACGATACTTTGAAGTATCGGACGGTATCGCTCAACTCTAATCATGAGTGTGCACAGAGGTGACCGAATGATGAAAAAATGGTGTCCTTTTTGGCAATGGTAACTAGAGTTGAGCGAATCTAAATTTGCTATATTCGTGCCAAATTGGTACCCTTTTCATGCCGAATTTATGTTTACCGATCGGTTCCAAACAAATGTGGTCATTTCCACTCCCATTGACTCCAATGAAATTCGTTTGCTTTCAAAAATATTGCAAAAACAATATTCGCCGCCAATCGTAATCAGAACCGAATTTTGAAACATTCTCTCAAATCTACTGGTAATACCACAACACCAGCCCTAGCCACCTGAGATATCATTACTTGGTCCTTGTTTCCTTTCCATGATCCTTTGGTAAATTTGCCACACCCTTTTTAGTCTACGGAGAAGTGATCCTCCCTGCCCAAGTAATTCTCCCTGCCAAATAAAAATAGGGATTCGGTAAACCTCGATGGCTTTCGTCACCCCAGGGATCCTAAACTACTCCATGGTTCAAAGCTGTAAGGTACATTCCGTAGACTTGAGAAGAGCCTCTCTTTTAAAATTTAAATTTCAAATTTTTCCAGAAAGTTCAAGTTATGGTGAATCGATTTTCTGCAAATCGAAAATTCTCCAAAGACTCCAGTTGCTCTGAAGAACATGTATGACATTATCCTTTTTTTCTCACACACCAATCTTCTTCACTGCTGTCCTATCACTGTCACGCTGCCGCCTGGGCTTGTGGTCCCACTGTGCCACAAATCAGACTACCCTGGAAGGGACATGACTAGGACAGCTACCTCGGTCTTCGCTGCAGCCTCTGATGGTGAGGTCAGGCTTGTGCGGGAGGTAGCTGCCAGGTGCCACTCCAGGGTGGTGTCTGGCTGTGGCTGCTGATCCCACTGGGGAACAGGATGCTAGGACAGGTGCGGGCGACAGGCACAACTGGCACGGCTGGTACTCTGGCAGGCGGGCTCGGCTGAGACACCTTCAGGTGGGCACGGCTGTAACACAGGGACATGGGCAGAAAGGCGTGGTGTTTGGAATAGGTAGAGACCTGTTCACGCAGCAGGTGCAGGTACTGGCAGGAAGGAGTGGTGTATGAGGGAACAGGTTTGGACCTGTTCACACTAGAGAGGAACCGCAAGGCTGCGGAGAGGAGCTGCAGTTGGCAGCAAGAGGTTCAGCAGCAGCAGCAGAAGCAGAGCAAAGCAGAACTGCACGAGTGCGGAGCACCAGCAGAGCCGCCAGGGTGCGGAGCACAAGCAGAGCCGCAAGAGTGCGGAGCACAGGCATAGCTGCAAGAGTGCGGAGCACAAGCAGAGCTGCAAGAGTGCAGAGCAGAAACAGAGCTGCAAGAGTGCAGAGCACAGGAAGAGCCGCAAGAGTGCAGAGCACAGGCAGAGCCGTAAGAGTGCAGAGCACAAGCAGAGTCACAAGCGTGCAGAGCACAAGCAGAGCCACAAGACTGCGGTGTTGTGAGTTCATTTTCCCCTTCACTACTGAGGCCCGAGGAACTCCCTCTTCTGGTAAAGAAAGGTAGTGAGCCTGATTATCAAACACCTGAGTCTGATGATGATGACTGGCTGAGTGGAGTTACTGACTGGATATAAGGCTGCCGACGCCCTTCTGCCCTGCGGGTGATTTCTCTGTGGGATCCTTGGAGACCAGTCTGAATTCCTGCTCCTCTAAAGCTAAGTTTTCTGCTCGGCCTTTTGCATTTGTGCTTAGACTTTGTTTTGCTTTGTTTTTCTGGATTTCTGCCATTCCCTGCTGGGGTTTGCTGAATTCCTTTAGCTCTGTCTTCTGAAAATACCTGAGTGCTGATTTAATTTTTGAAGCCTAGCTGCTTCAGGGTCTTTTTCATATCAGCTTGTTGGCTTATGTCTTTGATAGGGTTTTGGCAGATTGCACACAGCAACCTTCCTTTCCTGTTCTGTTTAGCTAGCTTGGGTCCCATCGTTTGCTCAGCCTATCTTTCTATCTGTGTGAGTGTTTTTTCATCTTGCTTCACCGTCATTATATGTTGGGGGCTGCCTTTTACTGGGGTCTACTCTGGGGCAGTTTAGATTTCCTTTTCTGTCTTTAGGCTATTTAGCGCTCCGGCTGTGATCGAGGGGTCTAGGGCATCGTAGGAACCTCCCACGGCTACTGCTAGTTGTGTTGATAGGTTCAGGGGTCTGCAATCTGATAGTTGCCACTTCTCTGGTTTTCTGGACGTAGCTTCTATTTTTGTGTCTGCCTCCTACGGTGACTCAATCATAACAGAATCACCCGCCATACCGCAGATCCTAGGGTACTCAATAGCAGGAAAGAATTGTAAAAAAAAAAAAAAAAAAAAAAAGGTGTGTATATTTTTTCCTCTATATCTCTGAGGCCGTAGGGGGAATTTTTTTTTCTCTGGGGATAAGGAACTTTCTCAATCCCAATAAATTGAATTTTACTATAATCACCTTGATGTATCCTATTGATGTGGCTGTATCTCTTCGATTTACCACATCACCGACATGGTCACGTATCCTCTTCCTGAACTCTCCTCTGGTTTTCCCTACATATTCCATCCCACATATACAGGTTGCCTTATACATCACCCCACTAGTGCGACATATTGGGATTGAGAAAGTTCCTTATCCCCATAGAGGAGGAGATTGGGATAGAGTGATCCTCCAGAAAGAATGTAAATGGATTTTCTGGTTGAGGACACTCCAACCAACAGGCCTGAACGACCAACTATCCTTTGCGGCTTTTTTATAACCTATCCTACCACATACAATGAGTGCTGAGCCCCAGAGGACAAACTCCACTGTGCCCCCCGTAAAGCCAGATCCCTGTATAGGGGTTAAAGGGTAGTGGGGTTACTCTGGAGGGAGACCGAAGGGGTTACACCTTTTTAATAGGACCTATGGTCCCCTTTTTTGTTCCCTTAAGTGTGAGATAGCCGTTTAATAAACTAAAGTGAGACAAAGAGACGACAAGGAGTTTCGTCTTGAAGGTAAATGTATCAAGTGCAAGTCAAGTACTGTACATAGTCCTAGGTGATCGATAAAGAGAAAATCAAGAAGTTTTGAAATAGAGTTTTATTACTTAAAGATTTCAATATCGGATGATGAATTTGTGAAGTATGCCCAAAATGACTGTTATGTATTAACTCCAATATCTTATACAAGGGTAAAATCTATGCCCATATGTATCCTGGGGATTGTAGAGGGAACATTCCGTTATTAATAGTGATTAAAGTATATATATGCCATTTACTATCAAATTAACAGGTGACATCTACCATATAACGCTAAAATATGTTAATTATAATTATATGCGGTTATAGATCGTTATTGACTTTTTATGAAAAAAATATTAAAGTTTTCATATACTGTCGCTTCGTTAAATAACGCTGATTATACTTATATGAAAATTGACATAAGGTGACAGATGCAAAGAAAGCGTTAGATGAAGCGCATGTGAAGGGTAGATAGATATACAAATGCTCCCGTGTGATAACCCTGTGATGGGATTATATGCACTCAGAGGATGGAGCTAATAAGAAGCGGCTGTATATGGAGTGCGCAGGCGCGGTGTGCCCCTGGATGGTGACTCAGTGATGGGAGGAAATAGGCGCTCTGACATAGGAAAGAGGGTTGGACTTGACACGGTAGAGCGCGCAGGCGCGGTACGTCCACGCCAGAAAAGGAGAGAGGAGTGACGTCAGCGCGTTACCAGGCAACCCGATAAGCTGAACGAAGTATAAAGAGCGCGCATGAATGTATACCCTATGAGAAGGTTGATGCCTGCGCAATCATAGATTAGTAATATGTCTAAGTACATCTGTGATAAGGGTTTAATTTGAATGAGTCAGAAGGTGGTATTGGAAACATATGAGTAATAGGTCTATCACTATGGTAACGCATCAACAGGAAGTGGTCACGGGCATACACCCGGCCTACCTGTAGGAGGCGGGAACATACTAATGAGTGCATGTTATAAAAAGCAAGCAAATGAACAGCCCTGTGATGGCACTTTTTCCATGAAGGCATTAAGTTTGACCCAGAGACTCCCCTGATGATCTGGACGGTGAAACGCGTAGGGAGAAGGGAGCGTCACATGGAGGAACCCGTTACTGAGTAATATTTGGGTGAGATCTCTCCATGATATACGAGATTTTTTTCTAAAAGAAGTCTGTGGAGGTGGTGAACTGCATAAGTAGAGCAATGTATAGGTTCACACCGAGTTGAAGAATCTCAGACTGTGTGCCATGCCATTGTATATAGTATAGGCTGTTGTTGTAAAAATTGTCAAAAATCATTGTGAGTGTGAATGATGAATGTAACACAGAAGTAACACATCGATTTAAAAGCAATGGATTTAATATAGACAATTTATGGTACTATAAGAGAGTGCTTGTTCCAAACAAATTTATACTAAGCGGATACTCTGAAGGAGTGCCTGTGTATTATTTGGACTACGACACTAAGAGTAAACCGGAAAGTTTTTGAAGTTTGGTTTTGCCGTATTTAGCGGTTTTTTGTTTGTGTTTGTGTTTTTGTACATGTGCATTTTTAAAATGGACTAAGTCCCTTTTTAATCAAATTAAAATAAAGTTTATTAGTTTTAATTTCTAGTATTTGTCTAGCTTGCTGGTGACAATGTGTGGAGGCCAATCCTGATATGTCTATGTTCAGACCTGGTTGGCCTTCATCTGCACTTGCTTCATCTGGCTTCATGGGAGCGATCCAGTAATGTCCAGGTACAGATTGCACTTGATGTGGTCATGCTCTAAATGTATTTAGGAGGCCGTAATGGCACAGCATTTATTAAAAATGTAGAGTAGGACCCCCCACATGAGATTGCCTTGGCACGGCGGGGTGGCTCAATTGAATTGATCAATTTTTTTGCTAAATATCTCATTTTTGAATACAGCTAGATATTATGTGCATATGCACTCCAATTTATGCGTTCTAACCTCAAGCAGTGCTGGCTTCCCCCCCTATTTTCTAAATTATTTTTTACCTTGAAGCCTAACTCGTCAGGGAGCTCCGCGCAGCAGGTTAAAATTGTCATCTCTTTGCTGCGTGGCGATCCCCAGGATTGGGCGTTTTCTTTGAAACCAGATGATCCTATTCTGACTAATGTGAACGCATTTTTTCAGGCCTAGGGGTTGTTGTATGACGAACCTAATGCCATTGATCAGGCTGAAAAGACCCTGCTGGCATTGAACCAGGGTCGTGATTCTGCAGAATTGTACTGTCAAAAATTCCGAAAGTGGGCAGTACTTACTACCTGGAATGATAATGCCTTGGCTGCTCTCTTTCGGAAGGGGTTGTCAGAAGCCGTAAAAGATACTATGGTGGGATTTCCTGTTCCCTCTGGTCTTGACGATTCTATGTCATTAGCCATTCAGGTTGATCGGCTGTTTGCGCGAAAGCAAAGCTGCACGAGAGGTGTTGCCACCTGTTGAACAAATGTCTGAACCTATGCAATGTGATAGAGTTTTTTCCAGAGAGCAGTGTCAGGAGTTCAGAAGGCGTAATAAGTTGTGTTTTTTCTGTGGAGATGCCTCGCATATTATTTCTGTCTGTCCTAAACGAGAGAAATGCTTTGCACACACGTTTTCTGTTGGTGGTGTTCAACCTAAGTTTCTTCTGGCTATTACTCTGATCTGCTCCCTGTCCACATTTTCCGCCAAGGCTTTTGTGGATTCAGGAGCAGCCCTAAACCTAATGGACTTGGATTTTGCTAAACGTTGTGGATTTCCGATGACACCTCTGCAGACGCCTATCCCTTTGAGGGGGATTGATGCTACTCCTTTGGATAAAAATAAACCTCAGTTTTGGACCCAGGTGGTAATGCGAGTCACCCCAGACCATCAAGAAAATTGCAGATTTTTGGTGTTGCATAATCTGCATGATACTATTGTTCTGGGGTTTCCCTGGTTACAAATTCATAATCCAGTTTTGGATTGGAAATCTGTGTCTGTGGTGAGTTGGGGTTGTCGGTGTGCCTTTAGTGAAGCTCCGGTGTTTTCCACCTCTCCTCAGTCGCATGATGTTCCTGATTATTTGGCGGACTTTTATGATGTATTTAGTGAGAATGAGTCTGCGTCTCTGCCTCCTCATAGGAGTTATGACAGTGCAATTGAACTGAGCCCGGGGTGTAAATTTCCCAAGGGTCGGCTCTTCAATCTATCTGTACCCGAGCACGAGGCTATGCGATCCTATATTAAGGAGGCATTGGAGAAGGGTCATATTAGACCATCCTCGTCACCCTTAGGTGCCGTTTTTTTTTTGTAGCCAAAAAGGATGGATCATTAAGACCTTGTATTGATTATCGTGCCCTCAACAAAATTACTGTTAAATATCAGTATCCGTTACCCCTGATTTCTGATCTATTCTCCAGAGTTAAAGGTGCTTTCTGGTTTACCAAGCTTGACCTCAGGGGGCGTATAATCTTATTCGCATTAAGCATGGGGATGAATGGAAGACAGCGTTTAATACTCCGGAGGGACATTTTGAGTACCTGGTGATGCCTTTTGGGCTCACTAATGCCCCTTCTGTCTTCCAGTGCTTCATGAACGATATTTTCTGAGATTTTGTCGATAAATTTTTGATTATCTATCTGGATGATATTTTGATCTTCTCCAAGGATTGGGATTCTCATGTGGAACATATTCGGACTGTGTTCCGGATCTTGAGGGAGAATTCCCTGTATGTCAAAGGATCTAAATGCCTTTTTGGAGTACAGAGGATTTCTTTTTTGGGATTTATTTTGTCCCCGTCAACTATTGAAATGGACCCGGCCAAGGTACAGGCCATTTACGATTGGGTTCAGCCCACTTCTTTGAAGGCCCTCCAGAAGTTTTTGGGTTTTGCTAATTTTTATCGGAAATTTATAGCAAAATTTTCTAGCATTGCCAAGCCATTGACTGATTTGACTAAGAAGGGTGCTGATGTGTTAAATTGGTCTCCGGAGGATGTTTCTTCCTTTCAGGAGCTGAAGCGAAGATTCACCTCCGCCCCGGTTTTGCGGCAACCTGATGTCTCACTTCCGTTCCAGGTAGAGGTGGATGCTTCTGAGATTGGTGCAGGAGCTGTTTTGTCCCAAAAGGATCCTGTAACATCTAAAATGAATCCCTGTGCTTTCTTTTCCCGAAAGTTCTCTCCATCTGAACGTAACTATGATGTGGGGAATCGGGAACTGTTGGCCATGAAATGGGCATTTGAGGAGTGGAGACATTGGTTGGAGGGAGCTAAGCATCAAGTCGTGGTCCTCACTGACCACAAGAATTTGATTTACCTAGAGTCGGCTAAGCGCTTGAACCCTAGACAGGCTAGGTGGGCCTTGTTTTTTACACGTTTTGATTTTGTGGTTTCTTTTCTTCCTGGAACTAAGAATATCAAGGCAGACGCCCTCTCTAGGAGCTTCTTTGCTGATTCTCCTGTGGTGACCAAGCCTGCTACCATCTTAGGCGAAGGGGTAGTTCTTTCTGCCATCTCGCCCGATTTGAGACGTGCTCTGGAAGAGTTCCAGGAGGACAAACCTGAGCGTTGTCCCAGTGGAAAGTTGTATGTTCCTGACCAGTGGAAGAAGAGAGTGATGTCTGAAGTTCATTGCTCTGCTTTGGCTGGTCATCCAGGTATTTTTGGTACTAGAGATCTGGTGAGTCGGTCTTTTTGGTGGCCCTCCTTGTCTCGTGATTTCAGGAATTTTGTGCAGTCCTGTGGGACGTGCTCCTGGTCTAAATCGTGTTCTCGCTCTAGTGGGTTGTTGATGCCTTTGCCTGTCCCCAAGAGGCCATGGACCCATATTTCAATGGATTTCATCTCTGATATGCCTGTCTCTCAAAGGATGACTGTTATTTGGGTGATTTGTGATAGGTTCTCTAAGATGGTTCATCTTGTACCACTCCCTAAGTTGCCGTCTTCCTCTGAGTTGGTGCCCCTGTTTTTACAACAGGTGGTTCGCTTGCACGGGATTCCTGAGAACATTGTATCTGACAGAGGAGTCCAGTTTGTGTCTAGAATTTGCAGAACTTTCTGTTCCAAGCTGGGAATTCAGTTGTCCTTCTCCTCTGCTTTTCACCCTCAGACCAAAGGGCAGACAGAGAGAACAAACCAGACCTTGGAGTCATATTTGAGATGTTTTATTTCTGCTGATCAGGATGATTGGGTTTCATTTTTGCCCTTGGCCGAATTTGCTTTAAATAATAGAGCTAGTTCTGCCACTTTGATGTCACCTTTTTTTTGTAACTTTGGGTTTCATCCTCGATTTTCTTCAGGGCAGGAGGAGCCCTCTGCCTGCCCAGGTGTTGACACTGTGGTGGAGAGAATGCACCAGATCTGGGACCAAGTGGTGGATAAGTTATCTCTCTCCCAGGAAAAGGCCCAGCGGTTTTCCAACCGACATAGGACCATTGGTCCCCAGTTTAAGGTTGGTGATATGGTGTGGTTATCATCAAAAAATATTGCTATGAAGGTGGCTTCTCCTAAGTTTAAGCCTAGATTTATTGGACCTTACAAGATTTTGGAGATTATTAATCTGGTCTCTTTTCGTTTGGCTCTTCCTGTCACATTTAAAATCCATAATGTGTTCCATAAATCTTTGTTGAAGAGGTTTGTTGAACCTGTTGTTCCGGGGGTGGCACCTCCAGACCCTGTATTGGTTGAAGGTAACATGGAATATGAGGTAGAGAAAGTACTGGATTCCCGTCTGGCTAGACGGAGACTCCAGTATTTGGTTAAGTGGAAGGGTTATGGTCAGGAGGATAATTCCTGGGTCTCTGCCTCTGATATTCATGCCAAAAGATTGGTGCGTGCCTTTCATCGGGCTCACCCTGATCGCCCTGGTGGCGTGGTTGAGGGTTCGGTGACCCCTCCTCAAGGGGGAGGTACTGTTGTGAGTTCATTTTCCCTTCACTACTGAGGCCCAAGGAACTCCCTCTTCTGGTAAAGAAAGGTAGTGAGCCTGATTATCAAACACCTGAGTCTGATGATGATGACTGGCTGAGTGGAGTTACTGACTGGATATAAGGCTGCCGACACCCTTCTGCCCTGCGGGTGATTTCTCTGTGGGATCCTTGGAGACCAGTCTGAATTCCTGCTCCTCTAAAGCTAAGTTTTCTGCTCGGCCTTTTGCATTTGTGCTTAGACTTTGTTTTGCTTTGTTTTTCTGGATTTCTGCCATTCCCTGCTGGGGTTTGCTGAATTCCTTTAGCTCTGTCTTCTGAAAATACCTGAGTGCTGATTTAGTTTTTGAAGCCTAGCTGCTTCAGGGTCTTTTTCATATCAGCTTGTTGGCTTATGTCTTTGATAGGGTTTTGGCAGATTGCAGACAGCAACCTTCCTTTCCTGTTCTGTTTAGCTAGCTTGGGCCCCATCGTTTGCTCAGCCTATCTTTCTATCTGTGTGAGTGTTTTTTCATCTTGCTTCACCGTCATTATACGTTGGGGGCTGCCTTTTACTTTGGGGTCTGCTCTGGGGCAGTTTAGATTTCCTTTTCTGTCTTTAAGCTATTTAGCACTCCGGCTGTGATCGAGGGGTCTAGGGCATCGTAGGAACCCCCCACGGCTACTGCTAGTTGTGTTGATAGGTTCAGGGGTCTGCAATCTGATAGTTGCCAACTTCTCTGGTTTTCTGGACGTATCTTCTATTTTTGTGTCTGCCTCCTACGGTGACTCAATCATAACAGTGCGGACCACAAGCAGAGCTACAAGAGTGCGGCGCACAAGCAGACGGAGAAAACACAAGGAAAGACACAGCAGGGATAACAGCCACAGACAAGGAGACCGAGAGACAGAAGTAGGACTGAGTTCAGACAAGGTAATGGTACAAGACAAGGTACAGGAACAAAGACCCAGAGACCCAGATATATTGCCTCCTGATGGGCAGAGAGGACAGGTACGAGACAAGGCAAGGAACAATAGCACAGGGACCAGGATATTCTGCCTCCTGGAGGGTGGACGGACAGGTACAAGGTAAGGCTAGGAACACGGACACAGAGACCAGGATATACTGCCTCCTGGAGGACAGACAGACAGGTACAAGATACAGGACTAGGAATCAAGCCTCCAGAGAAGGTGAAACACAGGACAGGACCTGGAAACTCAGTAGCAAGACACTGAGTAAAGGCTTTGCTCAGGCAGCTACTACCGGGTGGAGCTGCCCTAAATACTAGAGGCCTCTTGGTAATTGGCCAGGGACACAATAGATAAGTGCACCCTGATTCCATAAGAACCAGAGACGTCTGGCACCGCCTCCCTATGCATACAGCCAGGAAGCGTGCAGAGAGCAGGCAGGAAGCAAGAGGCACACAGCATGGAGACGGCAGCAGACAGAAGTCACAGCATGGCCTGGAGCAGTGAGTAAGTTGGTGTGTGGGGGATGGGAAGCCTGGCAGTGATGCCAGCAGGGTTGTTACAATCACACAATGTTTAGGTTGCATTCATATTTTTGCAGCCATGTTGATTTTTTTTATTGAGACTGCAAATACAAAACAATCCATTTTAGCTGCTATTGTGACGAAAAATGCAGCAAGGGTGCAACATGAGAATGCAGCCTTACAGTTTCTTCAGTGTTTTACCCAAACTGTCTCTTTAGAGAGGAAGAGGACTAGAACTCTAGTGCCACCTATTTCTATAGTTATACTTACAGCTATAGCTATTGCTACAGCAGTAGCAATCCTAAAGGTTACTATTGACTCTCTAACAAGTCTTGTCACTTGACAAAGAATAAAAGCCAAAACCTCAGTGTTTTAAGGCATTTTCTCCCTATATCTATGGCTAAGGTGTGAGCTGTGATGTCATGTCCCTATCCAGATTTATCATATAACTAGCTGAAGAGCCCGGCGCTGCCCGTGCATAGTAACTAACTGTGGTTAGGTATAACAAATTATAATTATCCTCCATCCCATAGTCCCATGCCCATATACCCATCATACATATCCACCATCCAATAGGCCCATGCCCATATACCCATCATACATATCCTCCATCCCATAGTCCCGTACCCATATACCCATCATACATATTCTTCATCCCATAGTCCCATGCCCATATACCCATCATACATATCCTCCATCCCATAGTCCCATGCCCATATACCCATCATACATATTCTTCATCTCATAGTCCCATGCCCATATACCCATCATACATATCCTCCATTCCATAGTCCCGTGCCTATATACCCATCATACATATCCTCCATCCCATAGTCCCATGCCCATATACCCATCATACATATCCTCCATCCCATAGTCCTGTGCCCATATACCCTCATACATATCCGCCATCCCATAGTCCCGTGCCCATATACCCGTCATACATATCCTCCATCCTATAGTCCAGTGACCATATACCCATCACACATCCTCCATCCCATAGTCGAGTGTCCATATACCCATCATACATATCCTCCATCCCATAGTCCCATGCCCATATACCCATCATATATCCTCCATCCATAGTCGAGTGTCCATATACTCATCATACATATTCTCCATCCCATAGTCCCATGCCCATATACCCATCATACATATTCTCCATCCCATAGTCCCGTGCCCATATACCCATCATACATATTCACCATCCCATAGTCGAGTGCCCATATACCCATCACACATCCTCCATCCCATAGTCCTGTGCCCACACACCCATCACACATCCTCCATCCCATAGTCCCGTGCCCATATACCCATCATACATATCCTCCATCCCATAGTCCCGTGCCCATATACCCATCATACATATTCACCATCCCATAGTCGAGTGCCCATATACCCATCACACATCCTCCATCCCATAGTCCTGTGCCCACACACCCATCACACATCCTCCATCCCATAGTCCCGTGCCCATATACCCATCATACATATCCTCCATCCCATAGTCCCGTGCCCATATACATATCCGCCATCCCATAGTCCCGTGCCCATATACCTGTCATACATATCCTCCATACATATGCAAATAGGGGCATTATGACATCACAGTGAGGGGCGGGGCTTGACACGCACACACTTTTTCCTCAGGATGTAGATAGGGGCAAAATTGTTTGGTGAATTGGAACGCGCGGGGTTAAAATTTTGCCTCACAACATAGCTTAGGACGCTCTCGGGGTACAGACGTGTGACTGTGCCAAATTTTGTGGCTGTAGCTGCGACGGTGCGAATGCCTATCCCGGACATACACACATACACACACACATACATACATACATACACACATACATACATACACACTTTGAGCTTTATATATTAGATAGCTGCTCAATTCTTTGCTTCTGCTTTTATAAAGGCTATGACTGTCCCTCCTGCGTGGCTGTGCTAGACCATGTGATGTGATAGCTGCAAGGCATTATGGGGAAGCCTGGAAGAGGTCATGTGATCATTCTTTAGCTAATGCAATCTTTAATATTGTATAAAATAACAGGGGCCATTTTTGGCTATTTGAATGAAGCAAATTGCAAATTGATTGAATTTGCTGTATTTAGAAAATTAATAAAAATTCTATACAAATTCAACCCTTACAGAAATGATTTGCTCATCTCTACTGTACTGAAGAAGGTGAAAAGCAGATTTATAAAACACTCTAAAATTTCCTAAGGACCAATAAACTTGGGACCCAAATTAGCAGAAGGAATCCTCAACCTGGAAAGCCAGCCCCACCGAACGTCGTTTATCTGAAAAATATTTATACTTGCCCTGAGCCTCCCCAATGGTTCTCTGAACCTCCCTCCAGACCTCCCCCAACCGCTGAAAGGCCAAATCAGCCCCTGGACACCTCGAATCCAGCTTGGAAAACTCACCAAAGTGAGGGTGAAACCCATAGTTGCAAAAAAACACGGAAGTACCAGTGGACTGATTGACATGATTATTGAAAGCGAATTCTGCCATGGGTACCGAAGAGCACCAATCATCCTGTCTAGACATGGCAAGACACCACAATATCTGCTCTAAAGACTGATTTGTCCTTTCAGTCTGACCGTTGGTCTTGGGATGATAAGCTGACAAAAAGGCCAGACTGATACCCAGCCTTTTACAAAAAGCCCTCCAGAATTTCAACACAAATTGAACCCCTCCATCAGACACCACACTGACAGGCACAGCATGCAATCTGGCCACATGCTCACTGAATAGCTTTGATAGAATCTCAGCATTAGGAAGACCTGCCAATGGTACAAAATGCGCCTGTTTACTGAACCTATCAACAATTACCCAGATCATGGTTTTGCCATTAGAGGGGGGAGAATTGGTGATAAAATCCATGGACAGATGAGTCCACAGTCTATCTGGAATTGGCAGTGGCACCAATTCTCTGGCCAGCCAGTGATGGGAGGTTTCTGCGCAGGCACAAGTTTCACAGGAGGACACAAACCCAGTGACATCAGAAGCCAATGAGGGCCACCAAAGCAGCCTAGCGATGGCTTTACGCATGGCCAAGATTCCAGGATGCCCATTCAGAGCCGAGTCATGGAACTCCCAAAGCACCCTTAACCGATACTGGACAGGCACGAAAAACTTATTAGGTACGGATGGAGGAGCAAGAGATTGGGCCTCACGATTCTCCCACTCCAATGCCGAGGAAACCGCAGCCACCACCACTCCATGCTGAAGAATGGAGGAAGGAGGATCATGAGATGATATTGGATTCGGGCTGCGAGATAAGGCATCAGCCTTCACATTCTTGAACCCTGGCCTGAAAGTGATTGAAAACTGAAATCGGGAAAAAAAAGTGACCACCTCGCCTGTCTCAGGATTAAACGTTTGGCAGACTCAATATAAGGCAGGTTCTTGTGATTCGTAATGACAGGGATACGATGGATAGCTCCCTCCAAAAAATGCGTCCATTCTTCAAACGCCAATTTAATGTCCAATAACTCCTGGTTACCGACATCATAATTCCTTTCAGCAGAGGAACATTTTTTCGAAAAGAAGGCACAGGGTCTCAAGTTAGTTAATGCGGTGGGACCCTGGGACAACACCGCCCCCACTGCCACCTCCGAGGCATCCACCTCCACGATAAATGGTTTATTCAAAATCAGGTTGAACCAGCACAAGGTTTGACATGAAACAGTTTTTTAACAAAGTAAATGCTGCCACAGCTGGAGCTGACCAGTTTTTGAGATCAGCCCCCTTACAAGTTAAATCAGTGATGGGTTTGACCACCTGGGAAAACCCCTTGATGAATTTTCTATAGTAACTAGCGAAACCAGAAAACGTTGAAGACCCTTGAGATCTCAGGGTTGCACCCAATAAAATCTAAGTTAGTCAGGCAAAAGGTCATAACCAAATTCTCAAACAAACCCTCAGAGGTGAAAAATGCAGTTTTCCCCGCTCATCCCCCTCCCGCATACGGATGAGATTATATGCTCCCCTGGGGTCCAACTTAGAGAACCACCTGGCCTCCGACAATTTATTGTACAAATCAGGTATAAGTGGGAGGGGATAAGAGTTCCTTACAGTGATTTTATTCAATTCTTGAAAATCAAGGCATGGGTGTAAACCGTTATCCTTTTTCTTAACAAAAAAGAACCCATGGGAGAAAGAGATGGCCGAATGTGCCCTTTTTACAAGGGTTTCAGAGATATATCAGAGATATACTCCTTCATAGCAGCCCGCGCAGGGCCGGAGAGATTGTACAGATGGGCTTTGGGCAATTTGGCATCAGGAACAAGATCAATAGCACAATTGAATGGGAAGTGTGATGGTAGAACCTCAGCCTCCTTTTCGGAGAACACATCCTCAAAGTCCTTCAGGTACTCTGGAATACCCTCCAGACTGACAGATGACACAAATACAGTAGTAAGGCAACTTCTACTACAATTAGGAGCCCTTTTAACAATGTCCCGAGATTCCCAGTTTATCACAGGATTATGTAACTGTAACCCCAACACCAGTCCTGCAGCCAGATTGTCTAGAACAAAACATGAAATACGTTCCTGGTGCAAGGAAGCCACTGTAACTTCTCTGAGACAAATTTGATGACATTCTTAGCCAGTGGTGTTTCGTCAATGGCAACAACATGAATATGAGTCTCCAGCTTAACTGTCCCTAATTTACACTTTCCACCAAGTTAGAAGCAATAAAGTTCATGGACGATCCACAGTCCACAAAAGCAGAAGTTGGTGTGAAGCAACTCCCACAACTAAGTTCCACTTCCAACAATAACTTTGAAAATGAGGAAAAAGGTACCTGAGAGTCTGTGTAACCTCCACGACAATCACCCAGACTCAGCTGCTTGTTAGTTGGTGGGCAGGAGGGGCAGTCCTTTTTCCAAGGGAGTAACAGAACCTCTCACTGTGTAACACCTCTCTCCCGCAGCCTCCGATCCATACGGATAGCCTGAGTCATAGCCTCCTCCAATGAGCTGGGTGGTGGATGGAGAGCAAGAGCGTCTTTCAGGTGATTCGACAGTCCTCTCCTGAACTGACATCTCAGCGCAGAGTAGTCCCAGGACCCCTCAGTGGACCATCAATGGAACTCGGAGCTGCACCACTTGGTCAGAGCGCTTTCCCTGATCCAGACCCATGATAGTGTCCTCTGCCACCCTGACATGGTCCGGTTCATCATAGATAAGTCCTAGGGCCTCAAAAATCCTATCCACTGACATCCATTCAGGGACAGTGGGGGGCAGCGAGAAAGCCCAAGATTGGGGACCCTCCCTGAGTAAGGAGATAATCCCCATCCGTTGAGTCTCGTTCCCAGACGATCGAGGTCTAAGAGAAAACCATATTTTACAATTCTACCTGAACGTACGAAATGTATCTTTCTCCCCAGAAAGGTGTCAGGAAGCTTAATCGAGGGATCGGGAGAGTGTAATAATACGGCCGGGGGGGTAGAAACATCAGCACATTCCGTACTCACTGTGCTGTTTGCTACTTCTTCCCTGGTGCATCCCTCATTCTTCCTGGAGTTCAAAGGACTGGAGGAGGAGCCCAGGATAACTTCAAACAATAAAGATTTATTCTCTTCAGGACACAGCACATCCAATACACCTTTAGCACACTTGAAATGGTACCAGCAATACATTTTCTTCAGCTTTCCCTAGATTCTTCTGCTTCACTGGAATAGGCCACAAAGTTACAACGGGATGAGGAGCCCGGTGAAAAAGGCACTTCAACCTATCTCCCTGAAACCGACTTCTGCCCAGACACGGAAATAATCATCTACTAGGTCGTCCACTCCCTTTTGGTTATCCTGCCTGCGCACTCACTGGTGGCCCACTCTTCTACTTCTTCAGCACCCAGACTTCTGCTGACACTTCATCAGTAACTTCTTCACTGCGTTGCTGCAGATACCATACACTTTACTCTTCTCTGCTCAATTCTCTCACTGTCTACTATGGAAGGCTGGGGGTTCCACTTCACATGTTGTGTGGCAGCTATGCAGCTCAGGCACAAGATCATCTGTGCAGCACCAAGGGTCTACCCCTGACTGACTACTGCCCAGAAAGCTGCCTCGCTTATTCCCCAGCTACCACTCCTACAATTAACCTCTAAAGTGTTCTACAACTATGCTTTACTATGCAGTATACTCAGTGCCCCCATCTAATGGCTTTTTCCCTAACTGCACTGTCCCTAACTTACATATAATATACAAATACGTAAATATATCACAATTATATATATTCACATGACATATACAAATATGGCAATCATATTGTAACTAGTAGCAACAACATTTACAGGGCTAGGCCCTGACCCTCTTACAAGAGTGCAAAGCAACATCTACAGAATCACCAGGTCGACTAACAGCATGAGGGGTGGTTCCCTGCACGGTCTTAACAGTCTCCGTCAACTCTTTTTGTAATTGAATATGGGACGTGGCTAGGGCCCGATGTTCCACCGATAAATGCCGCATAATCTGTGTCAAACTGGACACCTGATCCGCCAATTTACGAAGCGGATCCATGACCAGAGGAAAAAAATGAAAAATCCTCTTTAAATATATGGGTCAGTGATAATGTAATGGTGCTGCTGTCAGGAACACCGCACTGCACTTGCTCACTGAGCCAGTGCACATGTCCTGAGTTAAACAAACTGTGCTCAAAGATACCTGTGGAGCAGGGCAGCAGCGGTGAAGATGCGTGCTTCAGACAAACAGGACCTGAAGCACGTGACTGCTGAGGGCGTGGCCTAAGCTCTGGATAGCTAGGAACTGAAGGAAAACTCCTAGAAGAGTAACTACGGGACAAAGTAACCAAGGGGCATAGGCAGGGATGTAAACCTGATCAGGCCGGGGTCAAAGCACGAGATAGCCTGTCAGTACCAAAGGATTGGACAGAACAGATAGTCAGGACATAGCAAGAGATCAATAAACCAGAGCAGGCAAATACACAGTACCAAGACAAACTCACAATGAAGAGACGGACCGGGTCAAAACCAAACAAGCAGCAAAATATCAGGCACAAGGCACAGGCACGTAAGGGGTCAACTAACTCAGCCGAGGGCAGGAATATAACTGACACTGGACTTAGGTCGATTGGCAACTAAATAGCCGCCTTTTGCCAGAGAGAGGCCGAAACAATTAACCCCTGTCTGACCAGGTCAGGACAAAGACAAAACCCCATCCTGGATCATGACAGCTGCAGTGCAGAACAGCGCAACTTCCACCAGGTGATGCTGGTGTGGTAATAGCAGGTACGCAGGATGCAGTGACGAGACGCGAGACAGAAATTACTTTAAACGTTAAATTTTATAGATAAATGCCGTTAGGGCTATTGTTACGCAACCAACAGAATAACAGTAGTTGTCCTCGCAGAGAGTCAATACACATAAGCAAGGATTGGGAGAACACGACTAATCCGGCCGCAACTCCCTGACAGGGACTGGCAGTGGCGGTGATAAGTGGCGGTTGATAGGCCACAGGTGCAGTCTTAGGCCGCACTGGTGGATCCGCAGTGAGCACAGGCCCAGTCTCTACCGCGGACTGGAGCGGGGCGGTGGCAGCTGCGGGTGGCAAAGGAGGAGTCACGGCCGTGGTCAGGAGTGAAGCGGTGGTGGCTATGGGCAGCAGTGAAGGAGGCCGCAGCCGCGAGCTGGAGTGAGGCGGCGTCGGCCGCGGACGGCTGCGAGTAGGCCGCAGCCGAGAGCTGGAGTGAGGCAGCAGTCTTTTTTTGTTGGTAAGCTCGGCGCCGTCTCCCTGCGGTCCTCCGAGAGTCTCCCTCCTGTCGCTGTCCTCCTCTCTGGAAGCTGCTCGTGGCTCTCCCTCTCTGGCCCTCCCCAAGTCTCCGCCTCCTTCTCCCTCGTTGTGCTGACTCACACACTCTGGCCCTCTCCACCCCTCTTCTCTGGACTCCCCCTGCAACTGCCCTGTCAGTCTCAGCAGTCCATCCCCTAGCTCTGCTCCCTGGAAACAGATAGCCCAGGGACCTGGAAGACGGTCCCCTAGGTTCCGGCCTGGGTACTCGGCGGAGGCCTCTCCTCCTACACTCCCCCATCCTGTATGCTTGCCAGTCCTCGGGCGAGGGTCTTGGTAGGGTCGGGTTGGCCTTTTGAGACAAAAGTTCCTGTTGCCATACGAACTGATCCTGTTCGTACCGTTCGGGGGGTTTGCGGCTGTTGACCGCTCGGAGCGTCTTAGTTCGACTGTGGTGGGGCTTTCTGGGGTGGTGGTCGGTGATGGACTGGCCGATTCTGGTGGGCTGGCATGACTTGCTGAGATATTGTTCCTTGGATGGCCGGTTTGTACCTCTGGGCTATCTTCTTCGTCATCTAGGTCCCAGACCGTGGGCATTGGTTCGGGGGCCTGAGGAGTGGGTTTGGGTTGCACGGGATTGATGGATGTACAGGGCCGCAACATATTACGGTGCACAGTACGAGTGGGAAGTGCCCCGACCCTGTCAGGTCGTATCTCATACACAGGCCCATCGGGGCTTATTTAGCGCAATACTCGGTAAGGACTCTCTTCCCACCGGGGTTTTAGCTTGTCCTGGGGGTGCTGGTCTAATACGAGTACTCGATCCCCTGTCTGAAGTTGGTGGGTGGAGGTAGAGTCCCCCCTGGGTGCTCTAGGTCCTGGAGTTTTGTCTGGACGATGCGGTGAAGGGTCTGTAGCCGATGTCGGTGGTTTCGGACCCATGATGACACTCCAGACCAGGGTTGGGGTTCCTCCGGGTTTAGTTCTACCTCCGTGATCCCTTTGCCTTCTCGCCAGAATAGCAGTAAGTAGGGTGTATAGCTGGTAACTCAGTGCACCCGGTTGTTATAGACCCACACTAGTTCAGGGACATACTCAGGCCAGTGGGCCTTCCAGTCACTCTCCAGGGTACGCAACATTTGAATTAGTTCCCGATTAAAGCGCTCGCAGGCCCCATTTCCCTGTGGGTGGTATGGTGTGGTCCGAGATTTATTGATACCATAGAGACGATGTATCTCCTCCTTGACCTTCCTCAGGAAGCATGCTCCCTGATCTGAATGTATCCGTTGAGGGCAGCCGTACCCTTGGATAAAGTTCTTGCAGATTGCGTAGGCGGCTGACTCCGCAGTTTGATCTTGGGTGGGGGTTACCACTGCAAATTTGGTGAAGTGATCCACCATGACGAGACAATGCTCATACCCCTGGTATGCAGGGCCAATGGTCACATAGTCCACCGTCAACAGCTCGAGGGGTGCTGATGTCACTATCGTTTGCACCGAGGCCCGTTGTGCGGGTGGTTTAGCTAGTTCGCATAGGCGGCAGGCAAGGCAAGTTTCTTCCACAGCAGCGTGCAAGCACGGATGGTAAACTATCTGCTGCAACCATTGCAAGGTTTTCTGGACTCTGAAGTGAGCCCCCTTTTCGTGAGCTTCCCGTGTCAGTTCACTGAGTTGGGCTCTGGGCACGACTACCTGCCCGTGATACTGTCTTACGATACAACAGTCCTTTCTTGATGACTAGTTTCTCCCATTGGCGTAGCATCAGCAACATATCCTGAGGCGAAGTCTGTCTCTTGGCGTCGGTGGGTAGTCTGCCGGTGGTCACCCATTGGCGTAGGAGCCCAATTTCTTCATCTTCTTGCTGCTGTTGGATCCATCTGTCACGTTATTGCTCCAGCACACCCCTTGGGGGTCGTTCTTGCGTGGCAGCCGTGAGCACGGCGACGGTGAGGGCATACGGTGTCTCTTCTCCTTCCAATTCGTCATCTCGACTTTTCCCTGGCATTGTGTGCTGGATCCTGGAGAGGGCATCCGCGTGCATATTTTCTGCTCCTCTTTTGTAGATGATCTTGTAGTTGAAGTTGGCCATCCGGGCCACCCATCGCTGCTCCAGAGCCCCCAATTTGGCATTTTCCAGGTGGGCCAGCGGGTTGTTGTTGGTCCGCACCACCACTTTGGAGCCCGCCAGGTACTCTGCGAACCGCTCCGTCATGACCCACACTACCCTGAAGAGCTCAAGCTTAAAGGAGCTGTAATTGTCAGGGTTTCGCTCAGAGTCATGAAGTGATCGGCTACCTTACGCAATCACTCTCTCCCAGCTGTCCAGAACTTGTGACAATACAGCCCTAGCCCTTTGAGGATCCCGTTGGTGTGTAGTATGAACGGTTGCGAGAAATCCGCATAAGCTAACACTGGGGCACCCGACAGCACAGTCTTAAGGTCTTGGAAGGCCTCTTCTTGCGGTTGTTGCTACTGGATTTTCCATCCATTCGCCCCGGCAGGAGCCCCCTTTAGCAGGTCCTGCAGGGCTCGGGCCTGGCGTGCAAGATTCTTTATGAAATGACGATAGTATCCAGCCAGCCCCAGGAAGGCCCGCACGTCTTTTATCGTCTCGGTGGTAGGCCATCCCTGAATGGCAGTAACCTTTTCCAGGGACGGTCTAACACCCTCAGCAGAGACGACATGCCCCATCTATTCAATCTGGGTGCGAAATAGGTGGCATTTCTGGGGCTTCACCTTCAACCCGTACTGCTGCAGCCGGCCGAGCACCTGCCCCAACTGCCGCAGGTGGTCCTCAAACGTGGTGGCATAGATGATTATGTTGTCCAGGTATATCAGCATGGCCTCGAAGTTGAGATCCCCCAGACACCGCTCCATCAGCCGCTGAAAGGTCCCCGGGGCATTGGCCAGCCCAAACAGCATTCGATTGAACTTGAACAGTCCCATAGGAAGAATGAACGCCGTCTTAGCCCTGTCTTCTTCCGACATCGGCACCTGCCAATACCCGCTGGCCAGATCTAACGTTGAAAAGTACTTCGCCTTCCCCAAGGCGGACAGGGATTCTTCTATACGAGGCAACGGGTACGAGTCTTTGATGGTACAGGCATTCAGCTTTCTATAGTCCACGCAGAACCGCAGGGTGCCCTCCTTTTTGCGGACCAACACAATGGGAGCCGCCCAGGGGCTCTGACTCTCTCGTATGACCCCGTTCCGCAGCATTTGGGCCAGTAAAGTTTTTACCTCCTGGTATAGTTGTGGGGGAATTTGTCTATATCGTTCCCGTATGGGGGAAGTTCCTGTTGTGGGAATTCCGTGCGTGATGGCTGTGGTGCATCCAAAATCATCCTCGTGGCTAGCGAATACCCCGTGATACTGTCCTAGTAGTGTTTCTACCTGGAGAAGTTGGGCGGGAGCCAGGCCAGAGAGTTCAGCCCGCATTCTTTCCAGGATGTTTCGGCCCTTTTCCTGAGTCGAGGACTCGGCTGCCTGCAGAGTTCGAATAGTCACTGCCCAAGGGTGCTCAGGTTGCACCTTCAATTGGACCGTAGGGGCTGGCAGCACCTCTTCCAACGGCCTCACCCGCTTGGCCATCTCGACCCGGGTCCTTAAGACGATGTCTTGGTCTTCTAGGTTGACACAGAGCACCAGGACGGTCCCTCTCCGCACAGTGGACAGGGAGCGGGCCACCAGTATGCCAGGAGGCAGGCGTTCCGAGTAGCATGACTCCACCTGCATCTCCACGCCCTCCAAAGGCACTGGGGACTGGATGGGCAGGGCCACCACTGTCTGCCCAGGGGAGCCGCTGGCGCAATGACTTTGCCCAGTGCCTTGCCCTCCTGACAGTCCTGGAGAACTCACGCCTCCCACACCAACTGTTGGAAGACCTGCCCTTGGGCCATGCGGGAACCCCACTGGTTCTGAGTCTCTTGCGTGGGGTCATTGAGGAGTAAATTGCCAAGCTCCCGCAGGATGTTAATGCCCAGCATAACTGGATGTTTGTCATTGGTTTCTCTATGAGTCAGGACCACTCCCCGGGGTCCGAGGAATTTGCCACACAGCGTCATCTGCACCCAAGCCACCCCCGCGACAGGGATCTGTAATTGATTGGCGGCTACCAGTTTTATCATGGGTCCCCACTGGGGTATCACTGCCTTAGGGAAATCAGATCTTCGGGACTTCCACCACCCCATGTCGTGGCTTCTGGCTCCGAGCGACGTCCCCCCAGCCCGGAGCCCTCTAGTTTAACAGCGGCTGGGGTGGGCGCCTCCCATGACATGGACACTCTCGTGCGAAGTAGCCCAGCTCCCTGCACTCATAGCACTGGGGCTGTGAGGGCCGGCCAAGCATTGCGAGGCCCCCAGGGCCCGGGATTGAAACTAGGCCGCCCAGACATGACCTTGGTTCTTCTCTTCACTTCGGCCAACTCGCCCCTGATGTTCTTCAGCTCTTGTTTCATCTCTTCTATCCATTGGGGCTCTCCGACATCAGTCACAGCGGCCTCCACACTCCGGACCTTCCCCACGGGGACTGTCATTCCCTGCTCCTGCTCTCGTGCATGCGCCTGACTCCCCACCTCAGAGAAAGCTAAATGTGGGTTCACTCGGACCTGCTCCCATAGTGCCTGCTTTACCAACGGGTCTCGGATTCCAGTCACTAACAAGTCGCATAGGGTAATGTCGATGGGTCCTACCCCAACGCCGTCCTTCCGCTCGATGGCCGTGAATAACTCTTGGAGGACATTCATATACTGGGTGATTGTCTCTCCCTCTCCCTGCATTCGACTTAACAACCGGGTCCTCAACTCTCCCACATCTGTCGGATCCCCATGGGTCTCTTCCAGTATCCGCAAGACCCTAGCAAAGGTATTGCGGTGTCCCAGGGGCCTCAACATTACTGAATCCCGGGCCTCCCCTTCTAATGCCATGAGAGCTACCTCGACTTCCAGGTCAGGAGTTATTTGATGCATTCGGAACAGGCCTCGCATTCGCTCTGCCCAGCTCCACAGCATGGTGTTGGAGCCTGAGAACCTGGGCAGGTTGTTTAGCATAGCCCCCAAAGAAATGCTGGACTGGGGTCCCTGGTTGCTTGCTGTGTCTATGGCCCCACTCTGGCCTGGGGTGCCACTGTCCACGCTCGGAGACTGCATCCTGCTGACTACGCCAAATGTGGTAATAGCAGGTACACAGGATGCAGTGACGAGAAGCGAGACAGAAATGACTTTAAACGTTACATTTTATAGATAAATGCCGTTAGGGCTATTGTTACGCAACCAACAGAATAACAGTAGTTGTCCTTGCAGGGAGTCAATACACATAAACAAGGATTGGGAGAACACAACTAATCCGGCAAAGACCGGTCACTATATGGCCGCGGAATGGCCAACTACGGGTCCTTAGTCACTATGTATCACTTATCCCTTCCTGACATCCCTCGGCGTTCTGTTCCACGGTGTGCCTGCGTCGCAGCCACTGGGCCCAGCCGCTGAAGATCTGGCGTAGTCTTCAGGCGTTCCGACGCCCAGGAGGGGTAGGGACACAACAGGCCCACGGAGAGTTCTTTGGCGGGATGTCCCCCAACGGAGGCAGCGGGATACCGCCTGGGAGTTGGAGAGTGGAGGCCGCAACTCCCTGACAGGGACTGGCAGTGGCGGTGATAAGTGGCAGTTGATAGGCCACAGGTGCAGTCTGAGGCCGCACTGGTGGATCCACAGCGGGCACAGGCCCAGTCTCTACCACGGACTGGAGAGGGGCGGTGGAAGCTGCGGGTGGCAAAGGAGGAGTTACTGCTGTGGTCAGGAGTGAAGCGGCGGTGGCTGTGGGCAGCAGTGAGGAGGTCGCAGCCGAGAGCTGGAGTGAGGCAGCAGTCTTCTTTTGTCGGTAAGCTCGGCGCCATCTCCCTGTAGTCCACCGAGAGTCTCCCTCCTTTCGCTGTCCTCCTCTCTGGAAGCTGCTCATGGCTCTCTCTCTCTGACCCTCCCCAAGTCTCCACCTCCTTCTCCCTCGTTCTGCTGACGCAAACAGTCTGGCCCTCTCCACCCCTCTTCTCTGGACTCTTCCCCCAACTGCCCTGTCTGTCTCAAGAGTCCATCCCCTAGCTCTGCTACCTGGAAACAGATACCCCAGGGACCTGGAAGACGGTCCCCTCGGTTCCGGCCCGGGTACTCGGCGGAGGCCTCTCCTCCTACACTGGTGAGGGAAGAGAGGTTGCACACACAGCCCAACACCACTGAGCAGCAACACAGGCACCACCTGGTGGCGAAAGAGTGGTCAGATGAGCGGAGTCAGAAACAGAGAGGGAACGAAGTACCAGAGGTCACAGCACTACACGTGGTCAGAAACAGCCAGAAGTCAGAGCCAAACGGGAGCAGGGATAACAGAGACATGAGACAGTCAAACAGGTCAGAAGACAAGCTCGGTCACATACCAAGAGGTCCAAGGGCAGGGAGCAAAAACTAAGACAAGCGGAGTGTCAGGAAAGGGAAGTCACAGAATCAGAGTAAACAGGCAGAGGACAAAACACGGTATCAAGGGGTCAGCTGCTCTAGCATGGGAGCCTGAACTGTCACTGACATTGGTCTGCTGGCCACAGCAGACTGAAATAGCCACACAGAACCCAAAAAGAGGCAGAGAAGGTTAATCCACGCATGACCAGACCAGGGAGAGAATAAAAAGAAACAAACCCCGGTCTGGATCATGACACAGTATCCGTGAGGTACATGATCCGTTACTCCAGTAAGGTTGATCTGCATTTACTTTTTCGTACATCTCTAATGCACCCATTTGGTATCTTTACTTAGTTTAATTTTTTAAACTATGAGTAACTTAGTTTAAATTGCACAATTTCCCAGAAGATGCATGGAGACAGACTAAAATTCGTTCCCTGCAGCATCATTCAATACACTGAAACTATAACTCCCAGCGGAGCTCCTTATATTGAGTTAGGAAAGGTTCCTGAAATTAATACTACAAATAGCTCTCTGGTATAAAAGAGTTGTGATTTCGCTCTTGTCCTCCTTGGGTACTAGACAGAAATGAACTCATGGCCCAATGATATAATTGTATCTCTTAAATATTTAGCACCTTTTAATTAATCTCAGCTTCAATATCGCCTTCTTCACTTTATCAAATCATTTCCCCCTTGTGCTCTGAGGAAATAATGAATGCAAAGAGAGAAGCAATTTTCCAGCATGTTGATGAATACAACAAATCATTAAAATCATCTGACAGCAATAAATATTTTCTATGATGGATTTACTCACCACCAGACGTAACGTACAAAAATGTGATTGATGTTCCCAATTATCATCGGTTTTGTACAAGATGAGAATAGTTCACCCTACAGAAATTAAAAAAATGAAAATAAGCCATTGGTTTTAACACCAAGTCATTTTAGGTTCTGCATTCTGTGCTGATTTATATTTTAATATATATATATTTTAGTGCTTAAAACTCCATTTTCCTAATACATATCTCCAAATTTGTTTGGAGAGAGAGAAAGAGAGAGACCTCTAGCCTTTACTATGACCATTTTTCATCCCTTTTACAACATGAAAGTTTGGGTCCCCATTGACTTGTATGAGGCTTGGGTTTGGGTTCAAGTTCGGGGAGAGTTCTGGTACCAGGAACAAACTTTAGACTAAAGTTCAGTCCAAACAGACAACGCATAAATCCATGTGTCCGCTCATCCCTAGTCAAGGGCTTACCTGGTGAGGTGGATTCGCTAAGGGTGAGATGAGCAGTACGACCTGGAAGTGTTATTTATTTATTACAGCGGAGCTAAAGTTGTCAAGTGGAACAGTAAACTTTAGTAGATCTGGATATGCAGGACGATAGGTGGTTCATATAAGCTGGAAGTACTATAAGCTACTATAAGCAGCAGAGCCAAATATGTGGATTGCACAGGAATAGTAGAGAACTGTAGATATTCTGGTACCTTGTTGCAGGTGTGTAGTTACAAGAACAAAAGAGTTATGAGTTTTGACAGGAGAAAGAAAACCTGTAACAATTTAGTAATCAGGTAATTCTATACAGCAGAGTTGACACTGTGACACCCCAGCTAAGCAGAGAAGATTTGGTTATTAGGTAATGTGGAGACATGGGGGGATCAGTGGGTGCTCTAGTCTGCTGGCCCGAGACCGCATGGACCAGGGCTCATCCCACCGAACACCCGCTCTTCTTACCCAAGGGCATTATACTACTCAGAAAACACAGGATGAGGGTAAAACAGAGTGGCAATACTTTATTGAACCATCAGTAGACAATAAACTATAGAATAGTCACAGCTAGAGTTGAGCGAAACGGGTCAAACAATTTCAAAAGTCGCCGACTTTTGGCAAAGTCGGGTTTCATGAAACGAAACCCGACCCTAGGATGAGGTCGGCCACGAGGTCGGCGACTTACGCGCCAAAGTCGCGTTTCAAAAGTTTGTTTAGCGCTCTTTTTCAGTCAATCAGGATCCACGGACACTGTGGGCAACGTGATGACATAGGCAGGGGTCGCCATCATCTTTCAGAAGGGCATGCAAGTGATTGGCTTGCTTTGGTGGGCGTCACAGGGGTTATAAAAGGGCGTGCACGCCGACCGCCATCTTACTTCTGCCGATCTTAGCATAGGGAGAGGTTGCTGATTCTGTAGGGAGAGCGTTAGGCAGGGAAGAAGACAAAAAAACTGCTTCTGCTGCTAGCGATTTTGCCTGTGCAACACACCAGTCACTGTGTGTGCAGTGCAAGGGGAGGCTAAATTGTGGTGGATCAGCGGTGTTGGTTGTTAGGCTGCCTTCTAAGGCTTCCTGACAGCTGCATTGCTGTTTCCCCACTGCTCTGCAAACTGCTTTTTTAAAAGCAATCCCAATTTTTTTTTTGTCCTGCTAAGGTACTGAGCGTGCATTTATTCACACCATACAGCGGTGTACGCTCCTCACACAGTACCGTGTAACGGCTGTTATCACAGCCACAGTGAAGCTATCTGTGTGTCACTGTGGAAGGATAAGTGGAGGACTTGTTCCGTTCTTACAGACCTACACTCTAGGGAGATTCCTATTCTGCCCAATTCTACAATTCACTTTTTTCACACCTGTGCCATCGAGCCTGTGACATAGCGCTCTGATATTCAGTGGGCCTCACACAATCCAAAAGTGTCCAGTGTCCACAAGTGTCTGCAGAAATTCAAAATCTCCCTTATCCTGTAGTCACTTTTTTGACACCTGCTGCATCGAGCCTGTGACATAGCGCTCTGATATTCATTGGGCCTCACACAATCCAAAAGTGTCCAGTGTCTGCAGAAATTCAAAATCTCCCTTATCCTGTAGTCACTTTTTTCACACCTGCTGCATCGAGCCTGTGACATAGCGCTCTGATATTCATTAGGCCTCACACAATCCAAAAGTGTCCAGTGTCCACAAGTGTCTGCAGAAATTCAAAATCTCCCTTATCCTGTAGTCACTTTTTTCACACCTGTGCCATCGAGCCTGTGACATAGCGCTGTGATATTCAGTGGGCCTCACACAATCCAAGTGTCCAGTGTCCACAAGTGTCTGCAGAAATTTAAAATCTCCCTTATCCTGTAGTCACTTTTTTCACACCTGTGCCATCGAGCCTGTGACATAGCGCTGTGATATTCAGTGGGACTCACACAATCCAAGTGTCCAGTGTCCACAAGTGTCTGCAGAAATTCAAAATCTCCCAGAAATTCAAAATCTCCCTTATCCTGTAGTCACTTTTTTCACACCTGTGCCATCGAGCCTGTGATATAGCGCTGTGATATTCAGTGGGCCTCACACAATCCAAGTGTCCAGTGTCCACAAGTGTCTGCAGAAATTTAAAATCTCCCTTATCCTGTAGTCACTTTTTTCACACCTGTGCCATCGAGCCTGTGACATAGCGCTGTGATATTCAGTGGGACTCACACAATCCAAGTGTCCAGTGTCCACAAGTGTCTGCAGAAATTCAAAATCTCCCAGAAATTCAAAATCTCCCTTATCCTGTAGTCACTTTTTTCACACCTGTGCCATCGAGCTTGTGACATAGCACTGTGATATTCAGTGGGCCTCACACAATCCAAGTGTCCAGTGTCCACAAGTGTCTGCAGAAATTCAAAATCTCCCAGAAATTCAAAATCTCCCTTATCCTGTAGTCACTTTTTTCACACCTGTGCCATCGAGCCTGTGACATAGCGCTGTGATATTCAGTGGGCCTCACACAATCCAAGTGTCCAGTGTCCACAAGTGTCTGCAGAAATTCAAAATCTCCCAGAAATTCAAAATCTCCCTTATCCTGTAGTCACTTTTTTCACACCTGTGCCATCGAGCCTGTGACATAGCGCTGTGATATTCAGTGGGCCTCACACAATCCAAGTGTCCAGTGTCCACAAGTGTCTGCAGAAATTCAAAATCTCCCTTATCCTGTAGTCACTTTTTTCACACCTGTGCCATCGAGCCTGTGACATAGCACTGTGATATTCAGTGAGCCTCACACAATCCAAGTGTCCAGTGTCCACAAGTGTCTGCAGAAATTCAAAATCTCCCTTATCCTGTAGTCACTTTTTTCACACCTGTGCCATCGAGCCTGTGACATAGCGCTGTGATATTCAGTGGGCCTCACACAATCCAAGTGTCCAGTGTCCACAAGTGTCTGCAGAAATTCAAAATCTCCCAGAAATTCAAAATCTCCCTTATCCTGTAGTCACTTTTTTCACACCTGTGCCATCGAGCCTGTGACATAGCGCTGTGATATTCAGTGGGCCTCACACAATCCAAGTGTCCAGTGTCCACAAGTGTCTGCAGAAATTCAAAATCTCCCTTATCCTGTAGTCACTTTTTTCACACCTGTGCCATCGAGCCTGTGACATAGCACTGTGATATTCAGTGAGCCTCACACAATCCAAGTGTCCAGTGTCCACAAGTGTCTGCAGAAATTCAAAATCTCCCTTATCCTGTAGTCACTTTTTTCACACCTGTGCCATCGAGCCTGTGACATAGCACTGTGATATTCAGTGGGCCTCACACAATCCAAGTGTCCAGTGTCCACAAGTGTCTGCAGAAAATCTAAATCTCCCCTGTCCTATAGACACCTTGTACCTTGTTTTACATTACTATATAGTTTGTTGGATTTTGTCTACATTTCTACCAAAAATGAGGAAGGCTGGTGGAAGAGGCCGTGGAATTGGGCGGGGGTTGGCAGCTGGTAATGATGGTGTTGGTGGTGGATCTGATGGTAGTGGCAAAAGCAAAATAGGACCGAATGCAGGAGGTGTTGAGCCTGCGTCATCGTCTGGCTCCATAAGGCTTCGAAGGCTTAGTTTTCTAGGAGTTGGCAAACCGCTTTTAACGCCAGAGCATCAGGAAAAAGTTTTGTCTTACATTGCTGACTCAGCCTCCAGCTCTATCGCCTCCTCTTCTGAAGTTGTAAAAAGTAAAAGCACTGAGTCGTCACTGGAGGCTCATGTTCATGAACCACACCTTTCCTTGTGTCCTTCACCACAACCAAGATTGAAGGATGACGCAGGCCATACTACTGATTACTCCATGGAGCTGTTTTCACATACCATGCCTGGATTATCAAGTGAAATGGTGAATTACCCAGGCCAAGATGAATCTGACATGGAGTGCACTGATGCACAGCCGCTGATAGATGATTCTGCTGGTACATTCACTCAGAGCACTACATTGTCCTCGCAGTGTACAGAGCCAGATTCTGACCCTGATGAGACTCAGGTGCCCCTTCCCGCACACTATACCACCATACACGGTGACACAGAGGAAGGTGCACATGACATTGAAGAGGAGGTGATGGATGACCCAGTTGTTGACCCAGATTGGCATCCATTGGGGGAAGAGGGTGCTGCTTCCAATAGCTCAGATGAGGAGCATCCACAGCAGACATCGACATCGCAACAGCTGTTATCTGGCAGGCCCGGAGCACTCCAAAGACAGGTTCCAAAAATCAAAAGAGTTGCTGGACAGCTTGTCCAGAGGGTCAAAGCATCACAGCGTGCTAGGCCGCAAAATGTCTGCCAAAGTAGGAAGAGTGCAGTGTGGCACTTTTTTGAACAAAATCCTCATGATCAGGCCAAGGTTATCTGTAAGAAGTGCGCAAAGACCTTTAGCCGAGGGAAAAATCTGAAAAATTTGAATACCAGTTGCATGCTTAGACATTTAACCAGCATGCACTTGCAAGCGTGGACACAACACCAAACCTCAAGTGCCACATGTGCAACTGATCACAACGAAGGTAGTCAGCAACGCTACATTGTTTCCCCCACTGTAAGCCCACCGGTTAGCACAGCAGCAAATGTTGAGGTGTCGTTGCCAGGCCACAGCAGTCAGGGAATCCCACTGTTATATCAACGAAATACTGAATCTAGGCCATCAGAAAGAACACCAACTCCATCACCATCATCAACCCTCTCTCAGTCCGCCCTGTCCACCGCTACTTCCACCATATGCAGCTCTCAAGTCCAGCTCACCCTCCCAGACACTATGAGTAGGTCAAGAAAGTATTCAGTCTCTCATCCGCGTACACTGGGTTTGAACGCCCACATTGCCAAACTAATCTCGTTTGAGATGATGCCCTATCGGTTGGTGGAAAGCGCAGCTTTCCGCAAACTCATGGCCTATGCAGTACCACGCTATGACCTACCCAGTCGCCACTTCTTCTCTCGCAAAGCCATCCCAGCCCTCCACCATCATGTGAAAGACCGCATTGTCCATGCACTCAAGCAGTCAGTGAGTGGAAAGGTGCACCTCACAACTGATGCATGGTCCAGTCGGCATGGCCAGGGCCGTTACGTGTCCATCACTGCGCACTGCGTTAATGTGGTGGATGCAGGGTCCACAGGGGACAGCGGTGGTGGGACAGTGCTGCCTAGCCCATGGTATAGGAAACAGTTGGCTGTAGGCGTTCCACCCTCCTCCTCCTCCTCCTCCAGAAGCGAAAGCTCGTCCACAGAGCGCATTCGTACGAGCACTCCATCTGCAGCTGCCACTGTTGCACACGAGGTGTCCCCCTATCGAGCAGCTAGTGGAAAGCGTCAGCAGGCTGTCTTGCAGATGATGTGTTTGGGCGACAGACACACCGCCGAGGTGCTGGCCAAGTACTTGAAGCGACAAACTGAGTCATGGCTGGGCAGTGTACATCTTGAGGCAGGCAAGGTAGTTAGTGATAACGGCCGTAATTTTGTGGCAGCCATAGCCCTTTCAAAACTCAGCCACATACCTTGCTTGGCTCACACCTTGAACCTGGTGGTGCAGTGCTTCCTCAAAAATTATCCGGAGTTAACAGCCCTGCTCCATAAGGTGCGAAGACTGTGCGCGCACATCCGCCGGTCGCCTGTACACTCCGTTCGTATGCAGATGCTGCAGCAATTGCTCCACCTTCCCAACCACCGCCTCATTATCGACATTGCAACAAGGTGGAACTCCACCCTGCACATGGTGGAGCGGCTGTGCGAGCAGAGGCAGGCCATAATGCATTTGTGGGAGGATACACGGCCAGGCACTTTGAGAGCAGACATGGAGTTGACAGGTGTGCAGTGGTCGAAGCTGAAAGACCTCTGTAAAGTCCTTCAGTGTTTTGAGGAATGCACACGGCTGGTAAGCGCAGACGACGCCATCGTAAGCATGAGCATCCCACTTATGCGTCTGCTCATGCAAACTTTGACGCACCTTAAGGAGCAGGCATCTGCAGCCAATGTTGACGAGGAGGAAGAGGTGGAGGGAATCCTTGATGACATTCAGCCATTGTCTGCTCAGGGACCTCTCCTGGACGAGTTGGAGGAAGAAGAGGAGGAGGAGGATGATGATGGGGATGATTACTTAGGGGAGGAGGATGCATCTCGTGGGGCAAGTGAAAATGTTGGCGTGGCAAGGTCTGGTACAGGGTTTGTGCGTGACTGGAGGGATGTGGATTTGCCAGAAAGTGCTCCTCCAACCAGCACTCGCAGTGCATCATTGACACCGGGAACATTGGCCCACATGTCAGATTATGCCTTGCGGATCCTAAAAAGGGACCCCCGCATTGCCAAAATGATGAACGATGACGACTACTGGTTGGCCAGCATCCTGGATCCACGCTATAAAGGCAAATTGCAAAACATCATGCCACAGGAGAACCTTGACCTAATATTGGCTAATAAACAAGCAACTCTGGTAAATCGGTTGCTTGAGGCATTCCCAGCACACAGCAGCGGTGATGGTTCTCACACGAGCCTTACGGGCCGGGGGCAGCTTGGTGGAGGTGTTCATGGTTCACACAGCAGAAGTGGCGTTGGAGACAGGGGTTTCATGACAATGTTGTGGACTGATTTTTCAAGTACCGCTCACGTAATACAGCATCGATGGAAAGTGACAGGAGACAGCAGTTGTCAACTATGGTTACAAACTACTTTTCCTCCCATATCGATGTTCTCCCACACAGGTCATTCCCCTTTGACTATTGGGCTGCTAAACTGGACACCTGGCCTGAATTGGCACAATATGCCTTACAGAAGCTCGCTTGCCCAGCTGCAAGTGTGCTATCGGAAAGAGTCTTCAGTGCAGCTGGATCAATCCTGACAGAAAAAAGGACCCGTCTGTCAACCCAAAATGTGGATGATCTAACCTTCATTAAAATGAACCATGCATGGGTTTCCAAGGATTTTGTCCCACCTTCCCCTGATGACACATAGGGTGACAGAAAAATGGCTTGCTTTGGTCCACCTCTTCCTGGGACTTGACCTATTTCGCCTTTTGCATCAGCTAAATGTCCAACATCAACATATGCCACTTTCTAAAACTCCCTAACTGTGCTGCCTCCCCCCCGATGGCCGGGGTCACCACCTAGCGCACGACACCGTGCGAGTGCTGTTGCCCTGGACAGGTGGGTAGGCCGACTCTTGGGCGCGGGCACTGGCACAGGGTCCCTCATAGTGCAATCAAGTGTCTCTGACGGTGGTGGTGCACACCCACCGTCAGACACACCGCCGTACTATGAGGGGACCAGTGCCAGTACCGACGCCCACGAGTGGGCCCCCCTTGCTTGGGCAGGGCCCCAGCATTTGCAATCTTTACCTCTCCCTGCTCCTCCGCTGTGTAGTCTGGGCCGTCAAATCCATACTGTGCCTGACACCGTCTGAGCCTGCCTCCTGATGTATAGACATATCTTTTGAATGTGTACGCTATCCATACATGTTATCCGGGGATACGGTACCCTTTCTCACCTTTGTGCAATCACTTGCAAGCCATACTGTGCCTGACACCGTCTGAGCCTGCCTCCTGATGTATAGACATATCTTTTGCATGTGTACGCTATCCATACATGTTATCCGGGGATACGGTACACTTTCTCACCTTTGTGCAATCACTTGCAAGCCATACTGGGCCTTACACCGTCTGAGCCTGCCTCCTGATGTATAGACATATCTTTTGAATGTGTACGCTATCCATACATGTTATCCGGGGATACGGTACCCTTTCTCACCTTTGTGCAATCACGTGTAACCCATACTGGGCGTGAGAACGGCTGGCGAGCTGTTAAGCAAGCTACAGCACCTGTGGTTTGCACACATAAGTTTTTCATTTTTTTCAGGAATGACGGTTAGGCCTAATTCCGGAACTGCGGTTGACCTGCACTTACTGGGAAATCATCGTTCGCGAGTAATAATTGTAATCAGTGATCCCCATCACTAACGTTGTTCAGCGGGTTATCTGCACCTGTAAGCGACAAACGTTGGCCTTTTCAGTGTAGCGCACATGCAGCCACGGACATGTAAGGGCATGACACACCAGTTATTGGCCAATCTCATGTGCCAGAGCCTCACGTGTCCCTCTAGTAAGCCGGACTCGGACCGCGGGGCATGACGGAGTCTCGTTCGTTAACGGAATTAAGCTTGCAATGTGTGCATCTGTTCTGTAGCTGGCATGGTTGAGGTTGCCCGTGTTGAGTCAAATTACGCCGTAGGCTCCACTCCTGGTGGTGCCCTTCTGGACATTCCTTTAAGGTTCAGCTTTGCAACCATACTGCCCACGTAAAACAAACACTTTGCCTTCATGAACGCTGTTTGGAGGGTCATGACTCGTGGGAATAACGCCGCCCAATCAGTTAACCTGCTAGAGAGATCCTTCGTTGCTCCCAAGCATGACATCACACTCCCTAGGAGGAAGGTAATGCCACTGTGGCGACCGTACTCCTGGGGGCGACACAAGTGCACTGATGCCCAGCCACTGCTCGATGAATCTGCTGGTACATTGACCCAGACCACTACATTCCCCTCGCACGCTACCCGGCCTGAATCTGACCCTGATGAAACTCAGGTTACCCTTCCCATATACAGTTCCATCTTACACGGTGACAAAGAGGAAGCTGCAGATGAAAGTGCAGGTTCGGCCCACCCGCCATCAGACACACCACCGTACTATCAGGGGCCCTGTGCCAGAGCCGTCGCCAACGAGTGGGCCCCCCCTGCTTGCTCAGGATTACAGCACTTGCAAGGTTGAAATACTGTGCAGTGAGATGGAAGATGGGGACGACGAGGAGTCCAGACTAGTACAGGGATTCCCTAGCGAGGAGACTTATTTGATTGTTTTCAATGTTGGGACAGCAATTTTTGGGGAGCACTATACTCTGGAGAATGATAGATGGGGCCACCATACACTGGAACATTCCAAAGGTGGACATCAGACACTGGAGCAGCATTTACAGGGCCCATTATACACTAGAGCATTAGAAATGGGGCCCATTATGTTTGGAGCATTATTTGGGCCCATAAGACAGTGGAGCTTCATCCATGGGGACCAACATATACTGTAGCATTATGTGGAGCTCATCAAATACTGTTTCAAACATTATATGGGACCAATGATTCTGTATGGAGAAATAGATGGGCCTCGTCATGAGATGTAAAAAGTGAAGTATTTTTCATTGTACTATACCGCTATTTCTCTGCCGTATCGGAGCATGATGAGTTGTGGTATGTGTTAAAGGGGCGCTCTTTCGCCCAGGGCACATGAAAACCTGGAGCCAGCCCTACCCCCCCACAACTTTAGCCAAATAACCCCCATTTTTCAGTGCGTAACTTGTATTATGAAGTTAATTAAGGTTGACCAGCTTAAGTAAGAAGAATTGATGCTTTTGGCATTCAAATGAGCACTGTAGGTGTGTTTCCTGTCCTCCTCTCACTGCCGACTTTTATTCCCCATTGATTTACATTGGGTTTCGTGTTTCGGGACGACCCCGACTTTTCCCTATAATCGGCCGATCTTGCTCGACCCGACTTTTGGAAAAGTCGGGTTTCACGAAACGAAACTCGACCATAAAAAAACAAAAGTCGATCAACTCTAGTCACAGCAAAATACTTCAAATGGTGCAAAATTACAGTGTCTCACCTTTTCGCTGTCTCGCCTGAATTAGAGCAGCGGTGACTTCGTAGCTTCCAGGGCTGAGTACCCCCACCATTGGCACCCAGCTTTTGGTAGGCACCCATAGAGAGGAGGTAACAACAAGCTTAGTAAGCTGACAGTCAATTGAGGTATGTGGCCAGGTGACCAGAGGGTCACAACCTGTCTTCTCAGAACATCTCTATTGAGCAAGGTGACCAATGGGTCCCAATTCTTGCTTCTCCAAATGTATCCATGGGGCTCAGGTGACCGGTGGGTCCAAATCCTGCCTTCCCCAAATGTATCCATGGGTTCAATGATGGACAATGGAACAGATCTGTATTCTTTCAGCTGGGGCTGTAGTCCCCTAAGCTGACATCCTGTAGAATGTCAAATCTGTGTCCTTCTTGAGGGACCCATGGTAGAGTGTTCCTTTATGGAGTCATAGTGTCCTGGCTGTTGTTCTGTAAAGTCACTCGATTTTTTTTGCAGAAGCATAGTAATCTATTTACCCTCTTCTCTGGCTCCTGTCATCATTCACAGGTCAGGGGGAGGTGGGATAAGTTTAATTCTAATTGTTTGAGTATTTACTCAGTCTGCATAGTTCATTCTTCTCTGATTTGCAGGTCAACAAACTAGCTAGCCTTGTACAATGTGTAATAAACATATTAAATTAATATTGATAATTGTCTGTTATCTCTGGAGGACAGGACAGAGAGACATGAACCTAAGTTACAACAAACATCAACTAAAAAGTCAACATCAAGGCTCATATTAGGAATTGGTTGCTAGACAGCTGTCTGAAGAAGCTGAACAGATAATCAGACACTTGAAAGTGTGGCTCAACTCCAGGGAAAAAACATAGTAGCAGATTGCACTATTAACTGAATACTTGAATGGTACATAGCCATAGCCGCTTAACCTGGTCTTAAAAGATTTTGGATGACATTAGTCATAGAGAAAAGAAACAAAGTCTGGCGCTGAAGCCGGGTAGGTGAGTAACAATGTAAATGATAAAGACTTGGCTGTCTTCATCCACCACTAAGTGAATCTTAGGGGACTCTTGCAGACTTGTACTTGAATTAAAGGGTACCTGTCACCCCCTCCAGGTGTTCTTAAGTAAAAGAGCCACCTTGTGCAGCACTAATGCTGCATTCTGTCAAGGTGGCTCTTTTATTTGGCGTCCCTTCCACCTCATAAATAAGCGTTTTTAATATTTGTCTGACATACCAGAAGTTTGACCGGGTAGCAGGTCTTTCCCCCTCGGACACAGATGCCTCACATCCATCAGTCATGTCCTCCTTTTGAATTTGGCGCCGCCTCCTCAGCGTTCATTTCAATTCCTTGGGCCTGTGCTGTAATATCTTTTCTTGAGCATGCGCAGTTAGCGCTGCCCATCCTCTCACATCACATGATGCCTGAGCTATCGCTTCTGCGTGGATGCATGGCCAGAGATCCTGTCCCGCAGTTTCATCAGATTTATTCACACTGCGGGCCTGGGAATCTTGGGCATGCGCAGTAGTTCTCTGCGGCTCTCCCTCTGCCCCTGATGAAGCCAGGTTCCCTGGCGTAACGCGTCGGGCATTTTTGGGCCCCTGCACTCCTCACATCTCTGACTATATGCTGCCTCAGCGCTATTTGCCACTTGGATCTGCTGCAGGTCTCCACTCTTTGGGCACAGGTTGTACTTGGCGCTCTGCACATCTGCCTTTTGGGGTTGAATTTTACTTCTTGTATTCAGCAGAGCGCTCCTTGATTGCCTGTCTGTGGCCATGCAGCCTTTGCAGCGTCTGTTTATGTGCCTCTGTGATAGAGTGTGAGGTGTATTTTCAACAACTAAATCATGTGTATAGGACCATAGTGTTATTCATTCCTCCTCCTCACAGATTGTCTTAGTGGGGTTGTTGGCAGGGGTCTTTTAAACCCTATTGGGGGTTTCTGCATGCTTCTCATTGCATTTTTTGCACTTTTAATGTTTTTAATGTCTCTTAGTGTGTTTTTGGTGTTATAATAAAGTACAATTATTTTTTCACAGTTATTGTCTGGTGATCCCTGATATGTACATGCTCCTTTTTACTGTCTTTAGTCTCCCTCAAATCCCTCTGCCTCTTTCCTACTGTGCAGCATCATAGGAGGAATCGTCAGCTCATCCTTAATTGACGATTACTGGGCCCTGGACTTGTCTCCTGCCGCTGTTTGGTGGCTGCTGTTGTGGTGCTTGCAGGTACGCAGGATGCAGTGACGAGTCGCGAGACGAAATGGTGCTTTCTATAATAATGTTTAAAGGACTAGAGGGAACTTTCCTCCATTACGGCCTGATCAACAAAAGGGGTAACGGGTTGCCCTCGCAGAGGCTCTTTACAAGCAAACACAAACGGAGTAGAACACGACTACGTCCGGCAATAGCCGGACACTCTAGGGCCGCGGTATGGCCGACTATGGGTCCTTAATTATATAGTCAACTTAGCCGTCCAGATGTCCCTCGCCGGTCGAGATGGTGGTCTTTCGGCGTAGCAGTCACTGGGCCCAGTTGCTGAAGCGTTGACGAAGTCTTCACGCACTCCGGCGCTCTGATGACAATGGAGCCCCACGGGCCCCGGCGGAGTCCTTGGATGGATGGGCCGCAGGCCCCGGACTGGGGCAAGCGGCATCGATGTGGGGTGGCGAAGGGCAGGCCACCTGCACAGCTAACGGCTGCGACGGGGTATCCACGGCAAGCAGAGGCTCGGCCCCTGCCGCGGACCAGAGCGGGACAGTGGTGGCCGCCGACGGTGCTGTACTTGCCGCGGCCACTGGTGAGAGCAGGGCGGCTGCGGGTGGCGGGGAACAGGCCGCTGCCGCGGGCTGGACCGAGAATTCCCTGCCCCCTTTATACTGGTCCCTCCCCCAGCCCAGCTGTCTGTCACAACGGTCCATCCCCGAACTCTGTCCCCCGGGAATAGTTTCCCCCGCAACCTAGATGACGGCTCCCTTGGTTCCGGCCCGGACACTCGACGGGGGCCGTTCCTTCCACACTCCCCTGCCCTGTATGCTCGCCAGTCCTCGGGCAAGGGTTTTCGTAGACTCGGGTGTTGTGAGTTCATTTTCTGGTCTACCAGTTGTGAGTTCTCCTTCCAGGCTCCCTCTGGTGGTAACAGGAGGTAGTGAGGCTGATTTAATAAGTGGAGATCTGCCACCTGATAAGGAGGATGACGATTGGACATCAGGAATCTCAGACTGGATTTAAGACAGCCGACGCCCTATTCTGGTGCTGGTGATTCCTTCTGTCTTGTCAGGTCTTGGTTATCAGCTCTGTTCCAGTCAGCTCAAGCTAAGTTTTTCTGCTAATGTTCACACTTGATTTTGTTGGTCTATTCAGTTTTTTGTGTGGTCAGCTGGGCCTGTGCTGAATTTCCACTCTTATTTCTCTGTATTTGCCAATTTGCTTTTTTGTCCCTTATTAGATTGGCCGCTTTTTGCTCTGTCTCAGAATATTTCAGAGTGCTGATATAGTGGGAGAAGTCTAGTGACTTCAGGGTTAATTTTGTTATCAGAAGTGTTGGACATTATTTTTGTAGGGTTTTTGGCAGATTGCAGACAGTGTCTTTCCTTTCCTATCCTTTCTAGTTAGTTTGGGCCCCATCGTTTGCTCAGCCTATTTTCCTGCCTGTGTTTGTGTTTTCATCTTGTTTCACCGTCAATAAATGTGTGGGGGCTGTCTTTCCTTTGGGGTCTGCTCTGGGGCAGTTAGTTTTCCCCTTTTCTTGCTTTAGGCTTATTTAGTCCTCCGGCTGTGACGAAGCGTCTAGGTTCATCGTAGGAACGCTCCACGGCTGCTGCTAGTTGTGTGGTTAGGATCAGGGATCTGCATAGTTACCAACCTCTCTGGTTTTCTGTGACTTAGCTTGTTTTGTTTTTTCCTCCTCAGTGACCCATTCATAACACTTGGGTTAGTTTTTTGGGACGACAGTCCTTGTCGCCATACGAACTGGTCCTGTTCGTAATGTTCAGGGGGTTTGCCAGCTGTTGACCGCTCGGAGCGTCGAAGCTCGGGTGTAGTGGAGTCTTCTGGGGTGGTGGAGGGTGGTCGAAAAGTTGGTTCTGGTGGGATTCCCGAGTCTGCAGTAGTGCCACTACTGGGGTGACCGGCAGATGCGATGGGGAAGTCCTCTTCGTCATCCAGGTCCCAGACCGTGGGCAGGGGGTTGGGGACCTGAGTGGTCAGTTCGAGCCGCTGGGGATCAGTAGACGTACAAGGCCGTAACATGTTACGGTGCACAACCCGTGTGAGAGCTGCGTTGTTTTCTTCAGATTGTATTTCGTACACAGGCCCGTCGGGGCTTATCCGGCGCAACACTCGGCATGGGTTCACCTCCCACCATGGTTCTAACTTGTTTTGGGGACGTTGATCAAGCACGAGTTCCCGATCCCCAGTCTGAAAGTCAATGGGTGGGGGCAGTGCTCCCCCCAGGTGTTCTAGATCCTGGAGCTTTGTATGGACGATTCGGTGGAGGGTCTGCAGCCAGTGTCGGTGGTTTCGGACCCACGAGGATACCCCGGTCCAGGGTTGGGGTTCCTCCGGGTACATTTCAACTTCCATAATCCCCTTGCCTTCCCGTCCGAACAGTAATGAGTAGGGGGTGTACCCAGTCACTCGATGCACCCGATTGTTATATACCCACACCTGCTCAGGGACATATTTAGGCCAGCGTGTCTTGCGGTCGCTCTCCAGGGTGCACAGCATTTGGATTAGTGTACGATTGAATCACTCGCAGGCTCCGTTTCCCTGCGGGTGGAACGGTGTAGTCTGAGATTTATCGATACCGTAAACATGATGTAGCTCTTCCATGACTTTTCCCAGGAAGCACGCTCCCTGGTCCGAATGTATTCATTGTGGACAGCCGTATACTTGGATAAAGTTTTTACAAATCGCATAGGCGGCCGACTCCGCTGTTTGGTCTCGAGTGGGGTGACCACAGCGAACTTGGTGAAATGGTCCACTATAACAAGACAAAGTTCAAACCCCTGATAGGCAGGACCTATGGTCATATAGTCCACCGTAAGAAGCTCCAGAGGGGCTGATGTTACAATAGTCTTCACCGGGGCTCGTTGCGCGGGGGGTTTAGCGAGCTTGCACGGGCGGCAGGTTCGGCAAACTTCTTCTACAGCAGCGTGCAAGCGTGGGTGGTACACTGTCTGCTGCAACCATTGTAAAGTCTTTTGAGCATCAAAATGGGCCCCCTTCTCATGGACTTCCCGGGCCAGTTGGTTGACATGGGCTCCGGGCACGATCACCTGCCATATCGTAGCTGACGTGGTTCGTGACATGGCTTTTCGATATAAAATCCTTTTTTGATGATTAGCTTTTCCCACTGGCGCAACATCAGCAACATATCTTCAGTCAAAGTCTGTCTCTATGAGCCCGTGGGTAATTTACCGGTGGCCACCCATCAGCGCAGGAGTCCAACTTCTGTATCTTCCTGTTGCTGCTGTATCCATTTGTCGCAGGGTTGTTCCAGCATCCCTCCTAGGAGTCCCGGATGAGGCACTTCTTGCGTGTTGACTGTAAGCGCGGCGGTGGTGAGAGCAAACGGCGTCTCTTCTGCTTCTAATTCGTCATCTCGATTTCTCCCTGGGGTGGTGTGTCGGATTCTGGAGAGCGCGTCGGTGTGCACATTTTCAGCTCCCCGTTTGTAGATGATCTTATAATTGAATTTGGCCATCCGAGCCACCCACCGCTGCTCTAGGGCCCCCAGTTTGGCATTCTCCAAATGGGCTAACGGGTTGTTATCGGTCCGCATTACTACTTCGGAGCCCACCAGGTACTCTGTGAATCGCTCCGTCATTGCCCACACTACTGCGAGGAGCTCGAGCTTAAAGGAGCTGTAATTGTCTGGGTTGCGTTCGGAGTCTTGCAGCGACCGGCTACCATAGGCGATCTCTTTCTCCCGGCTGTCCTGCACCTGTTACAACACAGCTCCTAGTCCCTGGAGGCTCGAGTCGGTATGCAGGATGAACGGTTGTGAGAAATCCACATATGCCAATACCGGGGCGTCCGAGAGGGCAGCTTTGAGATCTCGAAACACACCTTCCTGCGGTTGCTGCCACTGGATCCTCCGTCCATTCGCCCCGGCGGGAGCCTCCTTCAGCAGGTCCTGCAGGGCTCGGGCTCGGCGTGCAAAATTCTTCACGAACCGACGGTAGTAGCCGGCCAACCCCAAGAAGGCCCGCACGTCTTTCATCATCTCGGGGGTAGGCCACCCCTGGACGGCAGCGACCTTTTCCAGGGATGATCGGACACCTTCGGCCGAGACGGTATGCCCAGGTATTCGATTTGGGTGTGGAACAGGTGACATTTCTGGGGCTTTACCTTTAACCCGTACTTCTGCAGCCAGCCGAGCACCTGCCCCAACCGCCTCAGGTGGCCCTCAAACGTGGCGGAATAGATGATAATATCGTCCAGGTATATCAACGTGGCTTCAAAGTTGAGGTCTCCTAGACACCGCTCCATCAACTGCTGAAAGGTTCCTGGAGCGTTGGCCAGCCCAAACGGCATCCGATTGAACTCGAACAGGCCCATGGGAAGGATAAATGCCGTCTTGGCTCTGTCTTCCTCCGACATTGGCACCTGCCAGTACCCACTGGCCAGGTCTAGAGTTAAAAAGTATGTCGCGTTCCCCAAGGCTGACAGAGACTCTTCTATGCAGGGCAGTGGATACGAATCCTTGATGGTGCAGGCGTTCAACTTCCGATAATCCACGCAAAAATGCAGAGTGCCATCTTTCTTCCGAACCAGGACAATAGGGACCGCCCAAGGGCTCTGGCTTTCTCGGATGACCCCCTTCCGGAGTATTCGGGCTAATAGAGTTTTCACTTCCTGGTATAGCTGCGGTGGTATTTGCCGATATCGCTCCCGGATGGGGGCCGCTCCTGCCGTGGGAATCCCATGCGTGATGGCCGTGGTACATCCGAAGTCGTCCTCGTGGCTGGCGAAGACACTGTAAAATTGTCCAAGAAGTGTCTCTACCTGGAGAAGCTGGGCTGGCGCTAGGCTGGAAAGTTCGGCCCTCATTCTCTGCAGGATGGCTCGACCTTTCTCTTGGGCCGAGGATGCGGCAGTCTGTTGGGTTCGTACCGTTACTGCCCAGGGATCTTCAGGTTGCACCCTCAACTGGACTGTGGGGTCCGGCAGCATCTCCTCCAATGGCCTTACTAGTTTGGCCATTTCGGCCCGGGGCTTCAGGGCGATATCTTGATCTTCCAGTTTGACACAACGCATCAAGACGGTCCCTTCCCGCACTGTGGCCAGAGAGCGGGCCACCAGGATACCAGGGTGCAGGCGCTCCGAGTAACATGATTCCACCTGCACCTCCACGCCCTCCAGTGGCATCGGGGCGTGGATTGGCAGAGCCACCACCGTCTGCCCTGGAGGAAGCACGAGCGGGGGGCCCACCGGCGCGATGACCTTGCCCAGCGCCTCACCCTCCTGACACTCCTGGAGCACTCGCGCCTCCAGCACCAACCTCTGGAAGACCTGCCCCTGGGCCGTGTGAGAACCCCACTGACTTAGGGTCTCCTGCGTGGAATCATTCAGGAGTAGATTGCTGAATTCACGCAGTACGTTCATTCCCTGGATGATCGGATGACGGTCGTTAGTCTCTCCTTGGGTTAGGACCACTCCCCGGCAGCCGAGGGATTTACCACACAATGTCATCTGAAGCCACACCACTCCGGCGACAGATACCGGCAGATGGTTTGCGGCCACTAGTCGTATCATGGGCCCCCACTGGGGCCTTGCCGCTTCCGGGAAATGCTGCCAGAAGTAGGCTGCCTGCATGGTCGTTACCTGCGACCCCATATCCACTAGACACCGTACAGCACGACCCTTGACTTCAGCCCATACTATTGGGCACCTACAGACCAGTTCTTCGGGACTTCCACCACCCCTTGTTGTGGTTTCCGGCTCCAAGCGGCATCCCCCATGCCCGCAGCCCTCTAGTTTAATATCCGCCGGGGTGGGTATTTCCCACGCCGCGGACACTCCTGTGCGAAGTGGCCCAGTTCTCCACACTCATAACTCCGGGGCGGTGAGGCTCGGCCACCCCGGGTGTTGTGACCCGGGATTGTGGCCAGGTCGGCCGGGCGCGGGCTCCGTTCTCGTCTTCACTTCAGCCAGCTCACCCCGGATACTCTTCAGTTCTTGTCTCATTTCCTCAATCCATTGAGGTTCTTCGACAACGCTTACGGAAGACTCCATGCTCCGGGCCTTCCCCACAGGAGCCGTCATCCCCTGCTCTTGGTCTCGTACCTGGGCCTGACTCCCCACTTCGGAGAAGGCTATGCGTGGGTTCACTCGGACCTGTTCCCGCAATGCCTGCTTGATTAGCGGGTCCCGGAGTCCAGTCACTAGCAGGTCATGCAGGGTAATGTCGATGTGCCCTACCCCTATTCCGTCCTTTCTTTCTATGGCGGTGTATAGCTCCTGGAGGGCGTTCATATACTGGGTGATGGTCTCCCCCTCCCCCTGCATCCGACTGAACAACCGGGTTCTCAACTCCCCCATGTCTGTTGGATCCCGTGGGTCTCTTCCAGGATCTGCAAGACCCTGGCGAAGGTGTTGCGACGTCCCGGGGGTCTCAACATTACCGACTTCCGGGCTTCCCCATCTAGCACCATAAGGGCCACTTCAGCCTCTAAATCGGGGGTCATGGGGTGCATGCGGAAAAGGCTCCGCATACATTCTGTCCAGCTCCACAACAGCGTATCGGAGCCAGAAAACTGGGGCAAGTTGCTTAGCATAGCCCCCAGGGAGATGCTGGAGTGGGGGCCTCAAATGTGGTGCTTGCAGGTACGCAGGATGCAGTGACGAGTCGCGAGACGATTTGGTGCTTTCTATAATAACGTTTATAGGACTAGAGGGAACTTTCCTCCATCACGGCCTGATCAACAAAAGGGGTAACAAGGGTTGCCCTCGCAGGGGCTCTTGACAAGCAAACACAAACAGGGTAGAACACGACTACGTCCGGCAATAGCCGGTCACTCTAGGGCCGTGGTATGGCCGACTACGGGTCCTTAATTATATAGTCAACTTAGACATCCAGACGTCCCTCGCCGGTCCTGATTGTGGTCTTTCGGGGGAGCAGTCGCTGGGCCCAGTTGCTGAGGCATTGACGAATTGTTCGTGCGGTCCAGCGCGTTGATGACACTGGAGCCCCACGGGCCCCGGCGGAGTCCTTGGATGGATGGGCCGCAGCCCCCGGACTGGGGCAAGCAGCAGCGATGTGGGGTGGCAGAGGACAGGCCACCTGCGCAGCAAACGGCTGCGACGGGGAATCCGCGGCTAGCAGAGGCTCGGCCCCTGCCGTGGACCAGAGCGGGACAGTGGTGCCCGCCAACGGCACTGTGCTTGCCGCGGCCACTGGTGACGGCAGGGTGGCTGCGGGTCGCAGGGAACAGGCTGCAGCCGCGGGCTGGAGCGTGACGGTAGCGGCCGCCGGCGACCGCGGGTCGGCTGCAGCCGCGGGCTGAGGTGGGGTGGCAGCGGCCGCGGGTTGAACTGGGGCCGCAGTGGCCACGGGCTGGAGCGGGACAGCACATCTCGGATGTTCGTATCGGTGCCGTCCCTCTGGAGTCCTCAGTGAGCGTCTCCCCTGGCACTTGTAAGTCGGTCTAGCTTTCAGTCGCTCCTACGTTCTCCTGCTGCCTCTGTCCTGGTCTGCTGACTCATCGTCCCTCCCCCAGCCCATCTGTCTGTCACAACGGTCCGTCCCCGAACTTTGTCCTCCAGGGACAGTTTCCCCCGGATCCTAGATGACAGCTCCTTTGGTTCTGGCCCGGACACTCAATGGGGGCCGTTCCTCCCACATAAACAAGACACAAAGACAAAACAGGGATAGCAGAAATCCTCTATCATACAAAAACACTAACCAACAATACGGAGGAGAAATAAACTAAATGGGAACATGGACCAGGAGATAAACCCACACGTACTACAGCAAACCACAGAACTCCTCTTAACCCCTTTCTGCCATCTGACGTACTATCCCGTCCACGGTACCCAAGCCCGTATGACCGGGGATGGGATAGTACGTCATAACAATCAGCAGCGCCCCCAAGGGGGTGCGCCGCTGATCGCAGCCAGATGTCAGCTGATTATCACAGCTGACACCCGGCACTATGTATCAGGGGCGGTCACGGACCACCCCTGGCACATTAAACCCTGGCACACGGCGATCAAACATGATCGCAGTGTACCGGGGGCACAGGGAAGAATCGCTCAGGGAGGGGGATTCCTGCGTGCTTCTCTAAGCCCCTGGGTAAAACGCGATGTGCTCCGCTGCTCTGAGGGTCTCCTCCATGCAGGCCCCCGGATACAGTATGGCTGCGGGGGCCTTCGGGGGCCTGCAGGGAGGCGGCTTCCTCAGTGCCTGCTGAGAGCAGGCACTGAGAAAGCCTGTGCAGCGCCTGTCAGATCGCTGATCTGACAAAGTGCTGTCCAAACTGTCAGATCAGCGATCTCCCACTTTATTGTAATGTGCCACATTGGGACAATAATAAAGCGAAAAAAGAAAAAACAAGTGTAAAAATAATTTATAAAAAATCCCTAAATAAATAAAAAAAATATTCCCTAATAAATTAATTTTTTTGTAAACAAAAAATAAATAAATAAATAAAAATAATACACATATTTAGTATCGCCGCTTCCTAATGACCCGCTCTATAAAACTGTCCCACTAGTTAATCCCTTTAGTGAACCCCTTCTAAAAAAAACACTAGGCAAAAAACAATACTTTATCATCATACCGCAGAACAAAAAGTGCAATAACGCGCAATCAAAAATACAGATATGAATAAACATGGTACCGCTGAAAACGTCACCTTGTCCCGCAAAAAACAAGCTGCCACACAGCATCATCAGCGAAAGAGTATAAAAGTTATAGCTCGCAGAATAAAGCGATGCGAAAATAATTATTTTTTATATAAAATTGTTTTTATTGTATAAAGCGCCAAAACATAAAAAAATGATATAAATGAGGTATGGCTGTAATCGTAATGACCCGAAGAATAAAACCTTTATCAATTTTACCACACACGGAACGGTGTAAACGCCCCCCAAAAGAAATTCATAAAATGCTGGTTTTTGTTCATTCTGCATCCCAAAGATCGGAATAAAAAGTGATAAAAAAAAATGTCATATGCCTGAAAATTGTACCAATAAAAACGGTAACTCGTCCCGCAAAAAATAAGACCCACTTGACTCGGTGGGTCAAAATATGGAAAAATTATAGCTCTCAAAATGTGGTGATGCAAAAACTATTTTTACAATAAAAAGTGTCTTTTAGTGTATTGCAGCTGTCAAACATAAAAACCCGTCATAAAAAGTAAATCAAACCCCCCTTTATCACCCCCTTAGTTAGGGAAAAATAATAAAATGAAAAAAATGTATTTATTTCCATTTTCCCATTAGTGCTAGGGTTAGGGTTAGGTCTAGGGTTAGGGCTAGGGTTTTGGCTAGGGTTAGGGTTAAGGCTAGGGTTAGGGCTAGGGTTAGGGGTGTGTTGGGGTTAGGGTTGGAGTTAGAATTGGGGGGTTTCCACTGTTTGGGCACATCAGGGGCTCTCCAAACGCAACATGGCGTCTGATCTCAATTCCAGCCAATTCTGCGATGAAAAAGTCAAATGGTCCTCATTCCCTTCCAAGCTCTGCCATGCACCCAAACAGTGGTTTACCCCCACATATGGGGTATCAGCCTACTCAGGACAAATTGAACAACAACTTTTGGGGTCCCATTTCTCCTGTTACCCTTGGGAAAATAAAAAATTGGAGGTTCAAAGTGCTCACCACACATCTAGATAGGTTCCTTAGGGAATCTAGTTTCCAAAATCGGGTTACTTGTGGGGGGTTTCCACAGTTTAGGCACATCAGGGGCTCTCCAAATGCGACATGACACCCGCAGACCATTCCATCAAAGTCTGCATTCCAAAGCGTCACTACTTCCCTTCCAAGCCCCAACGTGTGCCCATACAGTAGTTTTCGCCCACATATGGGGTATCAGCATACTCAGGACAAATTGTACAACAACTTTTGGGGTCCAATTTCTCCTGTTACTCTTGGGAAAATAAAAAAATGGGGACTAAAAGATCATGTTTGTGGAAAAAATATGATTTTTTTATTTCCACGCCCGGGCCTTATAAACTTCTGTGAAGCACTTGGGTGTTCAAAGTGCTCACCACACATCTAGATAAGTTCCTTGGGGGTCTAGTTTCCAAAATTGGGTCACTTGTGGGGGTTTCCACAGTTTAGGCACATCAAGGGCTCTCCAAATGCGACATGACACCCGCAGACCATTCCATCAAAGTCTGCATTCCAAAACGTCACTACTTCCCTTCTGCACCCCGATGTGTGCCCATACAGTAGTTTTCTCACACATATGGGGTATCAGCGTACTCAGGACAAATTGTACAACAACTTTTGGGGTCCAATTTCTCCTGTTACTCCTGGGAAAATAAAAAAATTGGGGTCTAAAGGATCATGTTTGTGGAAAAAATATGATTTTTTTATTTTCACGCCCGTGAGTTTTTTTTGTGCCATAACTCTGTGATGTAACCGCTTTCTGACGTCCGACGTACTATCCCGTCCATGGGACCCGGGCCCCTATGCCCATGGACGGGATAGTACGTCTACCGCAATCAGCGGCGCCCACGTGGTGAGCGCCGCTAATCGCGGCCGGGTGTCAGCTGATTATCACAGCTGACACCCGGCACAATGTGTCAGGGGCGGTCCGTGACCGCCCCCGACACGTTAACCCCTTGCACACCGCGATCAAACATGATCGCGGTGTACCAGGGGTTAAAGGGAAGCATCGGCAGGGAGGGGGCTCCCTCCGTGCTTCCCTGAGCCCCCCACGGCAGCGCAATGTGCAGCGCTGCTGCGGGGGGCTCCTTTCCTGCAGGCCCCCGAATCCAAGATGGCGACGGGGGCCTTCGGGGGCCTGCAGGAAGCTGGCTTCCTCAGTGCCTGCAAAGCGCAGGCATGAGGAAGCCTTCTGCACTGCCTGTGACAGATTGCTGATCTGTCACAGTGATCTGTGATGTGACAGATCAGCGATCTGTCACAGGACAGTTATGTCCCACCTGGGACTATTTAATAAAGTTAAAAAAAAATAAAAAAAAAAGTGTTAAAATAAATTAAAGAAAATCGCCAAATAAATTAGAAAAAAATATATATATATTCCCCCAATAAATCCATTTTATGGAAATAAAAAAAAAAAAAACAATAAAAGTACACATATTAGGTATCGTCATGTCCGTAACGACCCGCCCTATAAAACTGTCCCATTAGTTAACCCCTTTAGCGAACCCCTTAAAAAATAAAAATAAAAAACAAAGCAAAAAATAATGATTTATTGTCATACCGCCAAACAAAAAGTGTAATAACGCGCGATCAAAAAGACGCATGTAAATATCCATGGTACCACTGAAAACGTCATCTTGTCCCGCAAAAAACGAGCCACCACACAGCATCATCAGCGAAAAAATAAAAAAGTTACAGCTCGCACAATAAAGTGATGCAAAAATAATTATTTTTTATATAAAATAGTTTTCATTGCATAAAACCGATAACAAGGTTTACCCGTACAGGCCTCCAGACAATGCACTATCAGGGTGCAGTGGACCCATATAATTAGGATAGCAACACAGGTGCAAAAATACCAACAAAATAACCTGCTCACATCCTACCAATATATGGAGGGGGCGGTTATCTGGTATATAGATGCACATGAAACTTGTGTTTGAAACCAAATGGGCCCAGCTGCACCCTGAAAAAAAGTGCAAAGAAAACACATTTAAAAAAATGTGGAGTATTAGCTGATATTTTGGCCAAAATACGTGAGCCCGTAACCTGCGTCAAAGATCTCCACTTTTACGGGTACCTAACACTAATATATACTAATTTTTTAAATTTTTTTAAATGTGTTTTCTTTGCACTTTTTTTCAGGGTGCAGCTGGGCCCATTTGGTTTCAAACACAAGTTTCATGTGCATCTATATACCAGATAACCGCCCCCTCCATATATTGGTAGGATGTGAGCAGGTTATTTTGTTGGTATTTTTGCACCTGTGTTGCTATCCTAATTATATGGGTCCACTGCACCCTGATAGTGCATTGTCTGGAGGCCTGTACGGGTAAACCTTGTTGTTCCTTTGCTGTGTATCATTATTGGAGGATTTTTTCCTCTTTCTGTGCTTTGCTGTATTAGTATTGCATAAAACCGACAAAACATAAAAAAAGGCCTAAATGAGGTATCGCTGTAACCGTACTGACCCGAAGAATAAAACCGCTTTATCAATTTTACCGCACGCGGAACAGTGTAAACGCACCCCCCCAAAAGAAATTCATGAAACGCTGGTTTTTGTTCATTCTGCGTCCCAAAAATCGGAATAAAAAGCGATCAAAAAATGTCACGTGCCCGAAAATGGTACCAATAAAAACGTCAACTCGTCCTGCAAAAAATAAGACCTCACATGACTCGGTGGGTCAAAATACGGAAAAATTATAGCTCTCAATATGTGGTGATGCAAAAACTATTTTTACAATAAAAAGCGTCTTTTAGCGTGCGACAACTGCCAAATATAAAAACCGCCATAAATAGTAAATCAAACCCCCCGTTATCACCCCCTTAGTTAGGGAAAAATAATAAAATAAAAAAAATGTATTTCCATTTTTCCATTAGGGTTAGGGTCAGGGCTAGGGTTAGGGTTAGGGCTAGGGTTAGGGTTAGGGTAGGGTTAGGGCTAGGGTTAGGGTTAGGGCTGAGATTAGGGTTAGGGGTGTGTTGGGGTTCGGGTTGGAGTTAGAATTGGGGGTTTCCACTGTTTGGGCACATCAGGGGCTCTCCAAATGCCACATGGCGTCTGACCTCAATTCCAGACAATTCTGAGTTGAAAAAGTCAAATGGTGCTCCTTCCCTTCCAAGCTCTGCCATGCACCCAAACAGTGTTTTACCGCCACATGTAGGGTATCAGCCTACTCAGGTCAAATTGCAAAACAATTTTTGGGGTCCAATTTCTCCTGTTACCCTTAGGAAAATAAAAAATTGGGGGCAAAAATATCATTTTTGTGGAAAAAAATAATTTTTTTATTTTCACGTCCGAGCGTTATAAACTTCTGTGAAGCACTTGGGGGTTCAAAGTGCTCACCACACATCTAGATAAGTTCCGTTGGGGGTCTAGTGTCCAAAATGGGGTCACTTGTGGGGAGTTTCAATAGTTTAGGTAGATCAGGGGCTCTCCAAACGCACATGACACCCGCAGACCATTCCATCAAAGTCGATTTTTTTATTTTCATGCCCTGGCATTATAAACTTCTGTGAAGCCTTTGGGGGTTCAAAGTGCTCACCTCACATCTAGATAAGTTCCTTAGGGGGTCTAGTTTTCAAAATGGTGTCATTTGTGGGGGTTTCCTCTGTTTAGGTACATTAGGGGCTCTCCAAAGGCAACATGACACCCGCAGACCATTCCATCAAAGTCTGCATTCCAAAACGTCACTACTTCCCTTTCGAGCCCCGACGTGTGCCCATACAGTAGTTTTCTCCCACATATGGGGTATCAGCATACTCAGGACAAATTGGACAACAACTTTTGGGGTCCAATTTCTCCTAGTACCCTTGGGAAAATAAAAAAATGGTGACTAAAATATCATGTTTGTGGAAAAAATACGAATTTTTTATTTTCACGCCCTGGCGTTATAAACTTCTGTGAAGCACTGGGGGGGTTCAAAGTGCTCACCACACATCTAGATAAGTTCCTTAGGGGGTCTAGTTTCCAAACGGTGTCATTTGTGGGGGGTTTCCACTGTTTTGGTACATCAGAGGTTTTCCAATCGCGACATGGTGTCCGATCTCAATTCCAGCCAAAAACGTCAAATGGCGCTGCTTCCCTTCCGAGCTCTGCCATGCGCCCAAATAGTGGTTTACCCCCACATGTGGGGTATCAGCATACTCAGGACAAATTGCACAATAACTTTTAGGGTCCTGTTACCCTTGGAAAAATAAGAATTGAGGGTGAAAAGATCATTTTTGTGGAAAAAATATGATTTTTTAATTGTACCGCTGTACGTTATAAACTTCTGTAAAGCCCTTGTGGGTTCAAAGTTCTCACCACATATCTAGATAAGTTCCTTGGGGGGTCTAGTTTCCAAAATAGGGTCACTTGTAGGGGGTTTCCACTGTTTAGGTATATCAGGGACTCTCCAAACGTGACATGGAGTCCGATCTGAATTCCAGCCAATTTTGCATTGAGCTCTGCCATGCGCCGAAACAGTCGTTCCCCCCCACATATCAGGTATCAGCGTACTCAGGACAAATTGCACAATAACTTTTGCAGTCCAATTTCTCCTGTTACCCTTGGTAAAATAAAAAAAATTGAACCTGAAGTATTTTTTTTTGTGAAAAAAAGTTAGATGTTCATTTTTTTTTTAAATATTCAAAAAAATTCCTGTGACGCACCTAAAGGGTTAATAAACTTCTTGAATGTGGTTTTGAGTACCTTAAGGGGTGCAGTTTTTAGAATGGAGTCACTTTTGGGTATTTTCTATCATATAGACCCCTCAAAGTGGCTTCAAATGTGATGTGGTCCTAAAAATAAAATGGTGTTGTAAAAATGAGAAATCGCTGGTCAACTTTTAACCCTTATAACTTCCTAACAAAAAAAAATTTTGGTTCCAAAATTGTGCTGATGTAAAGTAAACATGTGGGAAATGTTAGTTATCAAGTTTTTTGTGTGCCGTATCTTTGTGATTTAAGGGCATAAAAATTCAAAGTTGGAAAATTGCGAAATTTTCCAAATTTTTGCCAAATTTCCGTTTTTCTCACAAATAAACACAAGTTATTTGAATGAAATTTTACCACTAACATGAAGTACAATATGTCACGAGAAAACAATGTCAGAATCACCGGGATCCATGGAAGCGTTCCAGAGTTATGACCTCATAAAGGTACAGTGGTCAGAATTGTAAAAATTGGCCCGGTCATGAACGTGCAAACCACCCTTGGGGGTGAAGGGGTTAAGGGCATAAAAATTCAAAGTTGGAAAATTGCAAAATTTTCGCCAAATTTCCGTTTTTTACCACCCATGAAATTTTACTACTGCCATGAAGTATACTATGTCACGAGATAAACATTGTCAGAATCACCAGGATCCATGGAAGCATTCCAGAGTTATTACCTCATAAAGGGACAGTGGTCAGAATTGTAAAAATTGGCCCGGTCATGAACATGCAAATGGGTTAAACAACTCTACTCCAACCACTTAGCTTAACCAAACAGCACAGGAAGACAAATATTTCACTGGCAGGGACAAAAAGGTCTGACCAATTTATATAGGAAGAGGTAATCATGACCAGATCAGAAGCAGCTGAAATGGAGCTGCATGTTTTTCACCAGCATAGAAAGGGTTGTTAACCTCTTCAGCACCAGAAGAATCTAAATCTATTTATTATGGGATACAACTCACGCCATCTCTAAAGAAGACCTGCGATTCATTAACCAAGGTGAAAATCTAACTTCAAGCCTTCCAGGGGGACGTGACACCCTCATGACATGGTCAAAACAAGAAAGATTGGCAGCACAGTAATGTGTCAGGTTACACAACCTAGTAAACTGTATGTAAAGGGGAGGCAGTAAGAGGAGTGAAGAGCAATGAACATAGTCAGAAACCAGGCAGACACAGATCATGCTGCAGCTTCTGGACAATTTATTTTACATTAGTGCTGGATTTACAGCAACAGAGCTCAGAATTTATGTGTAAATGTGTAATGGCTTCTATGTTGCTGGCAAAAAAATGGCAAAGGGTCATGGAAAGGAAACAGCAAGTATCATGCACTTGCTTACTGCTGGGCATCACTTTGCACTATGAGAGTCATGCTTTGATCATTAGTATTCATCTATGTATATACTTATGTAAGGATATTAGAAACCAATGATGTGCCTTATGATAGCTGAAGAGGCACCACTCTGTAGTTTGAACATGGAGTGGTCTTTTGCCCAAAATTCAAATGGTTAACAAGAATGACTTCATACAATTACCCTTGTCATCCAGCAATGGAGGCAAGTGCCTACAATCCCCAACATTGAAGGATACTGCCAACCAGTAATGTGTCCCATAAGAGATGGTGAGTTACTATGCTGTACATTAAATATGGAGTGGTCTTGTACCCAACGGTGAAATGGGTAACTAGACAAAGAATGGCTTTATGCCATTATCCTTGTCATCCAGCAATGGAGGCAAGTGCCCACAAGCCCCACCATTCTTGGTGACATTCCTGTTTTTTGCACTGTGCCCTAAAGTGACTTTAGAGTTAAATACATTTTACAAGAGGCGGACTACCTGAATTCTTCATTTTTGAATCATTGCTAGTGGCATACCATGGTATTAGCAGACCATCAAGCCATTGATAAAGCCAAGGTTGCCATGGAACACTAGCCTTCAGCCATTCTAATGAAGAAAAATAAAACTAAGAATAATTATTACTGCAATCACTGCTTTTCTAAGAGCGTGTTTTATGTTCTCCAGGCTGTCCTTAATTATAACTGACCTTTTCTCTTCTATGTCCTTGAATACTAATGTCTTTGCCACCTCTCTTATTTTCCACGTTGATATCATCTGAAGAAAGTTAATTTTTCTCATATTATTTATCAGCAGCCACAATTAATGATTTCTGTAAAAGTAAGAATATTTGCATTATTAGAAAATGCAGCATGTATACAGAAGAAGCATGGTTCCAGGGAATTGGCAGAAACAATAAAAAAATAGAAAAAAAAGATTAATGTTGCTGTGACACAAATCCTATCTAGATCGTGAGAAGAAAACCGCAAAATGTAGGTTGTCCAAGTCAAAAGTGAACTTCCACTGAATTTCTTACCACTGATTCCTGAAGAAGATTGATGGTTTTAAAATCTATGGAAACTAATAAAGCCAACAACCTCATCATAATCTTCACAATGATCAAATCTGAAAATAATTGTCAAAATTCCTAGGAAGGCATCGCTGGAGTATGAAGAACAACCATACATGCAGACAAGAAGTCGTGCCAGGGTATTTATTTATTATTTATTTATTTTACTCACTTATATAGTGCCATTAATTCCACAGCGCTTTACAGATATTATCATCACTGTCCCCATTATGGGTTACAATCTACATTCCCCATCAGTATGTCCACACAAACACGGGGAGAACATACAAACTCCTTGCAGATGTTGTCCCTGGTGGCATTTGGACCCAGGACCCCATCGCTGTAAGGCTGCAGTGCTAACCACTGAGCCACCGTGCTGCCCTAACGTACCGTTAATGGGGATCAAATCCAAACCAAATACATAGTTATGACCTATCCTAAAAGGGCTAGCACATGGTAAACCCAGGCAAATACTGGAGCCCCCTCCGACCGGGGTGGCATACTCTGCCCAGATTTCAACTTGCGACATGTGCATACTGAACGTATAGAATTGGCTCATTAACTGAACCTGCTCCATACATTGTGGGTGATGGCTGGGTCTAACTGATGAGAACAGTTAGCTCAGCTGTGACTGCCATTGTTTGACCTGTAAGATGCCAGTCGGTTGTGACAGTGATATTAAAGATGCTGGAAATGTGGAAAGGTGTCAGTTCTGATGCCTGTCGAGACCCACCTCACCCCTGCTGCATGATTACGAGGTGCTTATGGTACTACCATGACAGCATGGGCTGACTACTGAAAACCACTGTGATTGCCATGTTTGTACGCTTGTGGCTGGGCTTAAATTGGTTTTCCGGCTTTGACTTACATGTCTGCAGTCACTCTGTGACTGCAGACTTGTGAGTCCTCAAGGCAAGCACATTGCGCACTGTCAGGATTCTCAGGCATCAAGAGCAGAAGGACACGTGACCGCAAGTATGCGATTTGCATACATGCGGTCACGTGCTGACTAGACATGCACAGCCTCACTCAACACAAGTGTACGTCTAGTTGGAATGTGGCAGAAAGCATTTAAATTGCATACTTGCAGTCACACACCTTCCGGATAACGGCGCTGGCACCAGAGAATCCTAACAGTGCACACATTGCATGCTGTGAGGATTCACAAGTTTACAGTCATGTAGAGTGATTGCAGACTTGTACCCCTACACCAGGCAATTCATTTAACAACATTAATTTACAATTCACTGCAACATTACAGTATTGCAGTGTAATAATAAAATAAAAAATGTGAAAAAAAGTGTTACTAAAAAACTGAAAAATATAAAAGTTTACATCAGACACCTCTAAATAAATAAAATAATGAACATATTTCATATAGCAGTGTGCAAAACTGTCTGAAACAATACAACATAACAATATTTATCCCATAATGTGATCACAGAAGCCAAATAAAATAATCAAAACTTTTTTTATGATCACTCCGCCTCCCCAAAAAAAGAATAAAAAGGATCAGAAAGTCATATGGATCTCAAAATGGTAGCAATAAAAAGCACAACTTGTACCGCAACTACAACTAGTTATAAAAAAATCTAGAGGTTACACTGGGTACAGAAAATATTCAGACCCCTTTAAATTTTTTACTCTTTGCTTCATTGCAGCCATTTGGTAAATTCAAAAAAAGGTCATTTTTTTCTCATTAATGTATACTCTGCATCCCATCTAGCCTGAAAAACAGAAATGCAGACATTTTTGCAAATTTATTAGAAAATAAAAAATGAAATATCACATGGTCATAAGTATTCTGACCCCTTGTTCAGACACTCATATTTTTTAGTCACATGCTGTCCATTTCCCTGTGATTCTCCTTGAGATCATTCTACTCCTTCATTGGAGTCCAGCTGTGTTTAATTAAACTGATAGGACTTGATTTGTAAAGGCACACATCTGTCTATACAAGACCTCTCAGATCACAGTGCATGTCAGACCAAATGAGAATCATGAGGTCAAAGGAACTGGCCAAGGAGCTCAGAGACAGAATTTTGGCAAGTCACACATCTGGCCAAGGTTACAAAAGAATTTATGCAGTACTCAAGGCTCCTAAGAGCACAGTGGCCTCCATAATCCTTAAATGGAGGAAGTTTAGGACCACCAGAAGTCATCCTAGACCAGGCCCTCCAGCCAAACCGAGCAATCGTGGGAGAAGAGAGGTAAAGAAAAACCCCAAGATCACTGTGATTGAGCTCCACAGATGCAGTAGAGAGATGGGAGAAAGTTCCACAAAGTCAACTATCACTGCAGCCCTCCACCAGTCAGGCCTTTATGGCAGAGTGGCCCGACGGAATCCTCTCCTCAGTGCAAGACATATGAAAGCCCGCATAGAGTTTGCTAAAAAACACATGAAGGACTCCCAGACTATCAGAAATAAGATTCTCTGGTCTGATGAGACGAAGATAGAACTTTTTGGTGATAATTCTAAGTGGTATGTGTGGAGAAAACCAGGCACTGCTCATCACCTCCCCAATACAATCCCAACAGTGAAACATAGTGGTGGCAGCATCATGCTGTTTTTCAGCTGCAGGGACAGGACGACTGGTTGCAATTGAAAGAAACATAAATGCGGCCAAGTACAGAGATATCCTGGATGAAAACTTCTTCCAGAGTGCTCTGGACCTCAGACTTAGCCGAAGGTTCACTTTCCAACAAGACAATGACCCTAAGCACACAGCTAAAATAACAAAGGAGTGGCTTCAGAACAACTCTGTGACCATTCTTGACTGGCCCAGCCAGAGAACTGACCTAAACCCAATTGAGCATCTCTGGAGAGACCTGAAATTGACTGTCCACCAATGTTCACCATCCAACCTGACAGAACTGGTGAAGATCTGCAAGGAAGAATGGAAGAGAATCCCTAAATCAAGGTGTGAAAAACTTGTTGCATCATTCCCAAGAAGACACATGGCTGTACTAGCTCAAAAGGGTGCTTCTACTCAATACTGATCAAAGGGTCTGAATGCTTATGACCATGTGATATTTCAGTTTTTCTTTTTTAATAAATTTGCAATAATTTCTACATTTCTGTTTTTTTTCAATCAGGATGGGGTGCAGAATGTACATTAATGAGATAAAAATGAACTTTTTTGAATTTACCAAATGGCTGCAATGAAACAAAGAGTGAAAAATATAAAGGGGTCTGAATACTTTCCATACCCGCTGTATAGTTCTTGGAAAGCGAGATGGAAACCTCTAACGGAAAGAGGAGCCCACTGGGACTGTGTTGCCCAATGATCCTCATAAACCTGTTTTTCAAGGTTCGCCTTTCAATGTTTCTTTTACTGGAGGATCCCTTTTAAATATGACACCCCTTCAAAATCACAATATGGAAGTAAATGTTCGGAAAAGATGAAGTGAACATTTTTTCTGGCTCTTGTGATATCGGTGGTTTATTATAAAACCCAGCGAGAGATTCATAAGATTACGAGTTTGGTGGATACAATGCGGCACAGGCAATAATATTCTTTTATGGAGAAGGAAACAGTGATTCAGTTGTAAAGTTTTTCACGCTATGTAGTGAATAGAAGCAGAGAATATTCTTTTGTTTTATTCAGTGTTCTGGGATTTAATAGTATCCGGACATCGGTGGATCCTACCAATGGCGCCCATATATAATCTACAGCAAGAAATCACGTGTCTGCTGGATTCTCATACCATAGAATTATTTAAGGCCGTCGATTCCTACAGACAAATAACAACGTCATATAAAGCAATGCAGGCGTAGACATAAAAGCCGACGTGACTGCTCCGTCTAACATTAAGTATTACAGAAATTTGTGTACCGGGTATAAATAACGTCTCGGACTGGCTCGGTAATTACCGACATGCCATTTTTGCTTCTTTCCGCACTTATCCATATTTGTAAAATGCCTTTCTGACTCATAAAACCCTGCCGTAATAAAAGACCACTAAGCGTCAAAGTGCTCATTTTGTGGTTGAGGGCGACAGAATGTGTTAGAGCGTTTATGTCTCATTTACTGTACATATTGTAGTTGGTAAACAAGGAGATGGAAAGGCAGACAGGCTCGGAGTAAAAAAAAAAGCCCAAGGAGCCAAGAAATCAGGATGAAGACATATGTACGCTTGAAATCACAAAGGCGGCACTTTCCATAATGAATACGCTTTCTATATCTGTAGCTATTGTTTATTAGCAGCCTCCGAAGGTGCGACTGAGGTTACCATGGGAAATGCTAATATGAGTATTACGTAATGAAAGAAAAACAAGAATTACTGATTATCTGTCATCACATTTCACTATTATAAAGTATTTATTATTTTCGTTTTTCTCCTACCTAGAGATCCTCCGATTTTCAACATTATGTCGATTTTTAGATCCAACATTTGAATATTATTTTTTTTTAACTATATTTTATTTTTATACTTTTAAAAACCGAGCATGAAATTGACCACACAAAGATAAATGATACAATGTTTCGCTTTCTGGCTTCTACCGGAGAAAGAATTGAAACTGTCGTTTCAGAAGCGCTTGGAGCAGAATGTCTGTCAGCCTTTAGCTCCTCCCTTCTCCATAGAATTTTGTAAGCACCAACTGTCATTTCCTATCTTGGGAACTCGAAAATGTGTCTTCACTGAATGCAAGGAAAACCAAGCAAAAGACGGTGTGTGCACATACCCTAATGAAAATAGATAAGTAAAAAAGCAAGTGCATTAAATAATTAACATAGGGTATTTAGTAAACACTGGTTTTTGATCAAAAAAAGCATAAAGCTGTACCACTGCAAGAGGTATACCCAATTGGGACAGTAACTACACTCTCTAATGTTAAAACCTACATAATGTGTACAGTGGCAGAGAATCGCCAGGTCCCAACCGGACACCCAGCTTTGGAAGGACTATATATGAACTATCCAGCTCAGTGAAAAGGGACTGCACCCTATTTGTACTGAATACAAAAATACTGAAGAAAAAAGAAGAAAATGAGCCGGAGTGAGACTTGAAAACATGCATGATGTAAAGGCATGTTCACGCTGGCCATAGAAACAAGCAAAACCAAAGAAAAGACAATGTATGCATATACCCTAATGAAAATAACTAAGTAAAAAAGCAAGTGCATTAAATAATTAACATAGGGTACTTTACATCATGCATGTTTTCAAGTCATACTCTGGCTCAGTTTTCAGTTTTTTTCTTCACTGAATGCAGTCTCCAAGGGTGTTCAATAAGTTATCTACTCCAGCATACTCTGTCAGTGTTAGGCTACTTTCACATTAGCGTCGTGCGACGGCCGTCGCCCTGCGTCGGGGCGACATACCGTCGCACGCTGTGAAAGGCGAGCACAACGGGGGCAGCGGATGCAGTTTTTCATCGCATCCGCTGCCCCATTGTAATGTCCGGGGAGGAGGGGGCGGAGTTTCAGCCGCACATGCGCACTCGAAAATGGCGGAGACGACGCCCAAAAAAACGTTGCATGTAACATTTTTGTGTGCGTCGCGGCCGCCATAACACGACGCATCCGTTGCACGACGGATGCTACGTGTGGCAATGCGTCGCAATGCATCGCTAATGTTAGTCAATGGAGAAAAAACGCATCCTGCGGGCAACTTTGCAGGATGCGTTTTTCTCCTCAAAACGACGCATTGCGATGTGCGTCGCAAAACGCTAGTGTGAAAGTAGCCTTAGGGTATGTGCGCATATTAAGAATTTGGTGCAGAAATTTCGGCATCTCTTGGCAGGAAAATCGCTGCATAAATAGGTGTGTTTTTGCAGTATTTTTACATACATTTTTGGTACAGATTTTTCCCCACTCATTGACATGAGTGAAATCTGCAGCAAAAATGCTGAACAAAAAAAATGACACACCGCAGATTTAAATCTTCAAACACATGTGTAAGTGACGAAAAAGCAACTTGTGCATGAGACTTCAGGATACTCACTTACTTTGCAGGTGCTATGAAATCCTTCAGGTTTTGTGACAAATCTGCACACAAAAATGAAGCAAAAAAGACCACCCCCGGGTTAGCCCCCCCTTAGTGAGAATTTGGGTAAAAAATGACTACATTCGTTAGATCTTTGTTAGATCCGGTTTGATCAACCAAAACTAACGTTAGATCACCCCTACAAAATGAGATATTTACGATCTTTTCCAGGGGGGGCTAACCCGTAGCTAGCCCCCCCAACTATGAAATTTGCCGTTTTTTGGATGAATTCTGATAGATATTCGTTAGATCCGGTTTGATCAGCAAAAATTAGCGTTAGATCTCCTTTCGTTTCCGAGATATTGGGGGTGTCAGGTGGGGTGTTAGCCCCCCTAATTTGAAATTTGCCATTTTTTGGATGGATTCTGATAGATATTCGTTAGATCCGGTTTGATCAGCAAAAATTAACGTTAGATCTCCTTTCATTCCCGAGATATTGGGGGTGTCAGGTGGGGGGTTAGGTACGGGTTAGCCCCCCCTAATTTGAAATTTGCCGTTTTTTGGATGGATTCTGATAGATATTCGTTAGATCCGGTTTGATCAGCAAAAACTAACGTTAGATCTCCATTCGTTCCCGAGATATTGGGGGTGTCAGGTGGGGGGTTAGGTACGGGTTAGCCCCCCCTAATTTGAAATTTGCCGTTTTTTGGATGGATTCTGATAGATATTCGTTAGATCCGGTTTGATCAGCAAAAATTAACGTTAGATCTCCTTTCGTTCCCGAGATATTGGGGGTGTCAGGTGGGGGGTTAGGTACGGGTTAGTCCCCCCTAATTTGAAATTTGCCGTTTTTTGGATGGATTCTGATAGATATTCGTTAGATCCGGTTTGATCAGCAAAAATTAACGTTAGATCTCCTTTCGTTCCCGAGATATTGGGGGTGTCAGGTGGGGGGTTAGGTACGGGTTAGCCCCCCCTAATTTGAAATTTGCCGTTTTTTGGATGGATTCTGATAGATATTCGTTAGATCCGGTTTGATCAGCAAAAATTAACGTTAGATCTCCTTTCGTTCCCGAGATATTGGGGGTGTCAGGTGGGGGGTTAGGTACGGGTTAGCCCCCCCTAATTTGAAATTTGCCGTTTTTTGGATGGATTCTGATAGATATTCGTTAGATCCGGTTTGATCAGCAAAAATTAACGTTAGATCTCCTTTCGTTCCAGAGATATTGGGGGTGTCAGGTGGGGCGTTAGGTACGGGTTAGCCCCCCCTAATTTGAAATTTGCCGTTTTTTGGATGGATTCTGATAGATATTCGTTAGATCCGGTTTGATCAGCAAAAATAAACGTTAGATCTCCTTTCGTTCCCGAGATATTGGGGGTGTCAGGTGGGGGGTTAGGTACGGGTTAGCCCCCCTAATTTGAAATTTGCCGTTTTTTGGATGGATTCTGATAGATATTCGTTAGATCCGGTTTGATCAGCAAAAATTAATGTTAGATCTCCATTCGTTCCCGAGATATTGGGGGTGTCAGGTGGGGGGTTAGGTACGGGTTAGCCCCCCTAATTTGAAATTTGCCGTTTTTTGGATGGATTCTGATAGATATTCGTTAGATCCGGTTTGATCAGCAAAAATTAATGTTAGATCTCCATTCGTTCCCGAGATATTGGGGTGTCAGGTGGGGGGTTAGGTACGGGTTAGCCCCCCCTAATTTGAAATTTGCCGTTTTTTGGATGGATTCTGATAGATATTCGTTAGATCCAGTTTGATCAGCAAAAATTAACGTTAGATCTCCTTTCGTTCCTGAGATATTGGGGGTGTCAGGTGGGGGGTTAGGTACGGGTTAGCCCCCCCTAATTTGAAATTTGCCATTTTTTGGATGGATTCTGATAGATATTCGTTAGATCCGGTTTGATCAGCAAAAATTAACGTTAGATCTCCTTTCGTTCCCGAGATATTGAGGGTGTCAGGTGGGAGGTTAGGTACGGGTTAGCCCCCCTAATTTGAAATTTGCCGTTTTTTGGATGGATTCTGATAGATATTCGTTAGATCCGGTTTGATCAGCAAAAATTAACGTTAGATCTCCTTTCGTTCCCGAGATATTGAGGGTGTCAGGTGGGGGGTTAGGTACGGGTTAGCCCCCTAATTTGAAATTTGCCGTTTTTTGGATGGATTCTGATAGATATTCGTTAGATCCGGTTTGATCAGCAAAAATTAACGTTAGATCTCCTTTCGTTCCCGAGATATTGGGGTGTCAGGTGGGGGGTTAGGTACGGGTTAGCCCCCCCTAATTTGAAATTTGCCGTTTTTGAATGGATTATGATAGATATTCATTAGATCCGGTTTGATCAGCAAAAATTAACGTTAGATCTCCTTTCGTTCCCGGGATATTGGGGTGTCAGGTGGGGGGTTAGGTACGGGTTAGCCCCCCCCCCAATTTGAAATTTGCAGTTTTTTGGATGGATTCTGATAGATATTCGTTAGATCCGGTTCAGCAGCGGTCCTGAGGTGTAGATGGAGAAGAGGAGGGGTCCAATTGGGGGAGACCAACAGAGAGAGAGTGAAGTGAGGAGGTGGTGAGTGAGTGGGACAATCTGAAAGTTCGGTCAGTGAGTCATTTTCGTCCCCCATGATGCCTACAGGCCGCCTCTTCGCAATCATCGCAGCACACTCCCCCCCCTTCCTCGCCGCGACACATCGCTAGTGAAGTCCTGATGCTGCCCACAACTGGCCCCCGCCGAAGTCGCCGCTGCTCAAACGGATCTAACGAATATCTATCAGAATCCATTTAAAAAATGGCAAATTTCAAAGTACAGGGGGCCTGTTTTTTGCATAGCTAGCAAGTTGTATTTTTCCTTGGCACCACTTTGGAGTGCATATAATGTTTTGTATAACTTTTATTTATTTTTTAGGATGGAGAAAATTTTAAAAAAATTAATTGCGCTAATGTTTTTTGAGTTTTATTTTTAGTTAGTTTCCTGTGCGGTAAAAATAGCAGAATAACTTTATTCTCCGTGTCAGGTCAGACACACCGAAACCAAATTTATGTAATTTTTTTTTTTTTTTACTACTTTTAAAAAGTAAAACGTTTTTTTTTTAAATAATGAGAGAGGATTTGGTCTCGCCGCATGCGCAGCCCCGTAGAGCTTTTATTTGTCTGACTACGCCCGCCCGACGTGAAAACTCTATGGCGGAGGAATAAGGCCCGGCTGGCCCCGTCGGCAAAAGTCAATGGGCGGTCGTCAAGGGGTTAAAAAAGCCTGTACATAGACTAAACAAAAACTCCTCATGTGGTCTCATTTTTAATCAATTTAATTATCAAACAAATACAGTGGGGGAAAAAAAGTATTCAGTCAGTCAGCAATAGTGCAAGTTCCACCACTTAAAAAGATGAGAGGCGTCTGTAATTTACATCATTGGTAGACCTCAACTATGGGAGACAAACTGAGAAAAAAAAATCCAGAAAATCACATTGTCTGTTTTTTTTTTCATTTTATTTGCATATTATGGTGGAAAATAAGTATTTGGTCAGAAACAAAATTTCATCTCAATACTTTGTGATATATCCTTTGTTGGCAATGACAGAGGTCAAACGTTTTCTGTAAGTCTTCACAAGGTTGCCACACACTGTTGTTGGTATGTTGGCCCATTCCTCCATGCAGATCTCCTCTAGAGCAGTGATGTTTTTGGCTTTTCGCTTGGCAACACGGACTTTCAACTCCCTCCAAAGGTTTTCTATAGGGTTGAGATCTGGAGACTGGCTAGGCCACTCCAGGACCTTGAAATGCTTCTTACGAAGCCACTCCTTCGTTGCCCTGGCGGTCTGCTTTGGATCATTGTCATGTTGAAAGACCCAGCCACGTTTCATCTTCAATGCCCTTGCTGATGGAAGGAGGTTTGCACTCAAAATCTCACGATACATGGCCCCATTCATTCTTTCATGTACCCGGATCAGTCGTCCTGGCCCCTTTGCAGAGAAACAGCCCCAAAGCATGATGTTTCCACCACCATGCTTTACAGTAGGTATGGTGTTTGATGGATGCAACTCAGTATTCTTTTTCCTCCAAACACGACAAGTTGTGTTTCTACCAAACAGTTCCAGTTTGGTTTCATCAGACCATATGACATTCTCCCAAAACTCCTCTGGATCATCCAAATGCTCACTAGCAAACTTCAGACGGGCCCGGACATGTACAGGGTTAAGCAGTGGGACACGTCTGGCACTGCAGGATCTGAGTCCATGGTGGCGTAGTGTGTTACTTATGGTAGGCCTTGTTACATTGGTCCCAGCTCTCTGCAGTTCATTCACTAGGTCCCCCCGCGTGGTTCTGGGATTTTTGCTCACCGTTCTTGTGATCATTCTGACCCCACGGGGTGGGATTTTGCGTGGAGCACCAGATCGAGGGAGATTATCAGTGGTCTTGTATGTCTTCCATTTTCTAATTATTGCTCCCACAGTTGATTTCTTCACTCCAAGCTGGTTGGCTATTGCAGATTCAGTCTTCCCAGCCTGGTGCAGGGCTACAATTTTGTTTCTGGTGTCCTTTGACAGCTCTTTGGTCTTCACCATAGTGGAGTTTGGAGTCAGACTGTTTGAGGGTGTGCACAGGTGTCTTTTTATACTGATAACAAGTTTAAACAGGTGCCATTACTACAGGTAATGAGTGGAGGAAAGAGGAGACTCTTAAAGAAGAAGTTACAGGTCTGTGAGAGCCAGAAATCTTGATTGCTTGTTTCTGACCAAATACTTATTTTCCACCATAATATGCAAATAAAATGAAAAAAAAAACAGACAATGTGATTTTCTGGATTTTTTTTTCTCAGTTTGTCTCCCATAGTTGAGGTCTACCTATGATGTAAATTACAGACGCCTCTCATCTTTTTAAGTGGTGGAACTTGCACTATTGCTGACTGACTAAATAATTTTTTTCCCCACTGTAAATCTTATTAGTACAGTGAAAAACACAAGTAAAAGTAATACCTTACAGAAATAGATATTTAACAGTGAAAACCTGAAAGTTTAGGACTGCAAATCCCTGTAATATAAATAGAACACCTACATTTTAACATCTAGACGGAGTTCCTGAGTTATCGGTGTTTGACTTACACAAAAAACAAAGAAAATTACTAATGTGACTCGATATAAATTTATTCAAATGTTTAATCTCATAGAATACCAATAATAATTTACAATAAATATTCATGAAAGATGTAGGCTGTATCTGAAGAAGAGAAGGACTGGAAATTCCCATGAGTGCAAAGTAACTCAAACAAAACAAAGAAGAACACCAACACCCCAACACCGGGGCGTTCCTGTTCTTCTTCTTCTTTCCTTTGAGTTACTTTGCACTCATGGGAATTTTCAGTCCTTCTATTCTTCAGATACAGCCTACATCTTTCGTGAATATTTATTGTAAATTATTATTGGTATTCTATGAGATTAAACATTTCAATAAATTTATCTCCATTTCCCTTTTAGTTTTTCTTCACTCATACAAAAACCCTACTTCGGAATGGAGGAACCGTCTTTGGATAGAAAGAAGTGTGTGGCGGTCGGGGCGCTCCTCCGAGGCCGGCTTAGCTCCTAGTAGAGGCTGTAGCTGTGCTCAGCCTGTGAGGAGCTTGGCAAGCGCTGCTGTGTGTCACTGCCTCCTAAGCGTCCTGACCCAGCCTGCAGATGTCGGATCAGCTCAGACAGCAGCAGCCCTCGTGTAGGTGAGCGGGATGATGAGCTACATGCAGCCACTTGCTCCTGCTGCCATGTAAGCCATATTGCTGTGCAGCAGGTGGTGAGGAGTGGGATTCAGGACACACAGGAGAGCAAAGCGAAGGCAACATTACTGACTTTGGGGGCATTATTGCTTAAGATGGGGGTATGTGAGGGTTGTTACTTGTATTACATGTATTGTCTGTAAACATTACTGCATGTAACATGGAAAGTGATCCTACTTAATCGCCAATACACCATGGACATCTCAGTGTTTTGGTTGGAATTTCATTTGTAAAGTTGAACTGTCATCAAAAAATAGATTTTGTTTAAAGGGTACCGCAACGTTTTTTTTATTTATTTATTTTTAATTCTGTCATGCTGTGGCTGCTGGCCACAGCATGACAGTAAGTTATGTGCGGCAGTGCGGCGGGACATCTGTCCACCAATGCCGCTGCACCGGTCGGGGGACCCCCTACCCCCGCCGAATCTGGTGAGTGGAAACCTTCAATGACCTGGTGATGAACCAGGTCATTAGGCATAACCCCCACCGCCGCTGAAGCCCGCCCACCCACAGCCATTGAATGGGCCAAGAGCCAACATCACGTGACGCAGCAGTCTGCTGCATCATGTGATGTTGCAGGGGGTGTGGCCTTCATTCCAGGAAGTGGCCTGGCCTGCCCCCGGCGCGAGGACCTTGACTCATTTAGCATTTTGCCAGATCAGTCAAGCGATTTCTGGCTCTGGCAGTGGGAGGAGGGCTGCAGGAGGTCTGGAGCACAGCTGCAGCTGCACACAGTTTTCTGTCATGCTGTGGGCATCAGCCACAGCATGACAGAATATAGAGTAAAGGTTCAGGTGCTCTTTAACGCTGTGTCCATGCTCACAATTTTTCCCCATCAATGACTGCCATCATGGCAGGAAAGAAAAAAAGGTGAGGTGATAGTCCGATTCAAAGTGAATGGGACCATCATTACAATTTTTTGTCTCCCCACTACTTCACCGTCCCGTCATGTCATCGTAAGACTGGGTGGGAAAGTAGTGGGGAGATTATGCTGCTAGCAGCATTATTCTTGTCGTCATTCACTGATGGTCAGAGCCCTGCCTGTCGTCTGCCCCTCAGAGAATTAACAATTTTCAATGCAGTTTCAGGCCGCCGACTATCATTTCTCTGGCACCTCCTCTAGTTCATGAGCTGGACGTGGTTGGATCGCTGACGTCTGGCACACTCTTGTGTACTTGCAATCTGCACATCAGCCTGCATGGAAGTGAACAGTGCCAGCAGGGGAGATCATCAAGTATACTGGATGATGTCCGCCATCTGAACACAGAAGCTGGAGGAGGAGACAAATGAGATAGTTAGCTGCCTCAGACGGCATGCCTCTGCACACCCATCAGGCTGGGAATGCCTCTTTAATGGGCATCATGCTTCTTTCTCTTTTGGATTTATACAGTGGGGCAAAAAAGTATTTAGTCAGTCAGCAATAGTGCAAGTTCCACCACTTAAAAAGATGAGAGGCGTCTGTAATTTACATCCCGCTTAATTGTAAAGTGCTGCGGAATATGTTGGCGCTATATAAATAAAAATTATTATTATTATTATTATTATTATTATTATCATAGGTAGACCTCAACTATGAGAGACAAACTGAGAAAAAAAAATCCAGAAAATCACATTGTCTGTTTTTTTTTCATTTTATTTGCATATTATGGTGGAAAATAAGTATTTGGTCAGAAACAAAATTTAATCTCAATACTTTGTGATATATCCTTTGTTGGCAATGACAGAGGTCAAACGTTTTCTGTAAGTCTTCACAAGGTTGCCACACACTGTTGTTGGTATGTTGGCCCATTCCTCCATGCAGATCTCCTCTAGAGCAGTGATGTTTTTGGCTTTTCGCTTGGCAACACAGACTTTCAACTCCCTCCAAAGGTTTTCTATAGGGTTGAGATCTGGAGACTGGCTAGGCCACTCCAGGACCTTGAAATGCTTCTTACGAAGCCACTCCTTCATTGCCCTGGCGGTGTGCTTTGGATCATTGTCATGTTGAAAGACCCAGCCACGTTTCATCTTCAATGCCCTTGCTGATGGAAGGAGGTTTGCACTCAAAATCTCACGATACATGGCCCCATTCATTCTTTCATGTACCCGGATCAGTCGTCCTGGCCCATTTGCAGAGAAACAGCCCCAAAGCATGTTTCCACCACCATGCTTTACAGTAGGTATGGTGTTTGATGGATGCAACTCAGTATTCTTTTTCCTCCAAACACGACAAGTTGTGTTTCTACCAAACAGTTCCAGTTTGGTTTCATCAGACCATAGGACATTCTCCCAAAACTCCTCTGGATCATCCAAATGCTCTCTAGCAAACTTCAGACGGGCCCGGACATGTACAGGCTTAAGCAGTGGGACACGTCTGGCACTGCAGGATCTGAGTCCATGGTGGCGTAGTGTGTTACTTATGGTAGGCCTTGTTACATTGGTCCCAGCTCTCTGCAGTTCATTCACTAGGTCCCCCCGCGTGGTTCTGGGATTTTTGCTCACCGTTCTTGTGATCATTCTGACCCCACGGGGTGGGATTTTGCGTGGAGCACCAGATCGAGGGAGATTATCAGTGGTCTTGTATGTCTTCCATTTTCTAATTATTGCTCCCACAGTTGATTTCTTCACTCCAAGCTGGTTGGCTATTGCAGATTCAGTCTTCCCAGCCTGGTGCAGGGCTACAATTTTGTTTCTGGTGTCCTTTGACAGCTCTTTGGTCTTCACCATAGTGGAGTTTGGAGTCAGACTGTTTGAGGGTGTGCACAGGTGTCTTTTTATACTGATAACAAGTTTAAACAGGTGCCATTACTACAGGTAATGAGTGGAGGAAAGAGGAGACTCTTAAAGAAGAAGTTACAGGTCTGTGAGAGCCAGAAATCTTGATTGCTTGTTTCTGACCAAATACTTATTTTCCACCATAATATGCAAATAAAATGAAAAAAAAACAGACAATGTGATTTTCTGGATTTTTTTTTCTCAGTTTGTCTCCCATAGTTGAGGTCTACCTATGATGTAAATTACAGACGCCTCTCATCTTTTTAAGTGGTGGAACTTGCACTATTGCTGACTGACTAAATACTTTTTTGCCCCACTGTATATGTTGGTGTGCTTAAAGGGAATCTTCCACCTAATGCTACCCTATGCAGCTGTCAGCAGACATGTATTGTCTTGCAGACACACAGAATAATGACACCAGTGGCGCTCCACTCCGAGGTGCCGTCTGGGTGCTTTAGCGCCCAGAACTAGGCGCATGCCAGCTATCTAATAGCATGACTAGGCTGGTCATGTGGTCACTAGCCCAGCTCTGCTGCCAGTTCTCAGCATTTCAGTGAAGCATTCTACACTCGTGTGAATGACTAATATCCTATATATGAATAAATTGGCCAACACAAATAACGTAATGGGGAGGCTTGAAGTAAAGGACGGGTTTGCAGCTACTTGGCACATTTTTCTATTGTGCACTTATGTGCTTAAAGTGGGATTAAATTTCCTAACACACAGCTCTCTACATCCATTCTCCTGCCGCCATCCATATCTGCACACACTGACCAGCAGATCCATACACACACTCATGCACGGATTACACACAGCAGATCAGACCTTCCTGCATAGAAATATGCCATACATAGGAAATCAATACCGACCTTCACATTTAGTGATCACACTTGTACGAGGATGTGTTTCTCTGCCTGCTCTTATGACTAAAGTGAAGCTGAACATCCAAAGAAATGGGTCACACAGGGTCAAACAGAGGGCGGGATCAAAATCACTCAAAAGTGGAGACATGGTGTTGATAAAACTACATGCAAATGTAAAAGGAGCTAAGTGGGTTTTCAAGCCATTGCCCCACCTGGTTTTTCCACATGTGGTTTTCAATGGCATCATGCAGTGATTAGGGAGCTGATGAGCATGTGATCGGCTCCATCATGCTCCGCTCCTCTGTTCCGCCGCTATGCCACCTGTTGCATTTCCTGCCCTGTATTTAGCTTTCAGGTAACTTTTGATAAGTCATAGAGGCATATCAACGTTTATCTGCTGACGTAGGCTAAGTTCACACTGCTTAAATATGACACCTGTTTTCTCTGAGCCGAAATTAAACTCTGAATGTGGTACTGCAGGGGTTCCTTGGTGTCTCCTGCTGGCGGGGTGACATCGCCCCTCCAGTGTCCTATGCCGGGGAAATGCCAGGGAACCACAGGCAAGTCCTGCAGTACAAGACCCACAGGTAGCCGACAGCAAGGGAGGCCATGAGTACCCATGCCGCTGCAGCGGAGCACTGCTCACAGGCGTCCCTCTGTTGTGGCACTGTAAGGATTCCCTGAGCTTTCCCGCTGGGGGGGTGACGTCACCCCACCAGCGTTCTGCAGCCTGGGAAAATCCCGGGGAACCCCTTCAGCACCATACATCACATGCTCACATTGGATTACAGATCAGCTACTACCAGGGGTCAAGTTCTGGGAAAAAAATGTGGGAACTCACCCAAGATTTCCTACTTGCCCCCACTCTGATGAGAGTTACACCAACGTAGTAATGAAATAATACTGCCATACTGTGACTGAATAAAACACCACGCAAAGACCAATATTACTCCTATACAGTGACCATAGATAGGCAGAAACTAGCTACACGGGCACCCTGCAGACCGCACTAGTGGTTATGTTACTTTTAGGCTTCTTTCACATGATCATATGCGTATTGCGCGCGTTAAAAATGCAGCGTTGTCACTGCACATTTCCCGTCATATTTCACGCAGCCCAGTGATTTGTATTAATGGGCTAATCGTGTAATATGCTACAGAATAGAACATCCTGTAATTGTTATTTTTTTTTTACACACATTTGCGTATGCGTGAAAATAACGCATATGAGAATAAACGCATCGGTTTCAATGGGTACATTTCATCGTGAAATACACATGCGTGAAAAACAGCGTATTACACGACAAAACTAAGATCATGTGAAAGAGGCCTTATATCCAGTGGTCACATGCGACGTTTGCTGTTACTGGGGTCATTTGCTTTGCCTATTTCTAGTCCAGACCGCCACAATGAATTTTCCAAGCCGCTACTTGTCTCTGTAGGATTTTGCATTCAGACAGCTACGGTTAGCCCCCCCCCAGAAAAAGATCGGAACTATCTCGGGAACAACAGGAGATCTAACGTTAATTTTTGCTGATCAAACCGGATCTAACGAATATCTATCAGAATCCATCCAAAAAACGGCAAATTTCAAAGTTGGGGGGGCTAACCCGTACCAAACCCCCCACCTGACACCCCCAATATCTCGGGAACAAAAGGAGATCTAACGTTAATTTTTGCTGATCAAACCGGATCTAACGAATATCTATCAGAATCCATCCAAAAAATGGCAAATTTCAAATTAGGGGGGGCTAACCCGTACCTAACCCCCCACCTGACACCCCCAATATCTAGGGAACGAAAGGAGATCTAACGTTAATTTTTGCTGATCAAACCGGATCTAACGAATATCTATCAGAATCCATCCAAAAAACGGCAAATTTCAAATTAGGGGGGGCTAACCCGTGCCTAACCCCCCCACCTGACACCCCCAATATCTCGGGAACGAAAGGAGATCAAACGATAATTTTTGCTGATCAAACCGGATCTAACGAATATCTATCAGAATCCATCCAAAAAACTGCAAATTTCAAATTAGGGGGGGCTAACCCCCCACCGCCCCCCCCCAATATCTCGGGAACGAAAGGAGATCTAACGTTAATTTTTGCTGATCAAACCAGATCTAACGAATATCTATCAGAATCTATCCAAAAAATGGCAAATTTCAAATTAGGGAGGGCTAACCCGTACCTAACCCCCCACCTGACACCCCCAATATCTCGGGAACGAATGGAGATCTAACATTAAGTTTTGCTGATCAAACCGGATCTAACGAATATCTATCAGAATCCATCCAAAAAACGGCAAATTTCAAATTAGGGGGGGCTAACCCGTACCTAACCCCCCATCTGACACCCCCAATATCTCGGGAACGAATGGAGATCTAACATTAATTTTTGCTGATCAAACCGGATCTAACGAATATCTATCAGAATCCATCCAAAAAACGGCAAATTTCAAATTAGGGGGGGCTAACCCGTACCTAACCCCCCACCTGACACCCCCAATATCTCGGGAACGAAAGGAGATCTAACGTTAATTTTTGTTGATCAAACCGGATCTAACAAATATCTATCAGAATCCATCCAAAAAATGGCAAATTTCAAATTAGGGGGGGCTAACCCGTACCTAACCCCCCACCTGACACCCCCAATATCTCGGGAACGAAAGGAGATCTAACGTTAATTTTTGCTGATCAAACTGGATCTAACGAATATCTATCAGAATCCATCCAAAAAACGGCAAATTTCAAATTAGGGGGGGCTAACCCGTACCTAACCCCCCACCTGACACCCCCAATATCTCGGGAACGAATGGAGATCTAACATTAATTTTTGCTGATCAAACCGGATCTAACGAATATCTATCAGAATCCATCCAAAAAACGGCAAATTTCAAATTAGGGGGGGCTAACCCGTACCTACCCCCCCACCTGACACCCCCAATATCTCGGGAACGAAAGGAGATCTAACGTTAATTTTTGCTGATCAAACCGGATCTAACAAATATCTATCAGAATCCATCCAAAAAACGGCAAATATCAAATTAGGGGGGCTAACCCGTACCTAACCCCCAACCTGACACCCCCAATATCTCGGGAACAAAAGGAGATCTAACGTTAATTTTTGCTGATCAAACCGGATCTAACGAATATCTATCAGAATCCATCCAAAAAACGGCAAATTTCAAATTAGGGGGGGCTAACCCGTACCTAACCCCCCACCTGACACCCCCAATATCTCGGGAACGAATGGAGATCTAACGTTAATTTTTGCTGATCAAACCGGATCTAACGAATATCTATCAGAATCCATCCAAAAAACGGCAAATTTCAAATTAGGGGGGGCTAACCCGTACCTAACCCCCCACCTGACACCCCCAATATCTCGGGAACGAAAGGAGATCTAACGTTAATTTTTGCTGATCAAACCGTATCTAACAAATATCTATCAGAATCCATCCAAAAAACAGCAAATTTCAAATTAGGGGGGGCTAACCCGTACCTAACCCCCCACCTGACACCCCCAATATCTCGGGAACAAAAGGAGATCTAACGTTAATTTTTGCTGATCAAACCGGATCTAACGAATATCTATCAGAATCCATCCAAAAAATGGCAAATTTCAAATTAGGGGGGGCTAACCCATACCTAACCCCCCACCTGACACCCCCAATATCTCGGGAATGAAAGGAGATCTAACGTTAATTTTTGCTGATCAAACCGGATCTAACGAATATCTATCAGAATCCATCCAAAAAACGGCAAATTTCAAATTAGGGGGGGCTAACCCGTACCTAACCCCCCACCTGACACCCCCAATATCTCGGGAACGAAAGGAGATCTAACGTTAATTTTTGCTGATCAAACCGGATCTAACGAATATCTATCAGAATCCATCCAAAAAACGGCAAATTTCAAATTAGGGGGGGCTAACCCGTACCTAACGCCCCACCTGACACCCCCAATATCTCGGGAACGAAAGGAGATCTAACGTTAATTTTTGCTGATCAAACCGGATCTAACGAATATCTATCAGAATCCATCCAAAAAATGGCAAATTTCAAATTAGGGGGGGCTAACCCGTACCTAACGCCCCACCTGACACCCCCAATATCTCGGGAACGAAAGGAGATCTAACGTTAATTTTTGCTGATCAAACTGGATCTAACGAATATCTATCAGAATCCATCCAAAAAACGGCAAATTTCAAATTAGGGGGGGCTAACCCGTATCTAACCCCCCACCTGACACCCCCAATATCTCGGGAACGAATGGAGATCTAACGTTAATTTTTGCTGATCAAACCGGATCTAACGAATATCTATCAGAATCCATCCAAAAAACTGCAAATTTCAAATTAGGGGGGGCTAACCCGTACCTAACCCCCCACCTGACACCCCCAATATCTCGGGAATGAAAGGAGATCTAATGTTAATTTTTGCTGATCAAACCGGATCTAACGAATATCTATCAGAATCCATCCAAAAAACGGCAAATTTCAAATTAGGGGGGCTAACCCGTACCTAACCCCCCACCTGACACCCCCAATATCTCGGGAACGAAAGGAGATCTAACGTTAATTTTTGCTGATCAAACCGGATCTAACGAATATCTATCAGAATCCATCCAAAAAACGGCAAATTTCAAATTAGGGGGGCTAACCAGTACCTAACCCCCCACCTGACACCCCCAATATCTCGGGAACGAAAGGAGATCTAACGTTAATTTTTGCTGATCAAACCGGATCTAACAAATATCTATCAGAATCCATCCAAAAAACGGCAAATTTCAAATTAGGGGGGGCTAACCCGTACCTAACCCCCCACCTGACACCCCCAATATCTCGGGAACAAAAGGAGATCTAACGTTAATTTTTGCTGATCAAACCGGATCTAACGAATATCTATCAGAATCCATCCAAAAAACGGCAAATTTCAAATTAGGGGGGGGCTAACCCGTACCTAACCCCCCACCTGACACCCCCAATATCTCGGGAATGAAAGGAGATCTAACGTTAATTTTTGCTGATCAAACCGGATCTAACGAATATCTATCAGAATCCATCCAAAAAACGGCAAATTTCAAATTAGGGGGGGTAACCCGTACCTAACCCCCCACCTGACACCCCCAATATCTCGGGAACGAAAGGAGATCTAACGTTAATTTTTGCTGATCAAACCGGATCTAACGAATATCTATCAGAATCCATCCAAAAAACGGCAAATTTCAAATTAGGGGGGGCTAACCCGTACCTAACGCCCCACCTGACACCCCCAATATCTCGGGAACGAAAGGAGATCTAACGTTAATTTTTGCTGATCAAACCGGATCTAACGAATATCTATCAGAATCCATCCAAAAAATGGCAAATTTCAAATTAGGGGGGGCTAACCCGTACCTAACGCCCCACCTGACACCCCCAATATCTCGGGAACGAAAGGAGATCTAACGTTAATTTTTGCTGATCAAACTGGATCTAACGAATATCTATCAGAATCCATCCAAAAAACGGCAAATTTCAAATTAGGGGGGGCTAACCCGTATCTAACCCCCCACCTGACACCCCCAATATCTCGGGAACGAATGGAGATCTAACGTTAATTTTTGCTGATCAAACCGGATCTAACGAATATCTATCAGAATCCATCCAAAAAACTGCAAATTTCAAATTAGGGGGGGCTAACCCGTACCTAACCCCCCACCTGACACCCCCAATATCTCGGGAATGAAAGGAGATCTAATGTTAATTTTTGCTGATCAAACCGGATCTAACGAATATCTATCAGAATCCATCCAAAAAACGGCAAATTTCAAATTAGGGGGGCTAACCCGTACCTAACCCCCCACCTGACACCCCCAATATCTCGGGAAAGAAAGGAGATCTAACGTTAATTTTTGCTGATCAAACCGGATCTAACGAATATCTATCAGAATCCATCCAAAAAACGGCAAATTTCAAATTAGGGGGGCTAACCAGTACCTAACCCCCCACCTGACACCCCCAATATCTCGGGAACGAAAGGAGATCTAACGTTAATTTTTGCTGATCAAACCGGATCTAACAAATATATATCAGAATCCATCCAAAAAACGGCAAATTTCAAATTAGGGGGGGCTAACCCGTACCTAACCCCCCACCTGACACCCCCAATATCTCGGGAACAAAAGGAGATCTAACGTTAATTTTTGCTGATCAAACCGGATCTAACGAATATCTATCAGAATCCATCCAAAAAACGGCAAATTTCAAATTAGGGGGGGGCTAACCCGTACCTAACCCCCCACCTGACACCCCCAATATCTCGGGAATGAAAGGAGATCTAACGTTAATTTTTGCTGATCAAACCGGATCTAACGAATATCTATCAGAATCCATCCAAAAAACGGCAAATTTCAAATTAGGGGGGACTAACCCGTACCTAACCCCCCACCTGACACCCCCAATATCTCGGGAACGAAAGGAGATCTAACGTTAATTTTTGCTGATCAAACTGGATCTAACGAATATCTATCAGAATCCATCCAAAAAACGGCAAATTTCAAATTACGGGGGGCTAACCCGTACCTAACCCCCCACCTTACACCCCCAATATCTCGGGAACAAATGGAGATCTAACATTAATTTTTGCTGATCAAACCGGATCTAACGAATATCTATCAGAATCCATCCAAAAAACGGCAAATTTCAAATTAGGGGGGGCTAACCCGTACCTACCCCCCCACCTGACACCCCCAATATCTCGGGAACGAAAGGAGATCTAACGTTAATTTTTGCTGATCAAACCGGATCTAACAAATATCTATCAGAATCCATCCAAAAAACGGCAAATATCAAATTAGGGGGGCTAACCCGTACCTAACCCCCCACCTGACACCCCCAATATCTCGGGAACAAAAGGAGATCTAACGTTAATTTTTGCTGATCAAACTGGATCTAACGAATATCTATCAGAATCCATCCAAAAAACGGCAAATTTCAAATTAGGGGGGGCTAACCCGTACCTAACCCCCCACCTGACACCCCCAATATCTCGGGAACAAAAGGAGATCTAACGTTAATTTTTGCTGATCAAACCGGATCTAACGAATATCTATCAGAATCCATCCAAAAAACGGCAAATTTCAAATTAGGGGGGGCTAACCCGTACCTAACCCCCCACCTGACACCCCCAATATCTCGGGAACGAATGGAGATCTAACATTAATTTTTGCTGATCAAACCGGATCTAACGAATATCTATCAGAATCCATCCAAAAAACGGCAAATTTCAAATTAGGGGGGGCTAACCCGTACCTAACCCCCCACCTGACACCCCCAATATCTCGGGAACGAAAGGAGATCTAACGTTAATTTTTGCTGATCAAACTGGATCTAACGAATATCTATCAGAATCCATCCAAAAAACGGCAAATTTCAAATTAGGGGGGGCTAACCCGTACCTAACCCCCCACCTGACACCCCCAATATCTCGGGAACGAATGGAGATCTAACATTAATTTTTGCTGATCAAACCGGATCTAACGAATATCTATCAGAATCCATCCAAAAAACGGCAAATTTCAAATTAGGGGGGGGCTAACCCGTACCTACCCCCCCACCTGACACCCCCAATATCTCGGGAACGAAAGGAGATCTAACGTTAATTTTTGCTGATCAAACCGGATCTAACAAATATCTATCAGAATCCATCCAAAAAACGGCAAATATCAAATTAGGGGGGCTAACCCGTACCTAACCCCCCACCTGACACCCCCAATATCTCGGGAACAAAAGGAGATCTAACGTTAATTTTTGCTGATCAAACCGGATCTAACGAATATCTATCAGAATCCATCCAAAAAACGGCAAATTTCAAATTAGGGGGGGCTAACCCGTACCTAACCCCCCACCTGACACCCCCAATATCTCGGGAACGAAAGGAGATCTAATGTTAATTTTTGCTGATCAAACCGTATCTAACAAATATCTATCAGAATCCATCCAAAAAACGGCAAATTTCAAATTAGGGGGGGCTAACCCGTACCTAACCCCCCACCTGACACCCCCAATATCTCGGGAACAAAAGGAGATCTAACGTTAATTTTTGCTGATCAAACCGGATCTAACGAATATCTATCAGAATCCATCCAAAAAATGGCAAATTTCAAATTAGGGGGGGCTAACCCATACCTAACCCCCCACCTGACACCCCCAATATCTCGGGAATAAAAGGAGATCTAACGTTAATTTTTGCTGATCAAACCGGATCTAACGAATATCTATCAGAATCCATCCAAAAAACGGCAAATTTCAAATTAGGGGGGGTAACCCGTACCTAACCCCCCACCTGACACCCCCAATATCTCGGGAACGAAAGGAGATCTAACGTTAATTTTTGCTGATCAAACCGGATCTAACGAATATCTATCAGAATCCATCCAAAAAACGGCAAATTTCAAATTAGGGGGGGCTAACCCGTACCTAACGCCCCACCTGACACCCCCAATATCTCGGGAACGAAAGGAGATCTAACGTTAATTTTTGCTGATCAAACCGGATCTAACGAATATCTATCAGAATCCATCCAAAAAATGGCAAATTTCAAATTAGGGGGGGCTAACCCGTACCTAACGCCCCACCTGACACCCCCAATATCTCGGGAACGAAAGGAGATCTAACGTTAATTTTTGCTGATCAAACCGGATCTAACGAATATCTATCAGAATCCATCCAAAAAACGGCAAATTTCAAATTAGGGGGGGCTAACCCGTATCTAACCCCCCACCTGACACCCCCAATATCTCGGGAACGAATGGAGATCTAACGTTAATTTTTGCTGATCAAACCGGATCTAACGAATATCTATCAGAATCCATCCAAAAAACTGCAAATTTCAAATTAGGGGGGGCTAACCCGTACCTAACCCCCCACCTGACACCCCCAATATCTCGGGAATGAAAGGAGATCTAATGTTAATTTTTGCTGATCAAACCGGATCTAACGAATATCTATCAGAATCCATCCAAAAAACGGCAAATTTCAAATTAGGGGGGCTAACCCGTACCTAACCCCCCACCTGACACCCCCAATATCTCGGGAAAGAAAGGAGATCTAACGTTAATTTTTGCTGATCAAACCGGATCTAACGAATATCTATCAGAATCCATCCAAAAAACGGCAAATTTCAAATTAGGGGGGCTAACCAGTACCTAACCCCCCACCTGACACCCCCAATATCTCGGGAACGAAAGGAGATCTAACGTTAATTTTTGCTGATCAAACCGGATCTAACAAATATATATCAGAATCCATCCAAAAAACGGCAAATTTCAAATTAGGGGGGGCTAACCCGTACCTAACCCCCCACCTGACACCCCCAATATCTCGGGAACAAAAGGAGATCTAACGTTAATTTTTGCTGATCAAACCGGATCTAACGAATATCTATCAGAATCCATCCAAAAAACGGCAAATTTCAAATTAGGGGGGGGCTAACCCGTACCTAACCCCCCACCTGACACCCCCAATATCTCGGGAATGAAAGGAGATCTAACGTTAATTTTTGCTGATCAAACCGGATCTAACGAATATCTATCAGAATCCATCCAAAAAACGGCAAATTTCAAATTAGGGGGGACTAACCCGTACCTAACCCCCCACCTGACACCCCCAATATCTCGGGAACGAAAGGAGATCTAACGTTAATTTTTGCTGATCAAACTGGATCTAACGAATATCTATCAGAATCCATCCAAAAAACGGCAAATTTCAAATTAGGGGGGGCTAACCCGTACCTAACCCCCCACCTGACACCCCCAATATCTCGGGAACAAAAGGAGATCTAACGTTAATTTTTGCTGATCAAACCGGATCTAACGAATATCTATCAGAATCCATCCAAAAAACGGCAAATTTCAAATTAGGGGGGGCTAACCCGTACCTAACCCCCCACCTGACACCCCCAATATCTCGGGAACGAATGGAGATCTAACGTTAATTTTTGCTGATCAAACCGGATCTAACGAATATCTATCAGAATCCATCCAAAAAACGGCAAATTTCAAATTAGGGGGGGCTAACCCGTACCTAACCCCCCACCTGACACCCCCAATATCTCGGGAACGAAAGAAGATCTAACGTTAATTTTTGCTGATCAAACCGTATCTAACAAATATCTATCAGAATCCATCCAAAAAACGGCAAATTTCAAATTAGGGGGGGCTAACCCGTACCTAACCCCCCACCTGACACCCCCAATATTTCGGGAACAAAAGGAGATCTAACGTTAATTTTTGCTGATCAAACCGGATCTAACGAATATCTATCAGAATCCATCCAAAAAATGGCAAATTTCAAATTAGGGGGGGCTAACCCATACCTAACCCCCCACCTGACACCCCCAATATCTCGGGAATGAAAGGAGATCTAACGTTAATTTTTGCTGATCAAACCGGATCTAACGAATATCTATCAGAATCCATCCAAAAAACGGCAAATTTCAAATTAGGGGGGGCTAACCCGTACCTAACGCCCCACCTGACACCCCCAATATCTCGGGAACGAAAGGAGATCTAACGTTAATTTTTGCTGATCAAACCGGATCTATCGAATATCTATCAGAATCCATCCAAAAAATGGCAAATTTCAAATTAGGGGGGTCTAACCCGTACCTAACGCCCCACCTGACACCCCCAATATCTCGGGAACGAAAGGAGATCTAACGTTAATTTTTGCTGATCAAACCGGATCTAACGAATATCTATCAGAATCCATCCAAAAAACGGCAAATTTCAAATTAGGGGGGGCTAACCCGTATCTAACCCCCCACCTGACACCCCCAATATCTCGGGAACGAATGGAGATCTAACGTTAATTTTTGCTGATCAAACCGGATCTAACGAATATCTATCAGAATCCATCCAAAAAATTGCAAATTTCAAATTAGGGGGGGCTAACCCGTACCTAACCCCCCACCTGACACCCCCAATATCTCGGGAATGAAAGGAGATCTAATGTTAATTTTTGCTGATCAAACCGGATCTAACGAATATCTATCAGAATCCATCCAAAAAACGGCAAATTTCAAATTAGGGGGGCTAACCCGTACCTAACCCCCCCACCTGACACCCCCAATATCTCGGGAACGAAAGGAGATCTAACGTTAATTTTTGCTGATCAAACCAGATCTAACGAATATCTATCAGAATCCATCCAAAAAACGGCAAATTTCAAATTAGGGGGGGCTAACCAGTACCTAACCCCCCACCTGACACCCCCAATATCTCGGGAACGAAAGGAGATCTAACGTTAATTTTTGCTGATCAAACCGGATCTAACGAATATCTATCAGAATCCATCCAAAAAACGGCAAATTTCAAATTAGGGGGGGCTAACCCGTACCTAACCCCCCACCTGACACCCCCAATATCTCGGGAACGAAAGGAGATCTAACGTTAATTTTTGCTGATCAAACCGGATCTAACGAATATCTATCAGAATCCATCCAAAAAACGGCAAATTTCAAATTAGGGGGGGCTAACCCGTACCTAACGCCCCACCTGACACCCCCAATATCTCGGGAACGAAAGGAGATCTAACGTTAATTTTTGCTGATCAAACCGGATCTAACGAATATCTATCAGAATCCATCCAAAAAACGGCAAATTTCAAATTGGGGGGGCTAACCCGTACCTAACCCCCCACCTGACACCCCCAATATCTTGGGAACGAATGGAGATCTAACGTTAACTTTTGCTGATCAAACCGGATCTAACGAATATCTATCAGAATCCATCCAAAAAACGGCAAATTTCAAATTGGGGGGGCTAACCCGTACCTAACCCCCCACCTGACACCCCCAATATCTCGGGAATGAAAGGAGATCTAACGTTAATTTTTGCTGATCAAACCGGATCTAACGAATATCTATCAGAATCCATCCAAAAAACGGCAAATTTCAAATTAGGGGGGCTAACCCGTACCTAACCCCCCCACCTGACACCCCCAATATCTCGGGAATGAAAGGAGATCTAACGTTAGTTTTTGCTGATCAAACCGGATCTAACGAATATCTATCAGAATCCATCCAAAAAACGGCAAATTTCAAATTAGGGGGGGCTAACCCGTACCTAACCCCCCACCTGACACCCCCAATATCTCGGGAACGAATGGAGATCTAACATTAATTTTTGCTGATCAAACCGGATCTAACGAATATCTATCAGAATCCATCCAAAAAACGGCAAATTTCAAATTAGGGGGGGCTAACCCGTACCTAACCCCCCACCTGACACCCCCAATATCTCGGGAACGAAAGGAGATCTAACGTTAATTTTTGCTGATCAAACCGGATCTAACAAATATCTATCAGAATCAATCCAAAAAACGGCAAATTTCAAATTAGGGGGGGCTAACCCGTACCTAACCCCCCACCTGACACCCCCAATATCTCGGGAACGAAAGGAGATCTAACGTTAATTTTTGCTGATCAAACTGGATCTAACGAATATCTATCAGAATCCATCCAAAAAACGGCAAATTTCAAATTAGGGGGGGCTAACCCGTACCTAACCCCCCACCTGACACCCCCAATATCTCGGGAACGAATGGAGATCTAACATTAATTTTTGCTGATCAAACCGGATCTAACGAATATCTATCAGAATCCATCCAAAAAACGGCAAATTTCAAATGGGGGGGGGCTAACCCGTACCTACCCCCCCACCTGACACCCCCAATATCTCGGGAACGAAAGGAGATCTAACGTTAATTTTTGCTGATCAAACCGGATCTAACAAATATCTATCAGAATCCATCCAAAAAACGGCAAATATCAAATTAGGGGGGCTAACCCGTACCTAACCCCCCACCTGACACCCCCAATATCTCGGGAACAAAAGGAGATCTAACGTTAATTTTTGCTGATCAAACCGGATCTAACGAATATCTATCAGAATCCATCCAAAAAACGGCAAATTTCAAATTAGGGGGGGCTAACCCGTACCTAACCCCCCACCTGACACCCCCAATATCTCGGGAACGAAAGGAGATCTAACGTTAATTTTTGCTGATCAAACCGTATCTAACAAATATCTATCAGAATCCATCCAAAAAACGGCAAATTTCAAATTAGGGGGGGCTAACCCGTACCTAACCCCCCACCTGACACCCCCAATATCTCGGGAACAAAAGGAGATCTAACGTTAATTTTTGCTGATCAAACCGGATATAACGAATATCTATCAGAATCCATCCAAAAAATGGCAAATTTCAAATTAGGGGGGGCTAACCCATACCTAACCCCCCACCTGACACCCCCAATATCTCGGGAATAAAAGGAGATCTAACGTTAATTTTTGCTGATCAAACCGGATCTAACGAATATCTATCAGAATCCATCCAAAAAACGGCAAATTTCAAATTAGGGGGGGCTAACCCGTACCTAACCCCCCACCTGACACCCCCAATATCTCGGGAACAAAAGGAGATCTAACGTTAATTTTTGCTGATCAAACCGGATCTAACGAATATCTATCAGAATCCATCCAAAAAACGGCAAATTTCAAATTAGGGGGGACTAACCCGTACCTAACCCCCCACCTGACACCCCCAATATCTCGGGAACGAATGGAGATCTAACATTAATTTTTGCTGATCAAACCGGATCTAACGAATATCTATCAGAATCCATCCAAAAAACGGCAAATTTCAAATTAGGGGGGGCTAACCCGTACCTAACCCCCCACCTGACACCCCCAATATCTCGGGAACGAAAGGAGATCTAACGTTAATTTTTGCTGATCAAACTGGATCTAACGAATATCTATCAGAATCCATCCAAAAAACGGCAAATTTCAAATTAGGGGGGGCTAACCCGTACCTAACCCCCCACCTGACACCCCCAATATCTCGGGAACGAATGGAGATCTAACATTAATTTTTGCTGATCAAACCGGATCTAACGAATATCTATCAGAATCCATCCAAAAAACGGCAAATTTCAAATTAGGGGGGGGCTAACCCGTACCTACCCCCCCACCTGACACCCCCAATATCTCGGGAACGAAAGGAGATCTAACGTTAATTTTTGCTGATCAAACCGGATCTAACAAATATCTATCAGAATCCATCCAAAAAACGGCAAATATCAAATTAGGGGGGCTAACCCGTACCTAACCCCCCACCTGACACCCCCAATATCTCGGGAACAAAAGGAGATCTAACGTTAATTTTTGCTGATCAAACCGGATCTAACGAATATCTATCAGAATCCATCCAAAAAACGGCAAATTTCAAATTAGGGGGGGCTAACCCGTACCTAACCCCCCACCTGACACCCCCAATATCTCGGGAACGAAAGGAGATCTAATGTTAATTTTTGCTGATCAAACCGTATCTAACAAATATCTATCAGAATCCATCCAAAAAACGGCAAATTTCAAATTAGGGGGGGCTAACCCGTACCTAACCCCCCACCTGACACCCCCAATATCTCGGGAACAAAAGGAGATCTAACGTTAATTTTTGCTGATCAAACCGGATCTAACGAATATCTATCAGAATCCATCCAAAAAATGGCAAATTTCAAATTAGGGGGGGCTAACCCATACCTAACCCCCCACCTGACACCCCCAATATCTCGGGAATAAAAGGAGATCTAACGTTAATTTTTGCTGATCAAACCGGATCTAACGAATATCTATCAGAATCCATCCAAAAAACGGCAAATTTCAAATTAGGGGGGGTAACCCGTACCTAACCCCCCACCTGACACCCCCAATATCTCGGGAACGAAAGGAGATCTAACGTTAATTTTTGCTGATCAAACCGGATCTAACGAATATCTATCAGAATCCATCCAAAAAACGGCAAATTTCAAATTAGGGGGGGCTAACCCGTACCTAACGCCCCACCTGACACCCCCAATATCTCGGGAACGAAAGGAGATCTAACGTTAATTTTTGCTGATCAAACCGGATCTAACGAATATCTATCAGAATCCATCCAAAAAATGGCAAATTTCAAATTAGGGGGGGCTAACCCGTACCTAACGCCCCACCTGACACCCCCAATATCTCGGGAACGAAAGGAGATCTAACGTTAATTTTTGCTGATCAAACCGGATCTAACGAATATCTATCAGAATCCATCCAAAAAACGGCAAATTTCAAATTAGGGGGGGCTAACCCGTATCTAACCCCCCACCTGACACCCCCAATATCTCGGGAACGAATGGAGATCTAACGTTAATTTTTGCTGATCAAACCGGATCTAACGAATATCTATCAGAATCCATCCAAAAAACTGCAAATTTCAAATTAGGGGGGGCTAACCCGTACCTAACCCCCCACCTGACACCCCCAATATCTCGGGAATGAAAGGAGATCTAATGTTAATTTTTGCTGATCAAACCGGATCTAACGAATATCTATCAGAATCCATCCAAAAAACGGCAAATTTCAAATTAGGGGGGCTAACCCGTACCTAACCCCCCACCTGACACCCCCAATATCTCGGGAAAGAAAGGAGATCTAACGTTAATTTTTGCTGATCAAACCGGATCTAACGAATATCTATCAGAATCCATCCAAAAAACGGCAAATTTCAAATTAGGGGGGCTAACCAGTACCTAACCCCCCACCTGACACCCCCAATATCTCGGGAACGAAAGGAGATCTAACGTTAATTTTTGCTGATCAAACCGGATCTAACAAATATATATCAGAATCCATCCAAAAAACGGCAAATTTCAAATTAGGGGGGGCTAACCCGTACCTAACCCCCCACCTGACACCCCCAATATCTCGGGAACAAAAGGAGATCTAACGTTAATTTTTGCTGATCAAACCGGATCTAACGAATATCTATCAGAATCCATCCAAAAAACGGCAAATTTCAAATTAGGGGGGGGGCTAACCCGTACCTAACCCCCCACCTGACACCCCCAATATCTCGGGAATGAAAGGAGATCTAACGTTAATTTTTGCTGATCAAACCGGATCTAACGAATATCTATCAGAATCCATCCAAAAAACGGCAAATTTCAAATTAGGGGGGACTAACCCGTACCTAACCCCCCACCTGACACCCCCAATATCTCGGGAACGAAAGGAGATCTAACGTTAATTTTTGCTGATCAAACTGGATCTAACGAATATCTATCAGAATCCATCCAAAAAACGGCAAATTTCAAATTACGGGGGGCTAACCCGTACCTAACCCCCCACCTTACACCCCCAATATCTCGGGAACAAATGGAGATCTAACATTAATTTTTGCTGATCAAACCGGATCTAACGAATATCTATCAGAATCCATCCAAAAAACGGCAAATTTCAAATTAGGGGGGGCTAACCCGTACCTACCCCCCCACCTGACACCCCCAATATCTCGGGAACGAAAGGAGATCTAACGTTAATTTTTGCTGATCAAACCGGATCTAACAAATATCTATCAGAATCCATCCAAAAAACGGCAAATATCAAATTAGGGGGGCTAACCCGTACCTAACCCCCCACCTGACACCCCCAATATCTCGGGAACAAAAGGAGATCTAACGTTAATTTTTGCTGATCAAACTGGATCTAACGAATATCTATCAGAATCCATCCAAAAAACGGCAAATTTCAAATTAGGGGGGGCTAACCCGTACCTAACCCCCCACCTGACACCCCCAATATCTCGGGAACAAAAGGAGATCTAACGTTAATTTTTGCTGATCAAACCGGATCTAACGAATATCTATCAGAATCCATCCAAAAAACGGCAAATTTCAAATTAGGGGGGGCTAACCCGTACCTAACCCCCCACCTGACACCCCCAATATCTCGGGAACGAATGGAGATCTAACGTTAATTTTTGCTGATCAAACCGGATCTAACGAATATCTATCAGAATCCATCCAAAAAACGGCAAATTTCAAATTAGGGGGGGCTAACCCGTACCTAACCCCCCACCTGACACCCCCAATATCTCGGGAACGAAAGAAGATCTAACGTTAATTTTTGCTGATCAAACCGTATCTAACAAATATCTATCAGAATCCATCCAAAAAACGGCAAATTTCAAATTAGGGGGGGCTAACCCGTACCTAACCCCCCACCTGACACCCCCAATATCTCGGGAACAAAAGGAGATCTAACGTTAATTTTTGCTGATCAAACCGGATCTAACGAATATCTATCAGAATCCATCCAAAAAATGGCAAATTTCAAATTAGGGGGGGCTAACCCATACCTAACCCCCCACCTGACACCCCCAATATCTCGGGAATGAAAGGAGATCTAACGTTAATTTTTGCTGATCAAACCGGATCTAACGAATATCTATCAGAATCCATCCAAAAAACGGCAAATTTCAAATTAGGGGGGGCTAACCCGTACCTAACGCCCCACCTGACACCCCCAATATCTCGGGAACGAAAGGAGATCTAACGTTAATTTTTGCTGATCAAACCGGATCTATCGAATATCTATCAGAATCCATCCAAAAAATGGCAAATTTCAAATTAGGGGGGGCTAACCCGTACCTAACGCCCCACCTGACACCCCCAATATCTCGGGAACGAAAGGAGATCTAACGTTAATTTTTGCTGATCAAACCGGATCTAACGAATATCTATCAGAATCCATCCAAAAAACGGCAAATTTCAAATTAGGGGGGGCTAACCCGTATCTAACCCCCCACCTGACACCCCCAATATCTCGGGAACGAATGGAGATCTAACGTTAATTTTTGCTGATCAAACCGGATCTAACGAATATCTATCAGAATCCATCCAAAAAATTGCAAATTTCAAATTAGGGGGGGCTAACCCGTACCTAACCCCCCACCTGACACCCCCAATATCTCGGGAATGAAAGGAGATCTAATGTTAATTTTTGCTGATCAAACCGGATCTAACGAATATCTATCAGAATCCATCCAAAAAACGGCAAATTTCAAATTAGGGGGGCTAACCCGTACCTAACCCCCCCACCTGACACCCCCAATATCTCGGGAACGAAAGGAGATCTAACGTTAATTTTTGCTGATCAAACCGGATCTAACGAATATCTATCAGAATCCATCCAAAAAACGGCAAATTTCAAATTAGGGGGGGCTAACCAGTACCTAACCCCCCACCTGACACCCCCAATATCTCGGGAACGAAAGGAGATCTAACGTTAATTTTTGCTGATCAAACCGGATCTAACGAATATCTATCAGAATCCATCCAAAAAACGGCAAATTTCAAATTAGGGGGGGCTAACCCGTACCTAACCCCCCACCTGACACCCCCAATATCTCGGGAACGAAAGGAGATCTAACGTTAATTTTTGCTGATCAAACCGGATCTAACGAATATCTATCAGAATCCATCCAAAAAACGGCAAATTTCAAATTAGGGGGGGCTAACCCGTACCTAACGCCCCACCTGACACCCCCAATATCTCGGGAACGAAAGGAGATCTAACGTTAATTTTTGCTGATCAAACCGGATCTAACGAATATCTATCAGAATCCATCCAAAAAACGGCAAATTTCAAATTAGGGGGGGCTAACCCGTACCTAACCCCCCACCTGACACCCCCAATATCTTGGGAACGAATGGAGATCTAACGTTAACTTTTGCTGATCAAACCGGATCTAACGAATATCTATCAGAATCCATCCAAAAAACGGCAAATTTCAAATTGGGGGGGCTAACCCGTACCTAACCCCCCACCTGACACCCCCAATATCTCGGGAATGAAAGGAGATCTAACGTTAATTTTTGCTGATCAAACCGGATCTAACGAATATCTATCAGAATCCATCCAAAAAACGGCAAATTTCAAATTAGGGGGGCTAACCCGTACCTAACCCCCCCACCTGACACCCCCAATATCTCGGGAATGAAAGGAGATCTAACGTTAGTTTTTGCTGATCAAACCGGATCTAACGAATATCTATCAGAATCCATCCAAAAAACGGCAAATTTCAAATTAGGGGGGGCTAACCCGTACCTAACCCCCCACCTGACACCCCCAATATCTTGGGAACGAATGGAGATCTAACGTTAACTTTTGCTGATCAAACCGGATCTAACGAATATCTATCAGAATCCATCCAAAAAACGGCAAATTTCAAATTGGGGGGGCTAACCCGTACCTAACCCCCCACCTGACACCCCCAATATCTCGGGAATGAAAGGAGATCTAACGTTAATTTTTGCTGATCAAACCGGATCTAACGAATATCTATCAGAATCCATCCAAAAAACGGCAAATTTCAAATTAGGGGGGCTAACCCGTACCTAACCCCCCAACCTGACACCCCCAATATCTCGGGAATGAAAGGAGATCTAACGTTAGTTTTTGCTGATCAAACCGGATCTAACGAATATCTATCAGAATCCATCCAAAAAACGGCAAATTTCAAATTAGGGGGGGCTAACCCGTACCTAACCCCCCACCTGACACCCCCAATATCTCGGGAACGAATGGAGATCTAACATTAATTTTTGCTGATCAAACCGGATCTAACGAATATCTATCAGAATCCATCCAAAAAACGGCAAATTTCAAATTAGGGGGGGCTAACCCGTACCTAACCCCCCACCTGACACCCCCAATATCTCGGGAACGAAAGGAGATCTAACGTTAATTTTTGCTGATCAAACCGGATCTAACAAATATCTATCAGAATCAATCCAAAAAACGGCAAATTTCAAATTAGGGGGGGCTAACCCGTACCTAACCCCCCACCTGACACCCCCAATATCTCGGGAACGAAAGGAGATCTAACGTTAATTTTTGCTGATCAAACTGGATCTAACGAATATCTATCAGAATCCATCCAAAAAACGGCAAATTTCAAATTAGGGGGGGCTAACCCGTACCTAACCCACCACCTGACACCCCCAATATCTCGGGAACGAATGGAGATCTAACATTAATTTTTGCTGATCAAACCGGATCTAACGAATATCTATCAGAATCCATCCAAAAAACGGCAAATTTCAAATTGGGGGGGGCTAACCCGTACCTACCCCCCCACCTGACACCCCCAATATCTCGGGAACGAAAGGAGATCTAACGTTAATTTTTGCTGATCAAACCGGATCTAACAAATATCTATCAGAATCCATCCAAAAAACGGCAAATATCAAATTAGGGGGGCTAACCCTTACCTAACCCCCCACCTGACACCCCCAATATCTCGGGAACAAAAGGAGATCTAACGTTAATTTTTGCTGATCAAACCGGATCTAACGAATATCTATCAGAATCCATCCAAAAAACGGCAAATTTCAAATTAGGGGGGGCTAACCCGTACCTAACGCCCCACCTGACACCCCCAATATCTCGGGAACGAAAGGAGATCTAACGTTAATTTTTGCTGATCAAACCGGATCTAACGAATATCTATCAGAATCCATCCAAAAAACGGCAAATTTCAAATTAGGGGGGGCTAACCCGTACCTAACCCCCCACCTGACACCCCCAATATCTTGGGAACGAATGGAGATCTAACGTTAACTTTTGCTGATCAAACCGGATCTAACGAATATCTATCAGAATCCATCCAAAAAACGGCAAATTTCAAATTGGGGGGGCTAACCCGTACCTAACCCCCCACCTGACACCCCCAATATCTCGGGAATGAAAGGAGATCTAACGTTAATTTTTGCTGATCAAACCGGATCTAACGAATATCTATCAGAATCCATCCAAAAAACGGCAAATTTCAAATTAGGGGGGCTAACCCGTACCTAACCCCCCCCACCTGACACCCCCAATATCTCGGGAATGAAAGGAGATCTAACGTTAGTTTTTGCTGATCAAACCGGATCTAACGAATATCTATCAGAATCCATCCAAAAAACGGCAAATTTCAAATTAGGGGGGGCTAACCCGTACCTAACCCCCCACCTGACACCCCCAATATCTTGGGAACGAATGGAGATCTAACGTTAACTTTTGCTGATCAAACCGGATCTAACGAATATCTATCAGAATCCATCCAAAAAACGGCAAATTTCAAATTGGGGGGGCTAACCCGTACCTAACCCCCCACCTGACACCCCCAATATCTCGGGAATGAAAGGAGATCTAACGTTAATTTTTGCTGATCAAACCGGATCTAACGAATATCTATCAGAATCCATCCAAAAAACGGCAAATTTCAAATTAGGGGGGCTAACCCGTACCTAACCCCCCCACCTGACACCCCCAATATCTCGGGAATGAAAGGAGATCTAACGTTAGTTTTTGCTGATCAAACCGGATCTAACGAATATCTATCAGAATCCATCCAAAAAACGGCAAATTTCAAATTAGGGGGGGCTAACCCGTACCTAACCCCCCACCTGACACCCCCAATATCTCGGGAACGAATGGAGATCTAACATTAATTTTTGCTGATCAAACCGGATCTAACGAATATCTATCAGAATCCATCCAAAAAACGGCAAATTTCAAATTAGGGGGGGCTAACCCGTACCTAACCCCCCACCTGACACCCACAATATCTCGGGAACGAAAGGAGATCTAACGTTAATTTTTGCTGATCAAACCGGATCTAACAAATATCTATCAGAATCAATCCAAAAAACGGCAAATTTCAAATTAGGGGGGGCTAACCCGTACCTAACCCCCCACCTGACACCCCCAATATCTCGGGAACGAAAGGAGATCTAACGTTAATTTTTGCTGATCAAACTGGATCTAACGAATATCTATCAGAATCCATCCAAAAAACGGCAAATTTCAAATTAGGGGGGGCTAACCCGTACCTAACCCCCCACCTGACACCCCCAATATCTCGGGAACGAATGGAGATCTAACATTAATTTTTGCTGATCAAACCGGATCTAACGAATATCTATCAGAATCCATCCAAAAAACGGCAAATTTCAAATTGGGGGGGGCTAACCCGTACCTACCCCCCCACCTGACACCCCCAATATCTCGGGAACGAAAGGAGATCTAACGTTAAATTTTGCTGATCAAACCGGATCTAACAAATATCTATCAGAATCCATCCAAAAAACGGCAAATATCAAATTAGGGGGGCTAACCCGTACCTAACCCCCCACCTGACACCCCCAATATCTCGGGAACAAAAGGAGATCTAACGTTAATTTTTGCTGATCAAACCGGATCTAACGAATATCTATCAGAATCCATCCAAAAAACGGCAAATTTCAAATTAGGGGGGGCTAACCCGTACCTAACCCCCCACCTGACACCCCCAATATCTCGGGAACGAAAGGAGATCTAACGTTAATTTTTGCTGATCAAACCGTATCTAACAAATATCTATCAGAATCCATCCAAAAAACGGCAAATTTCAAATTAGGGGGGGCTAACCCGTACCTAACCCCCCACCTGACACCCCCAATATCTCGGGAACAAAAGGAGATCTAACGTTAATTTTTGCTGATCAAACCGGATTTAACGAATATCTATCAGAATCCATCCAAAAAATGGCAAATTTCAAATTAGGGGGGGCTAACCCATACCTAACCCCCCACCTGACACCCCCAATATCTCGGGAATAAAAGGAGATCTAACGTTAATTTTTGCTGATCAAACCGGATCTAACGAATATCTATCAGAATCCATCCAAAAAACGGCAAATTTCAAATTAGGGGGGGCTAACCCATACCTAACCCCCCACCTGACACCCCCAATATCTCGGGAACGAAAGGAGATCTAACGTTAATTTTTGCTGATCAAACCGGATCTAACGAATATCTATCAGAATCCATCCAAAAAACGGCAAATTTCAAATTAGGGGGGGCTAACCCGCACCTAACGCCCCACCTGACACCCCCAATATCTCGGGAACGAAAGGAGATCTAACGTTAATTTTTGCTGATCAAACCGGATCTAACGAATATCTATCAGAATCCATCCAAAAAATGGCAAATTTCAAATTAGGGGGGGCTAACCCGTACCTAACGCCCCACCTGACACCCCCAATATCTCGGGAACGAAAGGAGATCTAACGTTAATTTTTGCTGATCAAACCGGATCTAACGAATATCTATCAGAATCCATCCAAAAAACGGCAAATTTCAAATTAGGGGGATTTAACCCGTATCTAACCCCCCACCTGACACCCCCAATATCTCGGGAACGAATGGAGATCTAACGTTAATTTTTGCTGATCAAACCGGATCTAACGAATATCTATCAGAATCCATCCAAAAAACTGCAAATTTCAAATTAGGGGGGGCTAACCCGTACCTAACCCCCCACCAGACACCCCCAATATCTCGGGAATGAAAGGAGATCTAATGTTAATTTTTGCTGATCAAACCGGATCTAACGAATATCTATCAGAATCCATCCAAAAAACGGCAAATTTCAAATTAGGGGGGCTAACCCGTACCTAACCCCCCACCTGACACCCCCAATATCTCGGGAACGAAAGGAGATCTAACGTTAATTTTTGCTGATCAAACCGGATCTAACGAATATCTATCAGAATCCATCCAAAAAACGGCAAATTTCAAATTAGGGGGGGCTAACCAGTACCTAACCCCCCACCTGACACCCCCAATATCTCGGGAACGAAAGGAGATCTAACGTTAATTTTTGCTGATCAAACCGGATCTAACAAATATCTATCAGAATCCATCCAAAAAACGGCAAATTTCAAATTAGGGGGGGCTAACCCGTACCTAACCCCCCACCTGACACCCCCAATATCTCGGGAACAAAAGGAGATCTAACGTTAATTTTTGCTGATCAAACCGGATCTAACGAATATCTATCAGAATCCATCCAAAAAACGGCAAATTTCAAATTAGGGGGGGGCTAACCCGTACCTAACCCCCCACCTGACACCCCCAATATCTCGGGAATGAAAGGAGATCTAACGTTAATTTTTGCTGATCAAACCGGATCTAACGAATATCTATCAGAATCCATCCAAAAAACGGCAAATTTCAAATTAGGGGGGACTAACCCGTACCTAACCCCCCACCTGACACCCCCAATATCTCGGGAACGAAAGGAGATCTAACGTTAATTTTTGCTGATCAAACTGGATCTAACGAATATCTATCAGAATCCATCCAAAAAACGGCAAATTTCAAATTACGGGGGGCTAACCCGTACCTAACCCCCCACCTTACACCCCCAATATCTCGGGAACAAATGGAGATCTAACATTAATTTTTGCTGATCAAACCGGATCTAACGAATATCTATCAGAATCCATCCAAAAAACGGCAAATTTCAAATTAGGGGGGGCTAACCCGTACCTACCCCCCCACCTGACACCCCCAATATCTCGGGAACGAAAGGAGATCTAACGTTAATTTTTGCTGATCAAACCGGATCTAACAAATATCTATCAGAATCCATCCAAAAAACGGCAAATATCAAATTAGGGGGGCTAACCCGTACCTAACCCCCCACCTGACACCCCCAATATCTCGGGAACAAAAGGAGATCTAACGTTAATTTTTGCTGATCAAACTGGATCTAACGAATATCTATCAGAATCCATCCAAAAAACGGCAAATTTCAAATTAGGGGGGGCTAACCCGTACCTAACCCCCCACCTGACACCCCCAATATCTCGGGAACAAAAGGAGATCTAACGTTAATTTTTGCTGATCAAACCGGATCTAACGAATATCTATCAGAATCCATCCAAAAAATGGCAAATTTCAAATTAGGGGGGGCTAACCCGTACCTAACCCCCCACCTGACACCCCCAATATCTCGGGAACGAATGGAGATCTAACGTTAATTTTTGCTGATCAAACCGGATCTAACGAATATCTATCAGAATCCATCCAAAAAACGGCAAATTTCAAATTAGGGGGGGCTAACCCGTACCTAACCCCCCACCTGACACCCCCAATATCTCGGGAACGAAAGGAGATCTAACGTTAATTTTTGCTGATCAAACCGTATCTAACAAATATCTATCAGAATCCATCCAAAAAATGGCAAATTTCAAATTAGGGGGGGCTAACCCGTACCTAACCCCCCACCTGACACCCCCAATATCTCGGGAACAAAAGGAGATCTAACGTTAATTTTTGCTGATCAAACCGGATCTAACGAATATCTATCAGAATCCATCCAAAAAACGGCAAATTTCAAATTAGGGGGGGCTAACCCGTACCTAACCCCCCACCTGACACCCCCAATATCTCGGGAACGAATGGAGATCTAACGTTAACTTTTGCTGATCAAACCGGATCTAACGAATATCTATCAGAATCCATCCAAAAAACGGCAAATTTCAAATTGGGGGGGCTAACCCGTACCTAACCCCCCACCTGACACCCCCAATATCTCGGGAATGAAAGGAGATCTAACGTTAATTTTTGCTGATCAAACCGGATCTAACGAATATCTATCAGAATCCATCCAAAAAACGGCAAATTTCAAATTAGGGGGGCTAACCCGTACCTAACCCCCCCACCTGACACCCCCAATATCTCGGGAATGAAAGGAGATCTAACGTTAGTTTTTGCTGATCAAACCGGATCTAACGAATATCTATCAGAATCCATCCAAAAAACGGCAAATTTCAAATTAGGGGGGGCTAACCCGTACCTAACCCCCCACCTGACACCCCCAATATCTCGGGAACGAATGGAGATCTAACATTAATTTTTGCTGATCAAACCAGATCTAACGAATATCTATCAGAATCCATCCAAAAAACGGCAAATTTCAAATTAGGGGGGGCTAACCCGTACCTAACCCCCCACCTGACACCCCCAATATCTCGGGAACGAAAGGAGATCTAACGTTAATTTTTGCTGATCAAACCGGATCTAACAAATATCTATCAGAATCAATCCAAAAAACGGCAAATTTCAAATTAGGGGGGGCTAACCCGTACCTAACCCCCCACCTGACACCCCCAATATCTCGGGAACGAAAGGAGATCTAACGTTAATTTTTGCTGATCAAACTGGATCTAACGAATATCTATCAGAATCCATCCAAAAAACGGCAAATTTCAAATTAGGGGGGGCTAACCCGTACCTAACCCCCCACCTGACACCCCCAATATCTCGGGAACGAATGGAGATCTAACATTAATTTTTGCTGATCAAACCGGATCTAATGAATATCTATCAGAATCCATCCAAAAAACGGCAAATTTCAAATTAGGGGGGGCTAACCCGTACCTAACCCCCCACCTGACACCCCCAATATCTCGGGAACGAAAGGAGATCTAACGTTAATTTTTGCTGATCAAACTGGATCTAACGAATATCTATCAGAATCCATCCAAAAAACGGCAAATTTCAAATTAGGGGGGGCTAACCCGTACCTAACCCCCCACCTGACACCCCCAATATCTCGGGAACGAATGGAGATCTAACATTAATTTTTGCTGATCAAACCGGATCTAACGAATATCTATCAGAATCCATCCAAAAAACGGCAAATTTCAAATTAGGGGGGGGCTAACCCGTACCTACCCCCCCACCTGACACCCCCAATATCTCGGGAACGAAAGGAGATCTAACGTTAATTTTTGCTGATCAAACCGGATCTAACAAATATCTATCAGAATCCATCCAAAAAACGGCAAATATCAAATTAGGGGGGCTAACCCGTACCTAACCCCCCACCTGACACCCCCAATATCTCGGGAACAAAAGGAGATCTAACGTTAATTTTTGCTGATCAAACCGGATCTAACGAATATCTATCAGAATCCATCCAAAAAACGGCAAATTTCAAATTAGGGGGGGCTAACCCGTACCTAACCCCCCACCTGACACCCCCAATATCTCGGGAACGAAAGGAGATCTAACGTTAATTTTTGCTGATCAAACCGTATCTAACAAATATCTATCAGAATCCATCCAAAAAACGGCAAATTTCAAATTAGGGGGGGCTAACCCGTACCTAACCCCCCACCTGACACCCCCAATATCTCGGGAACAAAAGGAGATCTAACGTTAATTTTTGCTGATCAAACCGGATCTAACGAATATCTATCAGAATCCATCCAAAAAATGGCAAATTTCAAATTAGGGGGGGCTAACCCATACCTAACCCCCCACCTGACACCCCCAATATCTCGGGAATAAAAGGAGATCTAACGTTAATTTTTGCTGATCAAACCGGATCTAACGAATATCTATCAGAATCCATCCAAAAAACGGCAAATTTCAAATTAGGGGGGGCTAACCCATACCTAACCCCCCACCTGACACCCCCAATATCTCGGGAACGAAAGGAGATCTAACGTTAATTTTTGCTGATCAAACCGGATCTAACGAATATCTATCAGAATCCATCCAAAAAACGGCAAATTTCAAATTAGGGGGGGCTAACCCGTACCTAACGCCCCACCTGACACCCCCAATATCTCGGGAACGAAAGGAGATCTAACGTTAATTTTTGCTGATCAAACCGGATCTAACGAATATCTATCAGAATCCATCCAAAAAATGGCAAATTTCAAATTAGGGGGGGCTAACCCGTACCTAACGCCCCACCTGACACCCCCAATATCTCGGGAACGAAAGGAGATCTAACGTTAATTTTTGCTGATCAAACCGGATCTAACGAATATCTATCAGAATCCATCCAAAAAACGGCAAATTTCAAATTAGGGGGGGCTAACCCGTATCTAACCCCCCACCTGACACCCCCAATATCTCGGGAACGAATGGAGATCTAACGTTAATTTTTGCTGATCAAACCAGATCTAACGAATATCTATCAGAATCCATCCAAAAAACTGCAAATTTCAAATTAGGGGGGGCTAACCCGTACCTAACCCCCCACCTGACACCCCCAATATCTCGGGAATGAAAGGAGATCTAATGTTAATTTTTGCTGATCAAACCGGATCTAACGAATATCTATCAGAATCCATCCAAAAAACGGCAAATTTCAAATTAGGGGGGCTAACCCGTACCTAACCCCCCACCTGACACCCCCAATATCTCGGGAACGAAAGGAGATCTAACGTTAATTTTTGCTGATCAAACCGGATCTAACGAATATCTATCAGAATCCATCCAAAAAACGGCAAATTTCAAATTAGGGGGGGCTAACCAGTACCTAACCCCCCACCTGACACCCCCAATATCTCGGGAACGAAAGGAGATCTAACGTTAATTTTTGCTGATCAAACCGGATCTAACAAATATCTATCAGAATCCATCCAAAAAACAGCAAATTTCAAATTAGGGGGGGCTAACCCGTACCTAACCCCCCACCTGACACCCCCAATATCTCGGGAACGAATGGAGATCTAACATTAATTTTTGCTGATCAAACCGGATCTAACGAATATCTATCAGAATCCATCCAAAAAACGGCAAATTTCAAATTAGGGGGGGCTAACCCGTACCTAACCCCCCACCTGACACCCCTAATATCTCGGGAACGAAAGGAGATCTAACGTTAATTTTTGCTGATCAAACTGGATCTAACGAATATCTATCAGAATCCATCCAAAAAACGGCAAATTTCAAATTAGGGGGGGCTAACCCGTACCTAACCCCCCACCTGACACCCCCAATATCTCGGGAACGAATGGAGATCTAACATTAATTTTTGCTGATCAAACTGGATCTAACGAATATCTATCAGAATCCATCCAAAAAACGGCAAATTTCAAATTAGGGGGGGGCTAACCCGTACCTACCCCCCCACCTGACACCCCCAATATCTCGGGAACGAAAGGAGATCTAACGTTAATTTTTGCTGATCAAACCGGATCTAACAAATATCTATCAGAATCCATCCAAAAAACGGCAAATATCAAATTAGGGGGGCTAACCCGTACCTAACCCCCCACCTGACACCCCCAATATCTCGGGAACAAAAGGAGATCTAACGTTAATTTTTGCTGATCAAACCGGATCTAACGAATATCTATCAGAATCCATCCAAAAAACGGCAAATTTCAAATTAGGGGGGGCTAACCCGTACCTAACCCCCCACCTGACACCCCCAATATCTCGGGAACGAAAGGAGATCTAATGTTAATTTTTGCTGATCAAACCGTATCTAACAAATATCTATCAGAATCCATCCAAAAAACGGCAAATTTCAAATTAGGGGGGGCTAACCCGTACCTAACCCCCCACCTGACACCCCCAATATCTCGGGAACAAAAGGAGATCTAACGTTAATTTTTGCTGATCAAACCGGATCTGACGAATATCTATCAGAATCCATCCAAAAAATGGCAAATTTCAAATTAGGGGGGGCTAACCCATACCTAACCCCCCACCTGACACCCCCAATATCTCGGGAATAAAAGGAGATCTAACGTTAATTTTTGCTGATCAAACCGGATCTAACGAATATCTATCAGAATCCATCCAAAAAACGGCAAATTTCAAATTAGGGGGGGTAACCCGTACCTAACCCCCCACCTGACACCCCCAATATCTCGGGAACGAAAGGAGATCTAACGTTAATTTTTGCTGATCAAACCGGATCTAACGAATATCTATCAGAATCCATCCAAAAAACGGCAAATTTCAAATTAGGGGGGGCTAACCCGTACCTAACGCCCCACCTGACACCCCCAATATCTCGGGAACGAAAGGAGATCTAACGTTAATTTTTGCTGATCAAACCGGATCTAACGAATATCTATCAGAATCCATCCAAAAAATGGCAAATTTCAAATTAGGGGGGGCTAACCCGTACCTAACGCCCCACCTGACACCCCCAATATCTCGGGAACGAAAGGAGATCTAACGTTAATTTTTGCTGATCAAACCGGATCTAACGAATATCTATCAGAATCCATCCAAAAAACGGCAAATTTCAAATTAGGGGGGGCTAACCCGTATCTAACCCCCCACCTGACACCCCCAATATCTCGGGAACGAATGGAGATCTAACGTTAATTTTTGCTGATCAAACCGGATCTAACGAATATCTATCAGAATCCATCCAAAAAACTGCAAATTTCAAATTAGGGGGGGCTAACCCGTACCTAACCCCCCACCTGACACCCCCAATATCTCGGGAATGAAAGGAGATCTAATGTTAATTTTTGCTGATCAAACCGGATCTAACGAATATCTATCAGAATCCATCCAAAAAACGGCAAATTTCAAATTAGGGGGGCTAACCCGTACCTAACCCCCCACCTGACACCCCCAATATCTCGGGAAAGAAAGGAGATCTAACGTTAATTTTTGCTGATCAAACCGGATCTAACGAATATCTATCAGAATCCATCCAAAAAACGGCAAATTTCAAATTAGGGGGGCTAACCAGTACCTAACCCCCCACCTGACACCCCCAATATCTCGGGAACGAAAGGAGATCTAACGTTAATTTTTGCTGATCAAACCGGATCTAACAAATATATATCAGAATCCATCCAAAAAACGGCAAATTTCAAATTAGGGGGGGCTAACCCGTACCTAACCCCCCACCTGACACCCCCAATATCTCGGGAACAAAAGGAGATCTAACGTTAATTTTTGCTGATCAAACCGGATCTAACGAATATCTATCAGAATCCATCCAAAAAACGGCAAATTTCAAATTAGGGGGGGGCTAACCCGTACCTAACCCCCCACCTGACACCCCCAATATCTCGGGAATGAAAGGAGATCTAACGTTAATTTTTGCTGATCAAACCGGATCTAACGAATATCTATCAGAATCCATCCAAAAAACGGCAAATTTCAAATTAGGGGGGACTAACCCGTACCTAACCCCCCACCTGACACCCCCAATATCTCGGGAACGAAAGGAGATCTAACGTTAATTTTTGCTGATCAAACTGGATCTAACGAATATCTATCAGAATCCATCCAAAAAACGGCAAATTTCAAATTACGGGGGGCTAACCCGTACCTAACCCCCCACCTTACACCCCCAATATCTCGGGAACAAATGGAGATCTAACATTAATTTTTGCTGATCAAACCGGATCTAACGAATATCTATCAGAATCCATCCAAAAAACGGCAAATTTCAAATTAGGGGGGGCTAACCCGTACCTACCCCCCCACCTGACACCCCCAATATCTCGGGAACGAAAGGAGATCTAACGTTAATTTTTGCTGATCAAACCGGATCTAACAAATATCTATCAGAATCCATCCAAAAAACGGCAAATATCAAATTAGGGGGGCTAACCCGTACCTAACCCCCCACCTGACACCCCCAATATCTCGGGAACAAAAGGAGATCTAACGTTAATTTTTGCTGATCAAACTGGATCTAACGAATATCTATCAGAATCCATCCAAAAAACGGCAAATTTCAAATTAGGGGGGGCTAACCCGTACCTAACCCCCCACCTGACACCCCCAATATCTCGGGAACAAAAGGAGATCTAACGTTAATTTTTGCTGATCAAACCGGATCTAACGAATATCTATCAGAATCCATCCAAAAAACGGCAAATTTCAAATTAGGGGGGGCTAACCCGTACCTAACCCCCCACCTGACACCCCCAATATCTCGGGAACGAATGGAGATCTAACGTTAATTTTTGCTGATCAAACCGGATCTAACGAATATCTATCAGAATCCATCCAAAAAACGGCAAATTTCAAATTAGGGGGGGCTAACCCGTACCTAACCCCCCACCTGACACCCCCAATATCTCGGGAACGAAAGAAGATCTAACGTTAATTTTTGCTGATCAAACCGTATCTAACAAATATCTATCAGAATCCATCCAAAAAACGGCAAATTTCAAATTAGGGGGGGCTAACCCGTACCTAACCCCCCACCTGACACCCCCAATATCTCGGGAACAAAAGGAGATCTAACGTTAATTTTTGCTGATCAAACCGGATCTAACGAATATCTATCAGAATCCATCCAAAAAATGGCAAATTTCAAATTAGGGGGGGCTAACCCATACCTAACCCCCCACCTGACACCCCCAATATCTCGGGAATGAAAGGAGATCTAACGTTAATTTTTGCTGATCAAACCGGATCTAACGAATATCTATCAGAATCCATCCAAAAAACGGCAAATTTCAAATTAGGGGGGGCTAACCCGTACCTAACGCCCCACCTGACACCCCCAATATCTCGGGAACGAAAGGAGATCTAACGTTAATTTTTGCTGATCAAACCGGATCTATCGAATATCTATCAGAATCCATCCAAAAAATGGCAAATTTCAAATTAGGGGGGGCTAACCCGTACCTAACGCCCCACCTGACACCCCCAATATCTCGGGAACGAAAGGAGATCTAACGTTAATTTTTGCTGATCAAACCGGATCTAACGAATATCTATCAGAATCCATCCAAAAAACGGCAAATTTCAAATTAGGGGGGGCTAACCCGTATCTAACCCCCCACCTGACACCCCCAATATCTCGGGAACGAATGGAGATCTAACGTTAATTTTTGCTGATCAAACCGGATCTAACGAATATCTATCAGAATCCATCCAAAAAATTGCAAATTTCAAATTAGGGGGGGCTAACCCGTACCTAACCCCCCACCTGACACCCCCAATATCTCGGGAATGAAAGGAGATCTAATGTTAATTTTTGCTGATCAAACCGGATCTAACGAATATCTATCAGAATCCATCCAAAAAACGGCAAATTTCAAATTAGGGGGGCTAACCCGTACCTAACCCCCCCACCTGACACCCCCAATATCTCGGGAACGAAAGGAGATCTAACGTTAATTTTTGCTGATCAAACCGGATCTAACGAATATCTATCAGAATCCATCCAAAAAACGGCAAATTTCAAATTAGGGGGGGCTAACCAGTACCTAACCCCCCACCTGACACCCCCAATATCTCGGGAACGAAAGGAGATCTAACGTTAATTTTTGCTGATCAAACCGGATCTAACGAATATCTATCAGAATCCATCCAAAAAACGGCAAATTTCAAATTAGGGGGGGCTAACCCGTACCTAACCCCCCACCTGACACCCCCAATATCTCGGGAACGAAAGGAGATCTAACGTTAATTTTTGCTGATCAAACCGGATCTAACGAATATCTATCAGAATCCATCCAAAAAACGGCAAATTTCAAATTAGGGGGGGCTAACCCGTACCTAACGCCCCACCTGACACCCCCAATATCTCGGGAACGAAAGGAGATCTAACGTTAATTTTTGCTGATCAAACCGGATCTAACGAATATCTATCAGAATCCATCCAAAAAACGGCAAATTTCAAATTAGGGGGGGCTAACCCGTACCTAACCCCCCACCTGACACCCCCAATATCTTGGGAACGAATGGAGATCTAACGTTAACTTTTGCTGATCAAACCGGATCTAACGAATATCTATCAGAATCCATCCAAAAAACGGCAAATTTCAAATTGGGGGGGCTAACCCGTACCTAACCCCCCACCTGACACCCCCAATATCTCGGGAATGAAAGGAGATCTAACGTTAATTTTTGCTGATCAAACCGGATCTAACGAATATCTATCAGAATCCATCCAAAAAACGGCAAATTTCAAATTAGGGGGGCTAACCCGTACCTAACCCCCCCACCTGACACCCCCAATATCTCGGGAATGAAAGGAGATCTAACGTTAGTTTTTGCTGATCAAACCGGATCTAACGAATATCTATCAGAATCCATCCAAAAAACGGCAAATTTCAAATTAGGGGGGGCTAACCCGTACCTAACCCCCCACCTGACACCCCCAATATCTTGGGAACGAATGGAGATCTAACGTTAACTTTTGCTGATCAAACCGGATCTAACGAATATCTATCAGAATCCATCCAAAAAACGGCAAATTTCAAATTGGGGGGGCTAACCCGTACCTAACCCCCCACCTGACACCCCCAATATCTCGGGAATGAAAGGAGATCTAACGTTAATTTTTGCTGATCAAACCGGATCTAACGAATATCTATCAGAATCCATCCAAAAAACGGCAAATTTCAAATTAGGGGGGCTAACCCGTACCTAACCCCCCCACCTGACACCCCCAATATCTCGGGAATGAAAGGAGATCTAACGTTAGTTTTTGCTGATCAAACCGGATCTAACGAATATCTATCAGAATCCATCCAAAAAACGGCAAATTTCAAATTAGGGGGGGCTAACCCGTACCTAACCCCCCACCTGACACCCCCAATATCTCGGGAACGAATGGAGATCTAACATTAATTTTTGCTGATCAAACCGGATCTAACGAATATCTATCAGAATCCATCCAAAAAACGGCAAATTTCAAATTAGGGGGGGCTAACCCGTACCTAACCCCCCACCTGACACCCCCAATATCTCGGGAACGAAAGGAGATCTAACGTTAATTTTTGCTGATCAAACCGGATCTAACAAATATCTATCAGAATCAATCCAAAAAACGGCAAATTTCAAATTAGGGGGGGCTAACCCGTACCTAACCCCCCACCTGACACCCCCAATATCTCGGGAACGAAAGGAGATCTAACGTTAATTTTTGCTGATCAAACTGGATCTAACGAATATCTATCAGAATCCATCCAAAAAATGGCAAATTTCAAATTAGGGGGGGCTAACCCGTACCTAACCCCCCACCTGACACCCCCAATATCTCGGGAACGAATGGAGATCTAACATTAATTTTTGCTGATCAAACCGGATCTAACGAATATCTATCAGAATCCATCCAAAAAACGGCAAATTTCAAATTGGGGGGGGCTAACCCGTACCTACCCCCCCACCTGACACCCCCAATATCTCGGGAACGAAAGGAGATCTAACGTTAATTTTTGCTGATCAAACCGGATCTAACAAATATCTATCAGAATCCATCCAAAAAACGGCAAATATCAAATTAGGGGGGCTAACCCTTACCTAACCCCCCACCTGACACCCCCAATATCTCGGGAACAAAAGGAGATCTAACGTTAATTTTTGCTGATCAAACCGGATCTAACGAATATCTATCAGAATCCATCCAAAAAACGGCAAATTTCAAATTAGGGGGGGCTAACCCGTACCTAACGCCCCACCTGACACCCCCAATATCTCGGGAACGAAAGGAGATCTAACGTTAATTTTTGCTGATCAAACCGGATCTAACGAATATCTATCAGAATCCATCCAAAAAACGGCAAATTTCAAATTAGGGGGGGCTAACCCGTACCTAACCCCCCACCTGACACCCCCAATATCTTGGGAACGAATGGAGATCTAACGTTAACTTTTGCTGATCAAACCGGATCTAACGAATATCTATCAGAATCCATCCAAAAAACGGCAAATTTCAAATTGGGGGGGCTAACCCGTACCTAACCCCCCACCTGACACCCCCAATATCTCGGGAATGAAAGGAGATCTAACGTTAATTTTTGCTGATCAAACCGGATCTAACGAATATCTATCAGAATCCATCCAAAAAACGGCAAATTTCAAATTAGGGGGGCTAACCCGTACCTAACCCCCCCACCTGACACCCCCAATATCTCGGGAATGAAAGGAGATCTAACGTTAGTTTTTGCTGATCAAACCGGATCTAACGAATATCTATCAGAATCCATCCAAAAAACGGCAAATTTCAAATTAGGGGGGGCTAACCCGTACCTAACCCCCCACCTGACACCCCCAATATCTTGGGAACGAATGGAGATCTAACGTTAACTTTTGCTGATCAAACCGGATCTAACGAATATCTATCAGAATCCATCCAAAAAACGGCAAATTTCAAATTGGGGGGGCTAACCCGTACCTAACCCCCCACCTGACACCCCCAATATCTCGGGAATGAAAGGAGATCTAACGTTAATTTTTGCTGATCAAACCGGATCTAACGAATATCTATCAGAATCCATCCAAAAAACGGCAAATTTCAAATTAGGGGGGCTAACCCGTACCTAACCCCCCCACCTGACACCCCCAATATCTCGGGAATGAAAGGAGATCTAACGTTAGTTTTTGCTGATCAAACCGGATCTAACGAATATCTATCAGAATCCATCCAAAAAACGGCAAATTTCAAATTAGGGGGGGCTAACCCGTACCTAACCCCCCACCTGACACCCCCAATATCTCGGGAACGAATGGAGATCTAACATTAATTTTTGCTGATCAAACCGGATCTAACGAATATCTATCAGAATCCATCCAAAAAACGGCAAATTTCAAATTAGGGGGGGCTAACCCGTACCTAACCCCCCACCTGACACCCCCAATATCTCGGGAACGAAAGGAGATCTAACGTTAATTTTTGCTGATCAAACCGGATCTAACAAATATCTATCAGAATCAATCCTAAAAACGGCAAATTTCAAATTAGGGGGGGCTAACCCGTACCTAACCCCCCACCTGACACCCCCAATATCTCGGGAACGAAAGGAGATCTAACGTTAATTTTTGCTGATCAAACTGGATCTAACGAATATCTATCAGAATCCATCCAAAAAACGGCAAATTTCAAATTAGGGGGGGCTAACCCGTACCTAACCCCCCACCTGACACCCCCAATATCTCGGGAACGAATGGAGATCTAACATTAATTTTTGCTGATCAAACCGGATCTAACGAATATCTATCAGAATCCATCCAAAAAACGGCAAATTTCAAATTGGGGGGGGCTAACCCGTACCTACCCCCCCACCTGACACCCCCAATATCTCGGGAACGAAAGGAGATCTAACGTTAATTTTTGCTGATCAAACCGGATCTAACAAATATCTATCAGAATCCATCCAAAAAACGGCAAATATCAAATTAGGGGGGCTAACCCGTACCTAACCCCCCACCTGACACCCCCAATATCTCGGGAACAAAAGGAGATCTAACGTTAATTTTTGCTGATCAAACCGGATCTAACGAATATCTATCAGAATCCATCCAAAAAACGGCAAATTTCAAATTAGGGGGGGCTAACCCGTACCTAACCCCCCACCTGACACCCCCAATATCTCGGGAACGAAAGGAGATCTAACGTTAATTTTTGCTGATCAAACCGTATCTAACAAATATCTATCAGAATCCATCCAAAAAACGGCAAATTTCAAATTAGGGGGGGCTAACCCGTACCTAACCCCCCACCTGACACCCCCAATATCTCGGGAACAAAAGGAGATCTAACGTTAATTTTTGCTGATCAAACCGGATTTAACGAATATCTATCAGAATCCATCCAAAAAATGGCAAATTTCAAATTAGGGGGGGCTAACCCATACCTAACCCCCCACCTGACACCCCCAATATCTCGGGAATAAAAGGAGATCTAACGTTAATTTTTGCTGATCAAACCGGATCTAACGAATATCTATCAGAATCCATCCAAAAAACGGCAAATTTCAAATTAGGGGGGGCTAACCCATACCTAACCCCCCACCTGACACCCCCAATATCTCGGGAACGAAAGGAGATCTAACGTTAATTTTTGCTGATCAAACCGGATCTAACGAATATCTATCAGAATCCATCCAAAAAACGGCAAATTTCAAATTAGGGGGGGCTAACCCGCACCTAACGCCCCACCTGACACCCCCAATATCTCGGGAACGAAAGGAGATCTAACGTTAATTTTTGCTGATCAAACCGGATCTAACGAATATCTATCAGAATCCATCCAAAAAATGGCAAATTTCAAATTAGGGGGGGCTAACCCGTACCTAACGCCCCACCTGACACCCCCAATATCTCGGGAACGAAAGGAGATCTAACGTTAATTTTTGCTGATCAAACCGGATCTAACGAATATCTATCAGAATCCATCCAAAAAACGGCAAATTTCAAATTAGGGGGGGCTAACCCGTATCTAACCCCCCACCTGACACCCCCAATATCTCGGGAACGAATGGAGATCTAACGTTAATTTTTGCTGATCAAACCGGATCTAACGAATATCTATCAGAATCCATCCAAAAAACTGCAAATTTCAAATTAGGGGGGGCTAACCCGTACCTAACCCCCCACCAGACACCCCCAATATCTCGGGAATGAAAGGAGATCTAATGTTAATTTTTGCTGATCAAACCGGATCTAACGAATATCTATCAGAATCCATCCAAAAAACGGCAAATTTCAAATTAGGGGGGCTAACCCGTACCTAACCCCCCACCTGACACCCCCAATATCTCGGGAACGAAAGGAGATCTAACGTTAATTTTTGCTGATCAAACCGGATCTAACGAATATCTATCAGAATCCATCCAAAAAACGGCAAATTTCAAATTAGGGGGGGCTAACCAGTACCTAACCCCCCACCTGACACCCCCAATATCTCGGGAACGAAAGGAGATCTAACGTTAATTTTTGCTGATCAAACCGGATCTAACAAATATCTATCAGAATCCATCCAAAAAACGGCAAATTTCAAATTAGGGGGGGCTAACCCGTACCTAACCCCCCACCTGACACCCCCAATATCTCGGGAACAAAAGGAGATCTAACGTTAATTTTTGCTGATCAAACCGGATCTAACGAATATCTATCAGAATCCATCCAAAAAACGGCAAATTTCAAATTAGGGGGGGGCTAACCCGTACCTAACCCCCCACCTGACACCCCCAATATCTCGGGAATGAAAGGAGATCTAACGTTAATTTTTGCTGATCAAACCGGATCTAACGAATATCTATCAGAATCCATCCAAAAAACGGCAAATTTCAAATTAGGGGGGACTAACCCGTACCTAACCCCCCACCTGACACCCCCAATATCTCGGGAACGAAAGGAGATCTAACGTTAATTTTTGCTGATCAAACTGGATCTAACGAATATCTATCAGAATCCATCCAAAAAACGGCAAATTTCAAATTACGGGGGGCTAACCCGTACCTAACCCCCCACCTTACACCCCCAATATCTCGGGAACAAATGGAGATCTAACATTAATTTTTGCTGATCAAACCGGATCTAACGAATATCTATCAGAATCCATCCAAAAAACGGCAAATTTCAAATTAGGGGGGGCTAACCCGTACCTACCCCCCCACCTGACACCCCCAATATCTCGGGAACGAAAGGAGATCTAACGTTAATTTTTGCTGATCAAACCGGATCTAACAAATATCTATCAGAATCCATCCAAAAAACGGCAAATATCAAATTAGGGGGGCTAACCCGTACCTAACCCCCCACCTGACACCCCCAATATCTCGGGAACAAAAGGAGATCTAACGTTAATTTTTGCTGATCAAACTGGATCTAACGAATATCTATCAGAATCCATCCAAAAAACGGCAAATTTCAAATTAGGGGGGGCTAACCCGTACCTAACCCCCCACCTGACACCCCCAATATCTCGGGAACAAAAGGAGATCTAACGTTAATTTTTGCTGATCAAACCGGATCTAACGAATATCTATCAGAATCCATCCAAAAAACGGCAAATTTCAAATTAGGGGGGGCTAACCCGTACCTAACCCCCCACCTGACACCCCCAATATCTCGGGAACGAATGGAGATCTAACGTTAATTTTTGCTGATCAAACCGGATCTAACGAATATCTATCAGAATCCATCCAAAAAACGGCAAATTTCAAATTAGGGGGGGCTAACCCGTACCTAACCCCCCACCTGACACCCCCAATATCTCGGGAACGAAAGGAGATCTAACGTTAATTTTTGCTGATCAAACCGTATCTAACAAATATCTATCAGAATCCATCCAAAAAATGGCAAATTTCAAATTAGGGGGGGCTAACCCGTACCTAACCCCCCACCTGACACCCCCAATATCTCGGGAACAAAAGGAGATCTAACGTTAATTTTTGCTGATCAAACCGGATCTAACGAATATCTATCAGAATCCATCCAAAAAACGGCAAATTTCAAATTAGGGGGGGCTAACCCGTACCTAACCCCCCACCTGACACCCCCAATATCTCGGGAACGAATGGAGATCTAACGTTAACTTTTGCTGATCAAACCGGATCTAACGAATATCTATCAGAATCCATCCAAAAAACGGCAAATTTCAAATTGGGGGGGCTAACCCGTACCTAACCCCCCACCTGACACCCCCAATATCTCGGGAATGAAAGGAGATCTAACGTTAATTTTTGCTGATCAAACCGGATCTAACGAATATCTATCAGAATCCATCCAAAAAACGGCAAATTTCAAATTAGGGGGGCTAACCCGTACCTAACCCCCCCACCTGACACCCCCAATATCTCGGGAATGAAAGGAGATCTAACGTTAGTTTTTGCTGATCAAACCGGATCTAACGAATATCTATCAGAATCCATCCAAAAAACGGCAAATTTCAAATTAGGGGGGGCTAACCCGTACCTAACCCCCCACCTGACACCCCCAATATCTCGGGAACGAATGGAGATCTAACATTAATTTTTGCTGATCAAACCGGATCTAACGAATATCTATCAGAATCCATCCAAAAAACGGCAAATTTCAAATTAGGGGGGGCTAACCCGTACCTAACCCCCCACCTGACACCCCCAATATCTCGGGAACGAAAGGAGATCTAACGTTAATTTTTGCTGATCAAACCGGATCTAACAAATATCTATCAGAATCAATCCAAAAAACGGCAAATTTCAAATTAGGGGGGGCTAACCCGTACCTAACCCCCCACCTGACACCCCCAATATCTCGGGAACGAAAGGAGATCTAACGTTAATTTTTGCTGATCAAACTGGATCTAACGAATATCTATCAGAATCCATCCAAAAAACGGCAAATTTCAAATTAGGGGGGGCTAACCCGTACCTAACCCCCCACCTGACACCCCCAATATCTCGGGAACGAATGGAGATCTAACATTAATTTTTGCTGATCAAACCGGATCTAATGAATATCTATCAGAATCCATCCAAAAAACGGCAAATTTCAAATTAGGGGGGGCTAACCCGTACCTAACCCCCCACCTGACACCCCCAATATCTCGGGAACGAATGGAGATCTAACATTAATTTTTGCTGATCAAACCGGATCTAACGAATATCTATCAGAATCCATCCAAAAAACGGCAAATTTCAAATTAGGGGGGGGCTAACCCGTACCTACCCCCCCACCTGACACCCCCAATATCTCGGGAACGAAAGGAGATCTAACGTTAATTTTTGCTGATCAAACCGGATCTAACAAATATCTATCAGAATCCATCCAAAAAACGGCAAATATCAAATTAGGGGGGCTAACCCGTACCTAACCCCCCACCTGACACCCCCAATATCTCGGGAACAAAAGGAGATCTAACGTTAATTTTTGCTGATCAAACCGGATCTAACGAATATCTATCAGAATCCATCCAAAAAACGGCAAATTTCAAATTAGGGGGGGCTAACCCGTACCTAACCCCCCACCTGACACCCCCAATATCTCGGGAACGAAAGGAGATCTAACGTTAATTTTTGCTGATCAAACCGTATCTAACAAATATCTATCAGAATCCATCCAAAAAACGGCAAATTTCAAATTAGGGGGGGCTAACCCGTACCTAACCCCCCACCTGACACCCCCAATATCTCGGGAACAAAAGGAGATCTAACGTTAATTTTTGCTGATCAAACCGGATCTAACGAATATCTATCAGAATCCATCCAAAAAATGGCAAATTTCAAATTAGGGGGGGCTAACCCATACCTAACCCCCCACCTGACACCCCCAATATCTCGGGAATAAAAGGAGATCTAACGTTAATTTTTGCTGATCAAACCGGATCTAACGAATATCTATCAGAATCCATCCAAAAAACGGCAAATTTCAAATTAGGGGGGGCTAACCCATACCTAACCCCCCACCTGACACCCCCAATATCTCGGGAACGAAAGGAGATCTAACGTTAATTTTTGCTGATCAAACCGGATCTAACGAATATCTATCAGAATCCATCCAAAAAACGGCAAATTTCAAATTAGGGGGGGCTAACCCGTACCTAACGCCCCACCTGACACCCCCAATATCTCGGGAACGAAAGGAGATCTAACGTTAATTTTTGCTGATCAAACCGGATCTAACGAATATCTATCAGAATCCATCCAAAAAATGGCAAATTTCAAATTAGGGGGGGCTAACCCGTACCTAACGCCCCACCTGACACCCCCAATATCTCGGGAACGAAAGGAGATCTAACGTTAATTTTTGCTGATCAAACCGGATCTAACGAATATCTATCAGAATCCATCCAAAAAACGGCAAATTTCAAATTAGGGGGGGCTAACCCGTATCTAACCCCCCACCTGACACCCCCAATATCTCGGGAACGAATGGAGATCTAACGTTAATTTTTGCTGATCAAACCAGATCTAACGAATATCTATCAGAATCCATCCAAAAAACTGCAAATTTCAAATTAGGGGGGGCTAACCCGTACCTAACCCCCCACCTGACACCCCCAATATCTCGGGAATGAAAGGAGATCTAATGTTAATTTTTGCTGATCAAACCGGATCTAACGAATATCTATCAGAATCCATCCAAAAAACGGCAAATTTCAAATTAGGGGGGCTAACCCGTACCTAACCCCCCACCTGACACCCCCAATATCTCGGGAACGAAAGGAGATCTAACGTTAATTTTTGCTGATCAAACCGGATCTAACGAATATCTATCAGAATCCATCCAAAAAACGGCAAATTTCAAATTAGGGGGGGCTAACCAGTACCTAACCCCCCACCTGACACCCCCAATATCTCGGGAACGAAAGGAGATCTAACGTTAATTTTTGCTGATCAAACCGGATCTAACAAATATCTATCAGAATCCATCCAAAAAACAGCAAATTTCAAATTAGGGGGGGCTAACCCGTACCTAACCCCCCACCTGACACCCCCAATATCTCGGGAACAAAAGGAGATCTAACGTTAATTTTTGCTGATCAAACCGGATCTAACGAATATCTATCAGAATCCATCCAAAAAACGGCAAATTTCAAATTAGGGGGGGGCTAACCCGTACCTAACCCCCCACCTGACACCCCCAATATCTCGGGAATGAAAGGAGATCTAACGTTAATTTTTGCTGATCAAACCGGATCTAACGAATATCTATCAGAATCCATCCAAAAAACGGCAAATTTCAAATTAGGGGGGACTAACCCGTACCTAACCCCCCACCTGACACCCCCAATATCTCGGGAACGAAAGGAGATCCAACGTTAATTTTTGCTGATCAAACTGGATCTAACGAATATCTATCAGAATCCATCCAAAAAACGGCAAATTTCAAATTACGGGGGGCTAACCCGTACCTAACCCCCCACCTTACACCCCCAATATCTCGGGAACAAATGGAGATCTAACATTAATTTTTGCTGATCAAACCGGATCTAACGAATATCTATCAGAATCCATCCAAAAAACGGCAAATTTCAAATTAGGGGGGGCTAACCCGTACCTACCCCCCCACCTGACACCCCCAATATCTCGGGAACGAAAGGAGATCTAACGTTAATTTTTGCTGATCAAACCGGATCTAACAAATATCTATCAGAATCCATCCAAAAAACGGCAAATATCAAATTAGGGGGGCTAACCCGTACCTAACCCCCCACCTGACACCCCCAATATCTCGGGAACAAAAGGAGATCTAACGTTAATTTTTGCTGATCAAACTGGATCTAACGAATATCTATCAGAATCCATCCAAAAAACGGCAAATTTCAAATTAGGGGGGGCTAACCCGTACCTAACCCCCCACCTGACACCCCCAATATCTCGGGAACAAAAGGAGATCTAACGTTAATTTTTGCTGATCAAACCGGATCTAACGAATATCTATCAGAATCCATCCAAAAAACGGCAAATTTCAAATTAGGGGGGGCTAACCCGTACCTAACCCCCCACCTGACACCCCCAATATCTCGGGAACGAATGGAGATCTAACGTTAATTTTTGCTGATCAAACCGGATCTAACGAATATCTATCAGAATCCATCCAAAAAACGGCAAATTTCAAATTAGGGGGGGCTAACCCGTACCTAACCCCCCACCTGACACCCCCAATATCTCGGGAACGAAAGGAGATCTAACGTTAATTTTTGCTGATCAAACCGTATCTAACAAATATCTATCAGAATCCATCCAAAAAACGGCAAATTTCAAATTAGGGGGGGCTAACCCGTACCTAACCCCCCACCTGACACCCCCAATATCTCGGGAACAAAAGGAGATCTAACGTTAATTTTTGCTGATCAAACCGGATCTAACGAATATCTATCAGAATCCATCCAAAAAATGGCAAATTTCAAATTAGGGGGGGCTAACCCATACCTAACCCCCCACCTGACACCCCCAATATCTCGGGAATGAAAGGAGATCTAACGTTAATTTTTGCTGATCAAACTGGATCTAACGAATATCTATCAGAATCCATCCAAAAAACGGCAAATTTCAAATTAGGGGGGGCTAACCCGTACCTAACTCCCCACCTGACACCCCCAATATCTCGGGAACGAAAGGAGATCTAACGTTAATTTTTGCTGATCAAACCGGATCTAACGAATATCTATCATAATCCATCCAAAAAACGGCAAATTTCAAATTAGGGGGGCTAACCCGTACCTAACGCCCCACCTGACACCCCCAATATCTCGGGAACGAAAGGAGATCTAACGTTAATTTTTGCTGATCAAACCGGATCTAACGAATATCTATCAGAATCCATCCAAAAAATGGCAAATTTCAAATTAGGGGGGGCTAACCCGTACCTAACGCCCCACCTGACACCCCCAATATCTCGGGAACGAAAGGAGATCTAACGTTAATTTTTGCTGATCAAACCGGATCTAACGAATATCTATCAGAATCCATCCAAAAAACGGCAAATTTCAAATTAGGGGGGGCTAACCCGTATCTCACCCCCCACCTGACACCCCCAATATCTCGGGAACGAATGGAGATCTAACATTAATTTTTGCTGATCAAACCGGATCTAACGAATATCTATCAGAATCCATCCAAAAAACTGCAAATTTCAAATTAGGGGGGGCTAACCCGTACCTAACCCCCCACCTGACACCCCCAATATCTCGGGAATGAAAGGAGATCTAATGTTAATTTTTGCTGATCAAACCGGATCTAACGAATATCTATCAGAATCCATCCAAAATACGGCAAATTTCAAATTAGGGGGGCTAACCCGTACCTAACCCCCCACCTGACACCCCCAATATCTCGGGAACGAAAGGAGATCTAACGTTAATTTTTGCTGATCAAACCGGATCTAACGAATATCTATCAGAATCCATCAAAAAAACGGCAAATTTCAAATTAGGGGGGGCTAACCAGTACCTAACCCCCCCACCTGACACCCCCAATATCTCGGGAACGAAAGGAGATCTAACGTTAATTTTTGCTGATCAAACCGGATCTAACGAATATCTATCAGAATCCATCCAAAAAACGGCAAATTTCAAATTAGGGGGGGCTAACCCGTACCTAACCCCCCACCTGACACCCCCAATATCTCGGGAACGAAAGGAGATCTAACGTTAATTTTTGCTGATCAAACCGGATCTAACGAATATCAATCAGAATCCATCCAAAAAACGGCAAATTTCAAATTAGGGGGGGCTAACCCGTACCTAACGCCCCACCTGACACCCCCAATATCTCGGGAACGAAAGGAGATCTAACGTTAATTTTTGCTGATCAAACCGGATCTAACGAATATCTATCAGAATCCATCCAAAAAACGGCAAATTTCAAATTAGGGGGGGCTAAACCGTACCTAACCCCCCACCTGACACCCCCAATATCTCGGGAACGAAAGGAGATCTAACGTTAATTTTTGCTGATCAAACCGGATCTAACGAATATCTATCAGAATCCATCCAAAAAACGGCAAATTTCAAATTAGGGGGGCTAACCCGTACCTAACGCCCCACCTGACACCCCCAATATCTCGGGAACGAAAGGAGATCTAACGTTAATTTTTGCTGATCAAACCGGATCTAACGAATATCTATCAGAATCCATCCAAAAAACGGCAAATTTCAAATTAGGGGGGGCTAACCCGTACCTAACCCCCCACCTGACACCCCCAATATCTCGGGAACGAAAGGAGATCTAACGTTAATTTTTGCTGATCAAACCGGATCTAACGAATATCTATCAGAATCCATCCAAAAAACGGCAAATTTCAAATTAGGGGGGCTAACCCGTACCTAACGCCCCACCTGACACCCCCAATATCTCGGGAACGAAAGGAGATCTAACGTTAATTTTTGCTGATCAAACCGGATCTAACGAATATCTATCAGAATCCATCCAAAAAACGGCAAATTTCAAATTAGGGGGGGCTAACCCGTACCTAACCCCCCACCTGACACCCCCAATATCTCGGGAACGAAAGGAGATCTAACGTTAATTTTTGCTGATCAAACCGGATCTAACGAATATCTATCAGAATCCATCCAAAAAACGGCAAATTTCAAATTAGGGGGGGCTAACCCGTACCTAACCCCCCACCTGACACCCCCAATATCTCGGGAACGAAAGGAGATCTAACGTTATTTTTTGCTGATCAAACCGGATCTAACGAATATCTATCAGAATCCATCCAAAAAACGGCAAATTTCAAATTAGGGGGGCTAACCCGTACCTAACCCCCCACCTGACACCCCCAATATCTCTGGAACGAATGGAGATCTAACGTTAATTTTTGCTGATCAAACCGGATCTAACGAATATCTATCAGAATCCATCCAAAAAACGGCAAATTTCAAATTAGGGGGGGCTAACCCGTACCTAACCCCCCACCTGACACCCCCAATATCTCGGGAATGAAAGGAGATCTAACGTTAATTTTTACTGATCAAACCGGATCTAACGAATATCTATCAGAATCCATCCAAAAAACGGCAAATTTCAAATTAGGGGGGGCTAACCCGTACCTAACCCCCCACCTGACACCCCCAATATCTCGGGAATGAAAGGAGATCTAATGTTAATTTTTGCTGATCAAACCGGATCTAACGAATATCTATCAGAATCCATCCAAAAAACGGCAAATTTCAAATTAGGGGGGCTAACCCGTACCTAACCCCCCACCTGACACCCCCAATATCTCGGGAACGAAAGGAGATCTAACGTTAATTTTTGCTGATCAAACCGGATCTAACGAATATCTATCAGAATCCATCCAAAAAACGGCAAATTTCAAATTAGGGGGGGGCTAACCCGTACCTAACGCCCCACCTGACACCCCCAATATCTCGGGAACGAAAGGAGATCTAACGTTAATTTTTGCTGATCAAACCGGATCTAACGAATATCTATCAGACTCCATCCAAAAAACGGCAAATTTCAAATTAGGGGGGGCTAACCCGTACCTAACCCCCCACCTGACACCCCCAATATCTCGGGAACGAAAGGAGATCTAACGTTAATTTTTGCTGATCAAACCGGATCTAACGAATATCTATCAGAATCCATCCAAAAAACGGCAAATTTCAAATTAGGGGGGGCTAACCCGTACCTAACCCCCCACCTGACACCCCCAATATCTCGGGAACGAAAGGAGATCTAACGTTAATTTTTGCTGATCAAACCGGATCTAACGAATATCTATCAGAATCCATCCAAAAAACGGCAAATTTCAAATTAGGGGGGGCTAACCCGTACCTAACGCCCCACCTGACACCCCCAATATCTCGGGAACGAAAGGAGATCTAACGTTATTTTTTGCTGATCAAACCGGATCTAACGAATATCTATCAGAATCCATCCAAAAAACGGCAAATTTCAAATTAGGGGGGGCTAACCCGTACCTAACCCCCCACCTGACACCCCCAATATCTCGGGAACGAATGGAGATCTAACGTTAATTTTTGCTGATCAAACCGGATCTAACGAATATCTATCAGAATCCATCCAAAAAACGGCAAATTTCAAATTAGGGGGGGCTAACCCGTACCTAACCCCCCACCTGACACCCTCAATATCTCGGGAATGAAAGGAGATCTAACGTTAATTTTTGCTGATCAAACCGGATCTAACGAATATCTATCAGAATCCATCCAAAAAACGGCAAATTTCAAATTAGGGGGGGCTAACCCGTACCTAACCCCCCACCTGACACCCCCAATATCTCGGGAACGAAAGGAGATCTAACGTTAATTTTTGCTGATCAAACCGGATCTAACAAATATCTATCAGAATCCATCCAAAAAATGGCAAATTTCAAATTAGGGGGGGCTAACCCCCCACCTGACACCCCCAATATCTCGGAAACGAAAGGAGATCTAATGCTAATTTTTGCTGATCAAACCGGATCTAACGAATATCTATCAGAATCCATCCAAAAAACGGCAAATTTCATAGTTGGGGAGGCTAGCTACGGGTTAGCCCCCCCTGGAAAAGATCGTAAATATCTCATTTTGTAGGGGTGATCTAACGTTAGTTTTGGTTGATCAAACCGGATCTAACAAAGATCTAACGAATGTAGTCATTTTTTACCCAAATTCTCACTAAGGGGGGGCTAACCCGGGGGTGGTGCAAAAAAGAGACCAATCTGCAACATGTGCACAGGCCATTAGAAAGCTGATCTTTTCTGTGCATGTTGGGACATGTCTATACATGCAGCAGACGCAGTAGAAGTTCAGTCAGATGAAACCACTGGAAGTGACAGGATGGCAAGTGCAGTACAATGCGGCTCTGCAAAGAAAGTGAGGGATTTGGAACTTCGTTCCATGTTTGTATGTCTCAATGGAATATGTATATCTCAATGCAAAGCTGGGTGAAGTATAAGGAATTCAGGAAAGATGGAAATCTTCAAAAACCATACATTTCTGCAAACATGCAATCGGGTTCTGATTCTTCCTGTCTGTCCTTTGAGCAACGTGAATCGACCTAAAAAGTTTCCTTTAAAAGACATTTAGTTTAAGGAATCGGAGCTAATACTAAGTTTATATTGAATAACCACACTTCAATGTGCTACAGAACAATCGCTAATATGAATGTTCTGTGCACATAAAATTTCATTGTTCTCAGCAACACATCACCAGCTTAATCAAAAAGATGTGCAACTGAGAATGATGATCTTTAAGCCAGCTAAAAAATCATCAGGATTTATCTTGTACGTTGAATGATTCCCATACTGTTTTAGACTGCCTGCTAGTTTGGAAAAGCTTTCCTCCATCCCTATATATGCAAGACCTTGAACGCAAGACCTTGAACGCCATGTCCTGTTCCTAACCATTATATCCCAGTCCTTCCCCGCCTATGCATCATGGTGGTTCTCTATCCACGGACCAGAAGGCTCTAGATAAACTCTATAGGTTCTAAGTTTAGGAGGTTTTGTGGCTTTCAGGATGTTTTTGAAAGACATTTAATTCTAACATTGAAGACTTTTTACATTAAAACGTTTCATCTAAAGTAGTGGCTAAAAGCTTTCTAAGTGTTTATGCCTTTGATGCATCTTTGTAAATTCTATCGAAGAATAGAAAGTTAATAAATCAAAAGTCGAACATAAATACAAATGGAAAGGGATGGCTTCCTCTGTGCTTTATTGTAAAACATCAAGTAAGCAGTACTAGAGATTATTCTAACAAAATATAACTTCAGTACTTAAATTTTTTACTGCATCTGCAGACTTCTGTTCCTGCATTATAAATAGGGGTCACCGGAGTCAGGCAGAAATGAAAAAGCGCAGCTTTATGTAAATCATAGCAAATTGCTGTTTTTTATCCTTCAGATTGTGCGAGATCCTGTCTTGCTTCACTGCATGGGCTGAAAAGTAACGTGCGCGGAGATGGGTTACACAAAGGATCATTTACTAAGACATACAGGTGACTTCAAGGGTTTGTCCACCCCTGAATTATATTAAAAAAATAGCCCAAAATTCTAAAAAATTGTATACTCCCCTAAACGATACCCTGACATTCCCCTTCCAGCTGCGTGGGAGTCCCCACTGGTCTCCGCACTTCCCCGTCACTGATGTAACCAGTGAGAGAGACTTTTGGGAACATCCCATAACTATGACTTAATTGTCTACATATCACAATCATGCATCTGACTAGGAATAGACCCCACTGTAATCTGACAGCCAGCGTTCTGTGCGACTGCACAGGTCTCACATGGCCAATTATTATCTTGTGCCACCCTCCGTACTTTGCAGGGAACCATCATACTTGATCTTGATCTTGTGCACCATGATCTTGTGCCACCCTCCATACTTTGTTAGGAACTTTGTGGGGAACTCATCAGAGCAGCCAAGACATACCATGCAGGCATCCACCCTTCTCCAGTCGGTGGGAATACAGTTGCTTGTGTCTGATCGCATCACCTAGTTGTCTACATATCACAATCGTACATCTGACTAGGTATAGACCTCACTATAATCTGACAGCCAGCATTATGTGTGACTGCACAGGTCTCACATGGCTATGACCAATTATTATCTTGTGCCACCCACCATGCTTTGCAGGGAACCATCATACTTGATATTGTGCACCATAATCTTGTACCACCATCCATACTTTGTTGGGAAATTTGTAGGGAACTCATCAGAGCAGCCAATACGTACCATGCAGGTATCCACCCTTCTTCAATCGGTGGGAATACAGTTGCTCGTGTCTGATCGCATGTGCTTTGGGGTCTATTAAACGTTGCTGTGCTCTGGTATCTTAAATTTTGTGCCATGAAAAATACAAAGATTACAAGATGTTTAGGGCGAGGGCATATGTCATGTGGCAAATTGAGTCAAAATGTTACTTAGTAATCATATGCCACATATACTTTCAAATGCTATTCAGTGGTTTTAGGAAAACTCTACTCAATATGAGCTTAAAAAAAAGCTTAAAGGGAAGGTGCCATCCAAAAAAATTTTTTTCAGCAATTGAAAAAATGTAAAGAATTAATGTTTACATTTTCTTAAAAAATATTATCGTTTGTTTTTAATTTTGCAAAATATGAAAAATAATTTTAAAAAGTTTGGCATTTCCACTTGTTAACACTAGGGGGAGCAGCTACTGAAATCTGGCACAAAAACCTATGACATCTATAGACACAGTGAGCAGCCATTTTGATGGGGCTTGCAAAGTTACTGATTGTCTTTGCATGTAAAGTGTGGATCAGAACAGGCCATCAATCAGCAGACATGTTTCCTGGATTTCTGTGGAGCAGACAACCAGACGGTCCATCCATGTGAATAAAACACAGCGCTCTTTGTACAATCCCTGGCACCGAACAGGGCGCCCCCCACAGACCAGCACACTGCTCTCCTGAAATACTCTGTGCTGCTGTCGCCCTGCTCCTTCCACCATACATCAGGCCCCTGTCCCCTCGGTTTCACACATCGCCAGGACGGGATCTGAGGAGAGGAATGGGGTCTTCGGTCACCGAGGATGGCAGGCAGCAAGGATTCTGGGAGCAGAGTGACAGCAGCACAGAGTATTTCAGGAGAGCAGTATCACATGGGATAGGATTAGATACACGGCTCAGCAGACAGTATTACAGATATGCCCACACTGGTGAAACTTCCAGCCCCCCCAATTATACACAAGACTATGGGCTGTATAAGTCACTGTCCTCCTCAGACAGCCATAAAAGCAAAGGTGTCAGATTACCGGAGATCACTGGGGCTGTGAGTGAGGAGGCGGAGACAGAGCAGGAGGACGCTGGAGCAGGAAGCACAGGGCTGAGCCTGGAGTAAGCAGGACAGAGGAGCATAGAGGAAAGTCACCCGCACTCACCACTCTCCATCCTCCGGCTCCAGTGAGCGCTTCTCTCCTCTGCTGACCACCTTCTCCATCTCTTCAGCCTCTCCTCACAACACAGGACCTGTTATGCCACAAGTGGTCCTGTGATAGAGGGTAAGTGGAGCTCAGCAGATAGCACTGGGCTACAGTAAAATGGCGCCCAGCCACACCTACAGCAGTGAATGGTGCAACCCACAGGGGCGTGCCCAGTTCTCTGCTACTGAGGCTGCAATGTGCGGTCGGAAGCCGACCGCAGTCTCCTATGTCCAGGGACGGCCATATTTGCAGACTGTATGAGTCCTCCACAGATCTGCAAATCAAGATGTCAGCGCCCAGTGGCTACATGACAACATTATTACAAACAAACCATAAATCCTAGTTAGTACAACATTTGCTGAAACAACATGTTTTGTAACCTACTATTTTTTTGCAAATTATATAAAATTGCGGCACCTTCCCTTTAAACTGTGATTTAGCTGCTCCACATCAACAGCAGCTCTTCTTCTGGCTGCTCAGTCGATGTTGCGTGACTGCCGATGTCATACTGATTGACAGCTGGCTCCCTGCAGTTAGGAAGCAGGGAGCCAGCTATCAATCAGCATGACGTCAGTAGTAACAACCCATTGGCAGAGCAGAGTGGAAGAGAAGCAGCTACTAAAATGTATTTCCCCACCAAGGTTGCACCACGCGCCTGTACTTGGTTTGAACAGTCATTTTGTACTGACAGACTCCCATTAAGACAATTTTTAAAAAGTGATAGTGGCTCTAGGAATAACACATCCTTTGTCTATTTCTACAGCTGTGAAGTCACTTCATACCCTAAATGACCAAATATCACATTTTATTGTGGCCAAGCCATCAGCCCTAGAAGATAATGAGGACATCTTCCATCCAACTGAGAAAGAGTCTTTAAAGAAGTCTATGATTATTATGAGACAACTCTTAGTTGAAGCCCAGGTAAGCAAATATATATTATTTGAGACTATTTGCATCAGTTTTGAAGCTGTAAATAACATATGACATTTGGTGCATGTTTTGTTTTCCAAGTTTGTTGCAATTCATGACAATTTAAGAGGATAGTTAAAGGGCTCAGAGTTGGATCAAGATGTGTTCAAAAGAGGCTGCCATTTTTCTGGATGAGAGGCAATAATAATAATAATTTGATTTCTATAGCGCCAACATATTCCGCAGCACTTTACATTTTAGAGGAGACTTGTACAGACAAAAGACTTTACAGCATAACAATAATCACATAAATCAACCATACAAGAAGAATGAGGGCCCTACTCGCAAGTTTACAATCTATGAGGAAATAGAGGAGACACGAAAGGTGGATAGTAACAATTGCCTTCATCGTTCCGACCAGTCATAATGTAAGAAATCAAAGAAATCAAGTGTTCATATAATGCTGCATGAACTGGTTATCAGCCTGAATATGTAAAAGTACAGAGACATAGGGCTATTAAATGCATAAAGCATGTGAGAACATGATACAAGGGACCTGGTTATGGTAAAAAGTTTGAATGGGCAACACCTTGATAGTTAGATTAATGTGAGGAGGCGGTAGACCAGTCTGAAGAAATGCGTTTTTAGGGCACGCTTAAAACTATGGGTACTGGGGATTAATCGAATTGTCCTGGATAAAGCATTCCAAGAAATTGGCACAGCACATGAGACGTCTTGGAAACAGGAGTGGGAGGTTCTGATTATTCAGGATATCAACCTCAGTTCATTAGCAGAATGGAGGGCATGGGTAGGGTGGTAGACTGAGACGAGGGAGGAGATGTAGGGTGGTGCTGAACCATGGAGTGCTTTGTGGGTGAGAGTAATAAGTTTATATTGAATTCTGGAGTGGATGGGTAACCAGTGCAATGACTGGCACAAGGTAGAGGCATCAGTGTAACAGTTGGTGAGGAATATTATCCTATGATCCTGGCTGCAGCATTCAAGACAGATTGGAGAGGCAAGAGTTTGGTAAGCGAAAGACCGATTAGTAGAGAATTACAATAGTCCAGACGAGAATGAATAAGAGAAACAGTAAGAGTTTTTGCAGAATCCAAAGTAAAAAAAGGTCGAATTCTAGAAATGTTTTTGAGGTGCAGATACCAAGATCAAGCCAGTGATCAGATGTGGAGGGTGAATGCAAGCTCTGAATCAAGTATGACCCCAAAACAGCTGGCATGTTGCTGGGGAGTAATGATAGAACCACACACGGAAATGGCAATGTCGGACATAGGTAGATTAGTAGAGGGAGGAAACACAAGGAGTTCAGTGTTTGAAAGCTTCAGTTTCAGATAGAGGGAGATAGCTGTAAGACAATCACCCGTGTTTTCTAATAATGCAGGAGTGATGTCAGGAGTAGAGGTGTAAATTTGGGTGTCATCAGCATAGAGCTGGTACTGGAAACCAAATCTACTGATTGTTTATCCAATAGGGGCAGTATACAAGGAGAAGTGCAGGGGGCCTGGGACTGATCCTTGAGGAACCCCAACAGTAAGGGGAAGATGAGAGGAGGAGGAGGAGCCAGCAAAAGAAACAGTGAAGGAGCGGTCAGATAGGTAGGAGGAGAACCAGGAGAGAATGGTGTCCTTGAGGAAGAGCTGATGATCCAGTGTCGAATGCTGCACAGAGATCCACGAGAATTTGCAGTGAATATTGACCATTAGATTTAGCTGTTAGTAGATCATTAGAGACTTTATTAAGGGCAGTTTCAGCAGAGTGTAAAAAACGGAAACCAGATTGAAGAGGGTCGAGAAGAGAGTTATCTGCGATATAGCAGATAAGACCGGAGTGGACCAAGTGTTCCAGGAGTTTAGAGATGAAGGGAAGATTAGAGATAGGTCTATAGTTAGCAGCACGGTTTTGGTTGAGATATGGTTTTTTAAGCAATGGATGCATGATAGCATGCTTAAATGAGGAGGGAAATAATCGGAAGAGATAGAGAGATTGAGTATTTTTGTTAGGTGAGTGGTGAGAGCAGGGGAAAGGGACTGGAGGAGATGTGACGGAATAGGGTCACTGGTGCAAGTAGTGGGTGAGAAGATGCAAGGAACCTGTTCACTTCTTCTTCTGTGACTGACTCAAATTCAGAGGGCGAGCTAGATGCAGCGTAGGAGAGAGAACAATGCATAGTATGAGGGGATTGGGAGATAATTTCCTGTCAGATATGGTCAGTTTTTACTTTGAAATAATTGGCCGGATCATCAGCTCGGAGATCCGCGGTTGGGGCCTGCACTCTTGGGTTGAGTAGGGAATGAAAAGTGTCAAAGAGACGTTTAGGATTATTGGATAGTGAGGTGATGAGGGTGTTGAAATAGGTTTGCTTGGAGAGGTGAAGGGCGGTATGTTTTGAGCATAAACTTATCATGGATGAACACAATACTTGCATAATTACTATCCAGATTCCAGGCCATAGGATGGAGGAGAATTTAGGGCGCACAATTGGCTCTACCAACAATCTTCAGCTTTTTTTAAACTTTTCATTTTTTTTAATTTTGCAAAAAATAACGCATTTTCAAATGCGAACTGGATTCTTGAAGGAGAATCCAGTTCGGATTTGAAAATGCGTTATTTTCCATAATGAAAAAAAACCTTCAAGTACTACAAGTCGCAAAATTGCTTAACGCGCCTTTGGTACCTGCAAACTTCTCCTCCATTATATAATCATTTATTCATAATTTTTGGTACAGCAAAGCATATGGTCCACATGGCAGCAACCTGTTATTACACATTCATGAGTGTTATGCCTCCAGTACAACCATAACTGGTGAGTGCAATATCTCACGCTATCCCATACTACTCTACCTCTAATAGATAGTCCTGCACATGCTCTTTCTTTATTTTTAAGGAGCAAATTCATAATTCTTTTCAAGTAATGTCTGAATAATACCAATACACAGTGCCAATAAAATACCCCCCGATAAAGAACATTGTGCGAAACATGCATCTAATGAGGTGGGCACCACAATCTCTTATTATTGGTGCAGTGTTTCTGAATTTGTGCTCATTGTGACTTTTTTTACTACTAATATTAATTATTTTTATTTCCGTTTTCATATATTCATTCCTCATTAATTTTTGCATTTATGATATTCTGTTACAAATGGTAGTATCATTTGATTATCTGTGCCTTATATAGTTGCTATATTGTGGTATGTATACCTATAACAAAAATTTACCAACCTTTTCTGGGTTCACCTTTATACTACTTTGATTGTATTTTTACCTCTTTATGTGCCTTTTTCTGGGTTCACCTTTATACCACTTTGATTGCATGTTTCACCTCTTTATGTGCCTTTTCTGGGTTCACCTTTATACCACTTTGATTGCATTTTTCACCTCTTTATGTGCCTAACTTTATACACAGGGTTCTTCATAGTCCCACCTCTGTGTCATTGTGTGGATACATTTTGATCGTCTTTTAACACTTTTATCTTATACATTTTCAATAAAGGTTATGACTTTTTATATCATATTTGTATTATTTGGTCATTTTCACGCTTCCTCTATGGGTCCACTAGATATTTCTCGCTTGTGACCTTACACTTATTCTCCTTGGACTGCGTTGGTGTAATAAACCACCGTTATACCCACATAGTAGCGGCATATATTTCCTTTACAGTACAACTTGAGCCTTGATGTTTTGGTGGAGGTAGTATAGAGGAGGCCTCCAAGTGGTGGAGGCTGAGGGACAGTTGCCCCTTGGGCCACATCCTATAATCTAGATCTTCAAGTAATTATATATATTTTTGCCATTTCTAGAAAATCACACTTATTTTCATCCTTGACTGAATTCTATTTCAGAACTTCCCATGCACTTTAGGATCTGGAGGAAAGAAGATGTGATATTAGCACAGCGAGATCTAAAGGTTATAAGCCAAGAGTTCACTTCCTTGAGTTATGGTAAATAATCCCAAGATTTATAAACCACAATCCCTACAAATGAAAGACATTTCTGTGCAGAACATTAAAAAAAAATTCAAAGGACCCAGGCACATTGCCAATCTTGGTTGTTTTTGCAGCTTTCCGCAGATTATCTCTTTTCTTTATAGAGAAGAATCGTCAATATAAGAAGCGATATCTTAGCTGTGTCACACGCCTTTCTCCAAAGAGCCGCAATTAAAAGAAAACTCCTATCTGTTATTTTTCAGCTTGTTTAGAAGTGTTCTACATAGAAAAATAAATCAAGGTGTATAACAGATCTCTGCGCAGAGATTATCTGGCAGGGAAGGTCAAGACAGAATGGAAGGCGAGGAAGCAGAAAGATGGCGAAAGGTCATATTCCTTCTGTTACTATCTATGGGAATTTTTTGAAAATAATTGCAAAAATGCTAAAATTAATATTACATATTGCAAATACCGTAATATGAAGTGCCGTAACTTTGCAAATATACTTGAATTAAAATGTCTCACTTTTGTAAATACAGCTCCTGTACAGATTTATGTGTTTCATAAAATATATATATATATCTTTGTGCCGTGTTAGCCAGTAGATAGAAAATATTAGGCCAGCGTCACACTAGAGAAGAATATGGATGAGTGAGAGGCGTTAAAAACACGCATTGCACACGGACCAATGATTCTCTATGGGTTGCTCCCATCAGCCATATTTTTGTCGCGTATTTTTTACGGTCTGTGCCAATCACAGCATGCTGCGATTGTCAGCGTAATACTACGACCATAGTACGCCAATGCAAGTCTATGGGTACGCAAAAACAACGCATTACACACGGACCACACGTGTGACTTGCGAGAAATACGCAGGACTTTGGCAGGTGACAGGAAATAGGCCAACCAATCATCAGGAAGCGTAGACATGCAAATTAGCTCAAAAAGCGCTCTAGACATCCAGGAAGTACGCCTCCACGGAGTACAGCATCATGTCTAGCCACATTAATGTGGAGCTCTTAATTGTTTTGGTCCAGGAAAGGCCCAAACTTTGGGACCAACGGGATGCCCATTATTCAGACCGGGCCCGAAAAGAGGCGTCATGGAGGTGCATCTGTATGCATATGTTTCCAGACTTTGCCCAACAGCCACGTGAGGAGCAACAACAAATTCGTAAGTAATTGCCTTTTTTACCAATCAGCTTAAAGGCCAGAAGTGAGCTTTTTGAAAAGTAGCCTCTACAATCCTATACTGTGTATGTAGGTATCCCTGTTTGCTAATGAAAAATTTAGCTAAAAACCACCCCCTACTAGGCCACATGACTATGTGAAATGTTAGGAATATTGCTTGGCACATTTCACAAAGGTTAAAGTCCATTTTCACTTCACCTTGCAGTTGAGGATGTGATGAGACGCTGGTGCAGCATCCGCAACCAGGACCGGCGGGAAAGACAGCAGAGGGCCAGGAGTCGGGCAGCAGCACCGACCAAGTGGAAATACATATATTTTGACCGCTTGTCATTTTTGGCACCCAGTATGGATCTCAGACCGTACGTACAGACATCACACTACATGACACATATGCTTTTTAGGGTCAGAGCTACATTTTATTTTTTGCACATTTCCTAACAGAACTCAGTCCAACCTCACAGAGAGGGAGACAGGGTCAGATACTGAGCCCATTATAGACCCGGATGGGGGATGTGAAGAGGTGGCTGGCCCATGTTCTGACCCGAGTTTTTGCAACCCCCAAGCTCAATATGGCCACTTGTACCAACCCGGTGTTGGAGGCTGACCCCAACCTGGGTTTGGACGACATGGTTATATTGGGGGGTATGATGGACGTGGCTACAATCAGCGACAGGATTTTAATCGCCATTATCCTTATGGTCTCTTTGGTGCGCAGCTACATGACCATGGCCACATATTCCCACAGGGCCAAGAACAACCACCCCAACAGGGTGATGGTCAAGCTGGGCATCCCAACCCCCAACAAAGAGATGAAAGCCTCCCGCCATCACCTCCGCCAAGCTACCAGCAGTTATAACAACAAAAAGTTGTTTATGTTTTTGTGTTAGAAAATAATTTTTTCTTGTTACCTATTTGGGTGTCAAAATAATATAATGTTCTATACAGAAAAGGCTAAATGGCCAGGGCAATATCTGCCATATGACCAAAATATGGTCAACAGTAGAGTTGAGCGAAACGGGTCGAAAAAATTCAAAAGTCGCCGACTTTTGGCAAAGTCGGGTTTCATGAAACGAAACCCGACCCTAGGATGAGGTCGGCCACGAGGTCGGCGACTTACGCGCCAAAGTCGCGTTTCAAAAGTTTGTTTTGCGCTCTTTTTCAGCCAATCAGGATCCACGGACACTGTGGGCAACGTGATGACCTAGGCACGGGTCACCACCATCTTTCAGAAGGGCATGCAAGTGATTGGCTTGCTTTGGTGGGCGTCACAGGGGGTATAAAAGGGCGTGCACGCCGACCGCCATCTTACTTCTGCCGATCTTAGTATAGGGAGAGGTTGCTGCTGATTCTGTAGGGAGAGCGTTAGGCAGGGAAGAAGACAAAAGAACTGCTTCTGCTGCTAGCGATTTGGCCTGCACAACACACAAGTCACTGTGTGTGCAGTGCAAGGGGAGGCTATATTGTGGTGTATCAGTGGTGTTGGTTGTTGGGCTGCCTTCTAAGGCTTCCTGACACGCTGGCATTGCTGTTTACCCACTGCTCCGCAAACTGCTTTTTTAAAAGCAATCCAATCTCCCTTATCCTCTAGTCACTTTTGTCACAGCTGTGCCATCGAGCGTGTCACATAGCGCTCAGATATCAGTGGGCCTCACACAATCCACAAGTGTCCAGTGTCCAAAAGTGTACGCAGAGATTCAAAATCTCCATTATCCTCTCGTCACTTTGGTCACAGGCAGCTGTGCCATCGAGCGTGTCACATAGCGCTCAGATATCAGTGGGCCTCACACAATCTACAAGTGTCCAGTGTCCAAAAGTGTACGCAGAGATTCAAAATCTCCATTATCCTCTCGTCTCTTTGGTCACAGGCAGCTGTGCCATCGAGCGTGTCACATAGCGCTCAGATATCAGTGGGCCTCACACAATCTACAAGTGTCCAGTGTCCAAAAGTGTACGCAGAGATTCAAAATCTCCATTATCCTCTCGTCACTTTGGTCACAGGCAGCTGTGCCATCGAGCGTGTCACATAGCGCTCAGATATCAGTGGGCCTCACACAATCCACAAGTGTCCAGTGTCCAAAAGTGTACGCAGAGATTCAAAATCTCCATTATCCTCTCATCACTTTGGTCACAGGCAGCTGTGCCATCGAGCGTGTCACATAGCGCTCAGATATCAGTGGGCCTCACACAATCTACAAGTGTCCAGTGTCCAAAAGTGTACGCAGAGATTCAAAATCTCCATTATCCTCTCGTCACTTTGGTCACAGGCAGCTGTGCCATCGAGCGTGTCACATAGCGCTCAGATATCAGTGGGCCTCACACAATCTACAAGTGTCCAGTGTCCAAAAGTGTACGCAGAGATTCAAAATCTCCATTATCCTCTCGTCACTTTGGTCACAGGCAGCTGTGCCATCGAGCGTGTCACATAGCGCTCAGATATCAGTGGGCCTCACACAATCTACAAGTGTCCAGTGTCCAAAAGTGTACGCAGAGATTCAAAATCTCCATTATCCTCTCGTCTCTTTGGTCACAGGCAGCTGTGCCATCGAGCGTGTCACATAGCGCTCAGATATCAGTGGGCCTCACACAATCTACAAGTGTCCAGTGTCCAAAAGTGTACGCAGAGATTCAAAATCTCCATTATCCTCTCGTCACTTTGGTCACAGGCAGCTGTGCCATCGAGCGTGTCACATAGCGCTCAGATATCAGTGGGCCTCACACAATCCACAAGTGTCCAGTGTCCAAAAGTGTACGCAGAGATTCAAAATCTCCATTATCCTCTCATCACTTTGGTCACAGGCAGCTGTGCCATCGAGCGTGTCACATAGCGCTCAGATATCAGTGGGCCTCACACAATCTACAAGTGTCCAGTGTCCAAAAGTGTACGCAGAGATTCAAAATCTCCATTATCCTCTCGTCACTTTGGTCACAGGCAGCTGTGCTATCGAGCGTGTCACATAGCGCTCAGATATCAGTGGGCCTCACACAATCCACAAGTGTCCAGTGTCCAAAAGTGTACGCAGAGATTCAAAATCTCCATTATCCTCTCGTCACTTTGGTCACAGGCAGCTGTGCCATCGAGCGTGTCACATAGCGCTCAGATATCAGTGAGCCTCACACAATCCACAAGTGTCCAGTGTCCAAAAGTGTACGCAGAGATTCAAAATCTCCATTATCCTCTCGTCACTTTGGTCACAGGCAGCTGTGCCATCGAGCGTGTCACATAGCGCTCAGATATCAGTGGGCCTCACACAATCCACAAGTGTCCAGTGTCCAAAAGTGTACGCAGAGATTCAAAATCTCCATTATCCTCTCGTCACTTTGGTCACAGGCAGCTGTGCCATCGAGCGTGTCACATAGCGCTCAGATATCAGTGGGCCTCACACAATCTACAAGTGTCCAGTGTCCAAAAGTGTACGCAGAGATTCAAAATCTCCATTATCCTCTCGTCACTTTGGTCACAGGCAGCTGTGCCATCGAGCGTGTCACATAGTGCTCAGATATCAGTGGGCCTCACACAATCTACAAGTGTCCAGTGTCCAAAAGTGTACGCAGAGATTCAAAATCTCCATTATCCTCTCGTCACTTTGGTCACAGGCAGCTGTGCCATCGAGCGTGTCACATAGCACTCAGATATCAGTGGGCCTCACACAATCCACAAGTGTCCAGTGTCCAAAAGTGTACGCAGAGATTCAAAATCTCCATTATCCTCTCGTCACTTTGGTCACAGGCAGCTGTGCCATCGAGCGTGTCACATAGCGCTCAGATATCAGTGGGCCTCACACAATCTACAATTGTCCAGTGTCCAAAAGTGTACGCAGAGATTCAAAATCTCCATTATCCTCTCGTCACTTTGGTCACAGGCAGCTGTGCCATCGAGCGTGTCACATAGCGCTCAGATATCAGTGGGCCTCACACAATCTACAAGTGTCCAGTGTCCAAAAGTGTACGCAGAGATTCAAAATCTCCATTATCCTCTCGTCACTTTGGTCACAGGCAGCTGTGCCATCGAGCGTGTCACATAGCGCTCAGATATCAGTGGGCCTCACACAATCCACAAGTGTCCAGTGTCCAAAAGTGTACGCAGAGATTCAAAATCTCCATTATCCTCTCGTCACTTTGGTCACAGGCAGCTGTGCCATCGAGCGTGTCACATAGCGCTCAGATATCAGTGGGCCTCACACAATCCACAAGTGTCCAGTGTCCAAAAGTGTACGCAGAGATTCAAAATCTCCATTATCCTCTCGTCACTTTGGTCACAGGCAGCTGTGCCATCGAGCGTGTCACATAGCGCTCAGATATCAGTGGGCCTCACACAATCTACAAGTGTCCAGTGTCCAAAAGTGTACGCAGAGATTCAAAATCTCCATTATCCTCTCGTCACTTTGGTCACAGGCAGCTGTGCCATCGAGCGTGTCACATAGCGCTCAGATATCAGTGGGCCTCACACAATCCAAAAGTGTCCACTGTCCACAAGTGTGTGCAGAAATTCTAAATCTCCCCTGTCCTATAGACACCTTGTACCTTGTTTTACATTACTATATAGTTTGTTGGATTTTGTCTACATTTCTACCAAAAATGAGGAAGGCTGGTGGAAGAGGCCGTGGAATTGGGCGGGGGTTGGCAGCTGGTAATGATGGAATTGGTGGTGGATCTGATGGTAGTGGCAAGAGCAAAATAGGACCGAATGCAGGAGGTGCTGACCCTGCGTCATCGTCTGGCTACGTAAGGCCTCGAACGCTTAGTTTTCTAGGAGTTGGCAAACCGCTTTTAAAGGCAGAGCATCAGGAAAAAGTTTTGTCTTACATTGCTGACTCAGCCTCCAGCTCTATCGCCTCCTCTTCTTCAGTTGTAAAAAGTAAAAGCACTGAGTCATCATTGGAGGCTCATGTTCATGAACCACACCTTTCCTTGTGTCCTTCACCCCAACCAAGATTGAAGGATGACGCAGGCCATACTACTGATTACTCCATGGAGCTGTTTTCACATACCATGCCTGGATTATCAAGTCAAATGGTGAATTACCCAGGCCAAGATGAATCTGACATGGAGTGCACTGATGCACAGCCGCTGATGGATGATTCTGCTGGTACATTCACTCAGAGCACTACATTGTCCTCGCAGTGTACAGAGCCAGATTTTGACCCTGATGAGACTCAGGTGCCCCTTCCCGCACACTATACCACCATACACGGTGACACAGAGAAAGGTGCACATGACATAGAAGAGGAGGTGATGGATGACCCAGTTGTTGACCCAGATTGGCATCCATTGGGGGAAGAGGGTGCTGCTTCCAATAGCTCAGATGAGGAGCATCCACAGCAGACATCGACATCGCAACAGCTGTTATCTGGCAGGCCCAGAGCACTCCAAAGACAGGTTCCAAACATCAAAAGAGTTGCTGGACAGCTTGTCCAGAGGGTCAAAAGATCACAGCGTGCTAGGCCGCAAAATGTCTGCCAAAGTAGGAAGAGTGCAGTGTGGCACTTTTTTGAACAAAATCCTCATGATCAGGCCAAGGTTATCTGTAAGAAGTGCGCAAAGACCTTTAGCCGAGGGAAAAATCTGAAAAATTTGAATACCAGTTGCATGCTTAGACATTTAACCAGCATGCACTTGCAAGCGTGGACACAACACCAAACCTCAAGTGCCACATGTGCAACTGATCACAACGAAGGTAGTCAGCAACGCTACATTGTTTCCCCCACTGTAAGCCCACCGGTTATCACAGCAGCAAATGTTGAGGTGTCGTTGCAAGGCCACAGCAGTCAGGGAATCCCACTGTTATATCAACGAAAGACTGATTCTAGGCCATCAGAAAGAACACCAACTCCATCACCATCATCAACCCTCTCTCAGTCCGCCCTGTCCACCGCTACTTCCACCATATGCAGCTCTCAAGTCCAGCTCACCCTCCCAGACACTATGAGTAGGTCAAGAAAGTACTCAGTCTCTCATCCGCGTACACTGGGTTTGAACGCCCACATTGCCAAACTAATCTCGTTTGAGATGATGCCCTTTCGGTTGGTGGAAAGCACAGCTTTCCGCGAACTCATGGCCTATGCAGTACCACGCTATGACCTACCCAGTCGCCACTTCTTCTCTCGCAAAGCCATCCCAGCCCTCCACCATCATGTGAAAGACCGCATTGTCCATGCACTCAAGCAGTCAGTGAGCGGAAAGGTGCACCTCACAACTGATGCATGGTCCAGTCGGCATGGCCAGGGCCGTTACGTGTCCATCACTGCGCACTGGGTTAATGTGGTGGATGCAGGGTCCACAGGGGACAGCGGTGGTGGGACAGTGCTGCCTAGCCCACGGTATAGGAAACAGTTGGCTGTAGGCGTTCGACCCTCCTCCTCCTCCTCCTCCTCCTCCTCCTCCAGAAGCGAAAGCTCGTCCACAGAGTGCAGTCGTACGAGCACTCCATCTGCAGCTGCCACTGTTGCACACGATGTGTCCCCCTATCGAGCAGCTAGTGGAAAGCGTCAGCAGGCTGTGTTGCAGATGATGTGTTTGGGCGACAGACACACCGCCGAGGTGCTGGCCGAGTACTTGAAGCGACAAACTGAGTCATGGCTGGGCAGTGTACATCTTGAGGCAGGCAAGGTAGTTAGTGATAACGGCCGTAATTTTGTGGCAGCCATAGCCCTTTCAAAACTCAGCCACATACCTTGCTTGGCTCACACATTGAACCTGGTGGTGCAGTGTTTCCTCAAAAACTATCCGGAGTTAACAGCCCTGCTCCAGAAGGTGCGAAGACTGTGCGCACACATCCGCCGGTCGCCTGTACACTCCGTTCGCATGCAGAAGCTGCAGCGATTGCTCCACCTTCCCAACCACCGCCTCATTATCGACATTGCAACAAGGTGGAACTCCACCCTGCACATGGTGGAGCGGCTGTGCGAGAAGAGGCAGGCCATAATGCATTTGTGGGAGGATACACGGCCAGGCACTTTGAGAGCAGACATGGAGTTGACAGGCGTGCAGTGGTCGAAGCTGAAAGACCTTTGTAAAGTCCTTCAGTGTTTTGAGGAATGCACACGGCTGGTAAGCGCAGACGACGCCATCCTAAGCATGAGCATCCCACTTATGCGTCTGCTCATGCAAACTTTGACGCACCTTAAGGAGCAGGCGTCTGCAGCCAATGTTGATGAGGAGGAAGAGGAGGAGGGAATCCTTGATGACATTCAGCCATTGTCTGCTCAGGGACCTCTCCTGGACGAAGTGGAGGAAGAAGAGGAGGAGGAGGAGGAGGATGATGGGGATGATTACTTAGGGGAGGAGGATGCATCTCGTGGGGCAAGTGAAAATGTTGGCGTGGCAAGGTCTGGTACAGGGTTTGTGCGTGACTGGAGGGATGTGGATTTGCCAGAAAGTGCTCCTCCACCCAGCACTCGCAGTGCATCATTGACACCGGGAACATTGGCCCACATGTCAGATTGTCGGTGTCGTAAACGACAATGAATCCTCATTCACCAGTCATTCCAAATCATTGTGCGAGCGCAAAACATCTGGTACCGATTAAGAATGACTCAGACACGTAGCTGATTCAATCTTAGCTAATGTCCTGCATCCACACCTGTCAGGAGCAGTACAACAACTGACTTTTATTTACAAATACACAATACTATATTGAGTGTTAGGGGAAGGCGTGCATTAGGCGGGGTTTATGCAGTATACATCTAGTGTCCAGTCTCTCTCTGATTCGTCAAAACGTCTCCCGATGGTTACTCCTTCTTCACATTCCTGAGTTATCTTTTTTTAGGAGAAATGAAACTTAGGAGAAATGAAACTTAACTCTTTAGACACTGAATTTAAGTGAAAGTGAACACTGGCAGCCATCTTTAATACAGTTACATTTGCATTAGCAAGCAATTAGGAAAAACTTATTGTTTCACAGTATAAAAATATAAAAGTTATATAAGAAAATATATTTTCACCTTGACAATCCCCCCTAAACACTAAGTTTTTCCCTTAATGAAAGATCCTTCGAGACTGTCCATGTGATGGGAAAAGGGGAGGTGGATTTCTTCATCCAGACACCTCAGAAGCTCTCCCCTAGCGAGAGGCCTCCAGGCAGCTGAACCCTTCACTAACCTCACATGGAGTTCTCCCGCTGTCCCTAAACTAAGTCTCTTAACATCATCTGAGAATGGGGGGTTTTGTCTACTCTCTTGAGGGGAATATACTTAGGGATCTTCCCTAGATCAGTACCATCGTACTCTGGTGGGTCTACTTCTTGATTGAGGAAGGTGCCAGTCGGAGTTGCTTTGGCAATAACCTTTTTATACAAGGGAATAACACAACAAAGAGTTATTGATCCAATTACAAGGAGGGCAATCAGTACTATACAAGCTTGTTGAAGGAATCCCTTGAGTCCACCCAACCAGCCGGAAAAGAAAGATGTGTCTACTCCAGCATTAGTTTTCAATTCTGCTGCTAACCCAGTTATCTTTTTAAGGGCTATCTTTTAACTCCTCCTTTCTCAGCTAATATCATATCAAGGGCTAGTCGATTTTGGAGTGTCATTCTAGTGTTAGGGCCCAATTCTTCAACTATACCTTGGAAGGCATCTTGGCTGAAATTGACAAACCTTTGTTCACTGTAATATATGTAATTGATCCATTCAACATTTTTATTAATCTGCACCTGTGGGATTATAGAAGCAAAGCCAGCATAGATCTGGTTCTGGGCTTTAAATTGGTCAGGCACCCCCCTTGGCACTCCAATAGCATCAATATATACTAGTGGATCTTCTTCATAACTCATATGGAGCTGATCGAGGCTTCTCCTTTTCCTGGTAGGTTCATCAGGTATCTTTGGATCCCAGGGTAGAATCTTGAACTGCATAGCTAGTTTAACAAGGGTGCATTGGCCTGTCCAGGCATTTGGCAACCTAGGACGGAGCTTACCATCTCCACATAACCAATAAATGTCATACATACATTGTGTATGTTTGATTAACAAGTCAGCATCCAGAGAACTATTCTCTTTGCAGAAACCTGTCTCGAAGATCCCTACTGGTGTACCTGTGGTGTCGTGGGAATTATAGCAGGTGTAATTGTCAGCTAATACAGTTACTTCTCCTGGGACCTTTAGTTTGGGTTCCTTATGAATTAGTGGGACGTAATCTGGGCAATCAGTGGGCTTCAAACCTTTCAACAAATTCATGACACAGGCAGTGGTGTTTAGGTATGCTCTGAGTATTCAACTGGTCATTCGGAATAACAAAGGTAGCTGGAGTCAAACGACCCAGAGTACAAGCACCTTTTACCCCTACTGGCAACCATTTATATGCATTGTCTCCACATACCCAGTACATGTCACTAGGTAGGTCCCATAGGGCTGAATGTTGTAATACCAGTCTATGAACTAAATCTATGAACACAGATACATTCTGAACCATACACCAATTTGGAAGTTGTCCTAAAGGGCTACAATACCCTACATCGGGATTTCTACAGGTGGGAGTTCCTTTCTCATATCCAGATGACTCGTTGCAAGGTATATTACCTGAAATATTAAAACAAGTTTCATTATTGCCCTGGGGAAATAAATTGGAATACTCCCAGGACGTGTTATGCAACCTTCTTTCTAGCAGTATTGGTTTGAAGGCATCAGTAGAGTGGGAAGTTACATTAAAACTAACTTGTAGGCCATACATTGGAATTTGCCCCAGGTAGGTTAATCGAGTTCTATTCCTGGGTACCCAAGCCCCCCCTTTATATGCCAGATATTGAAGGTATGTATTACTTCCTGAAAGATTACCCTGCCACCAAGGGTATCCTACCTATCCCACAATAGGTATACCAACAGTTGTGTTCCATAACTTCACATTATTTGTGGCATTATTAGCAAGTGTATCAGAACTGGTCCAGGCAAATAATTCCTCGGGTGGCACAGGAATAACAAGGAACGGAATACTAGTGGCCGATATTGGTGAATGTGTGCAGATCCAGCAATCTGCTGGAGATTGAGTGTCTTTTTGACCTATCATTCAGTATTTTTTTCATGATGTTGTAGAAACTTATTATTCAAGGACATTGGAGAATTTAGATTGTCCCACGCAGCTACCATTATTACAGAAAATGCAACAAAACCAAACCAAAACATTATGCACTCTTATGCTTTGTTAATTCCTGTGGCTAGTTTGCAATGCGATGCGTGGATCCAGGTTGGTCGTCCTTCCAACTTAACAGAAGTAGGCGTTGTCAGGAGTACTTGGTAAGGTCCTTGATATCGGGGTTCAAGGGTCTTTCTGGAGTGTTTCTTGACATATACGTAATCACCAGGTTGTAGACAGTGAGTTCCTTCCACACTATCTGGATCTGGAATGGAAGAGAAAACTAGAGAATGCATTTGAGTTAAATGCTTTTGCAACTGGATTACATAACTTGTCAAATTATCCACATTGAGTGTTAAGACCTGTGGGTAGTACAACCCTGTGTTCGGTGATCTTCCAAACAGTATCTCGAAGGGTGACAGTTTAGTTTTCCCCGTGGGTGTGTACCTTACTGAGAATAATGTTAATGGGAGACACTCTGGCCATGGTCTATGGGTCTGCTCCATGGTTTTCTGTATTTTCAATTTTAGTGTCCCGTTCATTCTCTCTACCTTCCCTGAACTCTGTGGGTGGTAGGGTGTATGAAATGCTTGTTCTACACCTATCATTTGCATTACATTTTGCATTACCTCAGCAGTAAAGTGTGTACCTCTGTCTGATTCAATTGTTTCAGGGACACCGAATCGTGGTACTAGTTCCATCACCAGTTTCTTTGCAGTAGCTCGAGCTGTAGCCGTTTTCACCGGGTAGGCCTCTGGCCATCCAGAGAAGAGATCTACACATACTAGGATATTTGCATACACTCCTACCTTGGTAGCTGTATGTCGTCAATCTTGCGTCTCTGAAACGGGTAGAGAGGCCTAGGTGTCGCTTTCTTAGGGACTTTTACTGTTTTACCTGGGTTGTGCTGTGCACAGATGAGGCATGATTGTACAAGTTTCGCGGCTGCGCAACTGAAGCCAGGAGCGATCCAGAAGGCATCTACCATGGCACACATGTGACTTTTTGAGGTGTGATTGGGGCCATGTGCTGCTTGCGCCATGATTGGGAACAGGGACTTTGGTGGGCACATTTTATCCTTATTCTCCCATACTCCATTTGAGTTCAGCTCAGCTCCCAGTCTCCCTCGGTGTACCTTCTCTGTTTGGGCAGCCTTTTGCTGGAGGGATTTCAGGACATCTAGACCCAATGTGGCTGGAATACGCTGACTCCCCGCCACCGTCCACTGCTCTCTCTAGGCCGCCTTGTGCTATTTTAGCAGCCTCGTTCGCCCTTCTATTGCCCTCTACCTCCACGGAGTCACCTTTGTGTGTGCTTTTACCTTGACAATGCCAACCTGGACTGGTAACATCAATGCCTCCATCAATTGTTTCACCAGCTCTGCATTTTTAATGGGCTTCGAATCTGTGAAAATATTAGCGACTTTACCTGCAGCGGCTCTACACGCCTCAGTGAGTGCCTTCAACTCTGCCTCCTGCGCCGACATGTGAGGAGAGAGTGGTCCCGCTCGGATTACCTCATGTGAGGATACTACTGCATATCCAGTGTAGAATCGTCCATCCTGGTGGTATCTGGGGCCATCTACAAAAAAGAAACTCAAAGTCTGCATTAGGAACATGTTTTTCATGAACGTGTGCAAACCCAACTGTCTCCTGACTCATCAGTTCTATGCAGACATGTTCATGCGTCATGTCAAAGTATCCTTCCTCACTTGCCAATACGGTCACCAATTCCCCCTTTTCTGAATCCACAGGCAGGAGGGTGGCTGGATTCAGAACGTTACATCTTTTGAGGAGTGACATACTCAGGAATTAGTAGAGCACACTCAAGTCGGAGCTGTCTGGCCATAGACAGATGTTTTGGTTGAACTTGTAGGAGTATGGCATGGATCGTCAGTGTCATCTCACATGCCTTTCCTATTACGTCTCCACTTTTTTCCTTGTGCTCCAGCATACATGACAGGTCGTTTTATTGTCCTTGTTTGCTCAATTTCTTTAGCTACCTTAAGGAGGTCTTTCGGATCTACATGTCTCCATTCAGGTCTGGCTGTCTGTACTGCGTCTCGTAAGTCTTTGTTCATACCGTCAATGAATGCATCCACCAGTATTCTAACATCAAGTGGGTTTATGCAAATGTACCCCATGTCTGCCCATTTCAGCTGTAACCGTCCAAGGTATATCTCTACTCTCTCTCCTCTTTGCTGTGTCACATTAGTCAGGAGTACAGACTGCTCTGATTGTTCCACTGCAGCCTATTGTCTTAGTGACTCACAGTATGTCTCCCCAGATCGTGCAGATTTATCATCCATGCCCCAAGCCTGATTCTTTGTCACATCTGTGTGTCTGTAAAACGGGAATGGTTGGTCCTCAGGGGCAGGCAGCTGCTTCAGCAAAGCTAGCTGGTCAGAGGGGCTCCAGGGATAATACACCTGTATCTTTCTTATTCTAGTCACACTTCTAGGTCCTGATGGGGTTGGCCGTCTGATGTCTACTGTCAGCTTACTCCTCAAGGGCCAATGTCCCCACTACCCACTATCCACACTATTATGTCAGCTTCTTATGATCTTGTCTGGATAGGATTTAGTGCAATTCTCTTAGGTCAGTAGCACAGGTCACACTAGTAGCTATTCAGTCTGGGTTTGTCTGAGTCTGACCACAGTGTTTACAAGTCCATCTGTTTTGTCTGGGTCTCTGGTTACACTTTGTCAATCAAACATTCATAATACACCTTCCATACTGCTGCACATTCTCAAGCATCATTTATTCACTTGCTATTTTCTTCCCTTGTCTGTGCCTTTTTGTACATCCAAACATTCACACTCTGGTATTTTTGCCTTTTTCAATGTTTGTCCCAATTGTTTTACTGCTTCCTTCCTTCTCTGTCTCTTGTAATTTGACACAATTTGCTATACAAATCAATCACACAACTAGAAGCAGGTTCAAACACATTAATGACCAAGCAATCACTTACAATTCCCTTCTAAATTAGGCACCATATCTTACTTTTAACTTCCAATCTTCAATTAAGTACTGTTGCTTTAAAATGCACAAATCTTTCAGCGTGTACCTTACGGATAGAATTACAGAGGATTTTGAGCACAGCTCACACTCAGCAGAGATAAGAGCGAAGGGAGAAGAAAAACTACGCAGCTCCATCCTTCACCCCTCCCGTCAGAATGCAGCGTCGTCCTTCACAGAATTCTGTAGTTCTTTAGACTTATCAAAATCAATTTCTACAAAGAAACTCAAAATCACGGGATTTCACTGTAAGGGCAGATAACTGTATAATGAGATTAACCATGCCTTGCCCTTTTTCTGGCCAAATGCATTCAGGAAACTTTACAATGTAATGCCACATATAACACGAACTATATCATTACTCAATTCATTCAGTCTCAGATGTAGATTTGAAATATCTATAACGCATCTGTCCGGGATTCCACCACAACTAGAAAGGTCACAAATCTCTTGACACAAAAATGATGTGTGATGATTCATTCATACGTGCTCATTCACTGATTTTTTTTTACTCAATTACTCATCTTTCATCTTATTCAGAGGTTCTCATAGACATATATACAAGGATTCACACAGCCTGCCTATCTTGCACTTTGGATTTGATTAATACTTCTTCCAGGTTCTTTGCTGCACTACTTCCACATCTATCCTCAATTATATCACATAACCGATTTCCTTCTTCAGGTATCTTTCCCTGACTGTTCCCCATCAATCTCTTTCCATCCTTCATTCTTCAAGCCTCGCGCAACTCGCAGATGAGCTTGTGCTTGTTCTAACAATCCTTTATCTTTCAACATGCCTCGTTTGTTCTCTATGAGATTATGCCACATAGCCGGCTGTAATCTCCCTGACGAGGGCAATCCTACATGCTTATACAATCTCTCAACATTCTTGACTGCCTTCTTGCCTTCCCGTGACGCTACTATTGCCTTGACCTCCACAGCATCCTCATCTAACTTGTGGGGCACAGACTTCTTCTGCTTTAAGATACGCAGCATGACTCTTACAGAATACTATGGTTCTCTGCAGAAAAACCACTGGTAGCGATATCAACACTGATGTTCCACAGTACGGAGCCTCACGTTCGACGTACTAGGAAAAGAGCCTCGCGCTCAATATTTCCTTTCCCTAACCTTGAACAGCAGTGATTAACAGACTATCCTGCCACGATATTCCAACAGTCGGGAGGCGGTCTCCTAGTGAGAGCCCTCCACAGAAATACAGGTGGTCCCTTCTCGGGACGTCTTAATTACCTAGCTGGTACAATATCACAGAGGCTGCGTCTCCTATCCCTTCCTCTAGGTTGCCCCACAATCTGCAACTAGCTCAATTTATCACTCCACTTCACTACTAGACAATAGTCACGGGTAGGGTGGTTGAATGGAGTACAATGACCGGTGGAGGAGGTGTGGTGTACACGAGGACGCGCAGAATGCGACGTCTCTCAGTTGCTGGTTCAGAGCGTGGCACAGGATCGCACTCAGTCTCACCACTCGACCGGTCACCCCTCAGACCCAAGGAGACCACAGACAAACCAATAACGGCTGAGACACTAGCAAGTGTGACACATACAGTGTATATGATCTCACTTACCGTGTTTTGGAGGGTGATCAGTCCTCGAGGTCAGCCACTACAGGTATCATCCACAGACATCCAAGCATGGGTCCAGAGGAGCCTCGGATCACTGTCCACGCCCCCCGTTGGGCTCCAAATTGTCGGGGTCGTAAACGACAATGAATCCTCATTCACCAGTCATTCCAAATCATTGTGCGAGCGCAAAACATCTGGTACCGATTAAGAATGACTCAGACACGTAGCTGATTCAATCTTAGCTAATGTCCTGCATCCACACCTGTCAGGAGCAGTACAACAACTGACTTTTATTTACAAATACACAATACTATATTGAGTGTTAGGGGAAGGCGTGCATTAGGCGGGGTTTATGCAGTATACATCTAGTGTCCAGTCTCTCTCTGATTCGTCAAAACGTCTCCCGATGGTTACTCCTTCTTCACATTCCTGAGTTATCTTTTTTTAGGAGAAATGAAACTTAGGAGAAATGAAACTTAACTCTTTAGACACTGAATTTAAGTGAAAGTGAACACTGGCAGCCATCTTTAATACAGTTACATTTGCATTAGCAAGCAATTAGGAAAAACTTATTGTTTCACAGTATAAAAATATAAAAGTTATATAAGAAAATATATTTTCACCTTGACAAGATTATGCCTTGCGGATCCTAAAAAGGGACCCCCGCATTGCCAAAATAATGAACGATGACGACTACTGGTTGGCCAGCATCCTGGATCCACGCTATAAAGGCAAATTACAAAACATCATGCCACAGGAGAACCTTGACCTAATATTGGCTAATAAACAAGCAACTCTGGTAAATCGGTTGCTTGAGGCATTCCCAGCACACAGCAGCGGTGATGGTTCTCACACGAGCCATACGGGCCGGGGGCAGCTTGGCAGAGGTGTTCGTGGTGCACACAGCAGAAGTGGCGTTGGAGACAGGGGTTTCATGACAATGTTGTGGACTGATTTTTCAAATACCGCTCACACAACTGGTAATACTGCATCGATGGAAAGTGACAGGAGACAGCAGTTGTCAACTATGGTTACAAACTACTTTTCCTCCCATATCGATGTTCTCCCACACAGGTCATTGCCCTTTGACTATTGGGCCGCTAAACTGGACACCTGGCCTGAATTGGCCCAATATGCCTTACAGGAGCTCGCTTGCCCAGCTGCAAGTGTGCTATCGGAAAGAGTCTTCAGTGCAGCTGGATCAATCCTTACAGAAAAAAGGACCCGTCTGTCAACCCAAAATGTGGATGATCTAACCTTCATTAAAATGAACCACGCATGGGTTTCCAAGGATTTTGTCCCACCTTCCCCTGATGACACATAGGGTGACAGAAAAATGGCTTGCTTTGGTCCACCTCTTCCTGGTACTTCACCTATTTCGCCTTTTGCATCAGCTGAATGTCCAACATCAACATATGCCACTTTCTAAAACTCCCTAACTGTGCTGCCTCCCCCCCCATGGCCGGGGTCACCACCTACCGCACGACACCGTGCGAGTGCCGTTGCCCTGGACAGGAGGGTAGGCCGACTCTTGGGCGCGGGCACTGGCACAGGGTCCCTCATAGTGCAATCAAGTGTCTCTGACGGCGGTGGTGCACACCCGCCGTCAGACACACCGCTGTACTATGAGGGGCCCAGTGCCAGTACCGACGCCCACGAGTGGGCCCTCCTTGCTTGGGCAGGGCCCCAGCATTTGCAATCTTTACCTCTCCCTGCTCATCCGCTGTGTAATCTGGGCCGTCAAATCCATACTGTGCCTGACACGGTCTGAGCCTGCCTCCTGAGACATATATTTTGAATGTGTACGCTATCCATACATGTTATCCGGGGATACGGTACCCTTTCTAACCTTTGTGCAATCACGTGCAATCCATACTGGGCCTAACACCGTCTGAGCCTGCCTCCTGAGACATATATTTTGAATGTGTACGCTATCCATACATGTTATCCAGGGATACGGTACCCTTTCTAACCTTTGTGCAATCACGTGCAATCCATACTGGGCCTAACACCGTCTGAGCCTGCCTCATGCTGTATAGGCATATATTTTGAATGTGTACGCTATCCATACATGTTATCCGGGGATACGGTACCCTTTCTAACCTTTGTGCAATGACGTGCAATCCATACTGGGCCTAACACCGTCTGAGCCTGCCTCATGCTGTTTAGACATATATTTTGAATGTGTACGCTATCCATACATGTTATCCGGGGATACGGTACCCTTTCTAACCTTTGTGCAATGACGTGCAATCCATACTGGGCCTAACACCGTCTGAGCCTGCCTCATGCTGTATAGACATATATTTTGAATGTGTACGCTATCCATACATGTTATCCGGGGATACGGTACCCTTTCTAACCTTTGTGCAATGACGTGCAATCCATACTGGGCCTAACACCGTCTGAGCCTGCCTCATGCTGTATAGACATATATTTTGAATGTGTACGCTATCCATACATGTTATCCGGGGATACGGTACCCTTTCTAACCTTTGTGCAATGACGTGCAATCCATACTGGGCCTAACACCGTCTGAGCCTGCCTCATGCTGTATAGACATATATTTTGAATGTGTACGCTATCCATACATGTTATCCAGGGATATGGTACCCTTTCTAACCTTTGTGCAATCACGTGCAATCCATACTGGGCCTAACACCGTCTGAGCCTGCCTCATGCTGTATAGACATATATTTTGAATGTGTACGCTATCCATACATGTTATCCGGGGATACGGTACCCTTTCTAACCTTTGTGCAATGACGTGCAATCCATACTGGGCCTAACACCGTCTGAGCCTGCCTCATGCTGTATAGACATATATTTTGAATGTGTACGCTATCCATACATGTTATCCGGGGATACGGTACCCTTTCTAACCTTTGTGCAATGACGTGCAATCCATACTGGGCCTAACACCGTCTGAGCCTGCCTCATGCTGTATAGACATATATTTTGAATGTGTACGCTATCCATACATGTTATCCGGGGATACGGTACCCTTTCTAACCTTTGTGCAATGACGTGCAATCCATACTGGGCCTAACACCGTCTGAGCCTGCCTCATGCTGTATAGACATATATTTTGAATGTGTACGCTATCCATACATGTTATCCGGGGATACGGTACCCTTTCTAACCTTTGTGCAATGACGTGCAATCCATACTGGGCCTAACACCGTCTGAGCCTGCCTCATGCTGTATAGACATATATTTTGAATGTGTACGCTATCCATACATGTTATCCAGGGATACGGTACCCTTTCTAACCTTTGTGCAATCACGTGCAATCCATACTGGGCGTGAGAACGGCTGGCGAGCTGTTAAGCAAGCTACAGCACCTGTCCAGACAAGTACAGGGATTCCCTAGCGAGGAGACTTATTTGATTGTTTTCAATGTTGGGACAGCAATTTTTGGGGAGCACTATACTCTGGAGAATGATAGATGGGGCCCACCATACACTGGAACATTCCAAAGGTGGACATCAGACCCTGGAGCAGCATTTACAGGGCCCATTATACACTAGAGCATTAGAAATGGGGCCCATTATGTTTGGAGCATTATTTGGGCCCATAAGACAGTGGAGCTTCATCCATGGGGACCAACATATACTGTAGCATTATGTGGAGCTCATCATATACTGTTTCAAACATTATATGGGACCAATGATTCTGTATGGAGAAATAGATGGGCCTCGTCATGAGATGTAAAAAGTGAGGTATTTTTCATTGTACTATACCGCTATTTATCTGCCGTATCGGAGCATGATGAGTTGTGGTATGTGTTAAAGGGGCGCTCTTTCGCCCAGGGCACCTGAAAACCTGCAGCCAGCCCTCCCCCCCCACAACTTTAGCCAAATAACACCCATTTTTCAGTGCGTAACTTATATTATGAAGTTAATTAAGGTTGACAAGCTTAAGTAAGAAGAATTGATGCTTTTGGCATTCAAATGGGCACTGTTGGTGTGTTTCCTGTCCTCCTCTCACTGCCAACTTTTATTCCCCATTGACTTACATTGGGTTTCGTGTTTCGGGACGACCCCGACTTTTCCCTATAATCGGACGATCTTGCTCGACCCGACTTTTGGAAAAGTCGGGTTTCACGAAACGAAACGCGACCCTAAAAAACCAAAAGTCGCTCAACAGTGTTCTAAGTTATTTTTTTCATTTATAAAAAATTTGAAAATGCAACTTTGGCCCTCTTCTTAAATTATTTTAGGCATTCGAATAAGTAAGTCAACTTTAGCCCATATAAACCGAACACACAAATCATAGAACAGCAAAAAAATAGATTTATATACACACATAAGAACATCGCAACATAGATACAGCCTGATCTTGCCAGGTAGTAGCACCATGAGGTGAAACAAAATATTGGGTGAACACATCACATACTTTGAGTCCTGAGAGAGGACGCCGTAAAGGGAGCACATGTGGCCTAGGCCTATCCCCATTGTCCACCACACCTTCAGTCACATCAGATGAGGAGCAATCATGCAGTCTAATGTAGTGAAGTTATGGAGGACCACACAAGCTTTGATGACCTCATTGACGTTGGGTTCACTCAGCTGAATGGCAGACTGGAGGACACGCCATTTGGCACAAAGAATGCCGAAGGCGCATTCCACCAGTCTTCCGGCACGTGAAAGGCGCAAAATCCTGCGGTGGTGGTCAAGGTTTCTGCACGGGTATGGCCTCATGACATGCCTGGTCAATTGGAAGGCTTCATCCCCCACTAGGACATAAGGCACCGCTTCTTTAGCCTGGCAGCTGACGTGGTGGTAGTTCCAACTGGTTATTGCGCAGCCGCTGACACATAATGGAAGAATTGAAGACTCGAGAGTCTCCAGTTCTTCCACAAGCCCCAATGTCTACAATTATAAACCTGTAGTTACTGTCAACCAGAGCCAACAAAACTACAGAAAAATAGTGTTTATAATTATAGAATTGGGACCCTGAGTTCGGCGGCTTACGCACACGGATGTGCTTCCCATCCAGGGCTCCAATACAATTGGGGAATTGGCAGTACAACTCAAATCCCCTGGCAGTCCTCAACCAGTCTCCCATCTTGGGCTCTGGCATGACCAGATGATGAAGTCTGGACCAGATTTCCGAACATGTAGCAGTTCAGCGTTAATTATATTACACCATAGTATATTGCAATATAGTGTTTGGATTCAAACAACCATATTTCATATTTGCAATACTTTCCATCCTTGGTCTAATGACCACACTATATCAAAGCATATAAACAATATATTACAATATGTAGGCTATAAGATATCCATATTTTTATTAGCACCACACCAGGGCGCACTGTCTCCAACAAAACATCAAAGGTAGAAACGGTCATCCGACAATAGAGGAAAAACTTGTTGTGATGTGTCCTCAGAGCTGCATAAAGCCTGTTAAAATGGCCTTTAGTGAGGCGTTGTCTCAAATGTGGATGCACCCACATTCATCTCCGCCTCCTTGGATCCACAATCACTGGGTATGACTGGCCAAAGCGCCGGGACAAAACCCAGTTGAACAGAACACGGTCAGTTGGGGTGAACTGAAGTGTGTCTGACATGTTTGCTAACAACCACCAAGACACCCACACAAGCACAGCACCAAAATGGGCAGATTGGAGGCTGCCACCTGATGTTGAGGCAATAAATAGGGTTGGTGCTGATGATTTAAATTATGTGCAGGCCTCAAAACCGTTAAATGTCCATTTTGCAAGGTTGCGAGAAAAAAACGCTATACGGATCACATACGGATTACATATGGATGCTTACATGAGAAAAATACGCGGCCACACCCTGACAACGGATGACATACGGATCACTATTTAGGGACCATTTATGAGGATTACTGCCGTAAAATACCGTCCGTATTTTTCGACGTTGTGTGTGACTCCAGCCTAACTGAAAAGATGGTAACACATTGCAAGCTTTCGAGACTACTCAGGTCACTTCATCAGGCATTGACTAATACAACATCTGAAGAATCACATATTTATGCACAACCCAGCACAGAAAAAATGCAATAGATAAGACAAGTAGCAGAAATATCAATGTGGGAAGGGGACAAAACAGCTGTGGCCGTAAATATTGGGTTTAAGTTAATCTGTCACACACTTTTTGCACCTAATCTGAAAGCAGCATGATGTAGGGGCGAAGACTCTGATTCCAGTGATGTGTCACTTAATGGGCTGCTGTAATTTTGATAAAAATTTCCGTTTTATCAACAGTAGAACATCACTAGAGGACTGGTAAACCTTCTGCCAGGTAGTCTTCCATATTCATGAGGGATATATAACCCTACCCACAGCACTGGGCAGCTTGCAGCTTTCTGCCTATGCACAGTGCACACAGCTGGAAGTTTTTGCTGGGTTATACAGAGCTCAGCATTCAAAACACCTGGTAAATTTGCAACAGATAAAACAGGGATTTTAAGAAAACTGCAGCAAGCAGCCCAGCAAGTGACACATTGCAGCAATCAGAGTCTTGCAGGTAATGATTAATGACGTGCCTATATACCACAGACGTAGTTTTGCCATAACTGAAAAATAATATAAGATAGTATCCTATTATTCTTTCATATATTTATTGATTGGGCAAAAGTCTATATAAAATAAGCTGATCGGGTCACTGAGAAGCCATATTATTGTTTTAGCAATATGCTAATTAAATGCTAATAATTCTTGTCTAATTACTGTGAAAATATAGTAAGATGATAACTCCTGATGACACGTGATGTGCAAAGAAGAAATTATCTAATAATGTCCTCCGAACAAATAAGATTGATCTGTGCAAATCAGAAGACATAGGTGTGAGGTTAAAGGGGTTACCAGAAATGTAATATAGAGAACCCCTGCCAATAAGCGAGCTAACGACGCCGTGGTTTTAGTGATTAAAAAGGCGCAGCACCACTAAATATTGTTGTGGTCAAAACTAGTACTGCAGCTCTGCGACATTCGCTTTTTTTTTTCATTCATTCTGTTAATTGGAGTCATGAAGGACAGGTCTCTACTAAATTATTATTATCCTAAGCATTGGCCATTAATATTAAAGGGTTTCCTCTTATTCTGTCATCAGGAGCACACTGCTGCCTGACTTACTGCTTGCCGGAGGTGATGGACTTTTGAATATTGATCATTCGGACTAGTTGTATGATTATGTTGCTAGTCTGAGAAGTGTGCGCTCTGATGCTCCAAGCAGAAGAGGACCACAGACGCACTAAAGCTGGCCAGATCTATAAATCTGTTCCTGCAAACTTTTATAGCAAAGAGCTTGTAAGCGCTGCTCTCCTAGGAAATCAGCCACCCTTGCAGTGACCAGTAACCAAAGAATTGATCAGTAAACTGGAATTTAAAGCTCCTTCTATTCTCTCGAGAGCAAAGTTGCAAACTTGATTGAAGATACAAGGACTTTGTAATTTTGCCCATTTATTATGATGAGGAATCCCCTATAAAGGGAATTTGTCAGCACAGAATAACTGTTCAAACCAAGCACAGTCATTTGGTTCAAACAGTTCAGTGCAGCTTCCCGTTCACTTGTTTTCCACCTCTTTCTGCTCGTTTCTAGATCTTGTAAAACCAGAAGAGGGGCAGAGATAAATGGAAACAAGGAGGTGGAAAGGTGCACTGCTCAGACACTCTAAGGATGCAAGGAGCTCCTATTCTTGGTTTAAACAGTCATTTTGTGCCTATAGATTTTCGTTAAATGGGTTATTTGTTTTGAGGAGAAATAGGTAGACAGGCTTGTAATGCTATAAAATAGTAAAAAATGTTTCTTACCTATCGAAGACTTTACTGCTATTTGTAATTTTACACCATCACATCCATTGTCCATCAACTTGACTCTAAATAAACAAGGGTTATCCGGCCTTAAGCTACAAGTCTTCAGTCACTCTATGTGACTGCAGACTTAGCAGACTTGTGACTCCTCACAGTACGTGCATTGCGCTTTGTAAGGATTTCCAGTGTCGGCGCTGAGAGTAGGCATATGATTGCAAGTATACAATTTCTATACTTCCGGACACATTCTGACAAGACTCTTTCCAGGCAGGCCACCAAAAAGACTGACTCACCAAATCTCTGGTACCAAATATACCAAGATGACCAGCCAGCGCGGAGCAATGAATTTCAGACATTATTCCTTTCCTTCACTGGTCAGGGACATACAATTTCCCCACAGGGCATCGTTCAGGATTGTCCTCCTGAAATTCCTCCAGGGCAAGTCTCAAATCTGGTGAAATGGCGGAAAGAACTACACCCTCACCCAGAATGGTAGTAGGCTCGGTCACATCAAGAAAATCCACAAAGAAACTCCTAGAAAGGGCGTCCGCCTTAACATTCTTAGTGCCAGGAAGAAAGGTGACCACAAAATTAAAACGCGTGAAAAACAAGGCCCACCTAGCTTGTCTAGGATTCAAGTGCTTGGCTGATTCAAGATAAATCAAATTCTTTTGGTCGGTAAGGACCACAACTTGATGTCTAGCTCCCTCCAACCAATGTCTCCACTCTTCAAATGCCCACTTCATGGCCAACAACTCTCGATTCCCCACATCATAGTTACGTTCTGATGGGGAAAAATTTCGAGAAAAGAAGGCACAGGGATTCATCTTAGAGGTTACCGGATCCCTTTGAGACAAAATGGCTCCTGCACCAATCTCAGAAGCATCTTCCTCCACCTGAAATGGGAGTGAAACATCAGGTTGCCGCAGAACCGGAGCAGAAGTGAATATCCGCTTAAGCTCCTGAAATGCCGAGACTGCCTCTGGAGACCAATTCACCACATCAGCGCCTTTTTTGGTCAAATCCGTCAGTGGTTTAACAATACCAGAAAAAAATTACTTATAAATTTACGATAGAAATTAGAAAAACCCAAAAACTTCTGAAGAGCCTTCAGAGAAGTGGGCTGAACCCAATCATAGATGGCCTGTACCTTGGCCGGGTCCATTTCAGTAGCAGATGGGGACAAAATGAATCCCAAAAACGAAATCCTCTGTACACCAAAGAGACATTTCGATCCCTTAACATACAGAGTATTTTCTCTCAAGATCCAGAACACAGTCTGAACATGTTCCACATGAGAATCCCAATCACTGGAAAAAATCAAAATATCATCCAGATAAATGATCAAAAACTTATCCACAAAGTCCCGGAAAATATCGTTCATAAAAGACTGGAAGACGGAAGGGGCATTAGTGAGCCCAAAAGGCATCATCAGGTACTCAAAATGTCCCTCCTGAGTATTAAAAGCCGTCTTCCATTCATCCCCGTGCTTGATGCGAATAAGATTATACGCCCCCCTAAGGTCAAGTTTGGTAAACCAACAAGCACTTTTGACCCTGGAAAATAAATCAGAAATCAGGGGCAACGGGTACTGATATTTAACAGTGATCTTATTAAGGGAGCGATAGTCAATACATGGCCATCTGGCCATCTTTCTTGACTACAAAAAAAAACAGCACCTAAAGGTGAAGAGGATGATCTTATGTGACCCTTCTCTAATGACTCCTTGATATAAGATTGCATAGCATCATGTTCAGGTACCGATAAGTTGAAAAGCCGACCTTTGGGAAATTTACACCCGGGCATCAACTCAATTGCGCAATCATAACTCCTATGAGGAGGCAAAGACGTGGACTTACTCTCACTAAATACATCAGAAAAATCAGCCAAATAGTCAGGAACATCTTGAGACTGTGGAGAGGTGGAGAAAACAGGAGTGTCACCAAGAGCACATTGACAACCCCAACTCACCACAGACACAGATTTCCAGTCCAACACAGGATTATGGGTCTGCAACCACGGAAAACCTAGTTCAATAATATCATGTAAATTGTGCAACACCAAAAATTTACAATTCTCTTGGTGGTCCGGGGCGACCTGCATAATCACCTGGGTCCAAAACTGAAGTTTATTCTCCGCCAAAGGGGTAGCATCAATACCCCTCAAAGGAATAGGGGTCTGCAGGGGCACCATAGGAAAACCACAACGCTTAGCGAAGTCAAAATCCATCAGATTCAAAGATGCTCCTGAATCCACAAATGTCTTAGCGGAAAATGTAGACAAGGAGCAGATCAAGGTAACAGCCAAAAGGAATTTAGGCTGCACACTGCCCATAGCAAATGAGTGAGCAAAACGTTTCTCTCATTTAGGGCAGGCTGAAATAGCATGAGAAGCATCTCCACAAAAGAAGCATAACTTATTAAGCCTTCTAAACTCTTGACGTTGCGCCCTAGAAAAAACCCTATCACATTGCATGGGTTCAGAGGTTTGTTCGAAAGGCGGCACCGCCTCTCACGTAGTTTTACGTTCTCGTAAACGTCGATCAACTTGAATGGCCAATGACATAGAGTCGTCAAGACCAGAAGTGACAGGGAATCCCACCATAACATCCTTTACGGATCCAGACCTTTCCGAAAGAGAGCTGCTAGGGCATCATCATTCCATTTAGTAAGGACCGCCCACTTTTGGAATTTTTGACAATATAACTCAGCATCATCTTGACCCTGTTTTAATGTCAATAAGGTTTTCTCAGCTTGATCAATAGCATTAGACTCATCATACAATAACCCCAGGGCTTGAAAAAACGCATCTACATTAGCCAGAATAGGATCTACCATAAAGAGAAGACTACATGAAAGTAAATACAGAGGGTTCATTGCACGGTGCAAGCCACTCATAAGCATCAAGAATCAAATGGCTAGACTGGACTTTGCTAAAAAACATCTAAAAAAGCCAACACAGCTATGGAAGAACATTCTTTGGACAGATGAAACCAAGATCAACCTCTACCAGAATGATGGAAAGAGAAAAGTATGGCGAAGGCGTGGTACAGCTCATGATCCAAAGCATACCACATCATCTGTAAAACACGGCGGAGGCAGTGTGATGACTTGGGCATGCATGGCTGCCAGTGGCACTGGGTCACTAGTGTTTATTGATGATGTGACACAGGACAGAAGCAGCTGAATGAATTCTGAGGTATTCAGATCCAGCCAAATGCAGCCAAACTGATTGGTCATCATTTCATACTACAGATGGACAATGACCCAAAACATAAAGCCAAAGCAACCCAGGAGTTTATTAAAGCAAAGAAGTGGAATATTCTTGAATGGCCAAGTCGGTCACCTGATCTCAACCCAATTGAGCATGCATTTCACTTGTTAAAGACTAAACTTCAGACAGAAAGGCCCACAAACAAACAGCAACTGAAAACCACCACAGTGAAGGCCTGGAAGAGCATCAAAAAGGAGGAAACACAGCGTCTGGTGATGTCCATGAGTTCAAGACTTCAGGTAGTTATTGCTAACGAAGGGTTTTCAACCAAGTACTAAAAATGAACATTTTATTTACAATTATTTAATCTGTCCAATTACTTTTGGTCCCTTTAAAAACAGGGTGGCACATGTTAAGGAGCTGAAACTCCTAAACCCTTCATCCAATTTTAATGTGGATACCCTCAAATGAAAGCTGAAAGTCTGAACTTCAACTGCATCTGAATTGTTTTGCTTAAAATTCATTGTGGTAATGTCTAGAACAAAAATTAGAAAAATGTTGTCTCTGTCCAAATATATATGGACCTAACTGTATAAAAAATTCTGACACCGTTTTTTTTTTTTTTGCAATTCTTTCCTTCTTTTGAGTACCCAAGAATCTACAGTTTGGCCGGTGATTCTGTTATGAATGGGCCACCGAAGAGGAGAGCGCAATAGGCTATGCCACCAGAACACCAGAGAGGTTGGTCATTCAGCAGATTGCAGAACTCTGATCTTAACAACACATCTAGCATTAGCAGTGGAGCGTTCCTACGTTGCCCTAGATGCCTCGTCACAGCCGGAGGACTAACTAAGCCTAAAGACAGAAAGGTGAAATCTAAACTGACCCGGAGCAGATCCCCAAAGGAATAGACAGCCCCCAAACATATATTGTCGTTGAGACAAGATGAAGCATGAACACAGACAGAAAATAGACTGAGCAAATGATGGGGCCCACACTGACTAGATAGGACAGGACAGGAAAGGCACTGTCTGCGATCACGCAAAAACCCTAATAATTCCAACACAACTGATGTACAAAAATATTGAGGTTTGAACAACCTCGCCCCCACTATATCAGCACTCAGATGTGAACTGGCGGCTAGCAACAGGCTAATACAGCAGGGGACTGAGCAAACAAACACAAGATCCAAAAATACAGGGCAGAAGCCAGCAGCCCCAGGGGGAGCAAGCTGACCCCTGACAGCAAGGCAAAAACAGATGCAAAGGGTTTAGCAAATGGCACTTAGCTGAAAAAATGCAGGATCAGGCAGAAGACAGAAATTCTCAGTAAGAAAAGAAAGGAGTATCACCGGCAGTCACTGAGAGAAGTCTGCTCGCTTATGTAGTCCCAGTCACTACCACCACTCCTCCAATTATCTTCTGCAGCTGTTGGGTTAACCTCATGTTGACCAGCACCACTACCAGCAGTATCCACCAGAGGGAGCCTTGCCTCAAAAGTCGGATCAAGAGAGCTCATAACAAAGAAGGCAGAGACACAGCTGAATGCCGATCAAAAACTTTACTCACATTTCTGGCATACACAGGTGCCCGCTTCAGTGCCGTGTTCTGGTGAGGGACTCAGCCAACTCCCAGGCAAATGGAGCACACCCTTCCAGTACTCCCTTCCAAATGTGCCTTTTCTGAACGTCTCCTTACTAGCGCTGATCTGAAGTACTTGCATTTATGAATTACACTCAAGTTCCTCTTTCTTGCTGTTACTTAGAACTCCACTCGCATGACAGGTAGCTGTAGCTTACTTCAGGGACTCCCTACATTCATGTCCCGGCTCACACACGTTGCTACTGTGTCGTCGAGTCTTAGGTGGGAATAAAGTGGTCACAACTTCTATTCCTCCAGTTCTGCTGTAGAACCATTAGCATTCACACAGCCTCGGATACCGGCACCCGGCCTTTGGCGCATAAGCTTAGGAAAGGGCTCTGCTCTAGCCCCAGTCCCCAAGCTCTCCTCCACATGTCCCGTCCTTTTCTATCTTTCTTCTGAAGGACTGACCTTTCTCTTCCTTTCCTTGCCAGCAGCTCCAGCTCACAAGAGGCTGCTGCATGTACGTCCTCTCACTCCATCCCTCTCTGGGGAACTGCTCTCACTTCCTATCAGTTTTCCCCCCTCTCTAGTGAAAAGTAAGCTCCACACACCTCCCAGCACCCTTCATGAACCAAGCAGGGGTCATAGAGGGTTCCCTGCTGTTCTAAGGTTTCTGTGCTGGGTGCAGGTGCTGGAGTCTGGTCAGGTGTCTCCATCTTACCTGGGTAGTGAGGCACCACACCTCAGGAGGAGGTGCAGTACCTCTGTGGCGATTGAACCCTCAGGGGCGCCACATCTACCTTAAGAAGCAGCTGAGCATGTCAATCCCTCACAATAGATTCACATGGAACCCTTTAAAGGGGCTTTCCACTTTCAAAAAAGTCACCCCAGTTGCTGTTTGATAAAAAAAAAAGTTCTTTCCTCATCCTTCCCTGGTCCAGAGCTAGCCTATCCCATTCAAGGCCACTGTTGCAAATTGACAAACTGGGTAACTGCCCTGGGCATCCTTTTTCTAGGGGCACTCCATTGTCTGAACTCCCAGGAGCTACCTGAAAATGAGGTATATAAACCTCCACTTTTATTTCATATAAAACCTTATAACTTAGATATCACCCCAGTGCAGTGCGATTCCCGACGACGCCGGCAGCAGAGGAGATGGAGAAATTACTTTCTATGTCTACTCCACAGCTGTGCTATGATTCCCTCATGCGAGAGGATCGGAGCAAAAGAGAACTCACACTCTGATCATCCTCGCAGCAGAGCAGGAGCCGAGGGTTATTAGCACATCGCATGCCATACAGATAATAACAGACACTGGGAACAGTAGAGGAAACTCAGGGATGGATCCAGGGAGGGGGGGAAATAATTTTTTTTAAATTTAACAATCTGCAGATAGGGAACAGGGCTTTCCAAAATCTTAAAACCTCTTAAGGCTTACAGTTGCATTTGCAGACTGTGTAATGCAGATTTTATAGAAATTAAAGTAGTAGCTTGCTCCCAGGAGTTAAGACCTGTGGCTGGTACAAGTTACTTTTGCACATTTATTTCCTATGGACTATTGTGTTATTAAAAGTCTCCATACATAACTTTGTCTCTTCAGGGAGAATTGGTGCCCCACTGGCCTTCAAAATGAAAACTATGAGAGATGCGCCCTCTAGTGGATGGATTTTCTGTTGCACAATGTGTGAGCTTTGGAGATAATACCGGTATAATCACAGATGATGACTTTTGCTATTTTTCCTTTTTTTTTCTAAGAAATGCACCTAAACTCTATAGCAAATTGATTCATAAATATAAAACATTGAGAAAATAATGATCTCATTATGATACCTCTTTTCCATATTAGTACATGTGAGCATCATAGAGGAGGTCTCTTGCCCAGGACCCCATTTCATTAGTGGGAGCACAGAGATACTAGTAAAGAACAATCATTCTTATTTCCATTTGCAAGTAAATACTGTTTATTGTTCTCTGTTGTCAGCGATTTCATTGAATGGATAGTGTGGGTGATACATGTCTGAACTCTGGTTGCCTTAATGATCTCGAGAATATGGTTCTGTAATGTAAGTGGTGCCCTGGACCCAGCTATCTCTACCAGTACCTTAGGGAATTAAGATAGAGTGTAAAGGTACTGTCACACTTAGCGATGTACCAGCGATATGACGCGGTCAGGATCGCTGGTGCATTGCTAAGTGGTCGCTAGTGAGCTGCCACACAGGCAGATCTCACCAGCGACATCGCTGGGGACGGGGGTCACTACTTACCTGTCAGACGAGGCGATCCTGACGTACTCCCGCCCGCGTCCACGCGTCGCTCGTCTCTCCACAGGAAGCGCCACAGGAAGCTGACGACAAGAAACAGTCCTGGACGTTCTCGCGCGATCAGCGATAACCGGCGGGGGAGCAGTCGAAGGTAAGTATCAGACACAGCGATATCGCTAGCAATATCGCTATAACGTCACTAGTTATAGCGATATTGCTAGCGATATCTCTTAGTGTGACATGCCCTTTAGACTCACTTTGTGGAATGCACCCACTAAGCCCCAGGTCCCGGTGGATACACAGACCACTGGCGTTGGTGCAGCTGGCAGAATGTCATGTGGGGAGCAAACACGAGGCACACTCGGGGAATGAAGCAAATTAAAGCACAGAAGGGGGGTACACCAAACTAAAGTCTTGAATCTCAAACCTAAGACCCAGCTGTGTGCCCCAATGGGTTTTAAAAAGGATCATGGAGTTGATGTCACTTACGCTACTTTCACACATCAGGTTTTCGGCGTCAGGCGCGATCCGGCGTCGTGCCGGAATGCCGGATCCGGCAAATGTTTTGTAAAACCTGAAGTGCCGGATCCGGTTTTCTGCCGGATCCGTCTTGTTCTTGACAGACAAAACCGGATCCGTCTCATCCGGTTCATCCGTTTTTCTATCCGTTTTTCTATCCGTTTTTCGACGGATTACGCCGGATCCGGTTTTTAAAATTGACCCTTGTGGCCTTCCGAACGGGATTGGCTACTGAAAAACTATATATAGCGTGTTCCTACAGCCCTTCTTTGACAGGTTGTAGAGAAGAAAGTGCAGGTTGGAGAGAAGAGCAAGTTACTGGCGAAGATGGATGTTGTCATTGGAAATATTACCACTAGAAGTTCTGTGACGGTTTCAGTAATGAGGGACAATTTTCCACTATACTTTATGTCACCTCAAGGCAGAGTACACTGGGATGACAGAGTGTGAAAGATTTGTGCCCTAAACTTGTGTACCTTCTGGACCAACAGTATATACCTTTGCCAACCAAAGTTGGCTATCTTGTCATGGTCTTACTATTTTTATCTTTAGGCCACAGGTGTGTACCTGGTTGTGTTTTATGCAAAGTATTTCACCTTTTAACAAAAGTTGTGTACATTGTTAGGAAATCACCAACAATAAACACAACTTTTTAGGTGAAATACTTTGCTTCAAACACAACCAGGAACACAACTGTGGCAAAAAGCTAAAATTTACCCACAGTTATATACCTGGTTTTGAATACCTTTTTACCTTTGAAATACCCTGTATTTAACCTTTTTTTAAAACATAGTTCGCCACAGAAAGAAATGACAGACAACCATTGTGAAACGATAATTTAACTTTTATTTAAATTTTTTTTTTTTTATGTTTTTAAAGTGCAAAAACTTTTTTAATAAAGGTTTTAAACCCAATGGGCATTTTTATTACAACAAAAAAACATTACAAATCTGTGTACTGTGGGGTGGAAATACTGCTGGAGGGGCTGCGGGACACTTCGACACTGGGTGTGTGGAGAGAGGACTGGGATCGTGGTGGGGAAGGAACAGTTAGAGGTGAAGGTGTGGAAAAAGCTACAGAATGGGTGGACATGTGGGAGGCAGAAGAGGTGGTGGGCGGTGGAGTGGAGGGTTGGGCAGGGACTGTAGGAGCAGATGATGTTGATGGCAAGTTGTATGGGGAAGGAGTTTGGTACGGGGAAGGAGTTTGGTACGGGGAAGGAGTTTGGTACGGGGCAGGTTGCTGGAAGTGGGGAGATGTCTGGTACTGGGGAGGTTGCTGGTACTGGTGAGGTTGCTGGTATGTAATAGGAGGGGGAGGATGGAAAGTGGCTTTAGGGGGTGCAGATGTAATAGGAGGGGGAGGATGGAAAGTGGCTGGAGGGGGTGCAGGTGGAGGAACTACAGTGGTGGGAGGTGGAGGTTGGGAGGTAACCTGCTGTAGAGCACCGTGGCACGAATGCATTACATGCATCTGCTGGGTAGGAGATAGTGTTGCCATGCGCTCCACAACAGACCTGAAAAAGGTGTGGTTTGGTGAAGATCTTGCTTCTGAATGCATGGTTTGCAGAAGTGTCTTCACCTCCAGAATGCTGGAGTTGATCTGCTGAAAGCCTGCGGAGATTTGCTCTGACAAGACTTTGAGACAGTTCTGGAAAGATGCATTCAGATGCAATAACTCTTGCGCATAAGTCTTTTCCTGACCCCTCTGCCGCTGCCGCCCAGTACCCGCAGGTGTACTAGAGGCGGCAGGGGCAGAAGGGTGGGGTAAAGGGAAAGCGATCTCCTCACCAGCAGCTTCATGTAATGTAGGCGGCCACGATGCTCCTGTGCTGGTGGATGGGACAGATGGGTCGAATGTGTGGGAAGGCTGGGAAGGTGCAGATGTACCGGGGCGGTCGAAGTGTCCCTCGGTGCCGGTCTCCTCAGGGATCGCCTCAGAAGGGTCCAATCGTGCAGGCTCCCGAGTGCTGCTCACCGTGCTGTGTAATAAAGAGAAAAAAAAACAATTAAAATACTGACATGGTATGGCCCTGGCTGAAAAAAAAAAGTTACATCTAACAATTTTTTCACATGTGGTGTGTAATATTTACCTTCTGGTGAGCATTGTTTCCCGGAGGAACGACAGGGCTTGTGCGTACTTGTACTTGCTCCTGCGTCCTCCAGATCCACTCGGGGCCCGCATCTCTTTATTGAACTCCTTCTTGAAACGATCCCTCACAGACCGCCACCGATTCACAATTCTGTTCCCTGAAATGAGAAAGGAGTGGTTAGTATACAACATCAGTGTTTCCCAAACTCCAGTCCTCATGGTCCCCAGGGGTCATGTTTTCAGGATTTCCATAGTAAATAGAAATCCTGAACACATGATCCGTGGGGACCACGAGGACTGGAGTTCGGGAAACACTGGTTTACATCAAGCAACCGTTACTGTATATACTTACGCTCTTTAATCTGGGCCCGAGCTTCGAGGTCCCCCCAGCGGCCCACAAGGAGCGAACAGATTTCCTCCCAGAGTCGTCGGGTAACGATAAGGTCAGCGTGACGGCGGTCAGCCATATTCCAGAGCGGCTCCCTTTCTCTGACGAGATCGATGAGGCGGTCCACATCAATCCCTCCATCCTCACCGTCAGAGTCGGGAGCACGCTGTGAAGGCTGTTAAAGAAAAAGACAAAAATAACATAATTAGCCTCCACAAAAGAAATGAAATAAAAAGTGCAAAAAAACAAAGCAAAAATATTTATACTTACACGCTGGTGACCGCCGCGTTGCTGTCGCCGACGACCCTGGGAGGCACTGCGAGGACCTCTTGGCCGAGCACCAGATTGGGAAGACTAGAGAAGAAAACAAAAAATGTTATGTCTTTGGATGTAGGCATTTGTTTGCTGTGTGTGGTCTGCAGAACATTGTTTTCTATGTGTTGTGTGTAGTGTGATGTTGTGTTTCTGCGTTTGATGCAAAAAACTTACCAATTGTGAGCCCACTCCAGGTGTCTGTCCACCCCTTCCTTCTTCTTCTGGGAGCTCCTCTTCATCTTGTGATTCCTGTTTTGAAATAAAAGGCAATGAATAGACATATATTACAGAGATGATGGATTTTGGAAATAAAAACTTACCGTCAAACACTGACGATGCGAGGGAGGGCTCCCAGAAGAAGATGTGCTGTCCTGTTGATGGCCAGACTCCATGGCTGTGGGTATTGCTGCTGCCAGTGATGCCATTTCTGCTGCTGCTGCTGCTGCATCTCTTTGGCGGCTGTTGAATAAAGAGAAACAAAGGGCCAATGAATATCTTGATATTCCATGGCCCTAGTTTGGAGGAATGGGGGATTTGATAATTACCGTCTCTCATCTGCTTCTGGACTCCCCTCCCATTCAGCATGCTGCTCCATTTGGGGTGGTGCTGATGGTGCTGCTGCTGCAGATGTCTGCTGCCTTCTCCTGCTCCTGGTTCTTGGCTTGGGTGGCATGTTGGGTGTGGCTGAGGGTCCCATTGTCTTGCTTTTATATATCTCCTGTGGGCAGAGCTACTGAGCATGCTCAGACCAAAAAAACCGGATCCGGCGCATTGCGGCGCTCATAGGCTTTCATTGTGTGAAAAAGCCGGACGCGCCGGATCCGGCGGGTACGGCTTTTTCGCCGGAGACAAAAAACGTTACAGTAGACGTTTTTTCCAGACGCCGGATCGCGACACATTGCGACACATTGCCGGATCCGGCGAAAACCGGATGAAACGCATGGCCATCCGGCGCGATCCGGCGCAAATGCAAGTCAATGGGGGGGAAACCGGATCCGGCATTGCATTTCGCCGGATCCGGTTTCTGTCAAAAGCGCCGGATCGCGCCTGACGGCGAAAACCTGATGTGTGAAAGAGGCCTAAGCCAATATGGGCAACCTGCAAAACCCAACATGGAGCACAACAGAGGGCAGCGGACCGAGGCGAAGGAAGCAGAGTCAATCTCTTGGTCTACAGGACCCGACCTGTCCATTCATTTTATAGACAATGAATTGATTTAAAAAAAACTGCATAATGCTTAAAAGGAAACTACGCTTTCTGAAAGCAGCATAATGTAGGGGCAGAGACCCTGATTCCAGCGTTGTATCACTTACTGTGCTGCTTGCTGTAGTTTTGATGTTTCTACACATCTGCACAAGGTTTTCTAAGGTCAGTAGCGGGATAATGACCACAATTCGTAACCAAACTCTACATGACTTTTCGTTATCTCCTGGTAAAGATTTGAAACTGCTGCTAAGAATTACTTGGTAGGACCATTATTTTCTCTCCAACTTTAAAAGCTCAATTAATTCGAAGAAAGTTTGTCACCCTTCACACTTGTACGTTTCTTCATTTGAAGCCTTGAATATTTTCCCAGGGATATATCTATTTCTGAATTTTAAAGATTTTGGGTAAAGTACGGCAAATAGAATGATTCACGAGTAGACCCCTGCGTTGTGTTTTCTTCTTGTCACTTACAGATTTTGCCATTCAAGACATCTGTCTGACAGTCTGTTTCTTGTCAGACAGAAATGTGAAAACGTGGATTTCCATATGTTTATGTGAATGTACACACCACATGTTCTCAAAGGACAAGAGATTTATTTTCTTTTTTTGTACGATTCAGTCATGTGGGAATTGGCTTTTCGTTTCCCATGTTTGGATCAACTTCAAGATATTATAGGATAAAGCTAAGTCAACAGCAATAGGGTCATAGGGTAGACTGAGAAAGAAATGAGTGGTTCCAATACCTCTGAAACCAACAAATATCACTTCAGTCCAAAAATACATTGGAGGGAAATAATTATTTGATTCCTTGCTGATTTTGTAAGTTTTCCCACTGACAAAGACATGAACAGTCTATAATTTTTAAGGGTAGATTAATTTTAACATTGAGAGATATAATATAATAAATACAATCCAGACAATCACATTGTATAAATTATATAAATTTATTTGCATTTTGCAGTGATAAGTATTTGTTCCCCTACCAACCATTAACAGTTCTGGCTCGTACAGACCAGTTAGATGCTCCTAATCAACTCGTTACCTGCATTAAAGACAGCTGTCTTACATAATCACCTTTATAAAAGACTCCTGTCCACAGACTCAACTAATCAGTCAGACTCTAACCTCGACAACATGGGCAAGACCAAAGAGCTTTATAAGGATGTCAGCTACAAGATCATAGACCGGGAAGCTGGAATAGGTTACAAAACCATAAGGAAGATGCTGGGTGAGAAGGAGACATCTGTTGGCGCAATAGTAAGAAAATGGAAGAAATACAAAATGACTGTCAATCGACATCAATCTGGGGAACCATGCAGAATCTCACCTCGAGGGGTATCCTTGATTATGAGGAAGGTGAGAGATCAGCCTAAAACTACACGGGGTGACTTTTTACTGATCTCAAGGCAGCTGGGACCACAGTCACCAAGAAAACCATTGGTAACACATTACACTGTAAAGGTTTAAAATTCTGCAGTGCCTGCAAGGTCCCCCTGCTCAAGAATGCACATGTGCCGGCCTGTATGAAGTTTGCCATTGAACACCTGGATGATTCTGTGAATGATTGGGAGAAGGTGCTGCGGTCAGATAAGACAAAAATTGAGGTCTTTGGCATTAACTCAACTCGCCGTGTTTGGAGGAAGGGAAATGCTGCCTGTAGGCTATGACCCAAAGAACACTGTCCCCACTGTCAAGCATGGAGGTGGAAACATTATGTTTTGGGGGTGTTTCTCTGCTAAGGGCACAGGTGTTATGATTGGGTCACCGAGGAGGAAAGAAAGACCAAGCTAAGCCACAGAAAACCAGTGAGGTTGGTAACTAAGCGGATTGCAGACCCCTGATCCTATCCACACAACTAGCAGTAGCAATCTAAACTGCCCCAGAGCAGCCCCCAAACATATATTGTCTGTGAGACAAGATGAAAACACAAACGCAGGTAGGAAAATAGGCTGAGCAAACGATGGGGCCCAAACTAACTAGACAGGACAGGAAAGGAAAGACACTGTCTGCAATCACGCAAAAAAACCTGCAAAAAATGCCCAACACATCTGATAGAAAAAAATACTGAAGTCACTAGACTTTGCCCACTATATCAGCACTCTGGTATATTCTGAAAGCAGAGCAAAGAGAGACCAATCTAATAAGGGACTAAAACAAACTGGCACAAACAGAAACATAAGGATGGAAATTCAGCACAGCCACAGCAGGAGCTGGCTGAACACACAAAACTGAAATAGACAGAACCAGATCAAATGTGAACAATAGCAAAAGAACACTTAGCTTGAGCATGCAGGGACTGAGCTGGAAACTAAGACCTCAGGAGGCAGGAAAAAATCACCAGCAGGGATAGAGGGAGTCGGCTGTCTTAAATCCAGTCAGAAACTCCAAATGTCCAATCGTCCTCCTCATTATCAGGTGGCAGGCCTCTGTTAATTAGATCAGCTCCATTACCTCCTGTAACCACCAGAGGGAGCCTGGAAAGAGAACTAGCGACCCCTCTGTCAATATAGCCAGCTCCACTACCTTCACTAGTGACCAGAGGTAGGCCAGAAAGTGAATTCACAACACACAGGACTACTTCACCACATCAATGGGAGAATGGATATGTCCTGGTGACAACCTCCTTCCCTCCACCAGGACACTAAAAATGGATCGTGCCTGAGACTTCCATAAGACAATGACCAAAAACATACAGCCAAAGCAACAAAGGAGTGGCTCAAAAAGAAGCACATTAAGGCCATGGAGTGGCCCAGCCAGTCTCCAGACTTTAATCCCATAGAAAACTTATGGAGGGAGTTGAAGCTCCGAGTTGCCAAGCGACAGCCTCAAAATCTTAATGATTTAGAGATGATCTGCAAAGAGGAGTGGACCAAAATTCCTCCTGAAATGTGCACAAAACTCATCATCAACTACAAAAAACGTGCTTGCCAACAAGGGTTTTGCCACCAAGTATTTTTGCCAGAGGGATCAAATACTTATTTCCCACTGCAAAATGGAAATACTTTTATATAATTTATACAATGTAAATTTCTGGATTTTATTTTTGATATTCTCTCTCAATGTTAAAATTAACCTACCCTTAAAATTATAGACTGTTGATGTCTTTGTCAGTGGGCAAACTTACAAAATCAGCAAGGGATCAAATATTTATTTCCCCCACTGTACTGCAATGTTCTATTTCAAGTGTTGTAAAATCTCACTGCAATTACTTATCTTCCTGAATTATCTCCAAGCCCTGACTTATTGTATTAACTTGGCATCATGATCATGAACTCACTTTTGTTAAGTTTTGGTAATGCTGAGTCACTTCTCATGGACAAACTGACAAGTTGAGAGATGAGGAGTTAAGGAGTCCAGGGTCAAATACCAGGATAGCACGACAAAGGCAAAAGGGAAAGGAAAAAGCATGGTCAAAAGGCAAAGTCCAAAGTCAGGCAGTAAAAGTCAGAGTACGGTAAAGGGGCAATATAACCGAGTAGCTAAAAGGCTAAGTCCAAGGTCAGGCAGTAAGAGTCAGAGTACAGCAAAGGGGCAATAACAACGAGTAGTCAAAAGGCTAAGTCTATGGTCAGGCAGTAAGAATCAGAGTATGGCAAAGGGGCAATAAAAATGAGTATTCAAAAGGCTAAGTCTGAGTTCACCCAGTAAGAGTCAGAGTACAGCAAAGGGACAACACAAAGGAGTAGTCAAAAGGCTAAGTCCGAGGCCAGGCAACAAAGATCTGAATAATTGAACACAAAGCAAAAGGCAAATACACCACTGAACAAATCTATGACTGGCAATGATCTGACCATTGTCAGCCAACTAAATAACCAGGTAATCACCCACAATTGGAGACACCTGTAAGAAAACCAGCAATCCCAACCAGATTGAATGGCCACTATAAAGGGCTACATAAAAGGTCTGCATACATTACCCTGTAACATGATGGTAATAAGGCTCCTTAATCTTTTTAACTTGCCAGCTGGATGCTTAAAATGCGGCATTCATAAATCAACTCATGGATATATTTTCCTTTCATAGGGGAAAGCAGATATCATTTAATGCATAATTAATTATGTAATTTCATGTATTTACCTACCAGAGCGCAATTAAGTATCTTTCCAATTTATTTATAGTCACAAGAGAAGGAAATTAACTGATCTACTTCTGGACGAGACCACGGAGCTCTGTGCATTAACTTTCTGTGGCGATGGGAGAGCATGATAACAGAGAGAGAGAGAGAAAGAGAGAGAAAAATACAATTTTAATTTCCTTCGATATAGGTTGTTGCAAAGAGAATCACAGGTATCTTGTTTCCAGCTGAGCAATTAAGTAGCCGCAATCTCGCACAGTAACTTCACAGGCTAAATATACATAATCAGGGCTCTGCAGTGCTCTGGTAAACAAAAATTAAACACGCACAAAGAAGATTCTTGCACAGAAATGAACCCGTAGCTGATGATAGGGAAGAGGAATCAGAGTATCTACATAATAGAAGATCTTAAAGCAGAGGTGGGGAACCTCAGGCCCCAGGGCCATTTACGGCCCTCAATGACCTTTTATCAGGCCCCCCCGAGCAGATTCTCAGGGACCACATTCTTGGGCAGGGAGCTGTATTTTGATTGCCACAAGCTCATTAATTTCTTCTTGCTCTGTTAGCACACACATGCAGTGTTCACTACTGAACATTGAAGGGCATGCAATGAAAGATTAAGTCATGAAACCAGTGCCAGAGTCAGGATGTACTTTGTGGGCGGAGTTTGTACGGCCCCCGAAGGATGGTATAAATATTCAAATGGCCCTTGGCAGAAAAAAGATTCCCCACCCCTGTCTTAAAGGGAATATGTCACCAAGTTTTTTGCCAGATTATCTGGGAACAGCATGATGAAGGGGCAGAGACTCTGATTCCAATGATGTGTCACTTCCTGGGCTGCTTGCTGTAGTGATTATAAAATCATAGCTTTATCAGCAGTAGTTTATCTCTAGAGGAGTAGTAAACCTGCTGTTAGGTAGTCTTACATATTCTTGAGCTCTGTATAACCCCGCCCCCACCACTAATTGGCAGCTTTTAGCCTATGCACAGTGTGCACATAGAGCTGCCAATCAGTGGTGTCAGCAGGGTTATGCAGAGCTCAGCATTCAGAGAACCGCTAGATGTGCAGCAGAGATACTGTGGTATGCACATGAAGTCGAAAAGCAATGGTAGATTTGAACACTCTGTCACTCCAGCTCTATTCCCTATCCTGTCTTCTTTGCCTGAAGTCACACAGTATAGAGGCTGTCAGTCAAGCTGGTGGAGGCAGTGATGGAAGGGCAATAGAGCTGGAGGGACATAGACTCCAGATCTACCATAGTTCTTCAGCCTCAGTTGCATATCAATTCAAACGCTGCTTTCTCAGTAATGGAGGAACTGTCTGGTCATGTAAAGGCATTGCTGGACTTGTCTTTCCAAAAGCTACATGCAGGTTCGGACTGGAGCACCGGGACACCGGACAATTCTCCACTGGTCAAGGGTCCTCGGCGGGCCCTCAAGCAAGATGTAGAGGGGACCCTCTGGTTTCAACTGAATGTGTGTGTGGCACCCCAGCATCACGCCATTCTGTCTGTATCTGCTTGTTGGCATGACAATGCATGTTTGCTTTAACCCTTTGCTCCTTTCCCCCTAAATGAGCTGGGATACTGTTGGCTGTTACCTGTGTGGAGCCTGCTCAGTTCCCTGCTCTGCTGCGCAGCCGTACATGTGTTGTTAGGTGTTTGCCCTGCTGCATGACCATCCGGATGTGCGGTCCCTGGTTGCCGCTGTGGAAGCTGTCCACAGGTTTCGAGGTCATTTGCAGCTGATGCATGACTTTCCACGTGTCAGGGCGTGCAGCCACTGCCAGGTGCCCTGAGCCTCAGTTCCTGCACTGATTGTACTGTAAAGGTTTCTGTTTGTGCTTAGGGCGTGCGCGGTCACACCTCCCCTACTTTTATCAGGGTTGGTGTGTCTACTTGAAATGCTGTCCTCAGCCTTTGCCACGTGTGTTTTGTGTTCCTGGACCTCTTCTGTCTATGTTTTGGTACCTAAGTCCTTGCCTTGATTCCTGTTTTGTCCTCTGTCCTGGAGGCAGGATATACAGGCCTGAATCCTTGATCCTGTACCTGTCCTGTACCTGGCCCTGTCTGAACTGTGTCTGCTGTGTTGTGTTCCTGGAATCCCTTTGTGTCTGGAGCCTCACACCCAGAGACTCTGAGTCTCTTGTAACCGGTGTTTCTGCTGAGCATCTACTACCCTGTGCTCTGACTACCATGCGGTGCTAGCTCCATGCAGGTCCAGCAATCCTGCGGTTCTAGCACCATCCCACTTGAGTTCCTTCCTAGGTCCGATACCTGGAGCCTGACGACCGCAGTCTGGAACCTGATGACTGCTACCTGGAGCTTGGAGCCTGATGACCGCAGAGGTGCCTGTAGGTCGTGTCAGATGTCTGGAACTGAACAACTCCTGTCTGATGTCTGCCGGTGACTCTGATGTCCTGTGGGTGACCCTGATGTCCTGCCTGCGCCCTGATGTCCTCGTGTACCCTGATGTCCTGCATGAGTCCTGATGACCTCGTGTTCCCTGATGTCCTGCCTGTGTCCTGATGTCCCAATGACCCGACTATGTGTGTCTCGGGATCCATTGGTGCCTTGGGGTCCTTTGGGTGGTACCCTTCTGGGAGGTGTGGAATCGGGAGCCTGGCATAGTCATGTTTGGTTTATGTACTGTGTGACTTTATTTTGGTAAACTTTTCGTTCTCTATACCTGAAGTTGTGCGGTATAATCAAGTCCTACGTGTCTTTCTCCTTGTCCATATGCTCAGCTGCCACAGAATCCCGGTTGCTGCCCTTCCCTAGTTCAGGTAGGCTCGGGTCCCCCTCTGCGGTTTTGAGGGTCCATGTCAGGATCCTGTCAGCGCCAGCATGCAGCCTCCGCTGAGCAGGGACTCACCCACACTGGAGGGGGGCCCGGGTTCAGGTACAGCCGGAGAGTACAGATACACAGGACCTGTGGACGCTGAAGTTTAGCAAGCAGTCACAGGACCTACGGTCCTGTGACTGCAAGAGGGCAGGGCTTAGCATCCTGCTTTCAGAGATGGCAGGACACTATAAAGAAATACTCAGAGTCAGGCAAAACGGAGGTCATGCACAGAGATATCAGTAAAGTACCAGGGATGAGACAGAACGGATAGTCAGGGCCAAGCAAAAGTCAAAACCAAACAGACATAGAAGGTACCAAGCAGAATCCAAAGCAATATCCAGAGAACAGACCGAGTCGTACACAGAGAATCAAGCAGCCAGAACACAGCAAAAACACGCTCAGGGGTCACCACACAATGCCAAGGGCAAAAGTATAACTGACAGGGATTGGAGTATCTCAGGGCAATAAAAAGCTCTGCCTGAACCAAAGAGAGGCCACAATAATTAACCCCAGGTGTGCAGGTCAAAGCCTGCACCGAGCTCAAGACATTAACCCCTGACGTGCAAGTCAAAACCTGCACTGGGATCATGACAGTACTCCCCTCTCAACGGGGGGCCTCTGGACCCCCAGGCTTCCCCGGGTACTTGGCATGGAAAGCCCGAACCAAGCAATCTGCATGTACAGAGTGAGCAGGGACCCATGAGCGATCCTCCGGTCCATATCCCTTCCAGTGGACCAGGTACTGCAAAGAGCGGTGCACCCGCCAAGAGTCCACAATATGTCCAACCTCATACTCCAAGTGACCCTCCACCAACACTGGAGGAACAACAGACTCGGAGTCCTCCTTGACAGACCCCACGGATTTCAACAGAGATTTATGGAGCACATTGGATATCTTTAAGGAGGCGGGGAGACGCAATCTATATGCCACTGGGTTGATTATCTCCACAATCTCGTATGGACCAATGAACTTTGGTCCCAATTTAGCTGACGGTACCTTCAAGTTGATGTGGAAAGCCAAACCTTCTCCCCCACCTGAAACATGTGTCCCGGGGCCCTCTTTTGTCAGCAAAATATTTGTACCTCTCCTGGGCCCAAGAGATATTATGCTGGACTTCAGCCCAGAGGTTTTTTAACCGTTGGACGGACACCTCTGCCCCTGGACAACCGGAATCCACCCATGAAAACTCCCCAAAATGAGGATTAAACCCATAATTGATTAGGAATGGGGACATGTTGGTGGACTGACTCACCCGGTTGTTAAAAGCGAATTCCGTCAATGGTAACGCATCACACCAATCCTCCTGTCTGGCGGAGGTCAGACACCTGAGAATTTGTTCCAGGGATTGATTGGTGCGTTCCGTCTGACCATTACTCTCCGGGTGATATGCCGACGAGAAGGAGAGTGAGATGCCCAATTTCATACAGAATGCCCTCCAAAATTTGGCCACAAACTGCACACCTCTGTCAGACACCACATTCAGGGGTACCCCATGCAATCGGACCACATGCTGCACGAACAACCTTGACAATGTTTCTGCTGAGGGTAGTGCTGCCAAGGGAATGAAATGGGCCTGTTTTGAAAACCTATCCACCACCACCCAGATCACGATATTGCTCCTGGAAGGTGGAAGACCGGTAATAAAATCCATGGAGAGATGAGTCCATGGCCTATCAGAAACCGGTAAAGGTATGAGTTCCCCAGCCGGTCAGTTATGCGAGCTTTTGGAATGGGCACAAACTCCACAAGCAGCAATGAATTTCTTGACATCGGACCCCAGTGAAGGCCACCAAAAAATCCTGGCTACTGCCTCTCTAGTGGCCGTGATACCGGGATGAGCACTCAGCCTAGACTCATGAAACTCCTGAAGAATGGAGGACGGCGGCTCGGGGGGAGACACCGGGTCAAAACTTCTGGACAGGGCATCCGCTTTAACATTTTTTGACCCTTGTCGAAAAGTAATGGATAGTGTTGAGCGATACCACCCGATATTGAAAAATATCGGATCGGATTGGATCGGTCGATATCAAAAAATTATCGGGTATCGCCAATTCCGATCCCGGAAGTCCCATTCAAGTCAATGGAACAGAAATATCGGAATTAAAAAAAACCCTTTCTTTCCTTGTAGTTTAATTCTACATGAAGAAAAACAACTAAGAATAATGTAGAATGTATTGGGGAGGTGGAGGAGACATTAAAGGCATAGAGGTTTAGCCCAATCAAATGGAATAGCAGGAATACATTTTTTCTTAAAGATGTTCTGAGTTACAAGGATGTTGACTATGTTAACTTTTGTATATTTTGTTAGATATGTATGTTTCACTACTTCCATGCTCTTCACCTTCTTTTTTACTTCTCCAACACTTTCTCCTTCATCATCCTCAGCAGCAGCATCTTTTTCATCAACTTCTTCTTCACCTTATTCATCTTCTTCTTCTTCACCTTCTTCCTTTTATTCTTTTCTTTTACATTCTTCATATTCTTCTTATTCAACTATTATTCTTCATATTCTACTTCTTCATCTTCTTCCTATTCTTCTTCTCCATCATCATATTCTTATTTGTGACAGGCATTCCTGTAGTTGTTGTCTATAAAAGTTTGAAGATTACACCTTCCGTTCTGCCTGTCACAAAAGATTTACAACAGGATTTGTCCGTGTTCAGTTTGGCCTGCAGCAGCAGGCATTTTCCAGGGGCACCACGAGGAGGAACGGACTCACCCCCATACACTGCTTAGTCTTCTTCTGCTTAGAATTTAGATAATATCTTTTGCTCTGATTTTTAGTCTTATGCTTAATGTTCTTCTGCTTTTGGTCCTTCTGCTTTTTGTTCTTCTGCTTCTTGGTCTTCTGTCTCTTGTTGTTCTGCATCTTTGTGGTCTTCTTCGGTGTGGTCTTCAGGGTCGTCGTCAGGGAGATCTAGAGTGAGAACCAAAAACCATTTCCACAAGCGTGAACTTTGAAAAGTTGCAGAAGGTACAAGAAGGCTGAGGAACTGCCGAGAACCAGCTGATGCTACTGGAACCCGGATGGGCAGCAGAAGGAACAAGAGCCAATGCCACAACGGTGGACCAGCTGACAGTGCTGGAACCCGGTTACTAAGCAGGAGGTACCTGTGCTATAAAGCACTACTAAGGACCAGCAAACGTTGCTGAAACTCGGATACCGAGAAGGAGGCAACTAGGCCAAAGGCACTGCCGAGAACCAGCTGACGGTACTGGAACCCGGATGGGTAGCAGAAGGAACAAGAGCAAATGGAACTAGCGAGGACCAGCTGACGGTGCTGGAACTTGGAGATGTAGCAGAAGGAACAAGAGCCAATGGCACAACCGTGGACCAGCTGACGGTGCTGGAACATGGTTACTAAGCAGGAGGTACCTGTGCTACAAAGCACTACCAAGGACCAGCAGACGTTGCTGGAACTCGGATGCCGAAAAGGAGGCACCTAGGCCAAAGGCACTGCCGAGAACCAGCTGACGGTGCTGGAACCCGGATGGGTAGCAGAAGCTACCCCTGAAAAACAACGTTGCAAGGCCACGAGCCGGCCGCAGTTACCGAAACACACAGTCCTACAGGGGGTGCTTGTCCTATTGGCACTACGGAACCAGCCTTTATTACCAGAACCCGCAGCCCACATAGGAAGCACCTAAACTGCAGGCACCATAGACTTGGCTAACCCAACCGCAACACGACTGGACAATGTTTTGGTGGCAAAGTGACGTTGACACTACCCGGAAACAGCAGGCGTGCTGGAACCAGGTTGGGCAGGAGGGAGTACCCGTGCCAAAGACACTGCCGAGGACCAGCTGACGGTGCTGGAACCCGGATGGGTAGCAGAAGCTACAAGAGTCAATGGAACTACCGAGAACCAGCTGACGGTGCTGGTACCCAGAGTGGCAGCAGAAGGAACAAGAGCCAATGGCACAACCGAGGACCAGCTGACGGTGCTGGAACACGATTACTAAGCAGGAGTTACCTGTGCTACAAAGCACTACCAAGGACCAGCAGTCGTTGCTGGAACTCGGATACCGAGAAGGAGGCACCTAGGCCAAAGGCACTGCCGAGAACCAGCTGACTGTACTGGAACCCAGATGGGTAGCAGAAGCTACCCCTGAAAAACAACGTTGCAAGGCCGCGAGCCGGTCGCAGTTACCGAAACACACGGTCCTACAGGGGGTACTTGTCCTATTGGCACTACAGAACCAGCCTTTATTACCAGAACCCGCAGCCCACATAGGAAGCACCTAAACTGCAGGCACCATAGACTCAGCAAACCCCACCGCAACACGACAGGACTATGTATTGGTGGGAAAGTGACGTTGACAATCCCAGAAAACAGCAGGCATGCTGGAACCAGGCTGGGCAGGAGGGAGTACCCGTGCCAAAGACACTTCTGAGCAGCAACTGGCGATGTTGGAGCCCAAGGTCAATCATGCAGCAGGCTGAGGCCTACTTGGAGCGAGTAGTAAATAAGACGTAGTGTGATTTTGGAGGCAGCAGAAGACTTTGTCGTCCACACAGCAGGGGAGCAGCTGGCGTTACTGAACCCCACTAACACTGGAGCATTTGTTTTTCTCTGTGCAGACGGTACTTCTGAGCAACAACTGGCTGTGTTGAAGCCCAGGATCAATCATGGAGCAGGCTGAGGCCTACTTGGAGCGAGTAGTAAATAAGACGTAGTGTGATTTTGGAGGCAGCAGGAGACTTTGTCATCCACACAGCAGGGGAGCAGCTGGCGTTACTGAACCCCTCTAACACTGGAACATGTGTTTTTCTCTGTGCAGACGGCACTTCCAAGCAACAACTGGCTGTGTTGAAGCCCAGGATCAATCATGGAGCAGGCTGAGGCCTACTTGAAGCAAGTTTTATATCGGTTGTACACTACTACTGATTGTAACCGTGCTCCACTTAGGCCTCTGGCTCTACTGTCTCTAGTATTTCCCCTGGCCTCCAACCCCACCAGTTGCTGCTCTGAAGTGGCGTCTGCACAATCCACACTTGTTCCTGGGTTACAGGGGCTCAGTCACGTCACATTCCCACTAGACTAGTCTCCACAAAGGGCATGTCAGGCCTTCTGTGTCACCCGTGGCAGCAGGATTCTTCTTTGTGAAGAAGAAAGATGGTGGTTTGCGGCCGTGCCTCGACTTTCGGGAACTTAACAAGATAACGGTTAGGAACACTTATCCACTTCCCCTCATCCCAGTCCTATGTAACCAGTTACCTGGGGCCCAATGGTTCTCCAAATTAGATCTCCGGGGGGCCTACAACCTGATAAGGGTTCGGGAAGGGGACGAGTGGAAAACTGCGTTCCTCACATCTGAGGGACTCTTTGAAAACCTGGTTATGCCCTTTGGGTTAACTAATGCCCCCTCTATTTTCCAGAACTTTATCAATGTTGTGTTTTCTGACCTGATAGGCCGTTTTGTTGTCATTTATTTGGATGACATTTTGGTGTATTCCCCGGACAGTCAGTCTCACTTACAACATCTGCAGACAGTTCTCCAGAGACTCAGGGAGAACCACCTGTTTGCTAAATTGGAAAAATGTTCGTTTTTCGTACAGGAACTGTCTTTTTTGGGGCTGATTGTATCTTGTGAGCGGTTTCGTATGGACCCTAAGAAGGTGCTGGCGTTCGCAGACTGGGTTCAGCCTCATGATCCCAAGGGGCTCCAGTGCTTCTTGGGATTTGCAAACTATTACCGGAGATTCATTAAAGGTTTCTCTCAAGTGGTTAAACCACTCACAGATCTTACCCAGAAGGGGGCTGATGTAAAAAATTGGTCGGAACTCGCTAAGGAGTCCTTCTCAGCACTTAAGAAATGTTTCATGTCCGCCCCAGTGTTGGTCCAGCCAGACCAGTCCAAACCATTTATTGTGGAGGTGGATGCTTCTGAAGTAGGGGTGGGGGCAGTGTTGTCCCAAGGTCCGGCCACCCTTACTAATCTCAAACCCTGTGCCTTCTTCTCCAAGAAGTTCTCATCCACCGAGAAAAATTATGATGTAGGCAATAGAGAACTTCTTGCGGTCAAGCTGGCATTCGAAGAATGGAGGCAATTTTTTGAAGGAGCGGCTCACCCTATCACTGTTATTACGGATCACAAAAATTTGGCATACCTTGAATCTGCTAAGAGGCTTACTCCTAGACAAGCCCGTTGGTCACTTTTTTTTACTCTTTCAGTTCTCCATTACTTTTCGACCAGGGTCCAAAAATGTTAAAGCGGATGCCCTGTCCAGAAGTTTTGACCCTGTGTCTACCCCCGAACCGCCGTCCTCCATTCTTCCCCCATGGGTGGAAGTGGCGGGGGTCTCATCAGAGTTGGAACAAGAAATTTTGAGGGCACAGTTCCTAGCTCCGACGACCAGGCCAGAGGATAAATTGTTTGTTCCGGATTTATTGCGGCCTAGACTTCTGCAGGAGTTTCATGAGTCTAGGCTGAGTGCTCATCCCAGTATCACGGCCACTAGAGAGGCAGTAGCCAGGATTTTTTGGTGGCCTTCACTGGGGTCCGATGTCAAGAAATTCATTGCTGCTTGTGGAGTTTGTGCCCATTCCAAAAGCTCGCATAAGCGACCGACTGGGGAATCATACCTTTACCGGTTTCTGATAGGCCATGGACTCATCTCTCCATGGATTTTATTACCGGTCTTCCACCTTCCAGGGGCAATACCGTGATCTGGGTGGTGGTGGATAGGTTTTCAAAACAGGCCTATTTCATTCCCTTGGCAGCACTACCCTCAGCAGAAACATTGTCAAAGTTGTTCGTGCAACATGTGGTCCGATTGCATGGGGTACCCCTGAATGTGCTGTCTGACAGAGGTGTGCAGATTGTAGCCAAATTTTGGAGGGCATTCTGTATGAAATTGGGCATCTCACTCTCTTTCTCGTTGGCATATCACCCGGAGAGTAATGGTCAGACGGAACGCACCAATCAATCCCTGGAACAAATTCTCAGGTGTCTGACCTCCGCCAGACAGGAGGATTGGTGTGATGCGTTACTGTTGGAAGAATTCGCTGTTAACAACCGGGTGAGTCAGTCCACCAACATGTCCCCATTCCTAATCAATTATGGGTTTATTCCTCATTTTGGGGAGTTTTCACGGGTGGATTCCGGTTGTCCAGGGGTAGAGGGGTCCGTCCACCGGTTATAAAACCTCTGGGCTGAAGTCCAGCGTAATATCTCTCGGGCCCAGGGGACACATGTTTCAGGTGGGGGAGAAGGTTTGGCTTTCCACACGTAACATCAACTTGAAGGTACCGTCAGCTAAATATTTTGCTGACAAAAATTGGGCCCTGGGACACATGTTTCAGGTGGGGGAGAAGGTTTGGCTTTCCACACGTAACATCAACTTGAAGGTACCGTCAGCTAAATTGGGACCAAAGTTCATTGGTCCATACGAGATTGTGGAGATAGTCAACCCGGTGGCAGATAGGTTGCATCTCCCCGCCTCCTTAAAGATATCCAATGTGTTCCATAAATCTCTGTTGAAACCCGTGGGGTGCGTCAAGGAGGACTCCGAGTCTGTTGTTCCTCCAGTGTTGGTGGAGGGTCACTTGGAGTATGAGGTTGAACATATTGTGGACTCTCGGCGGGTGCGCCGCTCTTTGCAGTACCTGGTCCACTGAAAGGGATATGGACCGGAGGATCGCTCGTGGGTCCCTGCTCACTCTGTACCTGCAGATCGCCTGGTTCGGGCTTTCCATACCAAGTAACCGGGGAAGCCTGGGGGTCCAGAGGCCCCCCGTTGAGAGGGGGGTACTGTCATGATCCCAGTGCAGGTTTTGACCTGCACGTCAGGGGTTAATGTCTTGAGCTCAGTGCAGGCTTTGACCTGCACACTTGGGGTTGATTATTGTGGCCTCTCTTTGGTTCAGGCAGAGCTTTTTATTTGCCTGAGGTACTCCAATCCCTGTCAGTTATACTTTTGCCTTTGGCCGAGTGTTGTGACCCCTGTGTGCCTGTTCGTTGTCTTATAGCTTGCTTATATGGTTCTGATCCGGTTCTGTCCCCCGTTGTGAGTTTGCCTGTTGATTCTGTACTGTATATCTGCTTCTCTGGTTTCTGACTTTTTGGCTACGTCTTGACTATCCGTTCTGTCTTGCCTTTGGTAATTGTCGTGCTATCTCGTGCTTTGACCCCGGCCTGATCTGGTTTATTTCCCTGTCTATGCCATTTAGTAACTTTGTTCCGTAGTTACCATTCTAGGTGTTTTCCTGCAGCTCCTAGCTCTCGGGAGTTTAGGCCATGCCCCCAGCAGTCACATGTTTCAGCTCCTGTGGGTCTGAAGCACGCATCTTCTCTGCTGCTGCCCGATCCACAGGAATCTCTGAGCACAGGTTGTCTTACTCAGAACACACACACTGGCTCAGTGAGTAAGTGCAGTGCGGTGTTCCTGACACAGAATAGCTGGAACATTGAATTTAATATTTATTTCGCACCCTGGCTATTCTCCTGGTATTGGTTTCCTGCAGATCTAATGTGAAAGCTGTAGATGATAGAGAGAGATTTTGAGGATCTAGATCAATGTACGAGAGACGTACGAAGATAGAGATGACTTCGTTTGTTGATTAAGATGATTCTCAGCATTTCAAAGATGATGGTTTTGTGAATGCGAAACCTAAATTTTAGGCCATTTCTTCTTGTTTTGCTTTATTGGTAGTGTAGAACGTTTATGGCTGTATGTAATAGTCCATATGTCTTGTATGGATGTGGGTCGGCCTCACACCCAGGGCTGTGGGGTTCATCGGTACCGGGCCCGATGAGATGTCATGGCAGCTGTGGCCTGGCCCGTGGCCCTGAGCACCCATTATAAAAGGGGGTTGTTTCAGTGTGCTTGTGGTAGTGAAAGTTTCTAAGGGATTTGTGACTCCACCTGTGGTGTTTGGCAATGTGGATACAAGCCGACGCTGCAGACAGATCCTCTGGGACAGATGGTGTGGTGCAGCAATGATGTTATAGCCCTCCACAGGTAGGGCTGTAGTCCCAGGGCAGTGTAGATGAAGTGACACGTAGATGGTGTAGTGTCAGGCGCAGAGGATGCAGCAGTGCTGGGCAGGTTGGCCCAGGAATAAGTGGAGGACACCAGGGCATGTAGTTCCAAAGCTTTACTCACAGTCTGTTGTACAAACAGGTGCCTGCCTCCGTGCCGTGTCCTCCGGGTCAGGGACTCAGTCAACCTCCCGGCCAGATGGAATACTCCTTTCCAACACTCCACCAATATGTGCCTTTCTGAACGTCTCCTCTTATAGTGCCTTTAAGTGAAGTACTCCTAGTACTGAGTTACACTGGAGTGCCTCCTGTCCGATGTTCTTATGAACTCTACTTGTACGGCAGACAGCTGAAGCCTGCTTCGGGGACTCCTTGCTACTAAGTCCCGGCTCACTATCCAGTTGCTGTTGTGCTTCCAAGTCTTGTGTGGGAATAAAGTGGTCACTACTTCTATTCCTCTGGTGTCGGCTGCAGGACCATTAGTATCCATACAACCTCGGGGACCGGGCCCCGGCCTTGCGCTTAGAACTTCAAGGAAGGGTGCTCTTCTAACCCACGTCCTCTGTTTTCTCTTACTCCTCACGTTCTGTACTAATCTTTCCTTCTATGGAGAATTAGGCCTTCAGGCTGCGTTGCTCTTTCTCTTCCTCTCCCGTGCCAGCAGACCCGGGTCACTGGGATCCACTACAGCACCTCCATCCATCCCTCTCTCCGGGGATCTTCTCCTCTCCAACTCTTTAACCAACTGACCTCTAATCCTAAACTCTTCCCGCTCCTTGTAATGTAAAACTAACTCCACCCACCTCCCAGCACGTTTCGTGTTCTAAGCAGGGAGCCACCAATGGGTGCTTTGCTATACTCCAAGCAGGGAGCCGCCGAAGGTGCTTTGCTACACTACTTTGTGGTGTGGGGTGCAGGTGTTGGAGTGTGGTCAGGAGTCTCCACCTTACCTGGATGGTGGGATACTACACCACAGGAGGAGGTGCAGTACCTCTGTGGCGACTGAGCCTCAGGGGCGCCACAGATGAAGAAGCATGGTGATTGATGTTTAATCTTGTTCAAGGTAAACTATGTTCAATTTACTAAGGCAATAATATAGAAACTGTATCCTAAATAAATGCATGTGTTCTATGACATCAGGATATTTCTGGGGTTCTTTAAACGACGTACAGGTAGAACACTGAGGGCAAGAAAAGACAAAAGTGGGCAAAGTCGCATCTGACCACCAGAACATAAGTCATTCATGGTGCTCTCCAGCTGTGGCTCATGGAGGCTCCCAAATTGGGAACGTCAATGACACATATGCTTTGACGTACTTACTCAGATCACAGGGAGTCTCCCAAGTCTCTGAGTGGGCCCCGATGCTGGCTTCGACCATGCACCTGAAATGTCATAAAGTGTCTGAACTCTTGGCCATAAAAGTACTGATTATTATGGGCCAAAATTGCATTAAAACCTCATTGTGCTTTATCTCAATGGCCCAGCCAAGACATTTTATCATTATTTTCTAGCAGAAGCTTTAGGTATGTGCACAAAAATCTGCTGCAAATACTGATGTTTTGGAAAGAGAAATGCAGCATAAAATACCTGCGTTTTTTACTCATTTTTTAGTATATATGCAATGTAGAGCTAGTTCGGTCAGGGCCGTGGGTGCAGTTATAGAGGCCAGTCTGGATACTCAGAGCGGTGACTGAACCGGCTGGGTCCCTGACACCATGACGGAATACCGAATGCTGGCGGGGAGAATAAAGTTAATTTTCTCCCCGCAGTGTTCAGCTATGTGCAGGCATCGGACAGCATAATAACTAATGACGCTGTTAAGATTAAGAGCATATCTGCAGGTTAACAGCGTTATTTTCTGGTGACAGTCTCCCTTTAAAGTCCCATAGAGGGACTAAGTAAAAAAGTAAAATAAAAATTGTAAAAATATTTTAAAAAAACACAAAATAAAAAGCAAAACAAAAAAATATACCAATGAATACACATATTTATGTGAAAAAAGTAAGCTTATTTGGCATTGCCGCATCCGGAACGGCTTTACCTAAAAAACTATCAAACTAGTGAACCTGATCAGTGAACATCGTAAAAAAATATGAAAAAGTGTCAAAAAACTATGCTTTTTCATCATATCACCGAACAAAAAGTGGAATAAAACATGATCAAAAAGTCAAATGGAAATAAAAATTGTATTACTAAAAACGTCATCTTGTCTTGCAAAAAACAAGTCACCGAACAGCTCCGTCAGCAGAGAAATAAAAAAGTTATAGCTTTCAAAATATACAGAATCAAAAACACTTCTTTTTCTATACAATAGTTTTTATTGCGTAAAAGTGGAAAAACATTAAAAAAATATATAGATGTGGTATCGCTGTATTCGTACTGACTCGAAGAATAAAGTTGTCTTATCACTTTTACCACATGGTGATCAACATAAAAAAACTATTCCTTAATTGCTGGGTTTTGTTCATTCTGCTTCTCAAAAATTAGAATAGAAAGTGATCAAAAAATGTCATGTGCCTGAAAATTGCACCAATAAAAAAGTAGATTCGTTCTGCAAAAAAACAAGCAAAAACATTTTCCCAACAAAAGCTTCAACTCAATCCACAAAAAAAGCAAGTCCTCACTCAGGTCTGTCATCTGTTAACGGAAATATAGGGGGTTTCCACATTACTGGTTGCTCAAAGGCTCTGGAAAAGCGAAATGGCTCCTCACCCGCCAAAAGAAATTCAGCAAACTCTCCGCTCCCAAATCCAAATGTCCCTCCTCCCTTCTGAGCCCTATTGTGCCTAAACCACATATAGTGCCCTCATGTGTGGCATTTCTATAGTGATGAGAGCATGCTTAATTTATGGGGTCCATATCTCCAGAAGCATGAGCTGGGCACAATATACAGGCACTGCAATGTACCAGGCACTATAACATGCTGATCATTGCTATGTACTGCGTACTACAATGTACAAGCACTACATTGGAAGATTTGCCATTTTCACTCAGCAACATCCACTACTGCTTGTTTCTGGAGAACACATATGAAGTCAAAATTCTCACTACATATGTAGATAAATTCCCAGAGGGGTGTAATTTCAATAATGGGGTCACTTGAGGGGGGGGATTCTGCTGTTGAGAAACTTAGGGTCTCTGTATACGGATAAGTCTTACAAAAGATGGAAATACCAATAATAATAATAATAATCTTTATTTTTATATAGCGCTAACATATTCCGCAGCGCTTTACAGTTTGCACACATTATCATCACTGTCCCTGATGGGGCTCACAATCTATAATAATATAATATAATATAATAATAATTAAAGATATAGCCTAGAATACCACAAATTGAAGAGAAGACCAAAAAACGTATTCAAAAAGGGACAAAGCCAAACAATTCAAATATTCATAGTAAATTCTTTATTTGATATGCAAGTTGTCTCTTCAGAGAGGAAGAGGACTAGAACTAAAGTGCCATCTATTGGATGTGACAATCCTAAAAGTCAATATCGACCCTTTAACGAGCCTTGTCATATGACTTGGGATAAAAGCCAAACCAGAATCTCAATTTACAGACAAGGTGTTTCGGGGTACTGCCCCTTGAGAGGTGTCTGACTGTGGGAAACAATACCCTTTGGATCCCGGTCAGACGCCTCTCATACAGCCAAACCAGATTTCATAGTTTGCAACCTACTCGGATCATTGGATCACTCAAGATGCAGCGACTACACAGGAAGTCAAAAAGAAAATAGCTATGTGCAAATCAACAATGGAGTCACTGGACAAAAGTCTTAAAATTGAGGAACATTTCACTGGTGATGAAGACACTGCTCATATATAGTTTGGTCTTTTTTGTGGTAACATACAGATTCAAAACCTGAATAATTAGGAAGTAAGACTGAAGAAAAATCGATGCCTTTCAAAATGTGATGCTGAGGAAGGATCTTATCAATACCATGGATGGCAAGAAGAGCAAACAAATCATTTTTGGAAAAAATCAGTCCAGCCATGTCATTCGAAGCAAGGATCACCAAGCCACAATTTGCTTAGTTTGGATACATCATACAAAGAGACCAATCACTTGAGAAGGACATCATGATTAGAAGAATAGAAGGAACAAGGTGAAGAGGAAGACCAACAACCCAATGGCTTGATACTATCAAGATATCGGTGAAGAAGACCTTGGTGGACCTATCTAGATCAATTTTCCTACAGATCATTCATCCATGAAGTCGCCATGGTTCGAGATTGAGTCAAAGGCCGTTAAATAAAAATAATAATAATAATAATAAATAAAGCAGACTAAATCCTCAGAGAATAGGAACAAGAGGAATTATTCTAATACCATTATACCAAATATTGGATCTGATTCCAAAAGGTAGAAAAGTCATTCATCAAAATGTGTGAATTAACATTGGCTTGTAAATTAACAAGGCGTCTGGTATTGAAGCCCAGTTTTCAATGCTGCAATGTCCCTGTCTCATTCTTCACTTGTTTGCATCGGAAAGTGAAATTAAATCTTCGCTGACATAACTTAAATGTGTCACATTGCTTGTATTGCAAAGGGGAAATGACTATCCAACAGACAGCAATATAACAGTGTCAAATTATCATTAAAATGATGATAATTCCAGCTGTGCCGCTGCCAAGAAATGATGTAACAGTATAACCACCAGATATGCCAGCATTGTTTAGTAAAGGGATGTAAATGCCATGCTCTGAGCTGACACTTGTTTGCTTGAAGATGCTTCATAGCAATAGCTTTATCTATGAAAGAGACCTGTGGCCATGAAAAAAAAAGGAAATTTATCTCGTAACTTGAAATTCCTGTGCCAAAAAGTCTGTTGTAATGTTCAGAGTTCCAAGGGGAGAGAACTTTAGAATCCTGTGCCAAAAAGGTAGTAAATATCTCAGAGTTTCATCCAGAAAATTTTTTTCTCACTTGTCATCCCTGAGTAATCCATTTTCTTATTCAGCAGCTATTAACCATTTATAGTTTCCTATGTTACAGAATTGCAATGTATCTGTAAAAATTGGATGCTCTACCGTAGCTCCATACATCTCCTTACAGCTCCATACATCTTGAAAACTAGTAATCCTAGATTACATCGCACTCCTCTGCCCGCTATGTAATCCTGCCCATCATTCGCTTCCTGCAGCCGTCTTTTTCCCCTTTAATGGAAAATGGATGAGTTCATGCACTAAAAAGGGATGCCACTCAGTAAGAAAGGTGAGGAATATAACTGTTCAGATACCCCTCGACAGGGCAGTGTTTTGCTGGCCCTGTACCATGTGACTCATCAACATGTCAGCAGAATATCGCACTGAATTTGCAATGTCACCACTTGGCACAGCTCAGAATGAGGACAACAATAAGATCTCCCAATTGCAAAGATGCCTCACCTGCCTTTTAGGATATAATGGGAAACTGAACAACCCCTTTAAGCCCATTGGTAGAGTATAGTTAGCCATCATTCATGTTGTTCCCCATTGTGTACATTTGGTAGGCACTGTGGTAGTTCACTCACGTGGTGGCACAGAGCAGTAGGAAAAATGGGAACACCGTCTCTTTAAAGGGAATCTGTCACCCCATTTTAGCACTATCAGCTGTTGGCACCACCATCAGGGGCTTAGCTACAGCATTCTGTAATAAGCCCCTGATGTAACCTGAAAGATAAGAAAAACAAGTTAGATTATACTTACCCTGGCGTCCGGTCCGATGGGTATCGCGGTTCCGTCCGGCACCTCCCATCTTCATACAATGCCGTCCTCCTTCTTACTTCTGCTGTGGTTCCTGCGCAGGCATACTTTATCTGCCCTGTTGAGGGCAGAGTAAAGTACTGCAGTGCGCAGGGGCCAGACGTCTGACCTTTCCCGGCGTCTGCACACTGCAGTATTTTACTCTGCCCTCAACAGGGCAGAGAAAGTATGCCTGCACCGCAGCCGCAGCAGAAGTAAGACGGAGGACGGCATTGTATGAAGATGGAAGGCGCCGGACCGCAACACCCACCACACCCGCCCCCGCCCCCCGGTGAGTATTATCTAACTTGTTTTTCTTATCTTTCAGGTTTCATCGGGGGCTTATCTATAGCATTACAGAATGCTGTAGATAAGCCCCTGATGGCAGTGCCAGCAGCTGATAGGGCTAAAATGGGGTGACAGATTCCCTTTAAGTCCTTGTTGGTTTATTTTCAGGCAGCATAAATCAACCCATGGGAACAAAAACTCAACCTTTCTGGCTAGAACAGGAACAAAACAACAAAAGGAAAACAATAATGCTGCAACACAGTCCGTACAGTGCGGGTGGCACCCCGCTCTGGAGCAGCACAGGTTCACTCTGTGCTCGACGAGCCTCTGGAGAATCCTCGCTTCAGGCTGGCTGAACCCAGACTGCCTGCTGAGCCCGGTTCTGGCTGAACCCAGATTGCCTGAAATAATAATAGTAATAATCTTTATTTATATAGCGCCAACATATTCCGCAGGGCTTTACAGTTTAACAGTTTCAAAACACAAGTCATAAGTAACAACTTTAGCAATAAAATAATTAAAGCAAAATAAGACGACCCTGCTCGTGAGAGCTTACAATCTACAATGAGGTGGGGGAGATACAAAGTACAGGTGTGTATTTACAATGGTGTATTTACAATAATGGTCCAGCCATCTTGAGGGAGTGAGAGATGAATGCAGATAGTGAATGGGCTACTCATGCACACTTACACAGAATGATTTTGATTAGTGAACGTGATAGGCCGCTCTGAACAAATGTGTTTTGAGGGAGCTCCTAAAACTATGCAAATTGTTTATAGTCCTAATTTCTTGGGGTAGAGCATTCCAGAGGATTGGCGCAGCGCGGGAGAAGTCTTGAAGTTGGGAGTAGGAGTTACGGATTAGTGTAGAGGCTAGTCGAAAGTCGTTTGCAGAGCGCAGCGGTCGGTTAGGCCAATAGACAGAAATGAGCGAGGAGATGGAGGAGGGTGTTGCACTGTGGAGAGCTTTGTGGGAGAGAACAAGTACTTTGAATTGGATCCTATAATGAATGGGCAGCCATTGTAAGGACTGTCGAAGAGGGGACGCGTCCGAGTACCGATTAGATAGATAGATGACCCTGGCTGCTGCATTAAGTATGGACTGGAGAGGGGATAGTCGAGTAACGGGGAGGCCAATTAATAGAGCGTTGCAGTAATCCAGGCGGGAGTGGATCAATGCTACAGTGAGGGATTTTGTTGTTTCCATGGTGAGAAAAGGGCGGATTATAGAGATGTTCTTTAGGTGTAAGAGGCAAGAGTGGGCAAGAGATTGTATATGGGATGTGAAGGAGAGATTGGTGTCAAATATAACACCCAGACAGCGCGCCTACTGCCGGGGTGTTATTATAGTGCCACCCACGGAGAGGGAAATGTCAGATTTAGGGAGGTTAGTAGATGGCGGGAGCAGAAGAGGTTCAGTTTTGGAGAGGTTGAGTAGAGCCCGGTTATTTAAACCTAAGCCTGTGATTTTCCCATCATGTGATTGACCACATGATCATGACCTCACACAGGTCCTAGCAGGTCTGCCAGGGGAGATAAAGTGGACCTTCTCCCACCCGCTCTATAAAGATCCACATAAATCCAGCCCTTTTATGCAACTTAACCCTCACAACAAGTTGTGTGCTGTAGAAAAATGCTCTGGTTTCATATCACTGATGCCATTAAGCGCAATGACACATATCACCCTTCTACAACCCTGCCAGTGACTCTGTCACAGCACCTAAAGTTGAGAAGATCATTTTTTAAAATTTTAGGGCCCGAAAGATGAGCAAAAAGATTTTCATGACACAGAGCCAGCATCTGTGGCACCCCTGAGGGTTTAGTAGCCACAGAGGTACTGCATCTCATCCAGAGGTGTGGTACCCCACTCTCAGGTAAGGCGGGAGCACCACCCAGGACTCTAACACCTGCACCCAACACAGTCTATTGCAGCAGGGCACCCTGGACATACCCTAAGGGAGGATGGTGTCATCCCAAGCTGGGTAGAAAAGGGTGTTGGGGGAGTGGGTGGAGGAAGTAGGAGAGGAGCGGTCAGAGTGTGGTAATCAGACAGTTGAAGAGACTAGAGGAACAGTCTGGAAGGGGAGCTGGGACTGACTACAGCTTGTCCCAGACAATATAAAGTGAAGAAAGAAAGAGAAGGAAAGGCTCCAGGAGTGGAGAGGAAGAAGGGGTCCTAGGGGCATGGATAGTGAGAGATCCATCTGTGGGGCCTGTATCCACCTGTCCTCAACAGGTGGAGGGACCAGGTCGCAGTGGGCTACCGGCCGCCAAGACTAGCAGAGAATCACCAGACTCAGCTAGCAAGCCAGAGGCAGGGGCATCTCTATGTGCTCCAGCCACAGTCACAGTTATTTAGCTGAAAAAGCAGCCATATAGGAGCAAGGGGACGCAGAGAGGACTTCGCCCGACAAGGTCCGCGGCTGCTGGCTCGGGACACTGACTGTGAGGTGTTGGGCAGGAAGGGAGGAAAACCAGCACAGTGAGACGGCCAGGAGAGGAACATACAGAAAGGAGTCCTGGAAAAGTGTATCCTAGTCTACCAGGGAGTTTGCTGGACCCCTCACCTGGAGGACACAGCGCCAAATGGGCATCTGTTCGCACCAGAACTGTGAATAAAGCTTTGGAAACTGCACCCAGCTGTGTCCTCTGATCATTCCTGCGTCACCTGCCCTGCACCACATTCACCAACCTCACCTTTAACATCTACATCCAAGCTGCCCTGGGATATAGCTCTACCTGTGGAGAGCTCAACCATCTTTGCTGCCCTGTCACCATCCTAGAGGATCTGCATTGCAGCATCGGTCCCTTGACCGAATACCACAGGAGGCGTCACGAACACTTTATTACAAACCTTATTATCCCTTTTTCACTATCCCTTTAATTGGATGGATTGGGTCACTGCTGCCGTGACACATCCCCTTTAAGAAGCTGCCCAGTACCGAGTATACCCACTGCCCTGACCGGCGATCCATATCCACACTGGTACTCCGAGGCAGCTGGACAAGGGTCCTGCAAACGTCTTCTACCAGGTCTAAATTGCCAGCATTTTGTGGCCTTTACAAGGTGCCCAACATACCAGCGTTCAAGAGCAGGCCGGGAAAGTTCTCAAGACCCTGGTCCACCTGCCTTAGTGTTCAAAGGAGGAAACCCACACAAACATAGGGAGAACATGCAAACTCCTTGCTGATGTTCTCTTTGGTGGGATGTGAACCTAGGACCCCAGACCTGCAAAGCAATAGAACTATCCACTGAGCCAACGTGCTGCCCAACTCACTTATCACTTCATCAGTTACCTTCATCACTTATCTTCCTTATTACCATCCTCCCACTCCTATCTGTAGGATTTCTCTTGTATGTCTCTTGTTCATTACCCCAGACTTGCTGCTAAAATTCCAATTTTTAGGAGTGCTACGAAAACTAATTTCTTCAAGGGGGTCTATATCGCATCACTGTGCAATACACGACCTGAGCTCGTTACAAATCTCTCAATTCCACTAATCTACTAGCTACCCTTCTCCCATCACTTTGCACTTTATAACCTTGTTGGCTCAGACACTGACTGGTGGCCGCATAATTGCCAACCTTTAAAATTACAAAGATTTTGACATTTATGCCTCATCTCTAGGATTATTGTGAACATCCAAAAGTGACCAGTTTGGGTTTGGCTTTGTTAACTCCCACCCTTCTCAGTCCAATTTACAGGGCTGTCCAACAGGACTATTGGATAATATGATTACAAGAGCTCAGTGTATCTATATTGATGACTTAGCATAACGTTTCATGCCTGCCTTTACAGCATGTACTGTCCTTGTTGTATACAGTAAATTCACTTTTCTGCCAAGGAGGTTTACATGAATGATTCAAAACAGACGTTATAATTGGAGCAGAAATGTCAGGTCTCATGTGGTTACTTGCAGCGTCCGCAGGTGGCAGACAAATTAATTGTGTGGTGATGGCACTATGTTCCTTGCCCTTTCATTTCTTTTGTTCAAATTCGATATTTTACATTTCGTGCACAGAACAAAGAGCACTCCTGAATTACTTCTTAGTAGGTACCAATGACTCCATTTGGAGATATTGTAGGTATAGCTGGTTAGGGACGTATTAAGACTAGGGTTGACGAGGCATGTGCCCTAAATGGTGGGGGTAGATGCCAACAAACCATTCTGACAGGTTATTTAGATATCTAGCATTTCCTTGTATTTTTGTATTCATTGGCCTAGTTATATTCCATCAAGAAGTCTATTGTAGTGTGGATTACCAACATCTGGGTAAGGTAAGCATTGTGGCCCTTAAACTGGTGATATGCAACCTGAATGCCCCTTTCAAACAAATACTGCCCACTTGAGTATTATTGATGCCACTTTGCGCCGCTCTACCCAGAAAAATAAAGTTTCATTTCACCTAATTCGAGTGACCAAGTCCTCTTCTCTCTTGCACACAGAGGGGGCACAGGTGGTAACATCATTGCATTGCCTGTGCTGGAACACAGAAGTCTTGTAGGCCATACACCAGCCTGTTTGTCAAGGAGCTCACTAGGTGAGGTGTATCCTCTAATACCAAGGTCCTGGTGGGCACATGAGCTACGGGTGTGGTGCAGCAGATGGGTGAGGCACGCAGGACACAGATAGCAGAAAGGAGACTGTTTAGAGGTACTGAAGGCCACAAGCAGACAGGTAACTGAGGGACTGGAAGCCGCAGGCAGACCTAAGACATCCTGGATACCACAGACAAGGAATTGTGAACAGTCAAGCTAAAAATCATAGGCCTAGGAAGCTCAAGAGAAAGAAAAAGTTCTGATAAGCTCACCAATGCAGGCGATGAACCACAAGGGGTGTGGTACACAGACAAATCCTGGCTCCTATTTCGGGTGAGTAGGCATGAAGAGAAAAAAAACAAAAAGTCCAGCTCCGCAAAAAAAAAATTTTTTAGAAAAACAAGTGAATAAATATTATTAAAAATATAATTTATTTGTCTGCTCTAAAATCAAGAAAAACCATAGCATTAGGCCTAATGTTATCTTTTTTCTTGTTTATAGAGCAGTCAAATAAATGATGTTTTTAACCCCTTAATGATCGCCAATACGTCTGTTAACTGACGTGAGATTGTTGTATACACTAAAGGGTTGAGACAAGAGCGCAATAGGGTCTTATCTGGGTAAATCGTATGAATTAAAAAGGTATTTATACTCACCCTTTCCAAGAGAGAGTAAAGCCTGTATAATCAGTATGTCAGCCTGCTGCACGTCCAACGGTCCACAGCGGTGACCGCAAAAAAGATTCTTAGGAGTAAATTCTTGGACTTTAGGTGTGCTGCCAGACAAATTCCATAGCCAAACAAGGTTAATGAATTAACCCTTTATTCCCTACGCGTTTCGAAGTATAACACTTCTTCTTCAGGGGATGACATGAAGAAGAAGTGTTATACTTCGAAACGCGTAGGGAATAAAGGGTTAATTCATTAACCTTGTTTGGCTATGGAATTTGTCTGGCAGCGCACCTAAAGTCCAAGAATTTACTCCTAAGAAACTGACGTGAGATATAAGAGAAAAGCATCCCCATACTGGTGACAATCCAGCAGCTGTCGGCTGCACACTATAGCTGACAACTGGTAAACAGAGTGTGGGGGCTTCCTCTTTATCCTCATCGGCACCCTGAGATCTTGATTGTGTAGTCCTGATGTTTGCCATGGCAATTCATGCCCAAATAGTGGCCTTAGAGTCCGACGGCTGTTGTAACCTGTTCAGAAGTCAGTGGCATTTAGGTGGTAAAAATACATATTTTCATTTCTGCCATGCCACTTTGCATTAATTCCTGAAAATCACCTGAAGGGTTAATAAACTACCTGACTGCAGTTTACAATATGTCAGGGGGGTGCTGTTTTTAAAATGGTGTCACTTTTGGGGGGTTTCCAATATATAGGACCCCCAAAGGCACTTCAAACCTAGATAGGTCACTAAAAAAATAAATTTTGTAAATTTCCTTGATAAAATGAAAAATTACTGCTCCATTTTTAAACCTCCTAAAATGCTAACAAAATAAAAGAACATTTTACAGATGATGCTGATGTAAAGCAGACATGTGGAAAATGTTATTTATGAATGTTTTTGTGTGGTATGACTATCTGGATTAAAGGGATAATCATTCAAAGTTTGAAAATTGCTAATTTTTTAACATTTTTCTCAAATTTCTGATATTTTTTTATAAATAAAAACAAAATATATTGACTTAAATTTACCATTATGATAAAGTATAATGTGTCACGAAAAAACAGTCTCAAAATCACTGGGATTTGTTGAAGTGTTCCAGAGTTATTACCACATAAAGGGACACTGGTCAGATTTCAAAAATTTGGCTCGGTCACTAAGGGGTTAATAATATGTTTTCACTTGTTTTTCTAAAGAATAATTTTTTGCTGTAGCTAGATTTTTTTTCCCTTCATGTCTACTAAGCTCAACTCATGGAGGGATGATACTTGCAATGCCTGACATGGAGTACAGGAAAGTCTAGAGTGCCAGGGTGTTGGGAACAGAGACCAGACCCGAGACAGATGTGTAACACTGTTTCTTACCAAAAGTGGAGTGGTGGTGCAGGTAGCCATACTATATGCTCCCTGCTCTTCCACAATAGAGGCTGGCAATAGAGAGTTCATCCAAGAAAGCTGTTCTTGCAAACTCTTCTTGACCAATCATCTGATCGGCTGCAGCATAGTATTATGTTTCTGAATGGTTACACTTTCCTATAGAAAAATTGATTGATTACTGGAGGTGTCAGGAACCCAACCCAAAACTCAAATGTTTTAGTTTTTTTCTTTAAAGGGGTTTTCCACTTTCATGCTTCTCCCCTCTATTGATTGGAAGCTTTGTACACAAATGAAAAAAATCGGATTGTACTCATTCTTCTTCACCTACAGTAGAGCTGGCTCTCTGCAGCTGCTCTGTGTGCTTTCTGTATTTTAGGTGCAGTGTCGTTGTCAAAACACCGCTGCAGCCAATCACTGAGATCAGTGGCTCTGCAGATATAGACAGCAAACAAGCTGTCAAGTGATTATTTTTTCACAGTGCTGTCCAATAGGCTGTAGAAATGTAAAAGCTCTATTACTTAATATTTAATATACTGTATATTTATGGGTTTTTTTGTTTTTCGGTATCAATGACGTCATACAACATAAGATGCACTAAGCTATTTTCAGCCATCCTGCGTTCTGTGTCTTCCTTTTGAAAAGATCTTCGAATTTCAAGACTTTTAAGACAAACATTTTTGAATAAGTTGATGGAAATAACTTTTCTCATTTTATGTCTCGATGCTCAGTTATTCCTTTCATGTCCTGGAAATGTCGTGTCCTTTCTCCAGTAGATGTCTATCCTCAGAAGCCCTACTTGAACATACCTTGTTTTTATTCATGCAACGGGGCCAAGTCAGACTAAATAGCTTCCCATAAACTTTGCATCCTAAAGATATTTCCTGCATTCTTCCTCCTGATTGGTTTCAGCAGTGCTCCTTAATAGGGGCTGGTTGTTTGTAATTGTCTGTCTGCGGAATGTGGCGCAGCGGATGTCGGGGGGGTGAAAACCGCGGTGCACGATTTATATCAACCGGCATAAGAAATGCAACGATCCTAAAGCATACAATACAAACACCGTGAAACCTCTCCTAACATGCTGACTTTAAAATATCATTAGCAGAACATTCCGTGGCCTTTCTATGGGTTGGAATCATAGGTCAGTAATACTCAGCTGCACAGAAAAGAAAGCAAAAACACTTGAATGGGAAAAGCTTAGAGGAAATGCTGAGAGAGGAAAGGTCACAATCTGCTGACATATCTCCCTCTTGTGATTGAAAATGCCTAAAATAGCTTAGTACAACATTGCTAGCCTTTAGGAAAAGAAACATTACGAGTTACAAAGCCCGTCTTCTTTATTTACCACAGCTCTGTCTAATAACAATGGGAACCTGTCACCCATACAAGTTCCCTATAGATTAGGACACCTCGCTATTCAGTCAGGCCAATTTTGTAGGGTTCCATACTTCTGTAAAATAATAATGAGTCATTACTATAGTAATGAGGAAACATTGACCTAGAAGCCCCCTCTCGTTGAACAGTCATCCAATGTAGAGATGGCCAAGATGGAGACATGTTACACAGCTATAACATAGATTGAACTGTATACATCCATGATCAACCTATTAACAATAAGTGTTGATTTAGGGAAAGACAAAAAACTCCTATGAGGTTCTCATTTCAAGGTACAAAGTTCCTTCCATTCCTTCCATACCTCAAACATGGTTAATGGACTTCCATGAGAGATCCATTAAAAAAATCCTGCAGTGTGAAATCTTCTTTCTTGTAGACATTGTTGATTAACCTTTGTTTTGGGTGGAGGCCAGGGCTTTAAAAGCTAGGGCTTTTGGTCTTTGATATACACCATATGGAGTAAAGTATTAAGAGACACCATGTAATTATTGAATTCAGGTTTTTCATTCAGTCCCCTTACCCCAATATAGAACATCCAGCTCCCAGTATGTAATATCTGGCACCTCGCCTAGAGTGTATAACATCCGGCCCCTCGCTCCCAGTGTATAACTTCAGACCCCTTGCCCCCACTATATAATAATAATAATAATAATAATCTTTATTTATACAGCGCCAACACATTCTGCAGCGCCTTACAGTTTAACAGTTTCAAAACACAAGTCATAAGTAGCAACGTTAACAATACAATAATTAAAGCAAAATTAGACAACCCTGCTTGAGAGCGCTTACAGTACAATCTACAATGAGGAGGGGGAGATACAAAGTACAGGTTTGTATTTACAATGATGGTCCAGCCACCTTGAGGGAGTGGGGGATAGATGGACGTAGTGAATGGGCTACACACGCACACTTTCACATAAAATGACTTTGATTAGTGAACGTGATAGGCCGCTCTGAACAAATGTGTTTTGTGGGAGGGCCTAAAACTATGCAAATTGTGGTTAGTCCTAATTTCCTGTAGCTGTTGGAGAGGACAGGGAGCTTCTGAAAATGATGCTTCTTAAATTTGGGGGCTGCCTAAAACACAGTAGTGGGGGGGTCTGGAAATATGGATTGTATTTAGGCATCTTTTTGTAGTAAAGGTTGTAATTTCCGTGCCCCTCTCTTTAGCACCTCCAAATTTGGATTGTAGGTGACTACTAGACGCACCCGGTTAGTTTCATCTTTAGTTTTGTAATGTGAGGGGTGATTCCTTGACATTCTGGTGACCTTTTTAATTTGGTTTTCAATTGTTCTTGGATGGTAGCCCTGATTCAGAAAGGTCTTTCTAAGTCTACCTGTCAGAGACACCGCACTACACTTGCTCATAGAGCCAGTGCGCGTGTCCTGAGTACAGAAGCAGTGCTAAGAGTTACCTGGGGAGCAGGGCAGCAGAGGTGACAATGCGTGCTTCAAGCTAATAGTGTCAGGGTCCAGTCAGCGCTGGAAAGTAAGGAGGCACGGGACCTGCGGACACTGACAATGAACAACCTTGCACGGGACCTATGGTCATGTGACTGCAAGGGGGCATGGCTTAGCGTCCTGCTTTCAGATATGACAGTACAACTCAGAGTCAGGCAAAACGGAGGTCACAACAGTACAGGCAAATGGAGTACAGGAGGGACAAACAGACGGGAGGTCAGACAAAGCCAAAGGTCATACACAGGATCACAGTACAGTACCAGGGATGAGACAGAGCGGATAATCAGGGCCAAGCAGAGATCAAAACCAAACAGACATAGAAGGTACCAGGCAGAATCCAAAGCGATATCCAGGGAACAGACCGAGTCATACACAGAGAATCAAGTAACCAGAACACAGCACTAACACACTCAGGGGTCACCACACAATGCCAAGGGCAAGAGTATAACTGACAGGGATGGGAGCGTCCTGAAGCTATAAGAAGCCTCCCCAGAACCAGGGAGAGGCCACAATCATAGCCCCAGGTGTGCAGGTAAGCCTGCATCAGGATCACAACTTTTAACCCCAGAAATGCCAGTCATCAGCACTGGTTCCAAACATTAACCCCACATGTGCGAGTCAAACCCGCACTGAGATCATGACACTACCAAGGTGTTTGTCTCTATCCATGGTGTTGGAACATATAAGATTGAATCTGATGGCTTGGCTGTAGACAATTGAGTTTTTTATGTGTTTTGGATGGAAGCTGTCCTATTTAAGGTATGTTGAACAGTTGATTGGCTTCTGATACAAGGATGTCTCTATTTCATTGTTCTGTAGCTTAATGATGGTGTCCAAAAAGTTAATTTCAGTATAAGGGTAGTTGAGTGTTAAGTTGATTGTGGGATGAAATTGATTAAACTGTTCATGGAACATGTAAAATATATTGACCATAAGATCTAGAAGTAGTTTGAATGTTTGGTCGTCAAGATTGTTAGTCCTTTAGCATTACCCAGAGTGCACCACCCTTGCTAATACTAAAAGTAGCAAAGCTCCTGGATTTGATTCATTCTGAATTTCTCAAAAACTGTGGACCTTATGGGAAAAAATGGCTGGCAAAATTCTTCTCATGTATCATGTAGAATGCTCAATTCCTCAATAAATAAAAACACGCCAAGATCATTGCATTGCTAAAACCTGGGAAGCCTGAAGATGACATCACAACACAGAACCAGACCCCAATCAGAGGACAATAAAACTTTCACACTCCTTATCTATGAACTGTAGTCTCGAAAGCTTGCAATTTGTTACCATGTTTTCAGTTAGCCATTGAAAGGTATCAACCACTGAGCACTCTCAATTATAAATTTCTTTCTATCTACTGGCTTACATGGTATAAAGATATATATCTTTCCTGACAGTCTCCAGATCTTTGGAGCCAGTCTGTGTATTTCCAGTTAAGTGTTTTCTCTTTGATGTTTCTTTGCTATACCTTGCACCTATCTTCTGTTTATCTCTAGGTGATATTCAGTATATTTGTTAACAACACCTGCTTTATTCTTTAGTATTTTGTTATTTATTTTACTCACTCTGGTATCTTTCCTTTTTCAGCACACTTCTCCTCTGGTAGGTCATTTGCACTCTGCTCTGCCCTTCAATTCTTTAAGAGTAATGTGAAGCAATTTGACAGACTTTTAGGCAGTTATGTCTAACTTGCCATCCTTTAGTCTGTCATTAGGGTTAGCTCTGTATCTGCAGGTAGCACTAGGGACTGCAAAAACACCATATCTAGTCTGCACAAGAACAGGCAGGGTCAGTTGTTGTTTTCAGTGTTTGACCTGTTATTGACAAGTGATTTGCTACACAGGCATAACATTGTACCCCAGTTTCGCTGACTCATCTCTTCTCGGACCCACAGGTCTCAAGACTTGGCTGACACTTTCCCATTCCCAGAGTCCCTGAGGGACTCTATCAAAGTTGCTGATAATCTGCAATTAACTGATTAGAGATTAGGAAGGATAATAAGTGGCTCAGGAATTGGTGTAGGAAGGAGGGGTTTGGGTTCCTGGAGAACTGGGCCGACTTCTCAGTTGGCTACAGGTTCTACTCTAGGGACGGGCTGCATCTCAATGGGGAGGGTGCAGCTGTGCTGGGGGAGTGAATGGCAAGAAGGTTGGAGGACTGTTTAAACAAGGGATGGGGGGAGGGTATTCCTTTTATAGGAGGGGAAGACAGTGCAGCTAGAGAACTGGGCACAAATAATAAAATGGGGTGGGGGTGGCATGGAGGGTGGGGTTAGAACAGTGCTCAACCGTAAAAGTGTAGGCCTGCAGGGCAAGGAACAACCGGGTCGCCCGGCTATTCCGTTCCTTGTGCAAGTGCATCCACTTGAGAGGGGCATGGTCAGTGATCAGCCTGAACTTTCGGCCCACCAGGTAATATTTGAGAGCCTCTAGAGCCCACTTAATGGCTAGGCACTCTTTTTCTACGACTGCATATTTTTGCTCATGTTTATTCAGCTTCCTGCTGAGATAGAGGACTGGGTGTTCCACTCCGTCCCTCACTTGTGACAGTACGACCCCGATACCGGTATCCGAGGCATCCGTTTGTACCACAAACTCGCTGCAGAAGTCTGGAGTCACCAGTACGGGTTGAGAGCAAAATGCCCGTTTTAGGCTATGGAAGGCTTCTTCAGCCGCTAAATTCCATTTAATCATGACAGAGTCTTTCCCTTTGGTAAGATCCGTCAGGGGGGTAGCGATGGCTGCAAAATTGGGTATGAACCGGCGATAATAGCCCGCGATCCCCAGAAAGGCTTGCACCTGCTTCTTGTTGACAGGTTGCGGCCAGTCCTGAACCGCTTGAATCTCATCGACCTGGGGTTTAACAACACCGCTCCCAATTATATACCCCAAATACCGGGCTTCTTCTAGCCCGATGTGACATTTCTTGGGGTTCGCGGTTAGACCTGCCTCCCACAGGTCATCAATCACAGCTTGTACTTTCTGGAGATGAGTCTCCCAGTCCAAGCTGTAAATGACAATGTCATCCAAATAGGCCGAAGCGTACTGCCTATGTGGCCTCAGGACTCAATCCATCAGTCTCTGGAAGGTCGCTGGTGCTCCGTGCAGTCCAAACTGCATATACACATACTGAAATAAACCTTCTGGCGTAGCAAATGCCGTCTTTTCTCTGGCCGCCTCCGCCAGAGGTATCTGCCAATACCCCTTTGTTAGGTCTAGGGTCGTAATATACCGGGCTTTTCCTAACCGATCTATTAACTCGTCGACCCGGGGTATAGGGTAGGCATCAAATTTTGAGACCGCATTCAGTTTCCTGAAGTCATTGCAGAACCGGATGGTGCTGTCCGGTTTAGGAATTAACACAATCGGGCTGGACCAAGCACTGTGCGATTTCTCAATGACACCTAACTCTAACATTGCCTTCACTTCTCGGAAAACGGCTTCACGGCGCGCTTCCAGAATTCTGTAGGGTTTCACGTGAACTGTGACACCAGGTTCCATTACGATGTCATGTTTCATTAGTGTAGTCTGCCCGGGTTTTTCTGAGAAAAACTTTTGGTTGTGAAGTAGAAACTGCCTGACCTCAGTCTTTTGCTGCTCTGAGAGAGTCTCTGCAACCCGTACCTCCGGTACGGTATGCGAGCAGACGGGACGGGCCAGCTCCTCTGACAAGGCAGACTGATCTTTCCAGGGTTTTATCAGATTTACATGATAAACCTGTTCAGGTTTCCGTTTACCTGCTTGGAATACTTTGTAGTTTACTTAACCAACTCTTTCCTTAATCTCAAAAGGGCCCTGCCACTTTGCTAGGAACTTACTGTTCACCGTGGGGACCAGGATCAACACCCTATCTCTGGGTGCAAACGTACGGATCTTGGTGCCCCTATCATAGATTCTTTTTTGGGCTCCTTGAGCCTGCATCATGTGTTCTTTGACGATAGGCATAACAGCCGTAATACGGTCCTGCATTTCGGATACGTGATCTATCACCGTTTTAAACGGAGTGACCTGACCCTCCCAGGATTCTTTGGCGACGTCTAACAGTCCGCGAGGACATCGGGCGTACAATAAATCGAAAGGTGAGAACCCCATGGAAGACTGGGGCTCTTCCCTGATGGCAAAAAGCAAATACGGAAGTAAATAGTCCCAGTTCTTCCCATCCTTGTCTATTGCCTTTCTCAGCATCTGCTTCAGAGTTTTATTGAACCGTTCGACCAACCCGTCTGTTTGAGGGTGATACACGGATGTGCGTAACGGTTCGATTTGTAACAACCGGCAGAGCTCCTTCATTACCCTGGACGTAAAGGGAGTCCCCTGGTCGGTGAGTATCTGTTTTGGTATACCGACCCAACTAAACACATGCACCAGTTCCTTGGCATTCGTCTTGGTGGCCGTGTTACACAAAGGGATGGCCTCCGGGTAACGAGTGGCATAATCCAAGAGGACCAGGATATGTTGGTGTCCATGTGCAGACCGTGGAAGGGGCCCAATTAAATCCATCCCAGTCCTCTCAAACGGGACCTCAATAATAGGTAGGGGTACCAAAGGGCTACAGAACCGGGGCTTAGGCACAGAGGCTTGGCAGTCAGGACAAGACTCACAATATACACGAATATCGAGATGCATGCCTGGCCAAACAAAACAGTGTAATATCCTTTCGGTGGTTTTCTGGACTCCCAGGTGACCTCCCATCACATGTCCGTGGGCCAGGTCCAGCACCTGCCGCCGGTAGGGTTTTGGCATGACTAATAGTTGCACCGTGTCTTCCCCCTTTTTCTCTATCTGATATAGTAAATCATTCTCCAGGAACATGTAAGGATATGCCAGCCTAGAGCCAGGTTCTACGGGTACCCCATTTATCACTTTTACATTTGTCCTAGCCTGAGAAAGGGTAGGACCCTTTATTTGCTCGCTTTGGAAGTCATCTTTCTGAACTTCCAAATCCAGCAAACGGGGAGGTGGATGGCTGTCGGACTCCTCCTCTTCCCTGGTCTCCTCCGTATCACCCGCTATGACTGAAAACGGGAACTGCAGGTCAATTCCAGCAGACTCTTCCCTCGAGTCTTCCGGGGGACCTCTTCCAGGGGTTCGGGACCCACACGCACTCTGGGAGAAGAACCATGTACACTATTACCCGGGGGCATCAACTGATTCTCCCACAATTGCCAGAAGTGGGGAAAATCCCGGCCCAAGATAACATCATGCAATAACGCAGGGACGAGACCCACTTTATGTTGCACAGACCCATAGGAAGTAGTAATGCATATGACCGTGGTGAGGTACGAACAGGTGTCTCCATGCACACGTTACAGAAAATTTGTCTGATGGTCCAGTCGGGGCTGACACCAGACTGGCCTTCACCAGAGTCACCACACTTCCCGTGTCTAAGAATGCCACCACATTTTTGCCATCAACAGTTAAATCACACAAGTGTTTTTCCACATCCTTTCGACCGGCATTCACACTCACTACCCGTGCAACCATAGGCATGCGGTTTTTAGAGTCTGTGACATCGCACTGCATGGGTTCAGTAGTGACCGGACAGTTCGCAGCAATGTGGCCCATCTCTTGGCAGCGAAAACACCTAACGGGCCCCTTGCTTAGACCATAGTTCGTTACTCTCGGCCTCGCATTGTGGGCAGTCCCGGTTTCCTCCCCCACTGTCTTAGGGATTTTTCCTTCTCCCCTACTCCCTGGAACAGTCTTACCGGTTCCACGTGGAGATGATGAAGAACGAGGAGGGGTAGCATCGTCTTGGAGTCCTTCCGCCACGGAGTAATGTTCAACCAGATCCACCAGTTGATCTGCCGTCGTAGGATTTCCATGGCTTACCCACTTCCTCAGGGCTGGCGGTAGAGCTCTCAGGTACTTGTACATAACGACACTCTGGATTATGTCTGGGGCTGTCAGCACCTCGGGTTGTAGCCACTTCTTCATCACGTGGATCAGGTCGAACATCTGTGACCGTGGTGGTTTATCTGGCTGATAAGTCCATTGATGCACTCTCTGTGCACGGACAGCGGTCGTCCCTACCAGCCGGGCCAAGATCTCGGCTTTCAGTTTGTCAAAGTCCTGCGCAGCTTCAGGTTCTAAGTCATAATAAGCCCTTTGGGCCTCACCGGAAAGAAACGGGGCAATCAGGCCGGCCCATCGTGCCTTCGGCCATTTTTCTCGCACCGCCGTCCGTTCAAACGTGGTCAGGTATGCCTCGACGTCATCTTCGGTCGTCATCTTCTGCCAGTACCAACTCATGTGAATCACTCTCGACTCGGCTTCCAGGTTAACCTCAGGTAAGCTTGCCAGGCGCTGCGCCACCTGCTGGAGAAGCGAACGATCGGTAGCTGTCATGTCCACCAACTCCTTCAGCTGGGCCATCATCACCCGATTAGCTTCTTGCTGGACAGCGGTGGACTGTACCAGCGCTTTCACCACGTCCTCCATGCTCATGCTTCCAACGTGATGCCCGCGTTCTCCACCACAATGTGATAAAACACTCCGGGATCGCCTTTGCTGGGGTCAAAGGTCACGTGCGTTAAGCATGAAACTCAGGCGCACAGCCGGGGTCCGGGTATAACTGACACTGGGTCAGGTTTATTAAAGGTGAAAGCAATGCATAAAGGAAAAAACATAAAACAAATCCTTGCCTGTCCGGCACTAACTAAACAAGGTACAATCTAACTACCAACTGGCGGGCTTCTCCCGTCCAGCCAAACCACAGTTACAGTGGGCACTGCTTTCATTCACGTGTGTCTCTCACACAGACAGGCTCTCTGTGTCCCCAGGCTGAGACACTCACACAACCACCTGGCATCCTTTTATATCCACCTCCCATTATTCATTAGTAACCAGGTGAGATACTGACCAGACTAGGCCACATAGGAAAGGTATCTGGGCGAGATATACCTGCCCTCATCCACTATTCCCACATGATTCTCACACTACATAAATAGTAAGAAACTAAAAAATGATAGTGTTGACCCACTTAAAAATGGTCTGGGTGAAATGGTGGATGAGGATGAGGAAAAAGCCAATATGCTAAATGACTTTTTTCAACAGTATTTACACAAGAAAATCCCATGACGGATAACATGATCAGTGATAAAAATTCTCCATTAAATGTTACCTGCTTAACCCAGCAGGAAGTACAGAAGCATCTAAAAATCACTAAAACTGACAAATCCCCGGGCCCGGATGGGATACACCCCGAGTACTGCAGGAATTAAGCACAGTCATAGATAGACCATTATTTTTAATCTTTAAAGATTCCATAATAAAAGGGACTGTACCACAGGACTGGTGTATAGCAAATGTGGTGCCAATATTCAAAAAGGGGACAAAAACTGAACTTGGAAATTACAGGCCAGTAAGCATAATCACAGACACGGATTCTTTACTGTAAGAGCAGTGAGACTATGGAACTCTCTGCCATATGATGTTGTAATGAGTGATTCACTACTAAAATTTAAGAAGGGACTGGATGCCTTTCTTGAAAAGTATAATATTACAGGGTATATACACTAGTTTCCTTAATATTGCATTGATCCAGGGACCTAGTCTGATTGCCGTATGTGGAGTCGGGAAGGAATTTTTTTCCCCAATGTGAAGCTTACTGTTTGCCACATGGGTTTTTTTTGCCTTCCTGTTACCCAGGTTTTCCCTATTTCCTTGTCTTATTGTATTAGTTACCGGCCTGCGGGCCGCATCACATAGGACAACCAGGATGGATGAACACAGAACTTAAGCACAGGCTAAAAAGGAAGAAAGAAATGTTTATAAAATGGAAAGAGGGAGGCATATCTAAAGAAGAATATAATGCTGTCTGCAGAACCTGCAGGGCACAGATCAGATTAGCTAAACCTGAAAATGAATTGAGGCTTGCAAGAGATGTCAAAAGCAATAATAAAGGATTTTGGGGATATGTCAAAAGTAAAAGAAAAGTCAAAGATGCTATAGGATTTTTACAGAATGAAAATGATGAAATGGTAAGACAGGATGCTGAGAAGGCTGAACTTTTAAATTCCCATTTTGCATCTGTTTTCTCTGACAAAGGAAATGTAACATCAACTGTTCTTCACTGTCCTATTAAGGGAATAGAAGAATCCAGGATATCTATAAACAGAAGGATAGTGAGGAAACACTTAGCTAACCTAAATGAATTCAAGTCTCCAGGTCCAGATGAATTACACTCCAGAGTACTGATGGAGATAGCAGAAGAAATTTTTGAACCCCTCTCCATAATCTTTGAAAATTCTTGGAGAACAGGAGAAGTGCCAGAAGACTGGAGAAGAGCAAATGTTGTTCCTATCTTCAAAAAGGGGAAGAAGGTGGACCCAGGCAACTATAGGCCGGTGAGTCTGACTTCTATACCAGGAAAGATCTTTGAACAAATTATTAAACAACATGTATGTCAGTACCTGGATAAGAATGAAGTGATTAAACAGAGTCAGCATGGGTTTGTAACTAATAAGTCATGTCAGACTAACTTAATTTCCTTCTATGACAGAATCACTGATTGGGTGGATCAAGGAAATGCTGTAGATATAGTATATCTTGACTTCAGCAAAGCATTTGACAAAGTCTCTCATACAATCCTTATTGAAAAAATGACTAAGTATGGAATGGACAAGGCAACTGTTAGGTGGATTCATAACTGGCTTAGTGATCGGACCCAAAGAGTGGTCGTAAATGGCTGCACATCCAGTTGGAAGAATGTCTCAAGTGGGGTACCACAGGGCTCTGTCCTGGGCCCTGTATTGTTCAAAATCTTTATCAACGATTTAGATGAAGGAATTGAGGGTAAACTGATTAAATTTGCTGATGACACAAAGCTAGGAGGGATAGCTAATACTAGAGAAGAGAGAGAGAGGATTCAAAAAGATATAAATAAACTGGATAAGTGGGCAGCAACTAACAGAATGGTTTTTAACAGGGAGAAATGCAAAGTACTACATCTGGGCAATAAAAATGAAAAAAGCATATACAGAATGGGAGGAATAGGGCTAAGTGACAGCACATGTGAAAAAGACTTGGGTATACTAATAGATCACAGACTGAATATGAGTCAACAGTGTGATGCAGCAGCAAAAAAGGCAAATGCAATTCTAGGATGTATTAACAGAAGCATACAGTCTAGATCACGTGAAGTCATTATTTCCCTCTACTCCTCTTTGGTCAGACCTCATCTGGAATATTGTGTCCAGTTTTGGGCACCACATTTTAAAAAAGACATCAACAAACTGGAGCAAGTTCATAAAAGAGCGACCAGAATGGTGACCGGTCTGCAAACCCTGTCTTATGAGGAAAGGTTGCAGGATTTGGGAATGTTTAGTTTGCAAAAGAGAAGACTGAGAGGAGACTTAATAGCTGTCTATAAATATCTAAAGGGATGTCACACTGTAGAAGGATCAACTTTATTCTCATTTGCACAAGGAAAGACTAGAAGCAATGGGATGAAACTGAATGGGAGGAGACACAGATTAGATATTAGAAAAAACTTTTTGACAGTTAGAGTGATCAATGAGTGGAACAGGCTGCCACGAGAAGTGGTGAGTTCTCCTTCAATGGAAGTCTTCAAACAGAGGCTGGACAGACATCTGACTGGGATGATTTAGCGAATCCTGCTTTGAGCAGGGGGATGGACCAGATGGCCCAGGAGGTCCCTTCCAACTCTACGATTCTATGATTCTATGATTCTACGTGCTGCGTCCTGTTGTATCAGTTACTGGCCTGCTAGCCATGTCACACAGGACGGGGCACGTGGCATTAGGGCAGGTTAGGATAGAATATGGGTTGAACTAGATGGACTTAAAGTCTTCCCTCAACCTTAATAACTATGTTACTATGTTACTGTTTTACATTCCCCTTCCCAACTTGTCTGCCAAGAGCATTCGGCTGCCACAAATGGATTTCTTCTTAGTTGTTCCCCTTCTCGCTTTTACTGCTGTCTCTGCTGTCTTCTCCACACACCCACACTGCAGTAAAATTCATGTGGACCAGAGGGCATCCTTACTTCTTTCCTTGGCAAAACTAGATTCTTAACTGAACTTTCTGTTCCTGTTACTAACCCACATTCCCCAATCCTCTTCTTCAATATGGGCCAGCCCTACAGTTAACCCAGTTTACTCAACTAACAGGAACTGCAGCCACAGAAGGATAACTTTTGCATACATTACAGTTAAATACATGTATAAATACATTTAAACCAGGGGAATGTCAGAGGAGAGTCACACCATCCTCACTTAACACTACAGCTTTTTACCAGACCAAATAGTGATGCCTGATTAGGCTCAATTACATCACTAGAGAACACCAGTCACTAACTTGTCATAGTTAGGAATCAGTGGTAGATTTTAAATCCAAAAATATATATTCCCATAGACTAAGTAAATAAAAAAAGTTTGAAATAATTAACTAATTGAAAACGTTCAATTAAAAACACACAAGACACATAGACAAATGAAAAATGAAAAACAGGTTTAGAGAAAGAATTGATAATAGTACTTGATATAACCCCAAAATATATCTGTAATTGTAGTATAAGTACAGTGGGGGAAATATGTATTTAATCCCTTGCTGATTTTGTAAGTTGCCCACTGACAAAGACATGAACAGTCTATAATTTTAAGGGTAGGTTAATTTTAACATTGAGAAATATCATATCTAAAATAATATGCAGAAAAACACATTGTATAAATTATATAAATGTATTTGCATTTTGCAGTGAGAAATAAATATTTGATGCCCTACCAACCATTAAGAGTTCTGGCCCCTACAGACCAGTTAGACGCTCCTAATCAACTTGTTAGCTGCATTAAAGACAGCTGTCTTACATAGTCACCTTTATAAAAGACTTCTGTGCACAGACTCAATTAATCAGTCAGACTCTATCCTCTACAACATGGGCAAGACCAAAGCATTTTCTAAGGATGTCAGTGACAAGATCATAGACCTGCACAAAGCTGGAAAGGGATGCAAAAGCAGAAGTAAGATGCTGGGAGAGAAGGAGACAACTGTTGGTGCAATAGTTAGAAAATGGAAGAGATGCAAAATGACTGTCAATCGACATTGATCTGGGGCACCATGAGAAATCTCACCTAGTGGGATACCCTTGATCATGAGGAAGGTGAGAGATCAGCCTAAGACTACACGGGGGGAACTTGTTAATGATCTCAAGGCAGCTGGGACCCCAGTCACCAAGAAAACCATTGCTAACACATTTAGGTTTAAAATGCTGCAGTGCCCACAAGGTCCCCCTGCTCAAGAAAGCACATGTGCAGGCCCGTCTGAAGTTTGTCAATGGACACCTGGATAATTCTGTGAGTGATTGGGAGAAGGTGCTGTGGTCAGATGAGACAAAAATCAAGGTCTTTGGCATTAATTTGTATTTGGAAGAAGAGAAATGCTGCCTATGACTCAAAGAACACCATCCCCACTGTCAAGCATGGAGGTGGAAATATTAGGTTTTGGGGGTGTTTCTCTGTTAAGGGCACAGGACTACTTTACCTCATCAGTGGGAGAATGGATGGAGCCATGTAAATAAATCCTGAGTGACAACCTCCTTCCCTCTGCCAGGACATTAAAAATGGGTCGTGGCTAGGTCTTCCAGCAAGACAATGAACGAAAACATACAGCCAAGGCAACAAAGGAGTGCCTCAAAAAGAAGCACATTAATGTCATGGAGTGGCCTAGCCAGTCTCCAGACCTTAATCCCATAGAAAACTTATGGAGAGAGTTGAAGCTCTGAGTTGCCAAGCGACAGCCTCAAAATCTTAATGATTTAAAGATGATCTGCAAAGATGAGTGGACCAAAATTCCTCCTGGCATGTGTGCAAATCTCATCATCAACTGCAAAAACATCTGACTTGTGCTTGCCAACAAGGGTTTTACCACCAAGTATTAAGTCTTGCTTGCAAGAGGGATCAAATACTTATTTCTTACTGCAAAATGCAAATAAATTTATATAATTTATACAATGTGATTTTCTGGATTTTATTTTTGATATTCTATCTCCCGACTCTTAAAATTATAGACTGTTCATGTCTTTGTTAGCGGGCAAATTTACAAAATAAGCAGGTGATCAAATACTTATTTCCCCCACTGTACATGGAGTGATAGAAAGGGTTAATGCAAAACTGTATGTGATAATGCCATGAAACAAAAGTGATTATGTACATGTCAGAAATAGTAATACAAATATAGTCATATACACAACAAAATGATAAATCCCTGACACATGATTAATATAGGATGAAAAAGCTGAGTTAGATCAACGCCATGCACATACAGACCAGTGCATACAGACACTCCCTGATGAAGCCAATGCCAAACGTGCATTGGAGTGAATGGTGGAGGAAGAATTTCATTCTCTGTCACGCAACCTGGTCTGTATGTGTATTGGCTGATCTGGCTTAAAGATTTAATTCTACACTAATCATGTGTCAGTGGTTTTATTACCACTGTGTGGCACTTTTGAATGGAGTCCTTAGACTTCGTCATTTCATTTTTTTATATGGTATTTGGATTTATTTTGCACATAAATGTGTAACATCCGCTCTCCTAGAAATCTGAGATTTAGTAGAAGCATTTAATTGAATAGATTCAGCTCCTTTTGTATATTACAATTCTCCAACTCTGAGTCATTTCTAAATGGATTCTTTTCAGATATATTTTCATTAGCTGCCCTACAGGTCCCCTTGCTCTCCCGTAGAGTATTGTGCTATACTGCAGTAAACAAAACAAAAAAAACAAGGAGCGCTACATTCCGGGGAATCTTATAATTACTCTTCAGTCTTCAATCCATAAATGATTACACTGCATTTTCAACAAATTTTTCATATGCAAAATTCACCAAGGAGAATGTGTGGTTTTTTAAAAAAAAAATGTAAATCCCATCTTATTTCTAAGATAAATAGTGCTTGGTGTTCGGAAGCAGATGTCAGGATGGGCACTAGGGATGAGAACGTCAAGAATGTTATGAATCAACACTGTAGGGGATAAATAGCCATGATGGTCTAGAAGAGATATAATATTAACAAGAATGAAAAACTGACGCTTCCCTGTGTTTATAAATACACATATCAGATCCCCATGGTAAAGAGCACCCAATAGCAGGAGACTACAGTTGTAGTCAAGCTTAGGCTAGTTTCACACTAGCGTTTATTCCACGCAGCGCACGGCGCCGCTAAGCCCCGCCACCTGCCGGCTCCCTGCCCGCCCTATCCAGTCATCGCCGCCTACTATCGCACATGGACGCTTGCGATCTGCGCACCCTATCTTTAGCATAGGGTGAGCAGATCGTGCACTGGCCGTGCGCTAGTAGGATTTTGGCGTGCACTGCGCACTTCTGAAGGTGCGCCAAGCGCGACGAAATGCAACATGCTGCGTTCGGCACACATGGGCGCACCTTCAAAAGTGTGCAGCGCACGACAAAATCCTACTAGCGCACGGCCAGCGCACGATCTGCGCGCCCTATGCTAAAGATAGGGTGCGCAGATCACAAGCGTCAATGTGCGATAGTAGGCGGTGATGACCGGATGGGGCGGGCAGGGATCCGGCAGGGGCGGGGCTTAGCGGCGCCGTGCGCTGCGTGGAATAAACGCTAGAGTGAAACTAGCCTTAACTTTACAAAAATGCACCATCTTAATAACTACAAAGGTTATCGCACTTGAAGAACAATTATTGTGTTATTTAATTTTTTTAATAAATTCAGCCCCCAAGGGGCATGAGCAGGTGGATCCCCCCTTCCCTCACCTACATGGTTAATCAATATTTTTTACATTTTTGAAGCTGTTTACACTTGGACCCTATAGGTATCTTTGGGGAACATTCTCTATATACTGTATATATATTGCCACAATTCTGTCTCTGAGCTCCTTGGCCAGTTCCTTTAACCTCATGATTCTCATTTGGTCTGACATGCACTGTGAGCTATGAGGTCTTATATAGACAGGTGTGTGCCTTTACAAATCAAGTCCTATCAGTTTAATTAAACACAGCTGGACTCCAATGAAGGAGTAGAACCATCTCAAGGAGGATCACAAGGAAATGGACAGCATGTGACTTAAATATGAGTGTCTGAGCAAAGGGTCTGAATAATTATGACTAGGGATGAGCAACTTTGCCTTTTTTAGGGTCGAGTCGGGTTTCATGAAATCCAACTTTCTCAAAAGTCGAGTCAAACGAAATCGACCGACTATCGTGAAAAGACAGAGGTCCGACTGAAACACGAAACCCAATGCAAGTCAATGGGGAAACAAAGTCGGCAGGGAGTGGAGGACATTAAACACACCTACAGTGCCCATTTCAATGCCAATGACATCAATTCTTATTACTTAAGCTTGTCAACCTTAATTTACTTTATAATAATAGATACGCATTGAAAACTGGGGGTTATTTGGCTAAAGTTGGGGGGGGTAGGGCTGGCTCCAGGTTTTCGTGTGCCCTGGGCGAAATAGTGTCAGTGGGCCCCTTTAAGACATACCACAATTCATGATGCTCCGATACGGCAGAGAAATATTGGTATAATGCAATGACAAATACTTCACTTCTTACATTACATGACTGATATCTATTTTAAATTCTACAATAGCTCAAAAACCGGACAGTATATTCCTCCATACAGTATTATGGCCACCACAGTGCACCATACAGAATGGGCTCCATATAATGCTCCATACAGAATAGGCCTGATATGTGCTCTATATAATGCTCCATACCCTATATGATGCCCCATAAATAATGAACCCCATATGATGCTCCAGTATATGATGGGCCCCATGGATGATGCTCCATTGTATGATGGGCCTAAATAATGCTCCATATATAATGGGCCCCATATGATGCTCCAGTGTATGATGGGCCTATACACTGTGTGCACAATTATAAGGCAAATGAGTAATTTGATCACATCATCATTTTTACACATGTTGTCCTACTCCAACCTGTATAGGCTTGAAAGCCAACTACCAATTATGTAAATCAGGTGATTTGCATCTTTGTAATGAGGAGGGGTGTGGTCTAGTGACATAAACACCCTATATTTAGGTGTGATTAATTATTCGGTAACTTCCTTTCCTTTGGCAAAATGGGTCAGAAGAGAAATTTGACGGACTCTGAAAAGTAAAAAATTATGCGATGTCTTCCAGAGGGATGCAGCAGTCTTGAAATTGCCAAACATTTGAAGTGTGATCACTGAACAATCAAGCATTTCATGGCAAATAGCTAACAGGGTCGCAAGAAGCGTGTTGATAAAAAAGGCTCAAAATAACTGCCCATGAATTGAGGAAAATCAAGCGTGAAGCTGCCAAGATGCCATTTGACGCCAGTTTTGCCATATTTCAGAGCTGCAACGTTACTAGAGTATCAAAAAGCACAAAGTGTGCCATACTCAGGGACATGGCCAACGTAAGGAAGGCTGGAAAACGACCACCTTTGAACAAGAAACATAAGATAAAACATCAAGACTGGGCCAAGAAATATGTTAAAACAGATTTTTGTAAGGTTTTATGGACTGATGAAATGAGAGTGACACTTGATGGGCCAGATGGATGGGCCCGAGGCTGGATCAGTAAAGGCCAGCGAGCTCCACTCTGACTCAGACGCCAGCAAGGTGGAGGTGGGGTACTGGTATAGGCTGGTTTCATCAAATATGAACTTGTGGGACCTTTTCGGGTTGAGGATGGAGTGAAGCTCAACTCCCAGACCTACTGGCAGTTTCTGGAAGACACCTTCTTAAAGCAGTGTTACAGGAAGAAGTCGGTATCGTTCAAGAAAAACATGATTTTCATGCAGGACAATGCTCCATCACATGCATCCAAATACTCCACAGCGTTGCTGGCCAGTAAAGGTCTAAAAGAAGAAAAAATAATGACATGGCCCCCTTGTTCACCTGATCTGAACCCCATAGAGAACCTGTGGTCCCTCATAAAATGTGAGATCTACAGGGAGTGAAAACATTACACCTCTCAAAACAGTGTCAGGGAGGCTGTGGTGCCTGCTGCACGCAATGTTGATCGTAAACAGATCAAGCAACTGACAGAATCTATGGATGGAAGGCCTTTGAGTGTCATCGTAAAGAAAGCTGGCTATGTTGGTCCCTTTTTTTTGTTTTGAATGTCAGAAATGTTTACTTCTAAATTTTGTGTTGTTATATTGGTTTACCTGGTGAAAACAAACATGTGATATGGGTATATATTTGGTTATTATTAAGTTGCCTAATAATTCTGCACAGTAATAGTTACCTGCACAAACAGATATCCTCCTAAGATAGCCAAATCTAAAAAAAAACCACTCCAACTTCCAAAAATATGAAGCTTTGAAATTCATGAGTCTTTTCGGTTGATTGACAACATAGTTGTTGTTCAATAATAAAAAGAATCCTCTCAAATACAACTTGCCTAATAATAATTATGCAAACAGTGTATAATGCTCCATATATAATGGGCCCCATTTATAATGCTCAAGTGTATAATGGGCCCCGTATATGATGCTCCAGTGTATGATGGGCCCCATTTATAATGCTCCATTGTATGATGGGCACCAAATATAATTCTCCAGTGTATAATGCTCCCCATATATTGCTCCAAACATTAAAAAAATTAAATACCTCTCCTCGCTGGGCACCGCTCTACTCTAGACTTCTCAGCGTCTCCATCTTCCAGCTCTGTGCATTTGGACTGTTCAGGCAGAGGGCGTACAGACGTGACGTCATCGTGCTCTCTAACCTGAATGTCACTGTCAGGAAACACGGAAGAGGTCACAGCGGTGGAGCACGGAGAGGTAAGTATTGCGAGTGCTGGTGCCCTGAGCAAGCAGGGGGGGCCCACTCTTGGGCGATGGCACTGGCACAGGGCCCCTCATAGTACAACGGTGTCTGTAACGGAGAGTGGGCCCCCTCACTGTCAGAGACACCGGCCTACTGTGAGGGACCCTGTGCCAGTGCCATCGCACACGAGTGGGCCCCCACCTGCTCAGGGCCCCGGTACTTGCCTGGGTGCGCCAGGTGCTGACGCTGACCCTGGGGGGACAGCCCAGTTAGGGAGGTGGAAAAACTGGCATATGTTGAGGTGTAGGCTGGACGTTCAGCAGCTGCAAATGGAGGAATTGGGGAAGTCGGAGGAAGAGGAGGACAAAGCGATCCATTTTGCTGGAAACCTATGTGTCATCAGGGGAAGGTGGGACAAAATCCTTTGAAACCCATGCATGGTTCATTTTAATGAAGGTGAGATCACCAACAGTTTGGGTCGACAGTCGGGTCCTTCTTTCTGTCAGGATTGCTCCAGCAGCACTGAAGACTCTTTCTGATAGCACACTACCAGCAGGGCAAGCAAGCTCCTGTAAGGCATAATGTGCCAATTCAGGCCAGGTGTCCAGTTTACAGGGTCAGTAGTCAAAGGGGAATGAACTGTGAGGGAGAACATCGATAGGGGAGGAGAGGTAATTTTGAACCAAAGTTGACAACTGCTGTCTCCTGTCTGTTGCAATCGATTCAGTATTATCAGTCGTGTGAGTGGTCCTCGAGAAATCAGTCCACAACATGGTCATGAAACCCCTGTCTCCAACGCCAGTTTGGCTGTGTGCACCACGAACACCTCTTCCATTTGTCCCAGTATGGCTCGTGGTAGAACCTGCACCGCTGCTGTGTGCTGGGAATGCCTCTAACAAACGGTTTACCAGATTTGCTTGCTTGATAGCCAATATTAGCTCTAGGTTCTCCTGTGGCATGATGTTCTGTAATTTGCCTTTATATCGTGGATCGAGGGTGCTGGCCAACCAGTAGTCGTCATCCTTCATAATTCTGACAATACGGGGGTCCCTTTTTAGGATCCGCAAGAGATAATCACACATGTGGGCAAATGTTCCAGGTGTCAATGATGCACTGACAGTGGTGGATGGAGGAGCACTTTCTGCCAAATCCACATCCCTCCAGTCACGCACAAACCCTGTACCTGACCTTGGCAAGCCAACATTTTCTCTTGCCCCCAGAGAAGCATCCTCCTCCCCAAAATAATCATCCCTGTTATGAACGGGTAGCCGAAGAGGAAATAAAAAACAAACAAGCTAAGTCTCAGAAAACCAAAGAGGTTGGTAACTATGCAGACTGCAGACCCCTGATCCTAAAACGCAACTAGCAGCAGTTGTGGAGCGTTCCTACTGTGGTCCTAGATGCCTCATCACAACCGGAGAACTAAATAAGCCTAAAGCAGGAAAAGAGGAAAACTAACTGCCCCAGAGCAGACCCCAAAGGAGAGACAGCCCCCCACATGTATTGACGGTTAAACAAGATAAAAACACAAAGGCAGAAAAATAGGCTGAGCAAACGATGGGGCCAAACTATCTAGAAAGGACAGGAAAGGAAAGATGCGGTCTGCAATCTGCCAAAAAACCCTACAAAAATGTCCAACACAACTGATAGCAAAATAAACCCTGAAGTAACTAGACTTCTCCCACTATATCAGCACTCTGAAATATTCTGAGACAGAGCAAAAAGAGTCCAATCCAATAAGGGACAAAAAAGACAATTTGGCAAATAAGTGTGGAAATTCAGCACAGCCCAGCCGGGCTGGTTTTCCACACAAAAAACTGAAATGACCAACAAGAGCAAGTGTGAACATTAGCAAAAAACAAACTTATCTTGGGAAGACTGGAACAGAGCTGAGTCCTAGACCTGAGAAGCAGACTGAATCACCAGCACTAGGATAGGGCGTCGGCTGTCTTATATCCATTCTGATCCTCCAGAGATCCAATCGTCATCTTCCTCGCCAGGTGGCAGATCACTACCACTTAAGCCAACCTCTCTACTTCCTGTCACCATCAGAGGGAGAATGGAAGGAGAACTCTCAACTGGTGGAGCAGAAAATGAGCTCATAACAGTACCCCCCCTTGAGGAGGTGTCACCCAACCCTCATCCAAGCCACCAGGCCGATCAGGATGGGCCCGGTGAAAAGCACGAACCAATTTATTGGCATGAATATCGGAGGCAGAGACCCAAGAATTATCCTCCTGGCCATAACCCTTCCATTTGATCAAATACTGGAGTCTCCGTCTAACCAAACGAGAATCCAATATTTTCTCTACCTCATATTCCATATTGCCTTTAACCAACACAGGGTCAGGAGGTGCCGCCACAGGAACTACTGGCTCAACAAACCTCTTCAACAGTGATTTGTGAAATACGTTATGGATTTTGAACGTAACTGGAAGAGCCAGTCGAAAAGAAACAGGATTAAGAATCTCCAAAATCCTAAAAGGTCCAATAAATCTTAGCTTAAATTTTGGAGATGCAACCTTCATGGGAATATTCTTAGATGACAACCAAACCATATCACCCACTTTAAACCGGGGACCAATGGTCCTATGCCGGTTGGAAAAATGCTGGGCCTTTTCCTGAGAGAGTGACAATTTATCCACCACTTGGTCCCATATCTGCTGCATTCTAACAACCACAGTGTCCACACCTGGGCAGGACGAAGATTACACTTGCCCTGAAGAGAATCGAGGATGAAACCCAAAATTACAGAAAAAGGGTGACATCAAGGTGGCAGAACTAGCTCTATTGTTCAGCGCAAATTCGGCCAAGGGCAAAAATGAGACCCAATCATCTTGATCAGCAGATATAAAACATCTTAAATAAGACTCCAGGGTCTGGTTTGTTCTCGCAGTCTGCCCATTGGTCTGGGGATGAAACGCAGAGGAGAAGGATAACTGAATTCCCAGATTGGAACAAAAGGCTTTCCAAAATCTGGAAACAAACTGGACCCCTCTATCGGACACAATGTTCTCAGGAATCCCGTGTAACCGAACCACCTGTTGTAAAAACAAGGGTACCAACTCAGCGGAAGATGGCAACTTTGGGAGTGGTACAAGATGGACCATCTTAGAAAATCTATCACAAATTACCCAGATAACAGTCATTCTCTGAGAGACAGGAAGATCAGAAATAAAATCCATTGAGATTTGGTCCAAATCTCTGGTACCAAAAATACCTGGATGACCAGCCAATGCGGAGCAATGGACTTCAGACATCACTCTCTTTCTCCACTGGTCCGGAACATACAATCTTCCCATAGGGCAACGCTCAGGTTTATCCTCCTTAAATTCCTCCAGGGCGTGTCTCAAATCAGGCGAAATGGCAGACGAAATGGGGCGAAACCCCCTCACCTAGGATAGTAGTAGGCTCGGTCACATTAAGAGAATCAGCAAAGAAACTCCTAGAAAGGGAGTCTGCCTTAACATTCTTAGTGCCCGGAAGAAAAGAGACCACAAAATTAAAACGTGTGAAAAACAAGGCCCATCTAGCCTGTCTAGGATTCAAGTGTTTGGCCAACTCCAGATAAGTCAGATTCTTGTGATCAGTGAGGACCACAAATTGATGTCTAGCTCCCTCCAACTCCTCAAATGCCCATTTCATGGCCAACAATTCCGGATTTCCCACATCACAGTTGCGTTCAGATGGGGAGAACTTTCGAGAAAAGAAGGCACAGGGATTCATCTTAGAAGTCACAGGGTCTTTTTGGGACAAAACAGCTCCTGCACCAATCTCAGAAGCGTCTACCTCCACTTGAAATGGAAGTGAGACATCAGGTTGCCGTAAATCTGGAGCTGAAGTAAACCTCCGCTTAAGCTCCTGAAATGCTGAGACAGCCTCGGGAGACCAAATCAGCACATCAGCTCCCTTCTTTGTCAGATCAGTCAGTGCTTTGACAATACTAGAAAAATTACCTATAAATTTACGATAGAAATTAGCAAAACCCAAAAACTTCTGAAGAGCCTTCAAAGAAGTAGGCTGAACCCAATCATAAATGGCCTGTACCTTGGCCGGGTCCATTTCAATAGTCGATGGAGATAAGATAAATCCCAAAAATGAAATCCTCTGTACACCAAAGAGACATTTCGATCCCTTAACAAACAGGGAATTCTGCCTCAAAATCCGAAACACAGTCTGGACATGTTCCACATGGGAATCCCAATCACTAGAAAAGATCAAAATATCATCCAGATAGATGATCAAAAACTTATCCACAAAGTCTCGGAAAATATCATTCATAAAGGACTGGAAGACAGAAGGGGCATTGGAGAGCCCAAAAGGCATCACCAGCTACTCAAAATGTCCCTCCGGAGTATTAAACGCCGTCTTCCATTCATCCCTATGCTTGATGCGAATAAGATTATACGCCCCCCTGAGGTCAAGCTTAGCAAACCAGCAGGCACTCTTAACTCTGGAGAATAAATCAGACATCAGAGGTAACGGGTACTGATATTTAACCGTCATCTTGTTAAGGGAACGATAATCAATACACGGTCTTAATGAACCATCTTTCTTGGCCACAAAAAAAACCCAGCACCTAAAGGTGACGAGGATGGTCTAATATTACCCTTCTCCAACGACTCATTAATATAGGACCGCATAGCATCATGTTCGGGTACAGATAAGTTAAAAAGCCGACCCTTGGGAAATTTACACCCAGGCATCAACTCAATTGCACAGTCATAACTCCTATGAGGGGGCAAAGACGCAGACTTACTCTCACTAAATACATCAGAGAATTCAGCCAGGTAATCAGGAATATCATGAGACTGAGGAGAGGTGGAGAAAATAGGAGCATCCCTAAGAACACACTGACAACCCCAACTCACCACAGACACAGATTTCCAATCCAAAACTGGGTTATGAGTTTGCAACCAGGGGAACCCCAGAACAATAGTATCATGCAAATTATGCAGCACCAAAAATTTACAATTTTCCTGGTGGCCTGGGGCAACTCGCATTATCACCTGGGTCCAAAACTGAGGTTTATTCTCCGCCAAAGGAGTGGCATCAATACCCCTCAAAGGAATAGGCATCTGCAGAGGCGTCATGGACAAACCACAATGTTTAGCAAAGTTCAAATCCATCAGATTCAGAGCTGCTCCTGAATCCACAAAAGCCTTAGTGGAAAATGTGGACAAGGAGCAGATCAGAGCAATTGCCAAAAGGAACTTAGGTTGTACACTGCCCACAGCAAATGTGTGTGCAAAACGTTTCTCTCGTTTAGGGCAGACAGAAATAGTATGAGAAGCGTCTCCACAGAAAAAACACAGCTTATTACGCCTTCTAAACTCCCGACGTTGCGCCCTAGACAAAACCCCATCACATTGCATAGGTTCAGACATTTGTTCAAAAGGTGACAGCGCCTCCCGTGTATTTTTACGTTCACGTAAACGCCGATCAACTTGAATGGCTAATGCCATAGAGCCATCCAGACCAGAGGGAACAGGTAATCCCACCATAACATCTTTTACGGTCTCTGATAAACCTTTCCGAAAGAGGGCTGCCAATGCACTATCATTCCATGTAGTAAGGACCGCCCACTTTCGGAATTTTTGACAACTCTGCAGGATCCTGACTCTGGTTTAATGCCAACAGGGTTCTCTCAGCTTGATCAACGGAATTAGGTTCATCATACAACAACCCCAAGGCCTGAAAAAATGCATCCACATTAGTCAGAATAGGATTTTCAGGTGTCAGAGAAAACGCCCAATCCTGGGGATCGCCGCGCAGCAAGGAGATGACAATTTTAACCTGCTGCGCAGAGCTTCCCGATGAGTTAGGCTTCAAAGCAAGAAATAATTTACAATTATTCTTAAAATTCAAAAATTTAGACAGATCCCCAGAAAACACAAACAAAGGCAGAAAAATAGGCTGAGCAAACGATGGGGCCAAACTAACTAGAAAGGACAGGAAAGATACTGTCTGCAATCTGCAAAAAACCCTACAAAAATGTCGAACAAAACTGATAGCAAAATAAACGCTGAAGTCACTAGACTTCTCCCACTATATCAGCACTCTGAAATATTCTGAGACAGAGCTAAAAGAGGCCAATCCAATAAGGGACAAAAAAGACAATTTGGCAAATAAGTGTGGAAATTCAGCACAGCCCAGCCGGGCTGGCTGACCACACAAAAAACTGAAATGACCAACAAGAGCAAGTGTGAACATTAGCAAAAAACAAACTTATCTTGGGAAGACTGGAACAGAGCTGAGTCCTAGACCTGAGAAGCAGACTGAATCACCAGCACTAGGATAGGGCGTCGGCTGTCTTATATCCATTCTGATCCTCCAGAGATCCAATCGTCATCTTCCTCACCAGGTGGCAGATCACTACCACTTAAGCCAACCTCTCTACCTCCTGTCACCACCAGAGGGAGAACGGAAGGGGAACTCTTAACTGGTGGAGCAGAAAATGAGCTCATAACACATCCCCCTCATCCTCTTCCTCCTCCTCTTCTTCCTCCACTTCATCCAGGACAGTTCCCTGACCAGACAATGGCTTACTGTCATCAAGGCTTCCCTGCTGCAGATGCCTGATCCTTAGTGTGCATCAAACTTTGCATGAGCAGACGCATAAGTGGGATGCTCAAGGTTATGATGGCGTCGTCTGTGCTTACCAGCCATGTGCATTCCTCAAAACACTGAAGGACTTTACAGAGGTCTTTCAGCTTTGACCACTGCACACCCGACAGCTCCATGTCTGCCCTCAAACTGCCTGACTGTGTATCCTCCCACAAATGCTTTACAGCCTGCCTCTGTTCACACAGCCTCTCAACCATGTGCATGGTGGAGTTCCACCTTGTTGCAACATCTATGATTAGGCGGTGCTTGGGGAGGTTGAGCGATCGCTGCAGCCTCTGCATACGACTGGAGTCTACGGTCGAGTGACGGATGTGCGAGCACAGCCTTCACACCTTATGGAGCAGGGCTGTTAACTCCGGATAATTATTTAGGAAGCACTGCACCACCAGGTTCAAGGTGTGAGCCATGCAAGGTATGTGTCTGAGTTTTGCAAGGGCTATGGCCACCACAAAATTATGGCCGTTATCACTGACTACCTTGCCTGGCTGAAGATGTAGACTGCCCAGCCATGACTCAGTTTCTCGCTGCAAGTAGTAGGCCAGTACCTCCGTGGTGTGTCTGTTGTTGCCCAAAGACATCATCTTTAAAACAGCCTGCTGACGCTTACCACTAGCTGTTCGATAGTGGGACACCTCGTGTGCAACACTGGCAGCTGCGGATGGAGTGCTTGTGCGACTGCGTTCTGTCGATGAGCTTTCATTTCTGGAGGAGGAGGAGGGTCGAACGCCTACAGCCAACTGTTTTCTATACCGTGGGCTAGGCAGCACTGTCCAACCGCCGCTGTCCCCTGTGGAGTCTGCATCCACCACATTAACCCAGTACGCAGTGATGGACACGTAACGGCCCTGGCCATGCCTACTGGCCCATGCATCTGTTCTGAGGTGCACCTTTCCACTCACTGATTGTTTGAGTGCATGGGCAATGCGGTCTTTCACATGCAGGTGGAGGGCAGGGATGGCTTTTCTGGAAAAGTGCCACCTAGGTAGGTCATAGTGTGGGACAGCATAGGCCATGAGCTCTCGGAACGCTACGCTTTCAACCAAACGGAAGGGCATCATCTCTAATCAATCAAATTTATTATCGCCAAGTACATATTACATATATACAAGGAATTCTTTGTGGCAAATAGGCAACATAATATATAACAACAGATACAACAAGTAACATCTAACAAGACAGATACAGTATATAGTCTACACATGACGATTTAATTGTTGAACAGAGAGTGGATAGAAGCTGTTCATATGGCGGTTGGTACTGCATTTGGGGACTCTGAAGCGACGTCCTGAAGGGAGTAGTTGGAATGAGGAGTGTCCCGGGTGAGAGGGATCGGATGAAATTTTCAATGCGTGGGATCGAATACTCTTATCATAAAGATCCTGGATTTTAGGCAGGGGGGAGCCTATAATTCTCTCTGCTGTTCTGAAAGTCCTTTGTAAGCGGAGTTTGTCATGCGCAGTGGCTCCCCCATGAGATCAGTTTGGCAATGTAGGCATTCAAAGCCAGTGTACGCGGATGAGAGGATGAGTACTTTCTTGTCCTACTCAGAGTGTCTGCTAGGGTGAGCTGGATTTGAGAGCTGCATATGGGGGAACTAGTGGTGGATCTGATGGACTGAGAGGGGGTTGGTGATGGTGGTGGTGCAGTGGTGATGGCTTGCATTCAGTCTTTCGTTGCAAAAACATTGTGATTCCCTGACTGCATTGTCCTTGCGATGACACCTCAAAATTTCTTGCTGGTTGTGTGCTTACCAGTCGGCTTACAGTGAGGGAAGCGATGGAGCGTTGCTGGCTACCTTTAGTCGGAGCAGGTGCACATGTGCTACCTGAGGTTTTGTAGTCCGTCCACGCTTGCAAGTGCATGGTGATTAAATGTCTAAGCATGCAACTGGTATTCAAATTTCGGAGATTTTTCCCTCGGCTAAAGGTCCTTCCACACTTCTTACAGACAACCTTTGCCTCATCAATAGGATTTTGGTCAAAAAAGTGCCACACTGCACTCTTCCTACTATGGTATAAATTTTCAGGGCTTGCACGCTATGCTAATTTGACCGTCTGGGCAAGCTGTCCTGCAACTCTTTTTGTTTGTTACCACGTTTTTTGACAGCTACGGGCCTGCCAGATAACCGCAGCTGCGATGTCGATGCCTGCTGCGGATCCTTCTCTTCTTCTGAGCTATTGCCAGCGGCACCCTCTTCCCCCAATGGATGCCAATCTGGGTAAATAACTGGGTCATCCATCACCTCCTCTTCAATTTCAGCTGCACCTTCCTCTGTGTCACCGTGTAAGGTGGTATAGTATGCGGGAAGGGGCACCTGAGTTTCATCAGGGTCAGATTCTGGCTCAGTAGACTGCAAGGGCAATGTAGTGCTCTGGGTCAATGTACCAGCAGAATCATCTAGCAGTGGCTGTGCATCAGTGCACTCCATGTATGATTCATCTTGGACTAGGGAATTCAGGATTTGACTTGGTAACCCAGGCATGGTATTTGAAAAGAGCTCTATGGAGTAATCAGAAGTGTGGCCTGCCGCTTCCTTCACTTTTGGTGGGGGTGAAGGACACAAGGAAAGGTGTTGTTCCTGACCAGAAGCCTGCACTAACGACTCGAAGCTTGCATTTTTGGACACTTCAGAAGAGGAGGCAATAGAGCTGGAGGCTGTTTCTGCAATGTAAGCCAAAACCTGTTCCTCATGCTCCGGCTTTAAAAGCGGTTTACCTACTCCCAGACGATGGCGCAGGATCAACACCTGCCTTAGCTGCTGTTGTGCTTTTGACATAACCAGCAGATGCACAACCACCACCATCAGTACCAGCTGCCGCCCCGCCCACGTCCGCGGCCTCTTCCGCCAAACTTCCTCATGGGAAAATGTACCAAAAATACCAGCAGATATATGGTACTTTATGAGGAGCGTACAGCTGTATACAGTGTAGGGGAAAATTTAAATCTCTGTATTTATTTCCATAGTCACACACAGACGCTCAATGTTAGGAACGGCGGAACGCACTAAACAAATAAATAATAAAGTGCGTTCGCCGCTCGGGGTCCACCGTGCAGAAGGTGAAAACACTGCTGCTAATTAATGGCAGACGTGCTATATGGCGGTATAACGCTCACGGGTTCAACATCACCCGATGTGCGCAGAGCGGACTCTGTTAGCTCACAGAGGCGCTGTAGCATAAACATAAACGCCGAGCCTGTTACACTCACAGGTCTCAGCAAAATTGCGCGCTCGGTATCCGGTCACAGGACACGGGCCCAAGACTGGGATCGGTGTCCGTCTAGACCTACCGTGCATGCGGCGTCGCTACTGGGATGCCGGTAAGTGCTGCTGGCTGCAGCGTGGTGGCAGACACAGTCGCTAAACGATAGTGCCATGTGAGACGTGACACCATCGGACGCTAGTGTAGACGTGCGGTGTGCACTGTGACCTATGGCTTGCCACAGACTGGCACTGACTCTTTCCCTAGTTCCCTATCCACATGCATAATATCAGAGGGAGGGGAATCTTAATAAGTCAGTCACCAGAGTCATACATCCATCACCATTCACACATCTAGCAAGAAGAGTCTATACTAGCGCATGGCCGAGCAGCCATGCGGGCCTTTTATAGCCGTGCGCTGCCGGGACCTTCCAGATCTCTGAGATGGACCAATCAGATCTGGAGAAGGACCTGAGCACGTGACTCCCGACCTCCAATGGGAGATCGTCTCATGAGCATGCTCAGTGGAGCGGCAGAGGGACTTAGCCTCAGGAATGGCTTGCTGCAGAGCAGCATGTGAGGCTCTGGATTCCTGTCGTGCCGCTGCAGGAATCCGACGCCTAACATTACCCCCCTCCTAGGGCCCCTCCCCTCCTGAACTTTGCAATCCACCAAATAAAGTTTTTTGCCTCGTACCACCTTGTGTCCCACAGAGGCATAGGCCTCAGGCTCATCCGAAGACAAGTCTGATGCCCCGGCAGATGACTTGAAAAACCAGGACATGTGAATAGGTTTGAGAAGGGACACGTGGAAGGTGTCAGAGATGGCTAAATTGCCAGGAGCAGAAGTTGGAGCGGGGCGCCGATGTGTGTTGGCGGGTGTCTTCATTCTCATTTTAGAGATTTGAGTGACATGCGGGGTGCGACCCAGACTGTCGCGGACCTCCATTGCCCGGTCTGTCACCGGCAAGGGATACAGTAACCAAGCCGGCCTCAGTTTAGAGGAGCTACTCCGAGCACAAGAGGCGCATGCCTGAATGTATTTTTTAGTGTCCCGAGCCCTGTGCGACCACCAATAAGAGCTAGCCAGGAGTTTTGTGGTCTGCTTGTAACCAAAGTGACCACCCACCCTGGATGCGTGTACCCACGCGAGAACCTTGGACCGCAGGTGAGACTGGACAAAGGTCTTGTCCGGCGGCACTGGCTCAGGGACGACTGGAACCATGGACCTCAGATTCCCAGTGAGTGGTGCGGAATGATTCGCGGGCACCTCCGCGGAGGCTACTTGGGCACTGCCCCCCATGCACCTTCCCACACAGTCCTTGCTCCAGCCCAGTATACTCCCCAAGGACCACTCTATATAAGGGGAATGGCAACGGAGCTAGGGGAGTCCAAGAAGCACCTGGTCGATGCCCTTTGGCATAATGAGCAGGGACAACGTCTCGCGATGAGACTGGGAGATTGAGAACCCCAGGGGTGCTGTCTGGTGGGTAATCTGAGATGGTAAGGTAGATCTGTTGACCACCCTGATGGTCACAGGGTGAGGAAGTGGCACCAGTGGAATAGCGTGCTTTTGGGCGAAGGCTGAAGACATAAAATTTCCTTCTACCCCAGAGTCCACCTTGACCTCTACCTCCCAGGTGGAAGCTCCACTGTCTAACGTCCCTTGGAATACCGGTTTGGAGGAGAAAGTTTTCATATTAGGTAGATCCCCACCAACTACTACTGGAGGTGAACGTTTTTTGATCGCTGCGGACACCTGTTAGCCACGTGGCCAGACTGTCGACACAGGTAGCAGCATGTGGAGCCATGTGCCGGATGTGGTTTAGGATCGGTACGAGACACATCCATGGGCTCAGGAGGTAAAACCTCCAGATCAGGGGGTTCAAGAAATTCAGAGAAGTCAGGGGCCACCCTAAGCTTCTGTCTGGATTGAGTACGCTCCAGCTCACGCTGCGTAAAACGGAGGTCAATACGGGTGGAGATTGCAATCAACTCTTCCAGGCTTATGGGGACCTCTCTGGTAGATAAAGCATCTTTGACATTCTCAGCCAACCCTCTCCAGAACACAGGGAAGAGTGCTTTATCAGGCCACTCCAACTCGGAAGCCAGTGTCCGGAAACGGACGGCGTACTGACTGACCAACAGGGGTCCCTGCGTTAACGCAAGTAACTGGAGAGAGGTGTTGTGAGTGACCCGGGGCCCCAAAAAGACCTGCTTTAGTGATTTTAGAAACTAAGCAGCGCTCAGTACCACAGGGTCATCACGCTCCCATTCCAACGCCCTGCCCGACAGGAGGGAGACGATAAACCCCACCTCTGTAGGGAATCGCGTGGCCAGTAACTCGAGCTTGATAGAGCACTGGCTCATGAAACCCCTACAGGTGGCGCTGTCACCAGAAAATTTGTCGGGCAACGGGAGGCGGGAAATTGTCGGCATGGGAGTGGACATGGACGCCCGGGAGACAGCCTCTGCAATTGTCTGGGCAGCGACCGCAGCAGCATCCGCAGCTGAGGTGGAACTCTCGAGAGCTGCCAACCTGCCCTCCAGCTGCCAAATGTACTGCTGTAGCTGCTGCTGGTCCGCCATTATTAGCCAGACCCTGGCACTAGTATAATGTTAGGAACGGCGGAGCGCACTAAATAAATAATAAAGTGCGTTCACCGCTCGGGGTCCACCGTGCAGAAGGTGAAAACACTGCTGCTAATTAATGGCAGAAGCGCTATATGGCGGTATAACGCACACGGGTTCAACGTCACCCGATGTGCGCAGAGCGGACTCTGTTAGCTCACAGAGGCGCTGTAACATAAACACAGAGCCTGTTAGACTCATAGGTCTCAGCGAAATTGAACGCTCGGTATCCGGTCACAGGACATGGGCCCAAGACTGGGGTCGATGTCAGTCTAGACCTATCGTGCGTGCAGCGGCGCTACTGCGGACGCCGGCAAGTGCTGCTGGCTGCAGCGCGGCGGCAGACACAGCCGCTAAGCGATAGTGCCGTGTGAGACGTGACACCATCGGACGCTAGTGTAGAGGTGCGGTGTGCACTGTGGCCTATGGCTTGCCACAGACTGGCGCTGACTCTTTCCCTAGTTCCCTATCCACATGCGTAATATCAGAGGGAGGGGAATCTTAATAAATCAGTCACCAGAGTCATACATTCATCACCATTCACACATCTAGCAAGAAGAGTCTATACTAGCGCATGGCCGAGCGGCCATGCGGGCCTTTTATAGCCATGCGCTGCCGAGACCTTCCAGATCTCTGAGCTGGACCAATCATTTCTGGAGAAGGACCTGAGCACGTGACTCCCGACCTCCAATGGGAGATCGTCTCGTGAGCATGCTCAGTGGAGCGGCAGAGGGACTTAGCCTCAGGAATGGCTTGCTGCAGAGAGACTGTCGTGCCGCTGCAGGAATCCGAAGCCTAACACTCTCCCAGTATTTATTTGACCGTAATCCAAACAGCAGATATACGGTACTGTATCAGAAACGTGTATAAAGTGTAGGGGAAAATTTAAATCTACTTTTATATATTCCCTTAGTCACACACAGACGCTCTCCCAGTATGTATTTGACCGTAATCCAAGCAGCAGATATACGGTACTGTATCAGAAATGTACAGCTGTCTACAGTGTAGGGGAAAATTTAAATCTCCTTTTATATATTCCCCAAGTCACACACAGACGCTCTCCCAGTATGTATTAGACCGTAATCCAAACAGCAGATGTACGGTACTGTATCAGAAACGTGCAGCTGTATAAAGTGTAGGGGAAAATTTAAATCTCCTTTTATATATTCCCTTAGTCACACACAGACGCTCTCCCAGTATGTATTTGACCGTAATCCAAACAGCAAATATATGGTACTGTATCAGAAATGTACAGCTGTCTACAGTGTAGGGGAAAATTTTACTCTCCTATTATATATTCCCTTAGTCACACACAAACCCTCTCCCAGTATGTATTTGACCGTTATCTAAACAGCAGATATATGGTACTGTATCAGAAACGTACAGCTATATAAAGTGTAGGGGAAAATTTAAATCTAGGCATTTATTTCAATCATCACACACAGACGCTCTCCCAGTATGTATTTGACCGTAATCCAAACAGCAGATAAACGGTACTGTATCAGAAACGTACAGCTGTATACAGTGTAGGGGAAAATTTAAATCTTTTATATATTCCCTTAGTCACACAAAGACGGTACAAAGACACACAGTATGTATTTGACCGTAATCCAAACAGCAGATATACGGTACTATGATGCAAGATTCTTCTAGCTAATTAATAGCAGAGAAAAACAACGAGTATTTAGGAAAAATATAAAAAGAATTTTATTAGAATACATTAAAAATACATATTAGACAGAGTTTCCCACTATGCAGGGTACCAAGGGGTTAATCCTGAAATAGACACTATGAACAATAAAGAGCTAGCTGAAAATAATAATATCAGCTACAAGCATCCTTAAATATTTTCAATATAAATATATATAAAGTACAGATTCTCCACTATACATTAATTTAATACATAATAGGGCTTTATTAAAAGTACCTGAAATGCTCATGTAAAATAGGGAGCTAATCAATATATTAATAATGGCATCTCAAACCGTCCTCCAGTGCTGGTACACAAATATCCCATACAAACTGGGTAAAGCAGTCTAAACTTGCCCATTTATAGATACACAGCGATGTAATACTACCAGTACTAAGACTGTGGCCCAAATGAAAATGCATATAAATATGCGGGTGCACTGTACTTACAAGTAACATGTAATGGAGGATTCCCCAGACCTGCCGCCCCAACGCGCGTTTCACCGCTTCTTCCTCAGGAGGCGTGGCCAATAGCGGCCTCGGTGTTAGTATTTATAGGAAATGATGTCATAAATGCTAATAGGCAATCAAGGCCAGGTCGTGTAGCGGCGCATGCGCAGATTCGGAGCCGTCATAAAACTGAGACACTCTCTCTGCGCTCATGGAACGCAAGCAACCAGGTGCCGCTTAGCAACCTAAGTCGCCCACAATTCCCGTCGGGCGCATCGAGAGATCCCTGACAGAGCCAACTCTGGGCATGCGCACCAGACCGCCTTAAATAGCTGCACATTACAGATGCCAATAGTCTAAGAATAAACGGACTGTGTGAATGTGTGAGTGAAACAAAATAAATCATAATAGTGAATCGCTACTATATCGGCCGCGAACAGCTGATTTACAAGCTAATCATAAACATAGAAAAAGGAGACTATAGAAATATAAAAAATTATACCTCATAACGTCATATTACAAAATATAAATATAATAATGTAGTGAAATAATATACTAATGTTGTACATACATATATAATATTTGAAACACAAAAAAGTATAAAAAAATATATATGAAGTTTAGTTATTATTTGCATGGGCAATATTTTACACCAATAAAAAAGTGCAAAAAGTGACATGACAATTAGTCCGAAATAATTTCCCCTTTGGAAAAAATCCAGGTAAGAAATTCATTCTTCTCTCTCTCCAAATGATGGGGATTCATCTGTAAGGTCGCAAACATCGGAAATAGGCATTAGAAAAATTACTGTAATAAAAATATAAAAATTAAAATTAGCAATTTAAAAAATAAAAAAGAAAATGAAAACACCTAGACTAAAATTACCCAAGTACTTTAAAGAAAGGACCCGAACCCATGGCTCTCATTCAAACCTCCAGGGACCATCGAATTAAGTCGATAGATCCACATACTTTCAATTTGCGACAATTTTTTAAACAAATTTCCTCCCCTCATTCCCAAAGATACCTGATCGATGGCCATTATCCGAAGGCCACTCGTGTCCGAATTATGACATTTTTTAAAATGTCGGGGTAAGGTTTTTAATTGTTCTCCCTCCTCAGATTCTTTGGACTTCTCGATATCTCGAATATGTTCTCGTATTCGTATTCGCAGCTCTCTCGTTGTCATCCCAATATATATCTTATTGCAAGGGCATTTTGCCAAGTAAATAACTCCCCTCGAGGAGCAAGTCAAGCACTTTCTAATAGTAAATGTTTTAGTTTGATCCACATTTTGAAATTCTTTTCCTTTTATGGTATTAGTGCAAGCTTTGCATTTCCTGCATGGAAAAAAGCCCTGAATATCACCCAAAAAACCTCTGTGTTCTTTTTTTGATGAAAAGTGACTATGGACTAATAGGTCCGATAAATTTTTAGACCTTTTGGCAGTAATGCATGGCTTGTTTGATAAAGTCTTATTTAAAATTGGATCAGTTAATAAGATCTCCCAATGATTGTAAATAACATTGGAGAATTGCTTCCACTGTTCATTAAAAGGTGTAATCAACCTAACTGTTTTACAGTCTACATCCCGAGCTTCTTTCTCTTTGTACAGAAGTTGATTGCGTGACATATTTTGTGCTCTCTTGTAAGCATATCTTATTTGCCTATGACCACAGGCCCTTTCTCGGAACCTGGAATATAAATCCTTGGACTGTTTTTGAAAGGCTTGTTCCGTGGAGCATATTCTCTTTGCCCTAAGATACTGACTTACCGGAATCGACCGAATAGTCGATTTTACATGAGACGATTCAGCATGAAGAATCGAATTGGTCGCTGTTGATTTGCGATAGATATCAGTGAGGATAGATCCATCATCCTGGTGATGTCTATATCCAAAAAATTGACTTTTCTTCCAAATGTATATGTTAGATGGATATTTAAATCATTTTTGTTTAATGTCGACATTAACTCATGGAGTTCATCAACCGAACCATCCCAAACAAACATAACATCATCGATGTACCTTATCCAATCATGGATTTTTTCTATACCGGCAATGGGGGAGCTCTGAAAAATTTCTCTCTCCCAAAAGCCTAAAAATAAATTGGCGTAGGAAGGAGCACAAGCCGCCCCCATTGCCGTACCCTGTAGTTGGAGGTACACCTGATGATCAAAAACAAAACAGTTATGTGTTAGGATGAATTCTAGAAGATTCAAAATGAGCCCTGACATTGAAGAATCCAAATTGCTATTGTCAAGAAACCATGCAATGGCTTTTAGACCCTGTGTATGGCGGATGGAGGTGTATAAAGCCTCAACATCCGCCGTAACAAGGATCATATCATCACCGAGGTTTAATTGATCCAATCTCCTTAAGGCCGTAGTAGTGTCAAGGATATGAGAGGGTAGTGAATTAACAATTGGTTTTAAATAGTGGTCAATAATTTGACAAACTAATTCACTCAAGCCCTCATTGCCCGAGACTATAGGGCGGCCAGGGGGATCTGATACATTTTTATGGATCTTGGGGATGAGATAAAATGCAGGTAGCTTGGGTTTTAAATTTTCAATGGTTTCTAGCAATTTTTTTGGGATTAATCCTTGTTCCCAGGCTTCCATCATGATATCAACTAGCTCCCTTTGATATTGCACTAATGGAATATGCGTTAGTTTCTGATAACAATTAGAATTCATAAGTAATTTATGGGCCTGTCGAACATACATATCACGGGGCCAAATAACTAAATTGCCCCCTTTATCGGCCCTTTTAAATATCACATCGTCCCAACTTTGCATTTCTTTGATAATATCTCTTTCTTTTTTACAGCTAGGACTAGGGTAAAAGTCATTTTTTATTTTTTCAATATCTCTTGTGACCAATTTCACAAAGACATCAACGGATGGACAGGTGTTAATGCTGGGAAATTTTTTTGATTTATTAAACAAATAAGAAGGGAATGAACTCACCACTTTAGATTCATGGTTTTCCTCAGCCAATGATTCAAGAATTGCAGTGGCCTCCTTCTCCTCCTCCGTTTCCAGCGGTAACCCCAAATTCTTTTTTTCATGGAATCTCTTCAAGATTAACTTTCTTGCAAAGAGATGAACGTCCTTTATGGCCGTGAATGTATCTAAAGGTTGTGGAGGGGAAAAGGATAAACCTTTATCCAGCAAATCAACCTGTTCATGCGATAATATATGAGAAGACAGATTGATTACCTTAGGGTGATCATTCCTCCTCTTTGAATTCTGCCAAGAGGTACTTCTATCTCTTGCCCCAAACCTAGTTTTCATCCGTTTGGGATTAAATCGTTCGGTCTCATAACTTGGGGTAGCTGCGCTGGAAACAGAGGATGCAGAAGATACCGAAGGACTTCGAGATACAGGATATTTATTTTTACCAGGAACTCTATTTTGCCAGCGGTAAACTTTTTTCTGGTCATAATCCTGTAAATCTCTCTGCAGTTTTTTTAATTTTGCTGAACTGATTTGCTGCTCCCATTTTTCTAAATCCTGATTCACACTGAAGAGGAACTTGTCAAATTGTTCTCCATTCATTTTAGCAGTCAAATCTTTTTGTAGCTGATTAAGTTCATTATCAATCTCATCTAATATAGAGATATTTTTTAAATTTATTATCTCCATAAAAGACAAAGAGCAGGTAGAGGAAGCTGCTTCCCATTTTGTCATAAGATCCGCATCATTCAGATCAAATGTGGGATACAACTGCACTCTTAAACCACGAGGTACAATTTTTTGTTTGATGTAATTGTCCAAAGAGGCTTTAGTCCACCATATTCGGGTTTTTTTATGTACAAGATTTTTATATTTCAACATAAGATCCTTAGAGTCACCATGGGTAAGATTAAAATTAGTGGAAACACTCTGTTTGAATAAATCTGACGCTTTATCCTGCCAAGCCTTTTCCTTGGCCTTGAAATCCATATCCAGGGATCAAGAACTGTTATAAAACAGAATACAATATTATCAAAAAATCCCAAAGGAAAATTATGGATGCTACCAAATCACCTCTACAACTCTAAATACGACACTATGATGCAAGATTCTTCTAGCTAATTAATAGCAGAGAAAAACAACGAGTATTTAGGAAAAATATAAAAAGAATTTTATTAGAATACATTAAAAATACATATTAGACAGAGTTTCCCACTATGCAGGGTACCAAGGGGTTAAACCTGAAATAGACACTATGAACAATAAAGAGCTAGCTGAAAATAATAATATCAGCTACAAGCATCCTTAAATATTTTCAATATAAATATATATAAAGTACAGATTCTCCACTATACATTAATTTAATACATAATAGGGCTTTATTAAAAGTACCTGAAATGCTCATGCAAAATAGGGAGCTAATCAATATATTAATAATGGCATCTCAAACCGTCCTCCAGTGCTGGTACACAAATATCCCATGCAAACTGGGTAAAGCAGTCTAAACTTGCCCATTTATAGATACACAGCGATGTAATACTACCAGTACTAAGACTGTGGCCCAAATGAAAATGCATATAAATATGCGGGTGCACTGTACTTACAAGTAACATGTAATGGAGGATTCCCCAGACCTGCCGCCCCAACGCGCGTTTCACCGCTTCTTCCTCAGGAGGCATGGCCAATAGCGGCCTCGGTGTTAATATTTATAGGAAATGATGTCATAAATGCTAATAGGCAATCAAGGCCAGGTCGTGTAGCGGCGCATGCGCAGATTCGGAGCTGTCATAAAACTGAGACACTCTCTCTGCGCTCATGGAACGCAAGCAACCAGGTGCCGCTTAGCAACCTAAGTCGCCCACAATTCCCGTCGGGCGCATCGAGAGATCCCTGACAGAGCCAACTCTGGGCATGCGCACCAGACCGCCTTAAATAGCTGCACATTACAGATGCCAATAGTCTAAGAATAAACGGACTGTGTGAATGTGTGAGTGAAACAAAATAAATCAGAATAGTGAATCGCTACTATATACTATACTATACTATACTAGAATACATTATACTATAATGTATTCTGATAAAATTCTTTTTATATTTTTCCTAAATACTCGTTGTTTTTCTCTGCTATTAATTAGCTAGAAGAATCTTGCATCATAGTGTCGTATCTAGAGTTATAGAGGTGATTTGGTAGCATCCATAATTTTCCTTTGGGAATTTTTGATAAGCAGATATACGGTACTGTATCAGAAGCGGACAGCTGAATACGGTGTAGGGGAAAATTTAAATCTCTGTATTTATTTCCGGAGTCACACACAGATAGTCAGCATGTATTTGTCCGTGATACCAGCCAGTACACGGTAGTGTGTGAGGAGCGTACAGCTCTATACTGTGTATGGAAAAATTTAAATCTCTGTATATACAGTATTTCCGGAGTCACACACAAACGCTGTCTCAGTAAGGATTTGACCGTAATCCAAACAGCAGATATACGGTACTGTATCAGAAGCGGACAGCTGAATACGGTGTAGGAGAGAATTTAAATCTCCATATATTTATTTCCAGAGTCACACACAGACGCTGTCTCAGTATGGATTTGACCGTGATCCAAACAGCAGATATACGGTACTGTATCAGAAATGTACAGCTGTATGCAGTGTAGGGCAAAATTTAAATCTCCTTTTATATATTCCCTTAGTCACACACAGACACTCTCCCAGTATGTATTTGACCATAATCCAAACAGCAGATATACGGTACTGTATCAGAAACGTACAGCTATATACAGTGTAGGGGAAAATTTAAATCTTCTTTTATATATTCCCTTAGTCACACACAGACACTCTCCCAGTATGTACAGTCATATGTAAAAGTTTGGGCACCCCTATTAATGTTAACCTTTTTTCTTTATAACAATTTTGGTTTTTGCAACAGCTATTTCAGTTTCATATATCTAATAACTGATGGACTCAGTTATATTTCTGGATTCAAATGAGGTTTATTGTACTAACAGAAAATGTGCAATCTGCATTTAAACAAAATTTGACCGATGCAAAAGTATGGGCACCCTTATCATTTTCTTGATTTGAACACTCCTAACTACTTTTTACTGACTTCCTGAAGAACCAAATTGGTTTTGTAACCTCATTGAGCTTTGAACTTCATAGCCAGATGTATCAAATCATGAGAAAAGGTATTTAAGGTGGCCACTTGCAAGTAGTTCTCCTATTTGATTCTCCTATGAAGATTGGCATCATGGGCTCCTCAAAACAACTCTCAAATGATCTGAAAACAAAGATTATTCAACATAGCTTTTCAGGGGAAGGATACAAAAAGTTGTCTCAGAGATTTAACCTGTCAGTTTCCACTGTGAGGAACATAGTAAGGAAATGGAAGAACACAGGTACTGTTCTTGTTAAGCCCAGAAGTGGCAGGCCAAGAAAAGTATCAGAAAGGCAGAGAAGAAGAATGGTGAGAACAGTCAAGGACAATCCACAGACCACCTCCAAAGACCTGCAGCATCATCTTGCTGCAGATGGTGTCACTGTGCATCGGTCAACAATACAGCGCACTTTGCACAAGGAGAAGCTGTATGGGAGAGTGATGCGAAAGAAGCCGTTTCTGCAAACACGCCACAAACAGAGGCGCCTGAGGTATGCAAAAGCACATTTGGACAAGCCAGTTACATTTTGGAAGAAGGTCCTGTGGACTGATGAAACAAAGATTGAGTTGTTTGGTCATACAAAAAGGCGTTATGCATGGAGGCTAAAAAACACAGCATTCCAAGAAAAACACTTGCTACCCACAGTAAAATTTGGTGGAGGTTCCATCATGCTTTGGGGCTGTGTGGCTAATGCCAGCACCGGGAATCTTGTTAAAGTTGAGGGTCGCATGGATTCAACTCAATATCAGCAGATTCTTGACAATAATGTGCAAGAATCAGTGACGAAGTTGAAGTTACGCAGGGGGTGGATATTTCAGCAAGACAATGATCCAAAACACCGCTCCAAATCTACTCAGGCATGCATGCATAGGAACAATTACAATGTTCTGGAATGGCCATCCCAGTCCCCAGACCTGAGTATCATTGAACATCTGTGGGATGATATGAAGCGGGCTGTCCATGCTCGGCGACCATCAAACTTAACTGAATTGGAATTGTTTTGTAAACAGGAATGGTCACATATACCTTCATCCAGGATCCAGGAACTCATTAATAGCTACAGGAAGCGGCTAGAGGCTGTTATTTTTGCAAAAGGAGGATCTACGAAATATTAATGTCACTTTTATGTTGAGGTGCCCATACTTTTGCACCGGTCAAATTTTGTTAAAATGCAGATTGCACATTTTCTGTTAGTACAATAAACCTCATTTGAATCCAGAAATATAACTGAGTCCATCAGTTATTAGATATATGAAACTGAAATAGCTGTTGCAAAAACCAAAATTGTTATAAAGAAAAAAGGTTAACATTAATAGGGGTGCCCAAACGTTTACATATGACTGTATTTGACCTTAATCCAAACAGCAGATATACGATACTGTATCAGAAGCGGACAGCTGAATATGGTGTAGGGGACAATTTAAATCTCCGTATATTTATTTCCGGAGTCACACACAGACGCTGTCTCAGTATGGATTTGACCGTATTCCAAACAGCAGATATATGGTACTGTATCAGAAGTGGACAGCTGAATACAGTGTAGGGGAAAATTTAAATCTCTGTATTTATTTCCGGAGTCACACACAGATAGTCAGCATGTATTTGTCTGTGATAATAGCCAGTACACGGTAGCGTGTGAGGAGCATACGCCTCTATACAATGTATGGAAAAATTTAAATCTCTGCATATACAGTATTTCTGGAGTCACACACAGACGCTGCCTCAGTATGGATTTGACCATAATCCAAACAACAGATATACGGTACTGTATCAGAAGTGGGCAGCTGAATACGGTGTTGGGGAATATTTAAACCTCCGTATATTTATTTCCAGAGTCACACACAGATGCTGTCTCAGTATGTATTTGACCGTAATCCAAACAGCAGATATACGGTACTGTATCAGAAGCGGACAGCTGAATACGGTGTTGGGGAATATTTAAACCTCCGTATATTTATTTCCAGAGTCACACACAGATGCTGTCTCAGTATGTATTTGACCGTAATCCAAACAGCAGATATACGGTACTGTATCAGAAGCGGACAGCTGAATACGGTGTAGGGGAAAATTTAAATCTCCGTATATTTATTTACGGAGTCACACACAGATAGTCAGCATGTATTTGTCTGGTGTGGGAAAAAATGAACGCTCGGTAACTGCAGAAAAAAAGAATAAAAGTATGAGTGCTGTGTAAAAAGCAGTCTGCAGAGCAGGGTGCACACAGCAATGCAGCTATCAGGCAGCCTAATAACCAGCGCTGCTGCACACAAGAAAATTCTCCCCGTCACTGCACACTAACTGTACTGCACAACTGCTATCAGCAGAAGCAAAGATTCTTTTTTTTTCCTGCCTATCTTTTTCTTTCCTGCCTAACACTCTCCCTATTGAGAAACAGTGGCAGCAACCTCTCCCTATGCTAAGATTGGCAGAAGTAAAATGGCGATTGGCGGTCAGGGCTTTTATAGCCACTGTGACACCACACAAAGCAAGCCAATCACTGCAATGCCCTTCTCTAAGATGGTGGTGGCCGCTGCCCATGTCATCGTGTTGCCCACAGTGTGCGTCGTTGCTCATTGGCTGAGAAAAGGCGCCTGTAATCATTATGGGAAACGCAACTTTGGCGCTCGGGTCGGCGACCGCATGGCCGACCTCATACTATGGTCGGGTTTCGCTTGGTGAAAGTCGGCGACTTTTGAATCTGACCGACCTGTTTCGCTCAACTCTACTTATGACCATGTGATATTTCAGTTTTTATTTTTTAATAAATTTGTTTAAATTTCTACATTTCTGGTTTTTCAATCAAGATGGGGTGCAGTGTGTACATTAATGAGAAAAAAAATGACCTTTTTTTAATTTACCAAATGGCTGCAATGAAACAAAGAGTGAAAAATTTAAAGAGGTCTGAATACTTTCCGTACCCACTGTAGATTGGTGCTTTATTATTACTTTCTATTTATCTATTCCAAATTTGCACTTATCGCTTTATTCTTTCTTGGCATTACTAGGAGCAATTTTGCATCCTTTTGCCTAAATTTTGTGATCATTAAATCATTGATATTTATTCAACTTCCTCATAGATTTACTTTGTGTCTATATAATGACTGCACTTGCCACTTTCCTTATTATGGTCCCTGAATAGAAGTGTATAGGACTATATATTGAAGGGGCTGAATTGTGTGCCCTGTGATAACACTGTCTTTAGCACTTGCACTTACACTCATTTGAGGTACATTTGATCGACCTTGTTGTATGATCTACTTTGGCTTTGGATGTATATTTTGTGTACAATTGTACAATAATGTGTTTTCTTCACAAATCTATGTGAGGATGATCCCACTCTAGTGTTTTTCTTATATTACCTTTTGACTGACTTAATGGTATATTATCCTTGTTAATTTTTAATCAACAGTAAAGTATTTTGGTTTTATATTTCTCTTTGATTCGCTTTTTGGTGAGAATGTTTTACTCCACTCTTCCTTCCTGTGTGTTTACCTGCATGGGAGTACATCACCTTTAATCAGGCTCGGACTGGCCCACAGGGTAACAGGGGAATCCCCCGGTAGGCCCCTGTGCAGATCTGGACCCCCAACCCCACTGTATGAGAAGTACTTGGCATAATTCAGTTGATTTTGTATAGAAAAAGGCAACATCTCATCATTCATTAATCAAACTACCCAGTTTGTTATTATATAGAGATATAGGAAAATTTGGGAACAACGGTAGTGTAATATTTGTATGCAAGTGGGCCCCCAAAGTCAGTGTTACTGGTAGGCCCTTGGCACCCCAGTCCGACACTGCCTTTAATAGTACGATTATTTGTGGGGGAACTGTTTATCAATAGGCTATGTTCATAAGCTCAATTTACTTTGTGTTGTGTCCTATTATTGCCTGTTCTAGAGGCAAGTGATTGGCTTTAAAGTCACTGAGCCTGAGCCTACTGGAGGATCCACTTATATTCTACTGAGCCTCTCTGGCCAAATATCTAGGAAAGAACAGTTCTAATTCATCAATGACTGTTCTCCAAAATTCTAGTGTAAAACTGAAATTTTGCAAAATTTTTGCTGAACTTGTAGTTGATTTTTGGTGTTTTACACCCGTCACAGCCAACTCCAACAACAAAGTAGGCAGTGCTTTGCAGTGAGGTGGTGTGGCAGTGTAATGCTGGTAAATTCATCATAGTTTATTCCACAAAAGTCCTAAAGCAAGAAAGGTGAAATCTAAACTGCCCCGGAGCAGAACCCCAAAGAAATAGATAGCCCCCAAACATATATTTTTGGTGAGACCAGATGAGGGACAAACACAGGCAGAAATTAGACTGAACAAATGATGGGGCCCAAACTGTCTAGATAGGATAGGAAAGGAAAGACACTGTCTGCAATCACGCAAAAACATAAAAATCCAACATGTCTGATGTACAAAAAACACTGAGGTCTCACGACCTCTACCCCACTATATCAGCATTCTTGTGTAAACTAGCAGCAAAGCAAAAGAGACTAATATAACAGGGGACTAAACAAACTGACACAAGCTGTAACATATGGAGCAGGGTCCAGCATAGCCCCAGCAGGGAGCATGCTGAACCCGCACAGCAAAGCAGAAAGAGGCAAAACCAGATCAGAAGCAAAGGATTAGCAAATGAACAACTTAGCTGAAAAATGCAGGATCAGGCAGGAGACAGCAGACCTCAAGTTGCACAGGAAGAACTAATCACCAGCAACAATTGAGGGAAGCCTGCTCACTTAAATACTTCCAATCAGTAACCCCAGATTTCCAATCATCATCGTCAGGTGGCACACCTCTGTCAATCCGGCCAACTCCACTACCCACAGTAACCACCAGAGGGAGCCCTGAAGTAAGAGAATTCACAACATCTCTCCTTCGGTCCAGTTTCCCAAGACAATCCCAAGGGCACAAGAAACCTTCCAGAATTTCTGATTTCTGGAAGGTTTTGGTGGGATATGGGAAAAATGATCACTCTTTCTGAAGTCTAGGATTTGTCTGGTAACCTCTCGGATGTACCGAAAGAGTTTACAAGTATGCTTTAATATTACTGTATGCCAAAGGAAAGCTGCACAAAGTATTTCATTCGTTATGCTGTAATGTTTCACGAATGATTTGCATGTGAATTATCATTTGAGAACATTTTATAAGTCATCTACAATATTCATGGGTCTCGTCCCCAGTGGCCAGAGTTGAATGTCTGATCTTTTGAATCTTGGATTGTGAGATCCATGTTTTTGTTTGTTGAGATGCTGCACAAGGCTTATAATCCAACTTCCCATCTCACGGTAGCCATTTGACATTTTGGAAGTTAATAGTTTGCCCTTTATGTTCCATGATAAAACATGTGACCTGTGTTTGTAGACTTCATTTCGAGCGACCTAGCAAGAACCTGTACAATTTGTTGGTGCAGGGTGCACTTTTTTATTAGACATGTGACTTTTTTGATATGATTCTAATCAGAACTTGATGTTCTCAATCATGCCCTAAAAAAATATGCTCCTTCCATGATCATTTATTTATTTCTTGTCCCGGTTGCCATGAATCAGATAGAACAAGGAGATAAAACAAGAATACACATAAGATGATCTCATTTTACAGGAATTTATACCCACATACTCCAGAAGCTCAGACAGTTTCATAGACTTTCCCAAGTTCTGGTTTATATTGGTTATTTATAAAAATGGAAATTTCTACGATTGCTTGGTATGAATGTGAAAATGTCAAGACTCCAGCAGTATAAAGAGGCATGAGCCCGTATCAAATGTCTTAGCAGGACGTCTTCAGAAGTCTCCATTGTCCACCTAAACAGTAGAATACTTGTATCTGAATTTTTTTCATTATTTTTGAGCAGAACTTTATTATTAACCCTTTAATCCACACTCATCAGGAAGACCCCCGCTAATTAGTCCATTATTTCCAAGAAAAACTAGAGATTGAGAAACCGTCCAGTAGCAGCTGACGGGGAAGCGGGTATTCAGTAGTCATAAGAGAACAGCATGATACATGGTTTCAGAAAGAGGTCAAACAAGGCAATGAAAACAACACATGCACCAGCTGATACTCAGCAAGCGGAGATGCTGCCCATGCATGAAAGAATCCACTATAATAGAAATATAGAAGTCCAGAGGACCTCAAGTATATACATTATACATCATACTTGTGCACTTGAAGTGGATCTGTTACCAGATTTCACAATACAAACTGCATAATTTAATAAATACATCTTAATCCTGGTGAGGCTGGTGTTCTTACTTTCCAAAAAACATGTCAGAATGGCTGTGCACAGAGTCCAACTAAAGAGTAAAAGAGTTCAAGAGAACAAGTGTATTGAATCTCCACTCACCCACCCAACCTGACTGATAGCTGAAGGTTTTTTCTGAACAGTGTGAGATCTCAGCATCAGCAGGGAGGAGAGACACTGAGCAACTGTCAAAAGAGATCATAGAAAACTTGCTGTGGGTTGGTGCAAGGGTTGCAATCCCACCTGGGCCTGGAGTTGAATGGAGAACAAAAGGTCACTTTGATTCATATGAAAAATATTAATACTATTAAAGATCTGTGATATGTGGGGCCCTGAGGGAGTATTTGTAGTGTGGCCCAACAACTTCAGCTTATTCCACATACAAAGGATGTACAAAGTAAGTACACATAAGGTCTAAGGCTACTTTCACACATCAGGTTTTCGGCGTCAGGCGCGATCCGGCGTCGTGCCGGAATGCCGGATCCGGCAAATGTTTTGTAAAACCTGATGTGCCGGATCCGGTTTTCTGCCGGATCCGTCTTGTTCTTGACAGACAAAACCGGATCCGTCTCATCCGGTTCATCCGTTTTTCTATCCGTTTTTCGACGGATTACGCCGGATCCGGTTTTTAAAATTGACCCTTGTGGCCCCTCAAGGCAGAGTACACTGGGATGACAGAGTGTGAAAGATTTGTGCCCTAACCAAACTTGTGTACCTTCTGTACCAACAGTATATACCTTTGCCAACCAAAGTTGGCTATCTTGTCATGGTCTACTATTTTTAGCTTTAGGCCACAGGTGTGTACCTGGTTGTGTTTTATGCAAAGTATTTCACCTTTTAACAAAAGTTGTGTACATTGTTAGGAAATCACCAACAATAAACACAACTTTTTAGGTGAAATACTTTGCTTCAAACACAACCAGGAACACAACTGTGGCAAAAAGCTAAAATTTACCCACAGTTATATACCTGGTTTTGAATACCTTTTTACCTTTGAAATACCCTGTATTTAACCTTTTTTTTAAACATAGTTCGCCACAGAAAGAAAAGACAGACAACCATTGTGAAACGATAATTTAACTTTTATTTAAAATTTTTTTTTTTTTTGTAAAATGTTTTTAAAGTGCAAAAAACTTTTTTAATTAAGGTTTTAAACCCAATGGGCATTTTTATTAAAAAACACACATTACAAATCTGTGTAGTGTGGGGTGGAAATACTGCTGGAGGGGCTGCGGGACACTTCGACACTGGGTGTGTGGAGAGAGGACTGGGATCGTGGTGGGGAAGGAACAGTTAGAGGTGAAGGTGTAGAAAAAGCTACAGAATGGGTGGACATGTTGGAGGCAGAAGAGGTGGTGGGCGGTGGAGTGGAGGGTTGGGCAGGGACTGTAGGAGCAGATGATGTTGATGGAAAGTTGTATGGGGAAGGAGTTTGGTACGGGGAAGGAGTTTGGTACGGGGAAGGAGTTTGGTACGGGGCAGGTTGCTGGAAGTGGGGAGATGTCTGGTACTGGGGAGGTTGCTGGTACTGGTGAGGTTGCTGGTATGTAATAGGAGGGGGAGGATGGAAAGTGGCTGGAGGGGGTGCAGATGTAATAGGAGGGGGAGGATGGAAAGTGGCTGGAGGGGGTGCAGATGTAATAGGAGGGGGAGGATGGAAAGTGGCTGGAGGGGGTGCAGATGTAATAGGAGGGGGAGGATGGAAAGTGGCTGGAGGGGGTGCAGGTGGAGGAACTACAGTGGTGGGAGGTGGAGGTTGGGAGGTAACCTGCTGTAGAGCACCGTGGCACGAATGCATTACATGCATCTGCTGGGTAGGAGATAGTGTTGCCATGCGCTCCACAACAGACCTGAAAAAGGTGTGGTTTGGCGAAGATCTTGCTTCTGAATGCATGGTTTGCAGAAGTGTCTTCACCTCCAGAATGCTGGAGTTGATCTGCTGAAAGCCTGCGGAGATTTGCTCTGACAAGACTTTTAGACAGTTCTGGAAAGATGCATTCAGATGCAAGAACTCTTGCGCATAACTCTTTTCCTGACCCCTCTGCCGCTGCCGCCCAGTACCCGCAGGTGTACTAGAGGTGGCAGGGGCAGAAGGGTGGGGTAAAGGGAAAGCGATCTCCTCACCAGCAGCTTCATGTAATGTAGGCGGCCACGATGCTCCTGTGCTGGTGGATGGGACAGATGGGTCGAATGTGTGGGAAGGCTGGGAAGGTGCAGATGTACCGGGGCGGTCGAAGTGTCCCTCGGTGCCGGTCTCCTCAGGGATCGCCTCAGAAGGGTCCAATCGTGCAGGCTCCCGAGTGCTGCTCACCGTGCTGTGGAATAAAGAGAAAAAAAAACAATTAAAATACTGACATGGTATGGCCCTGGCTGAAAAAAGAAAGTTACATCTAACATTTTTTTTCACATGTGGTGTGTAATATTTACCTTCTGGTGAGCATTGTTTCCCGGAGGAACGACAGGCTTGTGCGTACTTGTACTTGCTCCTGCGTCCTCCAGATCCACTCGGGGCCCGCATCTCTTTATTGAACTCCTTCTTGAAACGATCCCTCACAGACGGCCACCGATTCACAATTCTGTTCCCTGAAACGAGAAAGGAGTGGTTAGTATACAACATCAGTGTTTCACAAACTCCAGTCCTCATGGTCCCCAGGGGTCATGTTTTCAGGATTTCCATAGTAAATAGAAATCCTGAACACATGATCCGTGGGGACCACGAGGACTGGAGTTCGGGAAACACTGGTTTACATCAAGCAACCGGTACTGTATATACTTACGCTCTTTAATCTGGGCCCGAACATCGAGGTCCTCCCAGCGGCCCACAAGGAGCGAACAGATTTCCTCCCAGAGTCGTCGGGTAACGATAAGGTCAGCGTGGCGGCGGTCAGCCATATTCCAGAGCGGCTCCATTTGTCTGACGAGATCGATGAGGTGGTCCACATCGAGTCCTCCATCCTCACCGTCAGAGTCGGGAGCACGCTGTGAAGGCTGTTAAAGAAAAAGACAAAAATAACATCAGCCTCCACAAAAGAAATGAAATAAAAAGTGCAAAAAAACAAAGCAAAAATATTTATACTTACATGCTGGTGACCGCCGCGTTGCTGTCGCTGACGACCCTGGGAGGCACTGCGAGGACCTCTTGGCCGAGCACCAGATTGGGAAGACTAGAGAAGAAAACAAAAAATGTTATGTCTTTGGATGTAGGCATTTGTTTGCTGTGTGTGGTCTGCAGAACATTGTTTTCTATGTGTTGTGTGTAGTGTGATGTTGTGTTTCTGCGTTTGATGCAAAAAACTTACCAATTGTGAGCCCACTCCAGGTGTCTGTCCACCCCTTCCTTCTTCTTCTGGGAGCTCCTCTTCATCTTGTGATTCCTGTTTTGAAATAAAAGGCAATGAATAGACATATATTACAGAGATGATGGATTTTGGAAATAAAAACTTACCGTCAAACGCTGACGATGCGAGGGAGGGCTCCCAGAAGAAGATGTGCTGTCCTGTTGATGGCCAGACTCCATGGCTGTGGGTATTGCTGCTGCTGTTGCTGCTGCCAGTGATGCCATTTCTGCTGCTGCTGCTGCTGCTGCATCTCTTTGGCGGCTGTTGAATAAAGAGAAACAAAGGGCCAATGAATATCTTGATATTCCATGGCCCTAGTTTGGAGGAATGGGGGATTTGATAATTACCGTCTCTCATCTGCTGCTGGACTCCCCTCCTCAGCATGTTCCATTTGCTGCTCCATTTGGGGTGGTGCTGATGGTGCTGCTGCTGCAGATGTCTGCTGCCTTCTCCTGCTCCTGGTTCTTGACTTGGGTGGCATGTTGGGTGTGGCTGAGGGTCCCATTGTCTTGCTTTTATATATCTCCTGTGGGCAGAGCTACTGAGCATGCTCAGACCAAAAAACCGGCGCATTGCGGCGCTCATAGGCTTTCATTGTGTGAAAAAGCCGGACGCGCCGGATCCGGCGTGTCCGGCTTTTTCGCCGGAGACAAAAAACGTTACAGTAGCCGTTTTTTCCAGACGCCGGATCACGACACATTGCCGGATCCGGCGAAAACCGGATGAAACAAATGGCCATCGGGCGCGATCCGGCGCAAATGCAAGTCAATGGGGGGGAAACCGGATCCGGCATTGCATTTCGCCGGATCCGGTTTCTGTCAAAAGCGCCGGATCGCGCCTGATGGCGAAAACCTGATGTGTGAAAGAGGCCTTACAGATGTATTTAATAATGTATACAGTTTGTATTGTAAAATCTAGTGACAGACAGGCTTTAGGACATGTTAGCTATGGGGGCAGAAAAACAGGCAGAATCGCAAAAATGTCACGGCATGGAGATAACAAAAATACTACATTGATATCCTACACAGAGATAAAAAGCACAGTGAAGTAACAATACAGATATAATAAAAACAGTGATGTCACAGTACAGGGATAATACACACAGTGATGTCACAGTATAGGGACAGTATACACAGTGCAGGGGCGGACACAGACTGTAGTGGGCCCCTGTGCAAGAAATTTTTCGGGCCCCCCCCAACCCTTCATAGGGCAACAAAGCTATTTGTTATTTGCTGTTATCTAATATTGAGGCTATGCAGGGCTGGATATAATATCTGTATAGAACATAAAGTAACCCCCCATAGAATATAATGCAGTCCCCCCATATAGTATAATGCAGCCCCTCCATAGAATATATGGCAGCCCTTTCATAGGATATAATGTAGCCCCTCCATAGAATACAATGTAGCCCTCCTCATATAGTATAATGCAGCTCCCATAGAATATAATATGAGGGGGCCCCTTCAGCCTCCAGCACCGCATGGCTAATTATGTCAAAATTCAAATTAGCCATGTGTAGTGCAATGAGGAGAGCAGCGCTGCAGGAGGCAAAGGGGCCCCTGTGAGTCAGGGGGGCCTGCCTGCCCCCAGCGCCGACTCCACCCCCCCCGCATTGAAGGAGGCAATGATGGAGCCTGGAGGAGAGAGCGCCAGCTGACACTCCCTCTCCCATCATTCCCCGCTCTGCCTCTGACACAGCGGGTGCGCGATGACGTCATCGCACTCTTGGGTCGCCCCTCACACCCAGGGCAGTGGGGTACTCGGTACCGGTCCATGGCCCTGGGCGCCCAATATCAATGGCGGTGATGTTAATGGTGTTAAAGTTTATTAGAATAGTTTGTGACGCCACCCGTGGTGTTTGGCAAGTAAGATGTTGAGCCAACGCTGCATCCAGATCCACTGGGACTGATGGTGTTGTGCAGCAAAGATGGTGTAGCTCCCCACAGGTGGAGCTGTAGTCCCAGGGCAGTGTAGGTGCAATGGATGAGGAGAGGCGCAGAATGGTAGAGATGTTGTTACCCAGATGTGGCGGTGCTGGAATAACTGGAGGACACCAGAGTATGCGGTTCCAAAGCTTTACTCACTGTTTGCAGTTCACACAACTGCCTGCCTCCGCACTGTGTTCTTCGGGTCAGGGCCCCAGCCAACCTCCAGGCAGGATAGGATTCTCCCCTCCACACTCCGCTAATATGTATCTTACTGAACGACTCCTCCAATGCGCCTTTAGGTGCGAAGCACTCCAGTACTTAGTTACCCTGGAATGCCTCTCTATAGGTGTTCCTAGTCTCTACTTGTATGACAGACAGCTGTAGCCTGCTTCGGGGACTCCTTTCTGCGTCCCGGCTCTCTATTCAGTTGCTGTTGTGTCCCAAGTCTATGATGGGAGTAAGGCGTTAGTGGCTCACTACTCCTCCGGTGTCTGTTGTCGGACATAAAGATTCAATCAACCTCGGGGACCAGGCCCCGGCCTTTGCGCTCTGGACTGGAAGGGTTCTCTCTCTTTCTCAACCTGCTTCCCACCGTCCTTCTATTCTCCTTCGTTCCGATCTGTTCTATCTCTCTTATGGAATCTGTAGTCTCCAGTCTACGTCTCCTTCCTTCTGTTCCTTTCCCGTGCCAGCTGGCTCAGGTCACTGAGGCAGCAGCTGCAGCACGCCTTCCTCTGTCCCTCTTCCAGGGATCCTCACTCCTGTCTGAGTGACTTCCTTTCTCTCTCTGACCCTCTGTCAGACTGACCTGAAATCCTACACCTTCCCTCTCTTTTATAGCTAACTCCACCCGCCTCCCCAGCACCTCTTGTGTTACTAAGCCAGGGACCACAAAAGGCACCCTATGACCTTTCCAGCATAAAGCATGGATGGGTCCCTGCTGAACTATCCTGTGTGTGGGGTGCAGGTGTTGGAATGTGAAAGGGAGTTCCCACCCTACCTGGATGGTGGGGCACCACACCTTAGAAGAAGGTGCATTACCTCTGTGGTGACTGAAGCCTCAGGGGCACCACACTCTCACTGTGTACTAGGCAATGCAGGAGAGGAGACAGAAGCCGGGAGCAACGCAGGCACGAGGAGAAGGTGAGGAGTGTGTTGTTTTTGTTTTTTTAATCAGTGTGAGTACTGGACTGTGAGGCCATGCTGGGGGGGCTATATACCATGCTGGGCTGTATCTTACCATGCTGGGGGGCTATATACTATGCTGGGGGCTATATACCATGCTGAGAGGGCTATATACCATGCTGGGCTGTATTATACCATGCTGGGGGGGCTATATACCGTGCTGGGCTGTGGGGCCATGCTGGGGGAGCTATATACCATGCTGGGCTGTATTATACCATGCTGGGGGGGCTACATACCATGCTGGGCTGTATCATACCATGCTGGGGGGGCTATATACCATGCTGGGCTGTATCATACCATGCTGGGGGGCTATATACCATGCTGGACTGTGGGGCCATGCTGGGTGGGCTGTATACCATGCTGGGGGGCTATATACCATGCTGGGGGGGGCTATATACCATGCTAGACTGTATCATACCATGCTGGGGGGACTATATACCATGCTGGGGGGCTATATACCATGCTGGGATGTATTATACCATGCTGGGGGGCTATATACCATGCTGGGCTGTATTATACCATGTTGGGGGGCTATATACCATGCTGGGTTGTATTATACCATGCTAGGGGGGCTATATACCATGCTGGGCTGTATTATACCATGCTGGGAGGGCTATATACCATGCTGGGCTGTATTATACCATGCTGGGGGGGCTATATACCATGCTGGGCTGTATTATACCATGCTGGGGTGGCTATATACCATGCTGGGCTGTATCATACCATGCTGGGGTGCTATATACCATGCTGGGCTGTATCATACCATGCTGGGGGGGCTATTTACCATGCTGGGCTGTATCATACCATGCTGGGGGGCTATATACCATGCTGGGGGGCTATATACCATGCTGGGGGCTATATACCATGCTGGGATGTATTATACCATGCTGGGGGGGCTATATACCATGCTGGGCTGTATTATACCATGCTGGGGGGGCTATATACCATGCTGGGCTGTATTATACCATGTTGGGGGGCTATATACCATGCTGGGCTGTATTATACCATGCTGGGGGGCTATATACCATGCTGGGCTGTATCATACCATGCTGGGGGGCTATATACCATGCTGGGCTGTATCATACCATGATGGGGGGCTATATACCATGCTGGGGGCTATATACCAAGCTAGGGGGCTATATACCATGCTGGGGGGGCTATATACCATGCTGGGCTGTATTATACCATGCTGGGGGGCTATATACCATGCTGGGCTGTATTATACCATGCTGGGGGGGCTATATACCATGCTGGGCTGTATTATACCATGCTCAGGGGCTATATACCATGCTGGGCTGTATTATACCATTCTGAAGGGAGCTATTTACCATGCTGGGCTGTATTATACCATGCTGGGCTGTATTATACCATTCTGGGGGGGCTATATACCATGCTGGGCTGTATTATACCATGGTGGGCTATATACCATGGTGGACTGTATACCATGGTGGGCTGGGCTATATACTATGCGGCTGTGTTGTATACCATGGGGGAAACATTTTACATTATATTCTATAAGGGGAGGCTGTGTTATATAATATGGGGGGCTACATTATATTCTTTGGGGAGGTGGGCTGTATTATATTCTATTTGGGGCTACATTATATTCTATAGTGGGGCTGTATTATATTTATTATATTCTATGGGAGCTGCATTATACTATATGAGGAGGGCTACATTGTATTCTATGGAGGGGCTACATTATACTATATAAGGGGCTGCATTATATTCTATGAGGGGGTTGCCATATATTCTATGGAGGGGCTGCATTATACTATATGGGGGGACTGCATTATATTCTATGGGGGGGTTACATTATGTTCTATACAGATATTATATCCAGCCCTGCATAGCCTCAATATTAGATAACAACAAATAACAAATACATTTGTTGCCCTATGAAGGGTTGGGGGGGCCCAAAAAATTTCTTGCACAGGGGCCCACTACAGTATGTGTCCGCCCCTGCACAGCACAATGATAATAAATGCGGTTTTAGGAAGTTTCGCCCCCAGCAGTTCGCCCCCAGCATTTCGCCCCCAGCAGTTCGCCCCCAGCAGTTCGCCCCCAGGTACACTTCGCCCCCGAATATTTCGCCCCCAGCATTTCGCCCTCAGGTTGTTTTGCCCCCGCACATCTCGCCCCCGCACATTTCGCCCCCAGCAGTTCGCCCCCAGATGTTTCGCACCCGGATGTTTCGCCCCTGGATGTTTCGCTCCCGGATGTTTCGCCCCCAGCAGTTCGCCCCCGGATGTTTCGCCCCCAGCAGTTCGCCCCCGGATGTTTCGCCCCCGGATGATTCACCCCCAGCAGTTCGCCCCCGGATGTTTCGCCCCCAGCAGTTCGCCCCCAGCAGTTCACCCCCGGATGTTTCGCCCCCAGCAGTTCGCCCCCGGATGTTTCGTCCCCAGCAGTTCGCCCCCAGCAGTTCGTACCCGGATGTTTCGCCCCCAGCAGTTCGCCCCCGGAAGTTTCGCCCCCAGCAGTTCGCCCCCGGATGTTTCGCCCCCGGATGATTCACCCCCAGCAGTTCGCCCCCGGATGTTTCGCCCCAGCAGTTCGCCCCCGGATGTTTCGCCCCCAGCAGTTCGCCCCCGGATGTTTCGCCCCCAGCAGTTCGCCCCAGCAGTTCGCCCCCGGATGTTTCACCCCCAGCAGTTCGCCCCCGGATGTTTCACCCATGGATGTTTCGCCCCCAGCAGTTCGCCCCCGGATGTTTCGCCCCCAGCAGTTCGCCCCCAGCAGTTCACCCCCGGATGTTTCGCCCCCAGCAGTTCGCCCCCGGATGTTTCGCCCCCAGCAGTTCGCCCCCAGCAGTTCACCACCGGATGTTTCGCCCCCAGCAGTTCGCCCCCGGATGTTTGGCCCCCGGATGATTCACCCCCAGCAGTTTGCCCCCAGATGTTTCGCCCCCAGCAGTTCGCCCCCGGATGTTTCGCCCCCAGCAGTTCGCCCCCGGATGTTTCGCCCCCAGCAGTTCGCCCCCAGCAGTTCACCCCCGGATGTTTCGTCCCCAGCAGTTCGCCCCCAGCAGTTCGCCCCCGGATGTTTCGCCCCCAGCAGTTCGCCCCCGGATGTTTCGCCCCCAGCAGTTCGCCCCCGGATGTTTCGCCCCAGGATGATTCACCCCCAGCAGTTCGCCCCCGGATGTTTCGCCCCCAGCAGATCGCCCCCAGCAGTTCACCCCCGGATGTTTCGCCCCCAGCAGTTCGCCCCTGGATGTTTCGCCCCCAGCAGTCCGCCCCCAGCAGTTCACCCCCGGATGTTTCGTCCCCAGCAGTTCGCCCCCAGCAGTTCGTACCCGGATGTTTCGCCCCCAGCAGTTCGCCCCCGGAAGTTTCGCCCCCAGCAGTTCGCCCCCGGATGTTTCGCCCCCGGATGATTCACCCCCAGCAGTTCGCCCCCGGATGTTTCGCCCCAGCAGTTCGCCCCCGGATGTTTCGCCCCCAGCAGTTCACCCCCGGATGTTTCGCCCCCAGCAGTTCGCCCCCGGATGTTTCGCCCCCAGCAGTTCGCCCCCGGATGTTTCGCCCCCAGCAGTTCGCCCCCAGCAGTTCGCCCCCGGATGTTTCACCCCCAGCAGTTCGCCCCCGGATGTTTCACCCACGGATGTTTCGCCCCCAGCAGTTCACCCCCGGATGTTTCGCCCCCAGCAGTTCGCCCCCGGATGTTTCATCCCCAGCAGTTCGCCCCCAGATGTTTTGCCCCCAGCAGTTCACCCCCGGATGTTTCGTCCCAAGCAGTTCGCCCACAGCAGTTCGCCCCCGGATGTTTCGCCCCCTGCTTTTTGCCCCCAGATGTTTCGGCCCCAAATTAGGCAGGAAATTTTGGCCTTGTGTTTTAGCCCTAAGACCGCTTTCACAGTAGCCACTTTCCCAAGTGCTAAGCACTGGAAAATCGCTAAGAAGATTGCCAATTTTGAATATACTACATGGTGGCCCGATTCTAATGTATCGGGTATTCTAGAAGGCACAGCCACGTGGTATGTTGCACAGGTTATGTAGTATATTGGACAGTCCACGTAGTACATTGTACAGGCCACGTAGTATATAGGACAGCCGACGTAGTACTTTGGACAGCGCGCGTAGTAAATTGCACAGTCCACGTAGTAAATTGCACAGCGCACATAGTAAATTACACAGTGTACATAGTATATTGGCCAGCCAACGTAGTATATTGCACTGTCCACGTAGTCTAGGAATGTGGGCACTATATTAATATATTAATAATAAAGATATACTCACCTCAGCCACGGGCCCTGAAGTCCTCGCGCCTCTCTGCAGTGCTGGCGGTGGCTTCCGGTCTGAGCGTAGGACCTGCGATGATGTCGCGGTCACATGACCGTGACATCATCGCAGGTCCTGGATGGTGTGCATTGGAGAGAGGCGCGGAGGACAGCGCGACGTTGGAGGGGGTGAGAATAACTTTTTTTTTATCATTATTATTTTTAACATTACATCTTTTCACTATTGATGCTGCATAGGCACCATCAATAGCGAAAAGTTGGTCACACAGGGTTAATAGCAGCGTTAACGGAGTGCGGTACACCGCGATCCGTTAACGCTGGCATTAACCCTGTGTGAGCAGTCAGCGGTGAGTGCAGGGCAGTGAAGCAGCGGCCATTTTTATGGCAGACTGTGACCATCGCTGATTGGTCGTGGGCGTTTTGCCACGACCAATCAGCGACTTGGATTTACATGACAGACAGACGCCGCGACCAATGGATATACGAATAAAACGTTACAGACAGAAAGACGAAAGTGACCCTTAGACAATTATATAGTAGATAAGTCAATGGCTAGAAAAGCGAGGTGTTGTTTCGGCCAGCTCTTTTTATTTTATTACAGGAGCTATTTTTGAGCACTTAGCGTTCATCAATAGCCTGTATCTTATGGGTCATTACCGAGAGCGCTCACAAAAGCGCTCTGAAAAATGCCAGTAAAGCACGTGCTTTGGAGTTCTAAAACAGTGGCAGCATAAGGGTGCTTTCACACTTCCGCTACATATGCACTACAGGCCGCCCGTTCGCTTCTGTAATGCCGCATTCCGCTAACCTGCAGCGGAACGAAAAGAAGAAAATGCTCTTCTTTTTGCTCTGACACTGATAGCGGAATGCGGCATTACGAAAGCGAACGGGCGTCTGCAGATCGCGGAACCCAGCCGTTCACTTCTATGGGCAATGCAAGCGGAATGCCAGCATTCAGCCAGCATTGCCCTGGGGTCAGCTGGATGTCAGATCCAGAGCGGATCGACCTCTGGCGGCCACAAACACAAGTGTGAAACCACTCTAAAATTACAGTGTGCAAGAGGCCTAAAATCTAAACAATTTTGAACTTTTACCTGACCCAGCACTGACCTGCTTTGTTGCAAGTTTTGTTGCAGATGTAACAAGTAGCATGGTCACATGTCCTGCAAGTTACATTAGACTAGCTTTTATTCCATCTGTATATCAGAATATAGCAGTGTCTGAAATCTCCACAAAGAGAGAAGTGTACTGCCACAAAAAATCAGTCAGCTTCCACAGCAATTCACTTTCTACAACTATGAATTCAGTTCTGTCCAAACGTGGAAGGAGCAAGTTGGTCCATGAGAATCACAATTACTTATTTTCCAAACGAACCGCTGATGATGTCCATTCCATCTGGGTATGTGAAAAACGGTCGACTTGCAAGGGACGTGTTTGGACCAATGAAGAATCTGGCGAAGTTGTGAAAGTAGTCAATCTTCACAATCACGCAGCACAAGCTGCAAGACCTGAAGCAATCCGACTTGTTAATGAGGCTGTGACCAGGGCAAGGACAACACAGGAGACACCACAACAGATTCTCACAGACGTCGTTTCAGGAGCCCATTCTAATGTTGCAGCACTTCTCCCAAGGAAAGCATCACTGAAGAGGACAATACGATTAGCAAGGCAACTTGGCAATATCCCAAGGTTACCTCAAACCCTTGATCAACTTGTTATCCCCCTCGAGTTCCAGGAGATCAGTATTGATGGTGTCCAGCAGCAGTTCCTTCTGTATGACTCTGGTAAGCTACTTAACCATTTAACATTGTATTAAAACAATTCCATTATGCATAATTATTGCAAAGTTTATTTTGCACAAATGTGAAAAATGCTACACTATAAGGTGCTGATATAAAATACTATGTGATTTTTGCCTTCAAGGGAAACTTTGAGGGTAATATAATGTAGTGAGGCCTACTGATTCCAACTAGTGTTGGCCGATCACTGGAAAGATAGGATCAGATCGGGCTGATCATACCGAAAGATTGGAATTAATTCAGATCCAATCTCCAGAGCTAGATGTAGATATATATATATATATATATATATGCACACTGTACGTCCGAACAGTGTGTGTGTGTATATATATGCATATATGTGGGTGGGTGATGGTGGTCTGGCACTTTTGGAACTTTGAAATGCAATAAAGGATTTGTATAGGACTTCAGGAGCGCGGAGGTCTTTCTTCATGGATGCATTTTAAGTACGGGCGGAAGCCAACCCCTGCTCTAGCAGCACACTGAGTCCTCAGCAACAATCTCAGTTGAGCCACTCCTCTTCCAGCTTTCTTGCATATATATAATGGCCCCAAGCTACGCTGTTAAAAAATAAACAAACCCAGTTATTCAACTCTCTCTCCGGTGTCCAGCGCTGTCTCCGGCGGTGCAGGGAATTCCGAAATCCCAATGCTATGCATTCTGGGTTGTGCATCACCACCTCTGCACATGTGCCGGGCTGTTCTGTGACGTGATGTGGTGCTTTCCCAGGACCGTCTAGTGAGCGGTCCTGGGATCACTCTCCACTGTAGTTATAGTATGGCAGGCACAGAGGCGGCGATGCGCCGCCTGGATTTCGGGATTCCCTGCACTGCTGGGCTAGGAGCCGGAGCCAGTACTGGACACTGGAGAAAGAGGTGAGTAACTGGTTTTGTTTATTTTTTAACAGCGCAGCCTGGAGCCATTTACTAAAGCTAAATATGCACACACGCTGTACACCTGTATAGTGTGTGTGTGTGTGTGTGTGTGTATATACACTCACTGGCCACTTTATTAGGTACACCATGCTAGTAAGGGGTTGGACCCCCTTTTGCCTTCAGAACTGCCTCAATTCTTCGTGGCAGAGATTCAACAAGGTGCTGGAAGCATTCCTCAGAGATTTTGGACCATATTGACATGATGGCATCACACAGTTGGCGCAGATTTGTCGGCTGCACATCCCTGATGCGAATCTCCCGTTCCACCACATCCCAAAGATGCTCTATTGGATTGAGATCTGGTGACTGAGGAGGCCATTTGAGTACAGTAAACTCATTGTCATGTTCAAGAAACCAATCTGAGATGATTCGAGCTTTATGACATGGCGCATTATCCTGCTGAAAGTAGCCATCAGATGTTGGGTACATTGTGGTCATAAAGGGATGGACATGGTCAGCAACAATACTCAGGTAGGCTGTGGCGTTGCAACGATGCTCAATTGGTACCAAGGGGCCCAAAGAGTGCCCAGAAAAAATTCCCCACACCATGACACCACCACCACCAGCCTGAACCGTTGATACAAGGCAGGATGGATCCATGCTTTCATGTTGTTTACGCCAAATTCTGACCCTACCATCCGAATGTCGCAGCAGAAATCGAGACTCATCAGACCAGGCAACGTTTTTCCAATCTTCTACTGTCCAATTTTGATGAGCTTGTGCAAATTGTAGCCTCAGTTTCCTGTTCTTAGCTGAGAGGAGTGGTACCCAGTGTGGTCTTCTGCTGCTGTAGCCCATCTGCCTCAAAGTTCGACGCACTGTGCATTCAGAGATGCTCTTCTGCCTACCTTGGTTGTAACGGGTGGCAATTTGAGTCACTGTTGCCTTTCTATCAGCTCGAACCAGTCTGCCCATTCTCCTCTGACCTCTGGCATCAACATGGCATTTCCGGCCACAGAACTGCCGCTCACTGGATTTTTTTTCTTTTTCGGACCATTCTCTGTAAACCCTAGAGATGGTTGTGCGTGAAAATCCCAGTAGATCAGCAGTTTCTGAAATTCTCAGACCAGCCCTTCTGGCACCAACAATCATGCCACGTTCAAAGGCACTCAAATCACCTTTCTTCCCCATACTGATGCTCGGTTTGAACTGCAGGAGATTGTCTTGACCATGTCTACATGCCTAAATGCACTGAGTTGCCGCCATGTGATTGGCTGATTAGAAATTAAGTCTTAACACACAGTTGGACAGGTGTACCTAATAAAGTGGCCAGTGAGTGTATATATATATATATATATATATATACGCACACTGTTCGGGAGTGTATGCCCGGACAGTGTTTTCAGATTACGGAGGATTCCGATTTCTAATTCAGATTATCATCATGATCTGGCTACAAATCGGATCGTAATTTAAAATAACGATCAGCCTGAAAATCGTAATAAATTACGATCTTCAGTGATCGGACCGGCCAACACTAATTCCAAATATGCAGCATTGTACTGGCCATACCTGTCCTGGATGCTGCCCCGGAGTTCAGCCTCGCCTGTCTGCGGCATGCACGGACTGAACTGCCATCGCCGGCTGATTCCTCGGCTCTCGTAGTTCAGTCCTGCAGATCCGTGGACAGGTCGGGCTGAACTCCGGAGCTCAGGTGAGATACGCCATGATTTGCAGATGCGTTTTGCCTGCTGCTTCCAAGCACTTTTTAAGCACTTTGCAAGCGCTTTGGCAAAACGCTTCTGCAAATAGGGGACGTGGCCAAGCTCTGCTATGGGCGTGGCCATGCCCTGCTATGGCCTAAACTGAGCGTATTTGGCGTGGTTTGCAGGCATTTTTCGGGAGGTTTCCCTCTTGCCCATTCCCATTCCTTCCGGGATCCGCCGGAAAATAGCTTTGAAGCTATTTTCCGGTGGGGCGTTTTCCGGCCCCGGCCGGAATCCGCCCGTAACCCGCACCATAGACATGAAAGGGCGGGTTTCAGGCAGGAAACACAGCACGGAATACGCCTGTAAATCCAGCTTGTCTGGATAAAGCCTGAGGCCTCGTGCCCACTGACGGAAGGGGATTGTGGAGCGGCATCTCCGCAGCGGCTGTATTTGCGGTAGCAATTGGAGATCCCACAGGAATCTATTTGTGCCTGCAATTGTGGCCACTATTGTGGTACCCTAATTCTGTATCAAAATCTTCACTTAACTCTATGGATTTAGGTGCAGGTTTTAGTGCAGGATTTCAGCCCCTTGTCTGAATGGCTGGAATTTTGTTTGTATAATGGCAGCATACATTGACATGCTGCACTGCATGTTTTTTTTTGTAAACAAAATTTTTTCATCAGCATGTGGATGGGATTTACACATTAATGCTGCATATGACCCCAGCCTAATGGACCATTCAGTTATGCCTTAGGCCAAAAGCACACTGGTGATTTTACTGGCGTTTTTTGCGTCCTGCACAATCCTCTCAATGAGACAGCATAGGCAGCGCGGACGTCACGAACGTCCGCGCTGCCCACCCGACGACTAGCGCGCCCATCCGCCTGAATGGAATGCCCCATTCAGGCGGGCGGACCGCCCAGTCGTTCATTCAGACGTCCAGCCGCACGCCGCGTCTGGATGCGGCTGTCAACTAGACGGCCCGTTCAGCATAGTGGCGATCGGCCGTGCTGAACGGCCGTCTAGTTGAAGGGTCTAAAGGTACCCTAAAAATGTGACCTATTTCAAGTTTGGAAGTAATTTTAATTTTAAACAAAAATATATAATTTTCCACTGGGCCAATATATGTTGTAAAAAACTATTGGTTGGCCCCTTCACACTAGATTTTGCTTCTGTTTTTTTATTATGAAATCAGAAAATCTGGAGCAAAATGTGAGTATTTAATGTGAGATATGAACAGAGTCTTCTGATTAGGATATTTTTTTTGTGAATTTATCCCAAAACTTTGTCTGCTGCTTGTTACACTTTTCCTGTTATTTCCTCTACTAATACTTTCATTTTAAATTAGGAAATGGACACAGCCGTATGTTGATATTTGGAACAAGAGACAATCTCCATCTACTGGCACAAAGTAAAGAGTGGTTTGCTGATAGCATGTTTTTCACTACACCAGCCTTGTTTAAGCAACTTTACACAATCCATGTAGTCCACAGCGGCCTTGTTGTTCCTGTAGTGTTCACCTTGCTGACAGACAAGAGCCGTTCTACATACCAGAGGTTGCTGCAAGAGCTGAAGAACTTGCAGCCTGGACTGCAGCCAGACAACCTGATGTTGGATTTTGAACTAGCTGCAATACAGGCATTTGAAAGTGAATTCCCCAACCTTGTGAAGACTGGTTGCTTTTTCCACCTATCACAGTCGGTTTGGCGTAAAGTTCAAAATGAAGGACTCAAGATGCAATACCAAGGTGACCATGAAGTTGCCCGTTGGATACGCATGATACCTGCCCTGGCCTTTCTACCACCACAGAATGTTGTGCAATCATTTGAAGAATTGGTGGAAGATCCTGACTTTCCACAAGAAGCCATACCCATTGCCAGCTATTATGAAAATACGTATATTGGTTGAATGACTCGCAGAGGACGTCAAGCACCTTTGTTTCCAGTTCAATTCTGGAATGTGTATGAACGAACATTGAATGATCAACAGCAAACAAATTATTGATGTCGAAGGATGGCACCGTAGCTTTCGAGAAACATGTGGTACTCTTTTCCAAAATATATACCGGTTCATTAACTGTCTGAAACATCAGCAAGAGCTCCATAGTTTTGAAATTATTCAGATAATAGCAGGAAATCCCATCGCTGCAAGAAACAAAAAGTATGCTGCAATTTCAGCAAGGGTTAAACGTATCGTGCAAGATTTCGATAATAGAAGCTTGATGGATTATCTGAGAGGCATCGCCTACAGCTTTGATTTTTAGTTCATGGTCACATATTGTATGTTTTGAGAGCAGTGTTTTTAGCTGTAAAATAATTCAAGCATTATAACCTGCAATTTGTATTTTCTCTTTTTCTCTAATCCTTCCCCTCTATACCTTTTTATGTTTCTTGTTAAAACAGTTTTGATATACAGTGGGGAAAAAAAGTATTTAGTCAGTCAGCAATAGTGCAAGTTCCACCACTTAAAAAGATGAGAGGCGTCTGTAATTTACATCATAGGTAGACCTCAACTATAGGAGACAAACTGAGAAAAAAAAATCCAGAAAATCACATTGTCTGTTTTTTTTTCGTTTTATTTGCATATTATGGTGGAAAATAAGTATTTGGTCAGAAACAAGCAATCAAGATTTCTGGCTCTCACAGACCTGTAACTTCTTCTTTAAGAGTCTCCTCTTTCCTCCACTCATTACCTGTAGTAATGGCACCTGTTTAAACTTGTTATCAGTATAAAAAGACACCTGTGCACACCCTCAAACAGTCTGACTCCAAACTCCACTATGGTGAAGACCAAAGAGCTGTCAAAGGACACCAGAAACAAAATTGTAGCCCTGCACCAGGCTGGGAAGACTGAATCTGCAATAGCCAACCAGCTTGGAGTGAAGAAATCAACTGTGGGAGCAATAATTAGAAAATGGAAGACATACAAGACCACTGATAATCTCCCTCGATCTGGTGCTCCACGCAAAATCCCACCCCGTGGGGTCAGAATGATCACAAGAACGGTGAGCAAAAATCCCAGAACCACGCGGGGGGACCTAGTGAATGAACTGCAGAGAGCTGGGACCAATGTAACAAGGCCTACCATAAGTAACACACTACGCCACCATGGACTCAGATCCTGCAGTGCCAGACGTGTCCCACTGCTTAAGCCTGTACATGTCCGGGCCAGTCTGAAGTTTGCTAGAGAGCATTTGGATGATCCAGAGGAGTTTTGGGAGAATGTCCTATGGTCTGATGAAACCAAACTGGAACTGTTTGGTAGAAACACAACTTGTCGTGTTTGGAGGAAAAAGAATACTGAGTTGCATCCATCAAACACCATACCTACTGTAAAGCATGGTGGTGGAAACATCATGCTTTGGGGCTGTTTTTCTGCAAAGGGGCCAGGATGACTGATCCGGGTACATGAAAGAATGAATGGGGCCATGTATCGTGAGATTTTGAGTGCAAACCTCCTTCCATCAGCAAGGGCATTGAAGATGAAACGAGGCTGGGTCTTTCAACATGACAATGATCCAAAGCACACCGCCAGGGCAACGAAGGAGTGGCTTCGTAAGAAGCATTTCAAGGTCCTGGAGTGGCCTAGCCAGTCTCCAGATCTCAACCCTATAGAAAACCTTTGGAGGGAGTTGAAAGTCTGTGTTGCCAAGCGAAAAGCCAAAAACATCACTGCTCTAGAGGAGATCTGCATGGAGGAATGGGCCAACATACCAACAACAGTGTGTGGCAACCTTGTGAAGACTTACAGAAAACGTTTGACCTCTGTCATTGCCAACAAAGGATATATCACAAAGTATTGAGATGAAATTTTGTTTCTGACCAAATACTTATTTTCCACCATAATATGCAAATAAAATGAAAAAAAAACAGACAATGTGATTTTCTGGATTTTTTTTTCTCAGTTTGTCTCCCATAGTTGAGGTCTACCTATGATGTAAATTACAGACGCCTCTCATCTTTTTAAGTGGTGGAACTTGCACTATTGCTGACTGACTAAATACTTTTTTTCCCCACTGTATACAGTTAAAGCATAACTCTGCAAAAAACATGTTATGTTATAGTACCTGTGCCCATGATATTAATTTCCAAAGGAGACCTTCCAGCAGCTTCACTTCTGTGTGAAAAGTCTCATCCAAGTTAAAGCTCCATGTGCTGCAGGATTTCAGTGGTTGCTAAGGAGGTTGTTTCTCCTTAGTAGCAGTACTTGTGGATGGATTCTAGAGGGCGTGGCTGCACAGGAGCATGCAGCTAACAATATATTCCCTATGATGTATAAAGGGCTGCTGGTTTACAGCCCTCTGCAAAGCCCCCCCTATGTGTTCCGTCCTGTAACGGCTTTACACAGGCAGGGGGGAGCCCTCCTCTTGTCCAGGACAGAGCACATGAGCGGAGGCTGAAGGGGAGCTTTGCAGAGGGCTGTGAACAAGCAGCCCTGAATGTATCATAGGGAGCCAGGATCCGTTCTGCTCCCAAGGGGGCACGACCTCCTTAGTAACCAATGAAATCCTACTATTTTCCTGTCTGTTTGTAAAATTACTCATCTAGAAAACAAAGTTTGAGAATAAAAAAAACTAATTTGATCAGAATTGTATATCTTAGACTCATATGGTGTATTATTAGTGATAAGCAAACCTGCCCATGTTCAGTTCAGGCAGGTCTTTCCCGGATGCGAAAGATCCAGGAGCAAATTGCTAGAGGCAAAACATCCAGGGATGAACTGCTGGGGGCGAACTGACAGGGGGCGAAACATCCGGGGGTGAAACATCCGGGGGCGAACTGCTGGGGGCGAAACATCCGGGGGGCGAACTGCTGGGGGCGAAACATCTGGGGGCAAACATCCGGGGGTGAACTGCTGGGGGCGAAACATCCAGGGGCGAAACATCCGGGGGCGAACTGCTGGGGGCGAAACATCCGGGGACGAACTGCTGGGGGCGAACTGCTGGGGGCCAAACATCCGGGGGCGAAACATCCGGGGGCGAACTGCTGGGGGCGAAATGTGCGGGGGCGAAATGTGCGGGGGCGAAACAACCTGGGGGCGAAATGCTGGGGGCGAAATGTTCGGGGGCAAAGTGTTCAGTTCAGGCAGGTCTTTCCCGGATGCGAAAGATCCAGGAGCAAATTGCTAGAGGCAAAACATCCAGGGATGAACTGCTGGGGGCGAACTGACAGGGGGCGAAACATCCGGGGGTGAAACATCCGGGGGCGAACATCCGGGGGTGAACTGCTGGGGGCGAAACATCCAGGGGCGAAACATCCGGGGGGCGAACTGCTGGAGGCGAAACATCCGGGGACGAACTGCTGGGGGCGAACTGCTGGGGGCAAAACATCCGGGGGCGAAACATCCGGGGGCGAACTGCTGGGGGCGAAACATCCGGGGGCGAACATCCGGGGGTGAACTGCTGGGGGCGAAACATCCAGGGGCGAAACATCCGGGGGCGAACTGCTGGGGGCGAAACATCCGGGGACGAACTGCTGGGGGCGAACTGCTGGGGGCAAAACATCCGGGGGCGAAACATCCGGGGGCGAACTGCTGGGGGCGAAACAACCTGGGGGCGAAATGCTGGGGACGAAATGTTCGGGGGCGAAGTGTTCAGTTCAGGCAGGTCTTTCCCGGATGCGAAAGATCCAGGAGCAAATTGCTAGAGGCAAAACATCCAGGGATGAACTGCTGGGGGCGAACTGACAGGGGGCGAAACATCCGGGGGTGAAACATCCGGGGGCGAACATCCGGGGGTGAACTGCTGGGGGCGAAACATCCAGGGGCGAAACATCCGGGGGCGAACTGCTGGGGGCGAAACATCCGGGGACGAACTGCTGGGGGCGAACTGCTGGGGGCAAAACATCCGGGGGCGAAACATCCGGGGGCGAACTGCTGGGGGCGAAACATCCGGGGGCGAAACATCCGGGGGCGAACTGCTGGGGGCGAACTGCTGGGGGCGAAACATCCGGGGGCGAAACATCCGGGGGCGAACTGCTGGGGGCGAAACATCCGGGGGCGAACTGCTGGGGGCGAAACATCCGGGGGCGATTTGCTGGGGACGAAACATCCGGGGGCGAAACATCCGGGGGCGAACTGCTGGGGGCGAAACATCCGGGGCGAACTGCTGGGGGCGAAATGTGCGGGGGCGAAATGTGCGGGGGCGAAACAACCTGGGGGCGAAATGCTGGGGGCGAAATGTTCGGGGGCGAAGTGTACCTGGGGGCGAACTGTGGGGGCAAACTGCTGGGGGCGAAATGCTGGGGGCGAACTGCTGGGGGCGAAACTTCCAACTCCCAATAAATGCAGTGATGTCACTGTACAGGAATAATAAACACAGTGATATCACAGTACAGATATAGTAAACTCAGTGACATCAAAGAAGAAAGATAATACACCAGGAGTCACTGTATAGAGATGTACTGTAAAATATTTTGTTTTTTTGTTCCCTATTATTTTTCCTTTTAGATGCTTTATAGAAATAAATAATTATTGTAGAAGCTCACATATGCTTTAAGGGTAGACATATCTGAATTCACTGAAGATGACCAGCAGCCTCATGAAAAATACCAGGCAGGCAACATAATCTAAGACAGAGACCTAACTGAAGAACATCAATGTTTCAAGTTTTTTTCGTGTAAACATTTCAAAGGAGTAATAAATTCCACTTGTATAACCAGATGCTGCATTGAGCTAATGGGTTATGTGTGTGTCACAAGGTCAAGTGAATCTATGGAAAGCCTTCACTAACAATATTCTGCTCTATTACTAAGAGTATGAAATCTACAATCCACGTCAGAAGCCCACTTTGGAATAAATTACTTACGAATAGTGGGGTCTAATAATTTTTTGGGCTTCATTCATAAATTACGTAAAGCCTATGTTGATGATACTACAAGCAAGCAACTAAATGCAGCAGCGGAGGCATCAGATGGAAACAACAGAGTGACTATGGGGTGCATTATACTACTATGGATGACTATGGGGTGAATTATACTACTATATATAACTATATATAGTAGTATAATTATAAGTATATATAAGTATAGTAGTATATATACAGTTGTGGCCGAAAGTATTGACACCCCTGCAATTCTGTCAGATAATACTCAGTTTCTTCCTGAAAATGATTGCAAACACAAATTCTTTGGTATTATTATCTTCATTTAATTTGTTTTAAATGAAAAAACACAAAAGAGAATGAAGCAAAAAGCAAAACATTGATCATTTCACACAAAACTCCAAAAATGGGCCAGACAAAAGTATTGGCACCCTCAGCCTAATACTTGGTTGCACAACCTTTAGCCAAAATAACTGCGACCAACCACTTCCGGTAACCATCAATGAGTTTCTTACAATGCTCTGCTGGAATTTTAGACCATTCCTCTTTGGCAAACTGCTCCAGGTCCCTGATATTTGAAGGGTGCCTTCTCCAAACTGCCATTTTTAGATCTCTCCACAGGTGTTCTATGGGATTCAGGTCTGGACTCATTGCTGGCCACCTTAGACGTCTCCAGTGCTTTCTCTCAAACCATTTTCTAGTGCTTTTTGAAGTGTGTTTTGGGTCATTGTCCTGCTGGAAGACCCATGACCTCTGAGGGAGACCCAGCTTTCTCACACTGGGCCCTACATTTTGCTGCAAAATTTGTTGGTAGTCTTCAGACTTCATAATGCCATGCACACGGTCAAGCAGTCCAGTGCCAGAGGCAGCAAAGCAACCCCAAAACATCAGGGAACCTCCACCATGTTTGACTGTAGGGACCGTGTTTTATTCTTTGAAAGCCTCTTTTTTTCTCCTGTAAACTCTATGTTGATGCCTTTGCCCAAAAAGCTCTACTTTTGTCTCATCTGACCAGAGAACATTCTTCCAAAACGTTTTAGGCTTTTTCAGGTAAGTTTTGGCAAACTCCAGCCTGGCTTTTTTATGTCTCGGGGTAAGAAGTGGGGTCTTCCTGGGTCTCCTACCATACAGTCCCTTTTCATTCAGACGCCGACGGATAGTACGGGTTGACAATGTTGTAGCCTCGGACTGCAGGGCAGTTTGAACTTGTTTGGATGTAAGGCTAGTTTCACACTAGCGTTTATTCCACGCAACGCACGGCGCCACTAAGCCCCGCCCCCTGCCGGCTCCCTGCCCGCCCCATCCGGTCATCGCCGACTACTATCACACATGGACGCTTGTGATCTGCGCACCCTATCTTTAGCATAGGGTGCGCAGATCGTGCGCTGGTGGTGCGCTAGTAGGATTTTGGCGTGCACTGCGCACTTTTGAAGGTGCGCCCATGTGCGCAGAGCGCAGCATGTTGCATTTTGGCACGCTCGGCGCACCTTCATAAATGCGCAGTGCATGCCAAAATCCTACTAGTGCACAGCCAGCGCACGATCTGCGCACCCTAAGCTAAAGATAGGGTGCGCAGATCGCAAGCGTCCATGTGCGATAGTAGGCGGCGATGACCAGATGGGGCGGGCAGGGAGCCGGCAGGGGGCGGGGCTTAGTGGCGCCGTGCACTGCGTGGAATAAACGCTAGTGTGAAACTAGCCTTAGTCGAGGTTCTTTATCCAACATCCACACAATCTTGTGTTGAAATCTCTTGTCAATTTTTCTTTTACGTCCACATCTAGGGAGGTTAGCCACAGTGCCATGGACTTTAAACTTCTTGATGACACTGCGCACGGTAGACGCAGGAACATTCAGGTCTTTGGAGATGGAATTGTAGCCTTGAGATTGCTCATGCTTCCTCACAATTTGGTTTGTCAAGTCCTCAGACAGTTCTTGGTCTTCTTTCTTTTCTCCATGCTCAATGTGGTACACACAAGGACACAGGACAGAGGTTGAGTCAACATTAATCCATGTCAACTGGCTGCAAGTGTGATTTAGTTATTGTCAACACCTGTTAGGTGCCACAGGTAAGTTACAGGTGCTGTTAATTACACAAATTAGAGAAGCATCATATGATTTTTAGAACAGTGCCAATACTTTTGTCCACCCTCTTTTTTATGTTTGTGTGGAATTATATCCAATTTGGCTTTAGGACAATTCTTTTTGTGTTTTTTCATTTAAGACAAATTAAATGAAGATGATAATACCAAAGAATTTGTGTTTGCAATCATTTCCAGGAAGAAACTGAGTATTATCTGACAGAACTGCAGCAGTGTCAATACTTTTGGCCACAACTGTAAGTATATATAGTAGTGCATTATACTAGTATGGAAATGTAAGCAGGTTGCGAGATGCAGTGGCGCAAGAAAAGCAGAGCAAGGGTTAGCAGTTTAATTTTACAGTTAGGGTACTCCTCACAGGGAGATGAACAGTTAAACTGGGAATGAGTAAAGGAGAATAGACCAAAAAAAAGTAACGGTTCACTCAGTAAACTTATCGTGTCCACGGTTCTCTCAGCTGCAAATGTTCTGATGAGGGTTGTAGTCCTTGTGGCTGTCAACGAAATGTCCTCAAATGGGGTCCAGGGTTGGCGATCTGTCTTCTAGCAGCAGCAGTTGGTGTCCGGTACCTTCCACTGAGCCCCTAGTCCATACGCTGGTGCAGCCAAATTTACAGATGTGGAAAAACCCCGGATATCAGATGGGATCTCTAGTATGTGGGACAGCACAGGGGTCCTCAGTACCGGGTCCTGTACACAGCCCACACCTTTTTGCACGAGCATGGCCCTAAGCCTACCAGAGTCCACGGGCCTGTCTCTGCTCACAGTCCCGGTTACGTGCTCGTGGGTTTCGGCTGCAATCTGCCGAGCCTCTGCTCCCTGGAGGCCAGAGCACACCACACCTGCACCCTGTCTGCCTCAGTCTTTGTAGGTGGAAAACTGCCCTTGGTTACGAACGCTTTTCTCTCTGCCACTCCCCCATTTCAGGGTGAAAGGGTCTGTCCAGTTCCCTATTCTTTCCCCCGGACAACCTGGGACGCAGCTTCGACAGTTAGAGACCCAGCACAGTACAGGTGGCCGCAGCCCGGTCTTCCTACATACAGATGACTATGGGGTGTATTATACTACTGTGAATGTCTATGGGGTGCATTATACTACTACGGATGACTATGGGGGTGCATTATACTACTATGGATGACCATTCCATGCATTATACTTTATAAGATGAATATGGGGATGCATTACACTACTTTGGATGACTATAGGCTGTGCATTATAATTTATGGATGACTAAGGGCTGTGCATTCTACTTTATCGATGACTATGAGCTGTGCATTATACTTTATGGTGAGCATGGGCTGTGCTCAGGGCCGCCATCAGGGCATTACTGCCCTGACTGGCGTATGGAGCCCGATGATCAGAGGGGGCCCATATCAAGCCCCATTTCTTCTGTTCATCAGGCCCCAGCGGCAGGATTCTGCCAGTGCAGAAATTGAACCTGCATCTGAGACGCAGGTTCAGTTGAACTCTATTGCCGTGTGGGCCCATGGCAGTAATTAAAAGCTGTCAGCCAATCAGAGGTTGGCAGCTGACGTCAGTGCGCACGTCGCCGACGTATGATGTCATTGTCATTTGCCAGCGAGTCTGCCCTGAAATGCCTGGGGTGGACATCGGCGCTGGACCGCAGCCAGGTAAGGAGAAAGTGTGGGCAGGATGGGAGACATGGGGGCAGGACGGGAGACACAGGGGCAGGATGTAAACACATGGGGCAGAATAGAGACCTGGGGCGGAATGGAGACCTGGCGCAGAATGGAGACCTGGGGCAGGATGGGAGACAAGGGGCAGGATGGGAGACACAGGGGCAGGATGAGAAACATGGGAGAGGATGGAGACAGGGGGTAGGATGAGAGACACGGGGCAGCATGTAAACACATGATGCAGAATGGAGACATGGGAGCATGACGGGAGACACAGGGGCAGGATGTAAACACATTGCGCAGGATGGAGACGTGGGGGCAGGATGGAGACATGGGGGCAGGGTACAGACAAATGGGGCAGGAATATGGGGCAGGATGGAGACAGATGGGGCAGGGTCATGGGGCATGATGGAGACAGATGGGGCAGGATCATGGTGCAGGATGGAGACACATGGTGCAGGATCATGAGGCAGGATGGATACAATGGAGAAAGATGGGGCAGGATCAAGAGGCAGGATCTTGGGACAGATGGGTCAGGATCATGGGACAGATGGGGCAGGATGGGGAGATCATATGTGGGCAGAATGGATACTCATGAGGGCAGAATGGGAGAACATATGGCTGGAGCCAGGAATGAGAAACATGGGGCCAGGATGGGGTATATTAGGGCTAATTGGTGAGAAGTGGAGTTTTTCCAAGAGAGAGCAGTGGGACTGTGGACAGTGGTGGTGGGGCTGGGGTGGAGCCTGGGCGGAGTCTCAAGGGGGCCCCGAAAGTTTTGCCAGTATGGGGCTCCGAAATTCCTAGTGGCAGCTCTTGCCATGCATTATACTTTATGGTGAGTATGGGCTGTGCATTATACTTTATGGTGAGTGTGGGCTGTGCATTATACTTTTTAGATGACTATGGACTGTGCATTATATGTTAAGGAGGGTTATGCGCTGTGCATTTTACTATATGAATGACTATGAACTGTGCATTATTTTTTATTAATGACTATGAGATAAGCATTATACTTTATGAATGACTATGGGCTGTGCATTATACTTTATGGATGACAATGGGCTGTGCATTATACTTTATGGATAAGAAAGGGCTGTGCATTATACTTTATGGATGAGTATGGGCTGTGCATTATACTTTATGGATAAGAATGGGCTGTGCATTATACGTTATGGATGAGTATGGGCTGTGCATTATACTTTATGGATGGCTGTGGGCTGTGCATTATACTAAATGGATGACTATGAGCTGTGGAGTATATTATATGGAGGACTATGGGATGTGTTATACTATGTGGAGGACTACGGGGGTGCATGATACTTTATGGATGACTATAGGCTGTGTATTATTCTTTATGGAAGATTATGCACTGTGCATTATACTACATGGACAACTATGGGCTGTGCAGTATATTATATGGAGAACTATAGGCGGTGCATTATACTTCTTCTTTGGAGCCCCATGACTTGTATGTTAGCCACTGATGAGTATAATGATTTATTTTCTTCTATACATTAATTAACAGCAGCAGAACAGGGGACATATATGCAAGGATATGGCAATGATGAGGGCCATATATACCAGGATGGAATATGCATATATATAATATAACATATATATAATTTATTCAGGATGGGGAGGGGGCGGTCCAAATCTTGCACTGGGTATCATCAGACTCTAGATACGCCACTGATCACGGCCTTTGCCAGTCATATAGTAATCAGATTACTTGTACGTTCATCAGGTATTTATTTTATAATTAGTGAAGCTAAAGATGTAATGATGGAAACAAGTCATCTAGAAGAGGCTTTTTGACAGTAGGAAAACATGGCTGAATTGTTCCATAAAACAAGCACCGCTCTTGCCCATGGGCTTTGTATGGCATTGCATTTCAAGCCACTTATATGAATGAGTCTGAGCTGTATTACCAGACTTGGGCAATGTACAAAGATGGCGCTATCTCTCTAAAAAAAAATCAACAACGTTTTCCTACATGGCAACAGATCTTTTTTTTACAGTACAATTGAAATACTTCCTGAAAAGAAAAATTTTGCTTTTTCCATACAAATAGTAGGATCTTGTAATTTTCTTGACATTAGCTTATGAAGCCTACAAACCGGCTCTTCGATTCTAGTAATTCCTCATATCCATCAAATACAGCACGTGATGTGCAGACAAATTGTCCAGCTCAATGCCTGCTGGACATCAGAGCTGCACAATGGAGGGATTCAGTATTTTTCTTACACATTTCATCCTCCTCCATTACTTTAATCTGAAGAGAGGAGACGTCTGCATCATCAAACCTGACATTAGAAATGAGAGTCTAAATTCTGATCCTTCTCCCAGTCCCGTGTTTCATTATCCCTACGTGTCAGCTTGTCATATAGACTCCATTACATTTCATGTGGAAGTCGATACGCACTGCTGCCGCCTTATCACGTCTCATATTTGCCATCGATGCCGTGTAGTCAGTAATACATGGCCACAGTGACTAAACCTCGCACAGTGAATGACACTGATTATGGTCAATATCAGTTCTCAAATCGTCTTCAAGATCTTTAAATTTCAATTCCGACATTTCTTAGAAGCTTTCACTGGGTCAGAGGCTTATTGCGATACTCCAGAGAATCTCTAAGGCCTCTTTCACACATCAGGTTTTCGCCGTCAGGCGTGATCCGGCGCTTTTGACAAAAACCGGATCCGGCGAAATGCAAAGCCGGATCCGGTTTCCCCCCCATTGACTTGCATTTGCGCCGGATCGCGCCGGATGGCCATGCGTTTCATCCGGTTTTCGCCGGATCCGGCAATGTGTCGCGATCCGGCGTCTGGAAAAAACGGCTACTGTAACGTTTTTTGTCTCCGGCGAAAAAGCCGGACACGCCGGGTGCGGCGCGTCCGGCTTTTTCACACAATGAAAGCCTATGAGTGCCGCAATGCGCCTGATCCGGCGAAAGCCGGATCCGGTGGCCGGATCCGTTTTTTTTGGTCTGAGCATGCTCAGTAGCTCTGCCCACAAGACATATATAAAAGCAAGACAGTGGGACCCACAGCCACACCCAACATGCCACCCAAGAAAGCAACCAAGCGCAGGAGAAGGCAGGAGACCACTGCAGCACCATCAGCACCACCACCACCCCAAATGGAGCAGCAAATGGAACATGCTGAGGAGGGGAGGCCAGCAGCAGATGAGAGACGGTAATTATCAAATCCCCCATTCCTCCAAACTAGGGCTATTGAATATCAAGATATTCATTGGCCCTTTGATTCTCTTTATTCAACAGCCGCCCAATAGATGCAGCAGCAGCAGCAGCAGCAATGGCAGCAGCTGGAACACCACCCACAGGCATGGAGTGTGGCCACCAGGAAGACAGCACATCATCTTCTGGGAGCCCTCCCTCGCATCGTCAGCGTTTGACGGTAAGTTTTTATTTCCAAAATCCATCATCTCTGTAATATATGTCTATTCATTGCCTTTTATTTCAAAACAGGATTCACAAGATGAAGAGGAGCTCCCAGAAGAAGAAGGAAGGGGTGGACAGACACTTGGAGTGGGCTCACAATTGGTAAGTTTTTTGCATCAAACGCAGAAACACAACATCACACTACACACAACACATAGAAAACAATGTTCTGCAGACCACACACAGCAAACAAATGCCTACATCCAAAGACATAACATTTTTTGTTTTCTTCTCTAGTCTTCCCAATCTGGTGCTCGGCCAAGAGGTCCTCGCAGTGCCTCCCAGGGTCGTCGGCGACAGCAACGCGGCGGTCACCAGCGTGTAAGTATAAATATTTTTGCTTTGTTTTTTTGCACTTTTTATTTCATTTCTTTTGTGGAGGCTAATTATGTTATTTTTGTCTTTTTCTTTAACAGCCTTCACAGCGTGCTCCCGACTCTGACGGTGAGGATGGAGGACTCGACGTGGACCACCTCATCGATCTCGTCAGAGAAAGGGAGCCGCTCTGGAATATGGCTGACCGCCGCCATGCTGACCTTATCGTTACCCGACGACTCTGGGAGGAAATCTGTTCGCTCCTTGTGGGCCGCTGGGAGGACCTCGATGCTCGGGCCCAGATTAAAGAGCGTAAGTATATACAGTACCGGTTGCTTGATGTAAACCAGTGTTTCCCGAACTCCAGTCCTCGTGGTCCCCACGGATCATGTGTTCAGGATTTCTATTTACTATGGAAATCCTGAAAACATGACCCCTGGGGACCATGAGGACTGGAGTTTGGGAAACACTGATGTTGTATACTAACCACTCCTTTCTCGTTTCAGGGAACAGAATTGTGAATCGGTGGCGGTCTGTGAGGGATCGTTTCAAGAAGGAGTTCAATAAAGAGATGCGGGCCCCGAGTGGATCTGGAGGACGCAGGAGCAAGTACAAGTACGCACAAGCCCTGTCGTTCCTCCGGGAAACAATGGTCACTAGAAGGTAAATACATGTGAAAAAAAATGTTAGATGTAACTTTTTTTTTTCAGCCAGGGCCATACCATGTCAGTATTTTAATTGTTTTTTTTTCTCTTTATTCCACAGCACGGTGAGCAGCACTCGGGAGCCTGCACGATTGGACCCTTCTGAGGCGATCCCTGAGGAGACCGGCACCGAGGGACACTTCGACCGCCCCGGTACATCTGCACCTTCCCAGCCTTCCCACACATTCGACCCATCTGTCCCATCCACCAGCACAGGAGCATCGTGGCCGCCTACATTACATGAAGCTGCTGGTGAGGAGATCGCTTTCCCTTTACCCCACCCTTCTGCCCCTGCCACCTCTAGTACACCTACGGGTACTGGGCGGCAGCGGCAGAGGGGTCAGGAAAAGAGTTATGTGCCAGAGTTCTTGCATCTGAATGCATCTTTCCAGAACTGTCTAAAAGTCTTGTCAGAGCAAATCTCCGCAGGCTTTCAGCAGATCAACTCCAGCATTCTGGAGGTGAAGACACTTCTGCAAACCATGCATTCAGAAGCAAGATCTTCGCCAAACCACACCTTTTTCAGGTCTGTTGTGGAGCGCATGGCAACACTATCTCCTACCCAGCAGATGCATGTAATGCATTTGTGCCACGGTGCTCTACAGCAGGTTACCTCCCAACCTCCACCTCCCACCACTGTAGTTCCTCCACCTGCACCCCCTCCAGCCACTTTCCATCCTCCCCCTCCTATTACATCTGCACCCCCTCCAGCCACTTTCCATCCTCCCACTCCTATTACATCTGCACCCCCTCCAGCCACTTTCCATCCTCCCCCTCCTATTACATACCAGCAACCTCACCAGTACCAGCAACCTCCCCAGTACCAGCAACCTCCCCAGTACCAGACATCTCCCCACTTCCAGCAACCTGCCCCGTACCAAACTCCTTCCCCGTACCAAACTCCTTCCCTGTACCAAACTCCTTCCCCATACAACTTTCCATCAACATCATCTGCTCCTACAGTCCCTGCCCAACCCTCCACTCCACCGCCCACCACCTCTTCTGCCTCCCACATGTCCACCCATTCTGTAGCTTTTTCCACACCATCACCTCTAACTGTTCCTTCCCCACCACGATCCCAGTCCTCTCTCCACACTCCCATTGTCGAAGTGTCCCGCAGCCCCTCCATCAGTATTTCCACCCCACACTACACCGAGTTATAATGTATTTTTTGTAATAAAAATGCCCATTTGGTTGGTTTCAAACCTTTATTAAAAAAGTTTTTTTAACTTTAAAAACAGTTTACACAAAAAAAATATTTTAAATAAAAGCTAAATTATTGTTTACACTGGTTGTCTGTCATTTCTTTCTGCGGCGAAATATGTTTAAAAAAAAGGTTAAATACAGGGTATTTAAAAGGTAAAAAGGTATTCAAAACCAGGTATATAACTGTGGGTAAATTTTAGCTTTTTGCCACAGTTGTGTTCCTGGTTGTGTTTGAAGCAAAGTATTTCACCTGAAAAGTTGTGTTTATTGTTGGTGATTTCCTAACAATGTACACAACTTTTGTTAAAAGGTGAAATACTTTGCATAAAACACAACCAGGTACACACCTGTGGCCTAAAGCTAAAAATAGAGACCAAGACAAGATAGCCAACTTTGGTTGGCAAAGGTATATACTGTTGGTACAGAAGGTACACAAGTTTGGTTAGGGCACAAATCTTTCACACTCTGTCATCCTGCCAGTGTACTCTGCCTTGAGGTGACATAAAGTATAGTGCAAAATTGTCCCTCATTACTGAAACCGTCACAGAACTTCTAGTGGTAATGTCATGGTAATCTTGCAAGGTGGTTTCTTCAGAGGTGTCCTCAATGGAAATGGGTTCCTTGCAGATAACAAAATTGTGGAGTACCACGCAAGCTTTGATCACCTCGTCCACAGTTTCTGTCTTGAGGTTGATCCCAGTCAATAGGACCCGCCATTTGGCTGTCAGAATACCAAAGGTACATTCAACCATTCTTCTTGCTCTTGTGAGGCGGTAATTAAAAATGCGTTTTGGTCTTGTCAATCCTCTGCTAGAGTACGGTTTCAAAAGGTGTTCTGACAGCTGGAAGGCTTCATCCCCTACACAGACAAATGGCATAGGTGGACCAGATGTTTGCGGCAGCGGTCTAGGTGGTGGGAACTGGAAGGTGTTTCCATACAGTTTACGCCCCATGGCAGACAGTTTGAAAACTTGAGAGTCATTGGAGCAGCCATAGGCCACAATATCAACCGCAATAAATTTGTATTCCGCGTCAGCGATGGCCATGAGGACAATTGAAAAATATTTCTTGTAATTGAAATATTCCGATCCCGATCCAGCTGGCTTTACAATGCGGATATGTTTCCCGTCCACAGCGCCCAAGCAGTTGGGAAACTGACATATCTGTTGAAACTTGTCAGCAATTTCAATCCACCTCTCTGTTGTGGGCTCTGGTAAAAACTCTTCAGCTAAGGAGTCCCACAGTGCACGGCATGTGTACTTCACAATTCCAGATATGGTGGAAATCCCGAGTCTGTACTGGAAATGCAGTGACGAAAGGGATTCTCCAGTTGCAAGAAATCTGTGGGGAATTAAAAAACAATAAATTAGTTTTAAATCACAGCATTACATACCAAAACTCAGCTATAACACTTGGAGATACAAACTACCACCAACAAGATTGCAGTGAAAGTGTGCTCTGATGCGAGCATATCCAATAAATGTGGCTTACCTTAAAGTCACCATCAGACGCTCTGCGGGTGAAACAGAGAAGCGGCAATAGGTGTCCGCTTTTCTTATGAGATGTGCAATGCGCTCCACCAAGTAATCAAAATTCTCCATTTTCATCCGAACATATCCAAAAAATGTATCCGGGTTTCGTCGAAGGTCCATGCAGAGTGTAGAATAGACCCCACGCGTCATTCTCTTGGCTGTGATGGGTGGATCCACAAACGTCGTCTACGATGCCTGATGCGCTGCTGTCTCGCTCTCTCCTTCTCCAGAACAATCACCCTCAAACGATTCGCCTCCGCTGTAAAATCCGCCAAATTCTTCAAAATATTTCCAATGACAACATCCATCTTCGCCAGTAACGTGCTCTTCTCTCCAACCTGCACTTTCTCCTCTACAACCTGTCAAAGAAGGGCTGTAGGAACATGCTATATATAGTTTTCCAGTAGCCAATCCCGTTCGGAAGGCCACAAGGGTCAATTTTAAAAACCGGATCCGGCGTAATCCGTCGAAAAACGGATAGAAAAACGGATGAACCGGATGAGACGGATCCGGTTTTGTCTGTCAAGAAAAAGATGGATCCGGCAGAAAACCGGATCCGGCACATAACCGGATCCGGCACATCAGGTTTTACAAAACATTTGCCGGATCCGGCATTCCGGCACGACGCCGGATCGCGCCTGACGCCGAAATCCTGATGTGTGAAAGTAGCCTTATAGCGTCCACCAACTATGACTATGGTTTGACGGTGACCACATCTTCTCCTCGTCAATAGTGATGTCTACATACAGGATTTGTAATGTGTGAGATTGTAGAGAGACTTTGGCTTTTAGTTTTTATGTTTTCTTATTTTTACCTTTACTATATGTATCTTTTAATATATCTACACTCCTCAGTATTGAAATTTCAACACCAAAAAGGAAAATTCGCAGAGTTGCACCATGTGCAGAAATCCCAGCACTTACAGCCTCGGATGCTATCAATGATGTTATTGATGGTCATCTGAGGGATGTTCTGCCGCATTGAATGCACTTGGGCAAATCATCAAGATCCGCTGCTGGCGGCTCCTTTATAATCACCGACCAATAACTTCTCAGATGTGCTCGATGGGAGGCAAATCCAGAGACTAGATATCTATCCATCCTGTGATTATCATAATTCCATGATTTTTCCCTTAGCTTTTTAATTTTAATGTTATTTTAGTAACAATTTAACTACAATTGCATCCAGCTTAAGGCCCTTTTACATTTAGCGATGCACCAGCGATCCGACCAGCGATCCCACCCGGTCAGGATCGCTGGTGCATCGCTAAATGATCGCTAGTGAGCTTTCATACAGAAAGACCTCACAGCGATTCAGCAGCGACGCAGCGCACGATACTCACCTTTCACACACAGCGATCCAGACGTCCTCCCGCCCGCCTCCACGCGTCGCTGGACGTCACAGCAGGAAGTCTCAGCAGGAAGCGCCCGACGAGAAATGGAGCCGGACATTCTCGCGCGATCAGCGATGGACAGCGGGGGAGCCGGTCGCTGGTAAGTATCACACTTAGCGATATCGCTAGCGATATCGCTATAACGTCACAAAACCAGTGACGTTTTAGCGATATTGCTAGCGATATCGCTTAGTGTAAAACCCCCTTTATGCAATCATCTGTGAGCTGAACACAATTCTCATTTGCATCCTTACAGTTTGTTACAATGTGTACATAAGACTATGGAGATAAACCAGAGTTACTTAGGCTGTGTGCACACTGTGCGTTTTTGCTGCATTTTTTTAGCGCAGATTTCTCATAAAACCTGAAGGGTTTTCCGGAAATCAGAAAAGTGAATGAGAATCCTGAAGTCTCATGCACACGTTGCTTATTTGTGACAGATTTAAATCTTCAGCATGACAATTCTTTCCGCAATCTGCTGCAGATTTCACACATACTAATGAGTGGGGAAAAATCTGCACTAAAAACACAAGTAAAAACACCCGGTTTTGCCACTGAATTTTTCCTGCCAAGGGATGCAGAAATGGTGCAGAAATGTCTGCACCGAATACATAAAGGTGTGCGCATACCCCAAGAATTCAGTGGCCTTTTGCCTAGCATAATGATCAAAGTGGTTCCATTGGTGAAGCTCTGGGGTGTAACAATAGGTGTATGCGGATTTGCACTCTTCTCTGCCACATTAAAAGACACCAGAATAGTAAATGGCACATGGCAGGATGGAAGAACGTGAAGGGACTGGCATTGCAATCTTGTCTGATGTGGTGAGTGCTACTATCTAACATAGATATGACATATTTAAAGGGAACCTGTCATTATGTTCATACTGCAATTACCACAGGCGGCATGAATCCTAGAATAGCTGCATTATTGCAGCGCTGTATTCTGTACTCTGAAATGCTGCTACGTTTCAGAGAAAAGGCACTTTGAAAAGCAAAGCGGGGACTGTGCTACTCAAATGTCTGATGCTGAGTCAGGATGGTCCAGCAGGCATAACGTTGCTGTACCAATGAAAAATGGTATATATGGTAAAGGGGAAATAAAACTAGGTGAAAATGAAGTACTGTATGAAAAGTGTGATGGAAATATAAAATAAAAGGAAAATCAATGGAGAAAAAGATGAATAAAATGAAAAAATAAAATAAAAAATAATAAAAAAAATCTTTGAATAAAAAAAAATAATAATTACCAAAATAAAGGTAAAAAATAGAAATTAGAGAGTAGACAATCGGTATAATGAAAAATGGGGGGAAATGGAAAATGAAAAACTGGATCAAATGGGAACGGATATAGAAGTGAAGAAATGAAAAATATATAAAAGATGAAAAAATTAAATAAAAAATAAATAGAAAACTATAAATAAAAAGGTTGGAAAAAATGAAAAAAATAATGGAAAAATGAAAAAAATAAGAAAAAATAGAAATGAAGGAAATCAAATAAAATAAAAGATAAAAATAAAAATAAAAAAATTAATAAGAAAAATAAAATAAAGATGAAAAATAAAAAATAAAGAGTAAAAAATGAAAAATAAGAGGTTCTCACCCATCGAGGGGATTGGACAGAGAACTAATGTGTCTGAAAAATAAGAAATGAATTAGTGGGAGAAGAAGAGAAGTCGCATGTTCACCACTCTGAGTTTGCACAACTGGGCAAAAACTTGTTATAAACAACGACAGGCTTGACATGCTAAACAATAACAAATAATAAAAGCCAACATAATTAGACCTGGAAATTGTCAGGATCCTGTCAGCGCCGGCGTGCAGCCTCCACAGAGCTGGGACTCACCCGCACTGTAGGGGGGGCCTGGGGTCAGGTACAGCCGGAAAGTACAGATACACAGGACCTGTGGACGCTGAAGTTTAGCAAGCAGTCACAGGACCTACGGTCCTGTGACTGCAAGGGGGTGGGGCTTAGCATCCTGCTTTCAGAGATGGCAGGACACTATACAGAAATACTCAGAGTCAGGCAAAACGGAGGACATACACAGAGATATCAGTAAAGTACCAGGGATGAGACAGAACGGATAGTCAGGGCCAAGCAGAAGTCAAAACCAAACAGATATAGAAGGTACCAAGCAGAATCCAAAGCAATATCCAGAGAACAGACCGAGTCGTACACAGAGAATCAAGCAACCAGAACACAGCACAAACACACTCAGGGGTCACCACACAATGCCAAGGGCGAAAGTATAACTGACGGGGATGGGAGCATCCTGAGGCTATAAGAAGCCTCTCCCAGAACCAGGGAGAGGCCACAATCATAGCCCCAGGAGTGGAGGTAAGCCTGCAGTGGGATCACAACCTTTAACCCCAGAAATACCAGTCATCAGCATTGGTTCCAGACATTAACCCCACGTGTGCGAGTCAAACCCGCACTGTGATCATGACAGTACCCCCCTCTCAACGGGGGGCCTCTGGACCCCAGGCTTGCTTGGGTACTTAGCATAGAAAGCCCGCACCAGGCGATCAGCATGCATCAACCGGGCCGGTACCCACGACCTGTCTTTCGGTCCATACCCCTTCCAATGAACCAGGTACTGTACCGACTGCCGTACCAACCTGGAATCTACGATATGACCAACCTCGTACTCCACCTGCCCCTCGACCAAAACAGGAGGAGCAGCGGACTCGGAGTCTCCCCGGACTGCTTCAAAAGGTTTCAGTAGAGATTTGTGGAAGACGTTAGGGATCTTGAAAGAGGGTGGAAGGCACAGCCTATACGCCACTGGATTGATTTTTCCACAATCTTGTATGGGCCAATGAATTTGGGCCCCAACTTGGCTGAAGGAACCTTCAACTTAATGTTTCGCGTGGAGAGCCAAACCTTGTCTCCAACCTGAAACGTGGGCCCTGGTGTTCACTTCCTGTCCGCAAAAAACTTATACCTGCCCTGAGACCTAGATATACTCTGCTGAACTTCTGCCCACGTATTCTGTAATCGCTGAACAGAGCCCTCAGCCCCGGGACACCCCGAGTGCAGACGAGAAAACTCACCAAAATGAGGACTGAACCCATAATTGATCAAAAAAGGAGTCATACCCGTGGATTGACTCACCCGACTATTGAAGGCAAACTCAGCCAAAGGCAGTGAATCGCACCAGTCATTCTGCCTAGCAGAGGTTAGACACCTGAGGATCTGTTCCAGGGACTGGTTAGTGCGCTCTGTCTGACCATTGCTCTCAGGATGGTATGCAGACGAAAAGGACAGAGACATCCCTCATTTTTTGCAGAAAGCACTCCAAAACTTAGCCACAAACTGCACACCACGATCAGACATCACATTCAGGGGTACCCCATGCAACCGGATCACATGCTGCACAAACAACCTGGACAACGTCTCAGCTGACGGTAGTGCGGACAGGAGTACAAAATGAGCCTGCTTAGAAAACCTGTCCACCGCTACCCATACCACTGTATTACCCTTAGATGGAGGGAGATTGGTAACAAAATCCATGGATAAGTGAGTCCATGGTCTTTCGGGCACTGCCAAGGGCATCAGCTCCCCTGCCGGCCGGCTATGAGAGCTTTTAGAACGAGCAGACCCCACAACCAGCAATTAATTTTTTTATGTCCGAACCAAGGGTAGGCCACCAAAAGATCCTAGCCACCGCCAGACGCGTGGCTGAAATACCAGGGTGAGCACTCAGCTTGGATTCATGGAACTCCTGCAAGAGTTTCAGGCGAAGTTGCTCTGGGACAAACAACTTCCCCTCCGGCTTAGCCGCCGGGGCCCATGACTGGGCCCCCTGAATCTCCCGTTCCAATTCAGACGAGACCTCTGCTATCACAACCCCAGGGTGAAGAATGGAGGATGGTGGCTCAGGGCGCGATACCGGCTGAAAACTGCGCGATAAGGCGTCAGCCTTGACATTCTTAGACCCTGGACGAAATGTAATCGTAAACTGAAAACAGGAAAAAAAAAGTGACTAACGGGCCTGTCTGGGCATTAGACTTTTAGCAGACTCAATGTATGACAAATTTTTGTGATCCGTGATCACCGTAACCGGGTGACTGGCCCCCTCCAAAAAGTGCCTCCATTCTTCAAACGCCAATTTGACCGCAAGAAGCTCTCTATTGCCTACGTCGTAATTTCTTTCCGCAGCAGAGAACTTCTTGGAAAAGAAAGCACATGGCCTGAGGTTGGTTAGAGTGGCAGGCCCTTGGGACAACACCGCCCCCAACCCCCACCTCAGAGGCATCCACTTCCACGACGAATGGTTTGGACGGATCTGGCTGTACTAACACGTGAGCGGACATAAAGCTTCTTTTCAGGGTCGCAAAGGCCTCTTTTGCGAGCGAGGACCAGTTTCTCACATCCACACCTTTACAAGTAAGATCTGTGAGTGGTTTGACCACCTGTGAAAACCCCGAATAAATTTGCGGTAATAATTGGCGAACCCCAAGAAGCGCTGAAGACCCTTAAGGTCTCGGGGTTGCACCCAATCCGCAATGGCCTGCACCTTCTTGGGGTCCATGTGAAAACCCTCAAAGGACACAATCCCAAAAAAGACAATTCTTGAACAAAAAACACACATTTCTCCAATTTGGCATACAGATGATTTTCCCTCAGTCTTTGGAGAACGGTTTGTACATGATTCAGATGAGATTGACTGTCGGGAGAGTATATCAGAATATCGTCTAAGTAAATAACAACAAAACGACCAATGAGATCCGAGAATACCACGTTGATGAAATTCTGAAATATGGCTGGGGCATTGGTAAGACCAAAGGGCATGACTAAATTTTCAAACAGTCCCTCGGTCGTAATGAACGCGGTTTTCCATTCATCCCCCTCCCGGACCATTATCAAATTATATGCCCCCCGAAGATCCAGTTTGGAGAACTATTTTGCCCTTGAAAGCTGGTTACACAAATCGGGAATCAACGGAAGGGGGTACGTATTTCATACAGTAATCTTGTTGAGCTCACGAAAATCGAGGCAGGGACGTAAACCACCATCTTTTTTCTTTACAAAAAAAAACCCTGCCGCCACAGGTGAGACTGAGGGACGTATGTGTCCTTTGCGAAGACTCTCAGCAATGTAATCTTTCATGGCCCAGCGCTCAGGGCCAGATAAATTAAACAGACAGCCTTTAGGCAATTTAGCCCCCAGGACTAACTCGATAGCTCAGTCAAAGGGTCTATGTGGCGGCAATGTCTCAGCCTCGCTTTCAAAGAACACATCTTCGAATTCATTCAGGTACTCCGGAATACCTTCCAGCTCGACAGATGACACAGATACAGATTTAACAGGTTCAACCAATAGTGAAGACTTATCACATAACATCGAATCATTAAACCCCCACTGAACAATCTCCCCCGTTTTCCAGTTAATGACTGGGTTATGGCGTTATAACCAGAGCATGCCCAACACCAATCCTGCTGGTAGATTGTCCAGAACCAAACAACTTAATTTTTCCACATGGGTAGCGCCCACTTTGAGCGAAAACAAGTCAGACATAAATAGAATTCCCTCTTTAGTGAGGGGGAGGAGTCAATGGCCACCACTTCGTTCGGAACCTTAAGTCTAACTGTCCCTATCTTACAGCGTGTGACCAATTGGGAGTCAATGAGATTGATGGATGACCCACAGTCCACGAAAGCTGTAGAGGGAAAACAACAATCATCCACTAACAGTTCCACATGAAGCAACACCTTAGAAAATGAGGAAAAGGGTACCTGAGGGTCTGAGTAGTCTCCCCGCTGACTACCCAGACCTAGTCGTTTCCCGTCGACCGGGTTGAGGATGGACAATCAGGACACTCCCTTTTCCAATGTCCCGTTTTACCACAGTAGAAGCATAACTGCTTTTCTCTCCAGCGTTGTCTCTCCTTTTCCTTCAGGGAGAGAGCCCCTATGTCCATGGGCACAGAAACAGTCTCTTTTCCACTAGGGAACAATGGAGTCTCCGCTTGCATCACCCCCTGGGCTGCAGCCTGCGGTCCATCCGGACGGCCTGGGTCATGGCGTCCTCGAGTGAGTTAGGTGGGGGATGTAATGCCAAGGCATCCTGTAGCCGCTCGGACAAGCCTCTGCAAAAGAGTCCTCGGAGTGCGGCGTCGTCCCAAGAGACCTCTGCGGCCCAGCGGCGGAATTCTGTACAAAACCACTCAGCTGAGTGTTTCCCCTGACAGACACTTATCACCATGTCCTCTGCCAATCGCACTCGGTCCGGCTCATCATATATGTGCCCGAGGGCCTCAAAAAACACATTCACAGACACTCTCAGGAGCAGTGGGAGGAAGGGAGAAAGCCCAAGCTTGTGGGGACCCTCTTAACAGAGACATAATGACCCCAACCTTCTGACTTTCGTCCCCAGAGGAACGTGGCCTCAAACTAAAGAAGAGTTTGCACCCCTCCATGAAGACCCTGAACTCCTTTTTGTTCCCAGAAAAGAAATCAGGCAGTTTAACAGGTGGTTCTGGGGACACCAAAACAACATCACTCGCCCCTGCCCCCAGAGACCCAGCAGCTAAAGCCCCCGCACTGTCTCAGAAACCTGCTGCTGAGAACGAGCCAGAGCTTGCTGCTCCAGAGATAAACCCTGGAACATCTGACTCAGATTTTTCATTTGCTAGCAAGAGATTGTATGGGATCCATATTTATCAGCAGAGACAGAAAAAAAAAAAACCCAAAAACTTAATGGTCAGTTATAATGTCAGGATCCTGTCAGCTCCGGCGTGCAGCCTCCGCTGAGCAGGGACTCACCCGCACTGTAGGGGGGCCTGGGGTCAGGTACAGCCGGAAAGTACAGATACACAGGACCTGTGGACGCTGAAGTTTAGCAAGCAGTCACAGGACCTACGGTCATGTGACTGTAAGGGGGCGGGGCTTAGCGTCCTGCTTTCAGAGATGGAGGACACTTTACAGAAATACTCAGAGTCAGGCAAAACGGAGGTCATACACAGAGATATCAGTAAAGTACCAGGGATGAGACAGAATGGATAGTCAGGGCCAAGCAGAAGTCAATACCAAACAGACATAGAAGGTACCAAGCAGAATCCAAAGCAATATCCAGAGAACAGACCGAGTCGTACACAGAGAATCAAGCAACCAGAACACAGCACAAACACACTCAGGGGTCACCACACAATGCCAAGGGCGAAAGTATAACTGACGGGGATGGGAGCGTCCTGAGGCTATAAGAAGCCTCTCTCAGAACCAGGGAGAGGCCACAATCATAGCCCCAGGTGTGCAGGTAAGCCTGCACTGGGATCACAACCTTTAACCCCAGAAATGCAAGTCATCAGCACTGGTTCCAGATATTAACCCCACGTGTGCGAGTCAAACCCGCACTGAGATCATGACAGAAATACAGAGTGTCAAGCATTTTATTTTATAATAAGGTCAAGTTCCCTGTTGAGGCCCTTCGGAGCCAGAGTTTGTAGTGTGTAGATCCAGTAAGACTCCCTATCTTTTAGTAGCCTAATGTGGTTACTGCCCCGCGTGGTCTAACGACTTGTTCTATGATTTGAAATCTGAGTTGCGAAACCATGTGATTAGCGTTAATGAAATAATGGGGAATTGGGAGACATGACTTTTACACTGAATTGTGGATTTGTGGTTGGCGATCCTATCACGTACATGCTGAGTAGTCTCACCTACATAAAGTATGCCGCAAGGGCATTTTATTGAATACACTATGTAGTTCGTATAGCATGTATAGAATTCTGTAATGTTGCAATGTTTACCCGAATGTGGGTAAGCTATATCACTCCCCTTGATACTGTAACAGTAGAACAACAGGCACAACTGAGGCATGGAAAGGTCCCTTTGCGTTCGGTTCCAATAAAGCTCTGTTTTGGTAGTTTAGAGAAGCTGCCAATGTCGGCTCTGACCAACTCATCTCTGATGTTTTTTGGGCGCCGTTTACACATGACTGCTGGTGCACTAAAGGCTTCAATATTGGGGTAGGATTTGGATAAGAGGGGCCAATGTTTCTTAATGACATTGAATATCTTAGGCATAAAAGGATGACGTGTGTGGACAAATGACTCTTTCCCTCTTAAGGTGGACCAGTTGTGTTGGACTGGGCTCGAGGGCCCTTTGGCTTTCTCTTTTGAGGAGTTGTTCAGAGTATTGTTTGTCTTTAAACTTACAAGCCATTTCGTTCAAATGAGTAGAGATTAAATTGGGATCGGATACTATTCTTGTGACTCATGTAAATTGAGAGCGAAGTAAACTGTTTTTGGTGGAATTGGGATGACAGCTGGTATAATGAAGATGATTATTGGTATCAGTTGGTTTAGTGAAGATGTCAGTGGTTAGTGTTCCCCTATCGTTTTTAATCACCATAGTGTCCAAAAAGGAAATTTGGGAAATGTTCCAATTTAATGTAAATTGTAACTCAGGTCTAATAGAGTTAAGGTGTTCAGTAAAAGTATGTAGATCCTCAGGGGTACCAGTCCAGAAGCAATAAATGTCATCAATAAACCGTAGCCAACACTTGCTGTGTAGTGTGAATAGAGTGTTGTTATATACATGCGATCGCTCAAAATCATCCATGTAGGCGTTAGCGTACGCAGTGCTACATTAGCACCCATCGCAGTCCCGTGTATCTGTAAATAAAATTGGTCCCCAAACAGAAAAAAAGTTTTCCCTTAGAACTATAGATAGGAAGTCCAGACACAGTTGAATGGAGTTATCAGTGAGGTCAGATGCCTGGAGGAGTTTATTAGCTGCCTCAATGCCTAGGTTGTGGTCAGTGGAGGTGTATAAACTCTTTACATCGAGATTGACCAGAATACATTTGGGAGGTATATTGGAGAATTGGCTTATGGTGTTTAAGAAATGGCCTGTATCCAAGATAAAGGACTGGGTTTTTTTTTGATAAGTGGAGTTAAGATCTTCTCTAGAAAGATGGAGATTGGTGCTAAGATCGAAACTGTAGAGGCTATTATTGGACAGCCAGGTGGGTTATTTAAGGATTTGTGAATTTTGGGTAATATATAGAAAACTGGGATGACTGGGATTATGTTGGTTAGGAAGGTTACAGTTTTGGAGTCAATAGTATTCAGGGCCAGATGTCTTGTGAGAACTTCATGTATTTTGGTTCTTATCTCTGGAGTAGGGTCACAGGAAATTTGTTTGTATGTGATAGTGTCAGAAAGTTGATGAAAAATTTCATTGGTATAGTCAATTTGGTTATGGACAACATTGGATCCACCTTTATCGGAGTCGATGACCTGTTTTTCAATAGAGGTAATGTTGTGAGTAGGTAGTGACCCTTTCTGGTGTTGCTCTAGGATTTGATCTATATCCCTGTGGACGAGGTCAATAAAAGCCTTGGTTGCATGGAAGGTATGTGGATGATGGAAATTGCTAGGATTACGTAAGCCAAAATCAGAGATTGACAGTTCAGGAGCAAGGTTCCCCCCTATTGGAGGGACTCTGTTCCTGGAAATTTCCTTCTCAAGTCCAGAATGGGTCTTCAGGCAGATGTTCCGGTAGAAACTCTGGAGGTCCTGGGATAATTGAAACTTGTCCCATGGAGTGGGGCAAAAGAATAAGACCCGTTGTAGGATCGTAAGTGTTAGGGACGGCGGAACGCACTAAATAAATAAATAATAATAAGTGCGTTCGCCGCCCGGGGTCCACCGTGCAGTAGGTGATATCACTGCTGCTAAGTAGTGACAGACAAGCAATATGGCGGTATAATGCGCACGGGTTATAAGTCACCCAGGTGCGCTAAGCAATTTCTGTTTACTCACAGAGATGCCAGCAGAGGTAAACACAAAAGGCTGAGCCTGTTATTGTCACAGGTCTCAGGTAACTGCACACACGGTATCTGGTCACAAGAGTGGGACCCAAAGCAGAGGAACTGCGTCCGTCTAGACCTATCATGCGTGCGGCGTCGCTACTGCGGACACCAAAGAGGGCTGCAACTGCAGCGCGGCATAGGACACTGCCGCTAGTCGACAAAGCAAGGAAGCAAGCGCAATGTCGGACGTTAGCACTGTGGAAGATGTAGTAGTGGCTCGAGGCTTGCCACGCGCTGGCGCTGACTCTAAGCTAAGTCCCTGTACACATTCGTAATATCAGAGGGAGGGGATCTTATTGAGTCAGTCACCAGAATCATACATCCCTTATCATTCACATAGTAGCAATTAGAGACTATACTAGCGCATGGCGGAATGGCCATGCGCGCTTTTTATAGCCGGGACCTTCCAGAAACTTCCAGATCTCCACGATGGACCAATGAGATCTGGAACAGGACCTGGGCACATGACTCCCGATCTCCAATGGGAGATCATCTCGTGAGCATGCCCAGTAGGAGGATAGAGAGACTTAGTCTCTGGAGAGATTTGCTGCAGAGCAATCTCCTCTGCTGTAGATAAACAGTAGGAGACCACAGAATGTGAGGCTCTGGATTCCTGCAGAGCAGATGCAGAAACCCGACGCCTAACAGTAAGTTCTGCTAGACTGAGGGTGTTGTAGGATATGTTGAAGACCGTGCTGGGGGGCTTACCTGTGATCTTGTTGTCATCCAGTCTGCGGTGCTTAGGGGCGGCCCTCCGAGTCGGTCTCCTCCTGTCGTATGGGTATTGTATCTTGCTGGATGTTGTTTCGATAAAAAATGGTTCTGAGAAATACCACCAGTGGAGCTGTCTGTACTGTAAGAGCCTGCACGTCTTGGGTTGTAGTTTCCTCACCAGGAACCTGTATTGGTTAAATCGTTCCATTTATATACCCGATCTTGGCCGTAGTCGTCAGATTCTCTCTGAAATTTTACCCATTTCTTTTCTTGTAGTACCTTGCGATGCTCCTCAATGGTTTTGTCTGTTTTCCTTTTTAAATTCTGCCAAACTGTAGTAGAGAGGGATGAAGTGAGCTGTTCTATGGAGGCGATTTTTTGTGCTTTCTCAGCAATGGCTGTATGGAGAGAATCAATGGTTAATAAAATAATATCAAGGGAACACTTGTTGAGTATCTGGTTGAACCTTTCACAAAACTCTGGTTTGTCAAAGAACAAGGTTGGCCTCAGATGGCACCTCAAACCTCATGGGATTCTGTTAAGTTTATGGTACTTGGCCTGTCGAGCTATTGCGGGAGGATCAAGTGACCCTTCACGGTTGACCAAGTGATTTCCAAATTAATCCACAGGGCAATGCTAGCAACTGAGAATGACCAGACGGAGACATGTGTCTCTGTATGGGAGGATCAAGGCAGATCGCTAACCCCGTTTATTATGTCACCTCTTTTATAGTATTTTGCTTAATTATGCAAAGTGCACAGCTGCCAATAGCATCGTCGTTATACATTTACTTTATAAGCCAATAGTATTGCAAGAAAACCAGAAACTACATTCATGTCCCTAGCTATGTGACTTAGAGAATAGAACAATAGCACATTCATCAGGGTCTCATATCTTATATCTTGTTCGGACTGGGACAGTCTGGTTACATTACAGCCGTGAACTTTCCCCTAGTTACAAAATTTGACTCGTGAACAACAAAATGGCGTCGCAAGCACAAAAATGGAGTCTTTGAGAACAATATGTCCCATACATCTAAATACTGTACTTCACAGGCCAAGGTGGTTGCATGTAGAACATATGATGTCAGTCGTCATTGTTCTCTCTCGTAGTCTCTGGTGCGGATTTCCTTGACAGGAGTCTTAAGAAAATCTCCTGAGGTTGTTACTTTGGATAGGCTCCTGGATGCTGTCGTCTCGTCAAAGGCAAAGGTATTGGTCGACATTTAGGGAGCAGGTGCAAGCGTCAACTGGAGTGCAGTAGGAAAGGAAAAGACGAGCACTCTTGCTAGGGAGGTGCAGACTGAACATGGAAGATTTCCACAAAACTTAATCCAAGAGATGAACAGTCGCACTCAATGTCTCTTTTAATTGCAAAGATGAAGAATTTATTTCAATCACAAAAAATGTTTCACCGCAGTTGAAAAAAGCATAATATTCCAGAGGTATAAGGTAACGTTTCAACCCTATCCAGGGTCTTTATCAAATCATGCTGGAGAAAATAAATATATAAAGTATAAGTTAAAGATTCATGCAAATTACAAACAAAACAAAACACAGAAAAACACAATAAAAGACAGTACAAAAATGACAGTACAAAAAACCCTTTTAGGTGCTGTACATATAAATACATGTGTAAAACCAAGAATAAGTTTAAGGATTCCATGTAGTCAGTAACATCGTACCTATAGGATCATGAGGGCTTCAGATAAATCTGAACTGGTTATTAAAATATCATGGAGACAGAGAGTATCCAGATAGAGATTATATCAGGTGTACTTGATTTACTAGTAAGGCACTACTATGATGGTGGCAAAGTTGCCTAAAATGGGTAGGCCCAGATAGCTAATCTGCCAAGCCGGGCAGATTCCCGGTGGGCCACCGGCCCTTTAAAACTTTTGACTAGGCCCTGTGTGCGCGCTCCCTCTCGTTGCACGCGCTGACAAGGACCACCTCTGCCGCGTCAGTGCGTGAGCGTGGCCCCCGCCCGCACACAGGACCAAGGTCAGAAGTTTGAAAAGGCTGCCACCCCAGCCGCTGCAGCACGCACAGGACTCCTGCCTCTGTCTGACGCTGGAAAGTACCAGCGTCAGAGAACAGTGGAGAGAGCCAGCAGCACGCAAGATAAAAGGTAATACCTGCCTGTGTGTGCTGTGCTTCCATGGACAGCTAGGGAAGCAGCTCCAGTCAGCATGGTGACATTGTCTCCTGCTCTGATCTACTTCCCTGGCAGAGAAGGAGAGACCGGGGAGGTGCCAGGACAGGGCTGCTGTGAGCACTAGAACCTGAAGAGCTGCATATGGACATCAGCCTCCCCTGCACCACAGAAAAGAGTGTGTGTAATACTTGTGTGTGGGTGTGTGTGGTATCTGTAGTGTGTGAGTGTGTAATACGTGTGTGTGCGCGGTATCTGTAGTGTAGTACTTGTGCATGATGTATCTGTAGTGTGTGTGTAATGTGTGTGCGGTATCTGTAATGTGTGAGTGTGTAATGCTTGTGTGTGCGGTATCTGTAGTCTGTGAGTGTAATACATGTGTGTATGGTATCTGTAGTGTGCGTGTGTGTAATACTTGTGTGTGCGGTGTCTGTAGTCTGTGAGTGTAATACATGTGTGTATGGTATCTGTAGTGTGTGTGCGCGGTATCTGTAGTGTGTGAATGTGTAATGTGTGTGCGGTGTCGGGATCCCTCAGATTACTCTTTCATCTGAAGGACCGATGTTCTTAGGTGTGAAGCATCATATGTCTCTAATTAAATCAGCTCCGTCGAGAAGAACTACACAGACACCAGCTGTATAATACCACTCGGGATGCCTGCCAAGACGCCTCTGGCTTATCAGTTAGGCTTCCATCTTTTATAGTAAAGAATTTAAACATTTTACAGACATGCGCAGTACAAATGATTTTACAACTTGTTTTCGACAAAGAAAGTCATTTAGGCGAAAAAGCAGAGGTATTTGACCTTGGTTCACAAGGGAGATGTCTGAGACATCTCCTCGAAGAACAGATAAGGTTTTAAACAAGAGAATGCAACATAGACAGAACTCAATTTAACTCCTTCAGTTCCTATCATTCCCCCCTTTGACATCTTCATTTTCCACAATCTGGAACACTGGATCCTGCAACAACAGCGGATAGTGGCTCGTTCACCAGGTACTATCCCAGGCCGACGGGTTGCCCAAGGGAGACAGGTCTTCTACCTTCTCCATCCCCCAGATACTGAAGCCACGTCCATCATTGCAAGAGTACGCTCCTTCATGCCAGAAATGAGATGTCAATCTAGGACTCAAAGGAATAATAGTTAAATTCTTGTTGTTTACAGTCAAACTTCCTTATCTATTTCTACATCTTTTCTTGCATACAGAGATACACCAAAAAACAAGTTTCAATAGCACATATATTACGAAGATACAAACAACAATACGTAATAGACTTAGTATAATCCCAGTTATCCAGCCTCCAATACCCTTAAACCAATTAGCTGGATTAAGAAAGGAGAATGTATCTGACCACCAACTATCCTTAGTACGATCATTGTCTTTATTGTACTGATCTCTAAGTTTTTGAACATCCTCTATTTTTGATCTTAACTTTAAACTACTGTTGGGATCTATATAATGACAGCAAGCGGGTCCGATGACTTGACACATACCTCCTTGCGCTACAGTTAAATAATCTAATACTATGGTATGCTGATTAGTGGCTATGATGAGCTGATTTTGGACAGCAACGGTGGTGTTCAATATATCCAATATATCCCATATTTGGTCATCTAAGTAATCTGTAGCCCTGACTAATTTATCCCACATTTGAGTAATCATAGGATAAATAAAAATAGAACTGACAATTTTATTAGCCACACTCATCTGCACTATGTGTGGTCTTCCAGAGAGGCGAGGTGTATTGTCAGCAGCTCTTTTGTACAACGTGTGTTTAGGTATGCTCTGAGTATTCAACTGGTCATTCGGAATAACAAAGGTAGCTGGAGTCAAACGACCCAGAGTACAAGCACCTTTTACCCCTACTGGCAACCATTTATATGCATTGTCTCCACATATCCAGTACATGTCACTAGGTAGGTCCCATAGGGCTGAATGTTGTAATACCAGTCTATGAACTAAATCTATGAACGCAGATACATTCTGAAGCATACACCAATTTGGAAGTTGTCCTAAAGGGCTACACTACCCTACATCGGGATTTCTACAGGTGGGAGTTCCTTTCTCATATCCAGATGACTCGTTGCAAGGTATATTACCTGAAATATTAAAACAAGTTTCATTATTGCCCTGGGGAAATAAATTGGAATACTCCCAGGACGTGTTATGCAACCTTCTTTCTAGCAGTATTGGTTTGAAGGCATCAGTAGAGTGGGAAGTTACATTAAAACTAACTTGAGGGCCATACATTGGAATTTGCCCCAGGTAGGTTAATCGAGTTCTATTCCTGGGTACCCAAGCCCCCCCTTTATATGCCAGATATTGAAGGTATGTATTACTTCCTGAAAGATTACCCTGCCACCAAGGGTATCCTACCCATCCCACAATAGGTATTCCAACAGTTGTGTTCCATAACTTCACATTATTTGTGGCATTATTAGCAAGTGTATCAGAACAACTGGTCCAGGCAAATAATTCCTCGGGTGGCATAGGAATAACAAGGAACGGAATACTAGTGGCTGATACTGGTGAATGTGTGCAGATCCAGCAAATGATTTGACCAATCATTTAGTATTTTTTCATGATGTTGTATAAACTTATTATTCAAGGACATTGGAGAATTTAGATTGTCCCACGCAGCTACCATTATTACAGATAATGCAACAAAACCAAACCAAAACATTATGCACTCTTATGCTTTGTTAACTCCTGTGGCTAGTTTGCAATGCGATGCGTGGATCCAGGTTGGTCGTCCTTCCAACTTAACAGAAGTAGGCGTTGTTAGGAGTACTTGGTAAGGTCCTTGATATCGGGGTTCAAGGGTCTTTCTGGAGTGTTTCTTGACATATACGTAATCACCAGGTTGTAGACAGTGAGTTCCTTCCACACTATCTGGATCTCTGTCTGATTCAATTGTTTCAGGGACACCGAATCGTGGTACTAGTTCCATCACCAGTTTCTTTGCAGTGGCTCGAGCTGTAGCCGTTTTCACCGGGTAGGCCTCTGGCCATCCAGAGAAGAGATCTACACATACTAGGATATTTGCATACACTCCTACCTTGGTAGCTGTATGTCGTCAATCTGCCGTCTCTGAAACGGGTAGAGAGGCCTAGGTGTCGCTTTCTTAGGGACTTTTACTGTTTTACCTGGGTTGTGCTGTGCACAGATGAGGCATGATTGTACAAGTTTCGCGGCTGCGCAACTGAAGCCAGGAGCGATCCAGAAGGCATCTACCATGGCACACATGTGACTTTTTGAGGTGTGATTGGGGCCATGTGCTGCTTGCGCCATGATTGGGAACAGGGACTTTGGTGGGCACATTTTATCCTTATTCTCCCATACTCCATTTGAGTTCAGCTCAGCTCCCAGTCTCCCCCGGTGTACCTTCTCTGTTTGGGCAGCCTTTTGCTGGAGGGATTTCAGGACATCTAGACCCAATGTGGCTGGAATACGCTGACTCCCCGCCACCGTCCACTGCTCTCTCTAGGCCGCCTTGTGCTATTTTAGCAGCCTCGTTCGCCCTTCTATTGCCCTCTACCTCCACGGAGTCACCTTTGTGTGTGCTTTTACCTTGACAATGCCAACCTGGACTGGTAACATCAATGCCTCCATCAATTGTTTCACCAGCTCTGCATTTTTAATGGGCTTCGAATCTGTGAAAATATTAGCGACTTTACCTGCAGCGGCTCTACACGCCTCAGTGAGTGCCTTCAACTCTGCCTCCTGCGCCGACATGTGAGGAGAGAGTGGTTCCGCTCGGATTACCTCATGTGAGGATACTACTGCATATCCAGTGTAGAATCGTCCATCCTGGTGGTATCTGGGGCCATCTACAAAAAAGAAACTCAAAGTCTGCATTAGGAACAGGTTTTTCATGAATGTGTGCAAACCCAACTGTCTCCTGACTCATCAGTTCTATGCAGACATGTTCATGCGTCATGTCAAAGTATCCTTCCTCACTTGCCAATACGGTCACCAATTCCCCCTTTTCTGAATCCACAGGCAGGAGGGTGTCTGGATTCAGAACGTTACATCTTTTGAGGAGTGACATACTCAGGAATTAGTAGAGCACACTCAAGTCGGAGCTGTCTGGCCATAGACAGATGTTTTGGTTGAACTTGTAGGAGTATGGCATGGATGTCATGTGGGGAATAGATTGTCAAAAGAAACGTCAGTGTCATCTCACATGCCTTTCCTATTACGTCTCCACTTTTTTCCTTGTGCTCCAGCATACATGACAGGTCGTTTTATTGTCCTTGTTTGCTCAATTTCTTTAGCTACCTTAAGGAGGTCTTTCGGATCTACATGTCTCCATTCAGGTCTGGCTGTCTGTACTGCGTCTCGTAAGTCTTTGTTCATACTGTCAATGAATGCATCCACCAGTATTCTAACATCAAGTGGATTTATGCAAATGTACCCCATGTCTGCCCATTTCAGCTGTAACCGTCCAAGGTATATCTCTACTCTCTCTCCTCTTTGCTGTGTCACATTAGTCAGGAGTACAGACTGCTCTGATTGTTCCACTGCAGCCCATTGTCTTAGTGACTCACAGTACGTCTCCCCAGATCGTGCAGATTTATCATCCATGCCCCAAGCCTGATCCTTTGTCACATCTGTGTGTCTTAATTATATGATCTAGTGCGTCACCTGCCTTTAAACTCACCAACCTCTCTAGGTCTGCCCAGGTACACTTATATGTCTGCTGTACTTCCTTTATGTGTCTGTAAAACGGGAATGGTTGGTCTTCAGGGGCAGGCAGCTGCTTCAGCAAAGCTAGCTGGTCAGAGGGGCTCCAGGGATAATACACCTGTATCTTTCTTATTCTAGTCACACTTCTAGGTCCTCATGGGGTTGGCCGTCTGATGTCTACTGTCAGCTTACTCCTCAAGGGCCAATGTCCCACTACCCACTATCCACACTATTATGTCAGCTTCTTATGATCTTGTCTGGATAGGATTTAGTACAATTCTCTTAGGTCAGTAGCACAGGTCACACAAGTAGCTATTCAGTCTGGGTTTGTCTGAGTCTGACCACAGTGTTTACAAGTCCATCTGTTTTGTCTGGGTCTCTGGTTACACTTTGTCAATCAAACATTCATAATACACCTTCCATACTGCTGCACATTCTCAAGCATCATTTATTCACTTGCTATTTTCTTCACTTGTCTGTGCCTTTTTGTACATCCAAACATTCACACTCTGGTATTTTTGCCTTTTTCAATATTTGTCCCACTTGTTTTACTGCTTCCTTCCTTCTCTGTCTCTTGTAATTTGACACAATTTGCTATACAAATCAATCACACAACTAGAAGCAGGTTCAAACACATTAATGACCAAGCAATCACTTACAATTCCCTTCTAAATTAGGCACCATATCTTACTTTTAACTTCCAATCTTCAATTAAGTACTGTTGCTTTAAAATGCACAAATCTTTCAGCGTGTACCTTACGGATAGAATTACAGAGAATTTTGAGCACAGCTCACACTCAGCAGAGATAAGAGCGAAGGGAGAAGAAAAACTACGCAGCTCCATCCTTCACCCCTCCCGTCAGAATGCAGCGTCGTCCTTCACAGAATTCTGTAGTTCTTTAGACTTATCAAAATCAATTTCTACAAAGAAACTCAAAATCACGGGATTTCACTGTAAGGGCAGATAACTGTATAATGAGATTAACCATGCCTTGCCCTTTTTCTGGCCAAATGCATTCAGGAAACTTTACAATGTAATGCCACATATAACACGAACTATATCATTACTCAATTCATTCAGTCTCAGATGTAGATTTGAAATATCTATAACGCATCTGTCCGGGATTCCACCACAACTAGAAAGGTCACAAATCTCTTGACACAAAAATGATGTGTGATGATTCATTCATACGTGCTCATTCACTGATTTTTTTTTTTTTTTTTTTTATACTCAATTACTCATCTCTCATCTTATTCAGAGGTTCTCATAGACATATATACAAGGATTCACACAGCCTGCCTATCTTGCACTTTGGATTTGATTAATACTTTTTCCAGGTTCTTTGCTGCACTACTTCCATATCTATCCTCAATTATATCACATTACCGATTTCCTTCTTCAGGTGTCTTTCCCTGACTGTTCCCCATCTTATCTTTTATTCTTATCCTGTCTCTCTTGTTGTCTTCCTGTTAGTCCCCTGCCTTAGGTGGTGTATTGGGTAAGTTCAAGACTAGGCTCTACTATACCTCGTTACCTTCTTCCTAAGGTGCTAACAGGCTAAATGGAGTGTCTGTTCCTCGGTGTACTACGTGTTTCGTGTACTTATATGCTATGTAGCATCCGAACAGAAATACTCCCACAACACACAGGATTGTAAATAAAGTGTCCATCTACTGGGGTTCTTCAGTCATATCCTGTCACAGGCTCATTTCACGGTCCTGTGCTCATTCGGTCACACTCTTATCTGTCACAAGGTTTATTCGTAAAGGGTGTTGATTTAAGCTTAGGCGGTGACCTCCCCGAAAGGACGCTGTCACATGACCCAGTTAGGCAATATCACCACTCTTTGAACGAATACCTACTGTGCAGCTTATTTTTCTACTTTCCACAACCTTTCAAATCAAAGTAGCCATTCAACAACCTCCTCTATTCCTAGTGCGGAACCGTCTATTGTGAAAAACTTGTCCGTCCGGGCTGCGCAGTATGAACTGTTCACCCAGCCTTATATTCCATAATGTCAGACCTCTCCCATTTTGATTTGCATCAGCTCTTTTTCTAAAAATAGCTGTGCACAGACAGAACCTACAGTAACCTCTCATTCGAGCAGAAATTACATATGCGTGTCACACCCGATTTCCTCAGAGTTCTTATATGGACCTGATTTTACGGCCCCCTCCTCTACTAGATTCCCCTTTATACGGACCTTAGTTATAATGATAGATTATGAAGAGCAGAGAAGAGAAAAATTGATCTCTTACCTGGCCAGGTGTTTAGGTCTGCTGTTCACAATTTCATCAGTAACTGGAGTGGTCTGTAGATCGGGTAGTCTTGGAGAGGTGCCTATATCAGGTCCCTGTTTCGGGCGCCAGGAAACTGTCGGGATCCCTCAGATTACTCTTTCATCTGAAGGACCGATGTTCTTAGGTGTGAAGCATCATATGTCTCTAATTAAATCAGCTCCGTCGAGAAGAACTACACAGACACCAGCTGTATAATACCACTCGGGATGCCTGCCAAGACGCCTCTGGCTTATCAGTTAGGCTTCCGTCTTTTATAGTAAAGAATTTAAACATTTTACAGACATGCGCAGTACAAATGATTTTACAACTTGTTTTCGACAAAGAAAGTCATTTAGGCGAAAAAGCAGAGGTATTTGACCTTGGTTCACAAGGGAGATGTCTGAGACATCTCCTCGAAGAACAGATAAGGTTTTAAACAAGAGAATGCAACATAGACAGAACTCAATTTAACTCCTTCAGTTCCTATCAGCGGTATCTGTAGTGTATGAGTGTGTAATACATGTATGTGGGTTATCTGTAGTGTGTGAGTGTGTAATGTGTGTGTGGTATCTGTAGTGTGTGTGTGTGTGTGTAATGTGTGTGCGGTATCTGTAGTGTGTGAGTGTGTAATGTGTGTGCGGTATCTATAGTGTGTGTGTGTAATGTGTGTGCTGTATCTGTAGTGTGTGTAATGTGTGTGCGGTATCTGTAGTGTGTGTGTGTAATGTGTGTGCTGTATCTGTAGTGTGTGAGTGTGTAATGTGTGTGCTGTATCTGTAGTGTGTGAGTGTGTAATGTGTGTGCGGTATCTGTAGTGTGTGAGTGTGTAATGTATGTGCGGTATCTGTAGTGTGCGAGTGTGTAATGTGTGTGCGGTATCTGTAGTGTGTGAGTGTGTAGGGTGTGGGCGGTATCTGTAGTGTGTGTGTAATGTGTGTGCGGTATCTGTAATGTGTGTGCAGTATCTGTAGTGTGTGTTTGTGTAATGTGTGTGCGGTATCTGTAGTGTGTGTGTAATGTGTGTGTGGTATCTGTAATGTATGTGCGGTATCTGTAGTGTGTGAGTGTGTAGTGTGTGGGCGGTATCTGTAGTGTGTGTGTGTGTAATGTGTGTGTGGTATCTGTAATGTCTGTGCGGTATCTGTAGTGTGTGTTTGTGTAATGTGTGTGCGGTATCTGTAGTGTGTGTAATGTGTGTGCGGTATCTGTAGTGTGTGTAATGTGTGTGCGGTATCTGTAGTGTGTGTAATGTGTGTGCGGTATCTGTAGTGTGTGTGTAATGTGTGTGCGGTATCTGTAATATGTGTGCGGTATCTGTAGTGTGTGTGTAATGTGTGTTCGGTATCTGTAGTGTGTGAGTAATGTGTGTGTGGTGAGGACTAGACATGAGCGACTTTGCCTTTTTTAGGGTCGAGTCGGGCTTCATGAAACCCGACTTTCGCAAAAGTCGGGTCAAACGAAATCGGCCAACTATAGGGAAAAGTCGGAGGCCGATTGAAATACGAAACCAAATGCAAGTCAATGGGGAAGCAAAGTCGGCAGGGAGTGGAGGACAGTAAACACACTTACAGTGTTTCAATGCTAAAAACATCAATTCTTATTACTGAAGCTTGTCAACCTTAATTTACTTCATAATAATAGTTACGCATTGAAAACTGGGGGTTATTTTGCTAAATTTGTGGGGGGGGTAGGGCTGGCTCCAGGTTTTCGTGTGCCCTGGGCCAAAGAGTGTCAGTGCGCCCCTTTAACACATACCACAACTCATGATGCTCCGATACGGCACAGAAATATAGGTATAGTACAATGACAAATACATCACTGCTTACATGACATGACTGATCTATTTTAAATTGTACAATAGCTCAAAAAAAGGACAGTATATTACTCCATACAGTATTATGGTCACCACATTGTGCGCCATACAGAATAATGAGCCCCATATATTTCTCCATACAGAATAATTGGTCACATATAATGTTCCATACAGTATATGATGAGCTCCACATAATGCTACAGTATATGATGGTCCCTATGGACGATGCTCCAGTGTGTTATGGGCCAAATAATGCTCCATATATAATGGGCACCATTTCTAATGCTCTAGTGTATAATGTGCCCCGTAAATGCTGCTCCAGTGTCTGATGTCCCCCATTTGGAATGCTCCAGTATATGATGGGCCTCATGGATGATGCTCCAGTGTATGATGGGCCCTAATAATGTTCCATATATAATGGGCTCCATTTTTAATGCTCCAGTGTATAATGGGCCCCATAAATGCTGCTCCAATGTCTGATGTCCCCCATTTGGAATGCTCCAGTATATGATGGGCCCCATTTTTAATGAACCCAGGCATGGTATGTGAAAAGAGCTCCATGGAGTAATCTGAAGTGTGTGCTGCCGCATCCTTCACTTTTGGTATGGGTGAAGGACACAAGGAAAGGTGTTATGAATGAGACACCGTAGGAGGCAAAAACATAAATACTAGCTAAGTCCAGAAAACCAGAGAAGTTGGCAGCTATCGGATTGCAGACCCTGAACCTATCAACAACAACTAGCAGTAGCCGTGGAGGGTTCCTACGGTGCCCTAGACCCCTCGATCACAGCCGGAGAACTAAATAGCCTAAAGACAGAAAGGGTAATCTAAACTGCCCCAGAGCAGACCCCAAAGCAAAAGGCAGCCCCCCAACAAATAATGACAGTGAAGCAAGATGAAAAGCACTCACACAGATAGAAAGATAGGCTGAGCAAATGATGGGGCCCAAGCTAACTAAATAGGACAGGATAGAAAAGCTGCTGTCTGCAATCCGCCAAAACCCTATCAAAACAAGAGCCAACAGACTGATAGGGAAAAAAGCCCTGAAGACGCTAGGCTTCAAAAAGACTATATCAGTAGTAAGGTATTTTCTGAAGACAGAGCAAAAAGGAATTCAGCACACCCCAGCAGGGAATGGCAGAAATCCAGAAAAACAAGGCAAAACAAAACCAAAACACAAATGCAAAAAGCAGAGCAGAAAACTTAGCTTTTGAGGAGCAGGAATCAGACTGGTCTCCTAGAATCCCTCAGAGAAATCACCAGCAAGGCAGAAGGGCGTCGGCTGCCTTATATCCAGTCAGCAATTCCAGTCACCCAGTCATCATCATCCTGCTAAGGTGCTTGGTAATCAGCCTCACTACCTTCCTTCACCAGAAGAGGGAGTTCATCAGACCTCAATGGCGAAGGGGAAAATGAACTCACAACAGTACCTCCCCCTTGAGGAGGGGTCACCGAACCCTCATCCACGCCACCAGGGCGATCAGGGTGAGCCCGATGAAAGGCACGCACCAATCTTTTGGCATGAATATCAGAGGCAGAGACCCAGGAATTATCCTCCTGACCATAACCCTTCCACTTAACCAAATACTGGAGTCTCCGTCTAGCCAGATGGGAATCCAGTATCTTCTCTACCTCATATTCCATGTTACCTTCAACCAATACAGGGTCCGGAGGTGCCACCCCAGGAACAACTGGTTCAACAAACCTCTTCAACAAGGACTTATGAAACACATTATGGATTTTAAATGTGACAGGAAGAGCCAAACGAAAAGAGACCGGATTAATAATCTCCAAAATCTTGTACGGTCCAATAAATCTAGGCTTAAACTTAGGAGAAGCCACCTTCATAGCGATATTTTTTGATGATAACCAAACCATATCACCAACCTTAAACTGGGGACCAATGGTCCTATGTCGGTTGGAAAACCGCTGGGCCTTTTCCTGGGAGAGAGATAACTTATCCACCACTTGGACCCAGATCTGGTGCATTCTCTCCACCACAGTGTCAACACCTGGGCAGGCAGAAGGCTCCACCTGCCCTGAAGAAAATCGAGGCTGAAACCCAATGTTACAAAAAAAAGGTGACATCAAAGTGGCAGAACTAGCTCTATTATTTAAAGCAAATTCGGCCAAGGGCAAAAATGAAACCCAATCATCCTGATCAGCAAAAATAAAACATCTCAAATACGACTCCAAGGTCTGGTTTGTTCTCTCCGTCTGCCCATTGGGTGAAAAGCAGAGGAGAAGGACAACTGAATTCCCAGCTTGGAACAGAAAGTCCTCCAAAATCTAGACACAAACTGAACTCCTCTGTCAGATACAACGCTCTCAGGAATCCCATGCAAGCAAACCACCTGTTGCAAAAACGGGGGCACCAACTCAGAGGAAGATGGCAACTTAGGGAGTGGTACAAGATGAACCATCTTCGAGAACCTATCACAAATCACCCAAATAACAGTCATTCTCTGAGAGACAGGCATATCAGAGATGAAATCCATTGAAATATGGGTCCATGGCCTCCTGGGGACCGGCAAAGGCATCAACAACCCACTAGAGCGAGAACAAGTCCCACAGGGCTGCACAAAATTCCTGACATCACGAGACAAGGCGGGCCACCAAAAAGACCGACTCACCAGATCTCTAGTACCAAAAATACCTGGATGACCAGCCAATGCAGAGCAATGAACTTCAGACATCACTCTCTTCTTCCACTGGTCAGGAACGTACAACTTTCCACTGGGACAACGCTCAGGTTTGTCCTCCTGGAACTCTTCCAGAGCACGTCTCAAATCGGGCGAGATGGCAGAAAGAACTACCCCTTCGCCTAAGATGGTAGCAGGCTTGGTCACCACAGGAGAATCAGCAAAGAAGCTCCTAGAGAGAGTGTCAGCCTTGACATTCTTAGTGCCAGGAAGAAAAGAGACCACAAAATCAAAACGTGTAAAAAACAAGGCCCACCTAGCCTGTCTAGGGTTCAAGCGTTTGGCCGACTCCAGGTAAATCAAATTCTTGTGGTCAGTGAGGACCACGACTTGATGTTTAGCTCCCTCCAACCAATGTCTCCACTCCTCAAATGCCCATTTCATGGCTAACAGTTCCCGATTCCCCACATCATAGTTACGTTCAGATGGAGAGAACTTTCGGGAAAAGAAAGCACAGGGATTCATTTTAGATGTTACAGGATCCTTTTGGGACAAAACAGCTCCTGCACCAATCTCAGAAGCATCCACCTCTACCTGGAACGGGAGTGAGACATCAGGTTGCCGCAAAACCGGGGCAGAAGTGAATCTTCGCTTCAGCTCCTGAAAGGAAGAAACAGCCTCCGGAGACCAATTCAACACATCAGCACCCTTCTTAGTCAGATCAGTCAATGGCTTGGCAATACTAGAAAATTTTGCTATAAATTTCCGATAAAAATTAGCAAAACCCAAAAACTTCTGGAGGGCCTTCAAAGAAGTGGGCTGAACCCAATCATAAATGGCCTGTACCTTGGCCGGGTCCATTTCAATAGTTGACGGAGACAAAATAAATCCCAAAAATGAAATCCTCTGTAACCCAAAAAGGCATTTCGATCCTTTGACATACAGGGAGTTCTCCCTTAAGATCCGGAACACAGTCCGAACATGTTCCACATGAGAATCCCAATCCTTGGAGAAGATCAAAATATCATCCAGATAGATAATCAAAAATGTATCCACAAAGTCCCGGAAAATGTCGTTCATGAAGCACTGGAAGACAGAAGGGGCATTAGTGAGCCCAAAAGGCATCACCAGGTACTCAAAATGTCCCTCCGGAGTATTAAACGCCGTCTTCCATTCATCCCCATGCTTAATGCGGATAAGATTATACGCCACCCTGAGGTCAAGCTTGGTAAACCAGCAAGCACCTTTAACTCTGGAGAATAGATCCGAAATCAGGGGTAACGGATACTGATATTTAATAGTAATTTTGTTGAGGGCACGATAATCAATACAAGGCCTTAATGAACCATCCTTTTTGGCACAAAAAAAAAACGGCACCTAAGGGTGAAGAGGATGGCCTAATATGACCCTTCTCCAACGCCTCCTTAATATAGGATCGCATAGCCTCGTGCTCGGGTACAGATAAATTGAAGAGCCGACCCTTGGGAAATTTACACCCCGGGCTCAGTTCAATTGCACAGTCATAACTCCTATGAGGCAAAGACGCAGACTCATTCTCACTAAATAAATCATAAAAGTCCGCCAAATAGTCAGGAACATCATGCGACTGAGGAGAGGTGGAAAAAAACGGAGCCTCACTAAAGGCACACCGACAACCCCAACTCACCACAGACACAGATTTCCAATCCAAAACTGGATTATGAATTTGCAAACAGGGAAACCCCAGAACAATGGTATCATGCAAATTATGCAACACCAAAAATCTGCAATTTTCTTGATGGTCTGGGGCGACCCGCATTACCATCTGGGTCCAAAGCTGAGGTTTATTTTTCGCCAAAGGAGTAGCATCAATCCCCCTTAAAGGGATAGGCATCCGCAGAGGTGTCATCGGAAATCCACAACGTTTAGCAAAATCCAAATCCATTAGGTTCAGGGCTGCTCCCGAATCCACAAAAGCCTTGGCGGAAAATGTGGACAGGGAGCAGATCAGAGTAATTGCCAGAAGAAACTTAGGTTGAACACTACCCACAGAAAACGTGTGTGCAAAACGTTTCTCTCGTTTAGGACAGACAGAAATAATATGCGAGGCATCTCCACAAAAAAAACACAGCTTATTACGCCTTTTGAACTCCTGACGTTGCTCCCTGGACAAAACTCTATCACATTGCATAGGTTCAGACACTTGTTCAACAGGTGGCAACACCTCTCGTGCAGTCCTGCGTTCACGTAAACGCCGATCAACCTGAATGGCTAATGACAAAGAATCGTCAAGACCAGAGGGAACAGGAAATCCCACCATAGTATCTTTTACGGCTTCTGACAAACCCTTCCAAAAGAGAGCTGCCAAGGCATTATCATTCCAGGTAGTAAGGACCGCCCACTTTTGGAATTTTTGACAGTATAATTCTGCAGAATCTCGACCCTGGCTCAATGCCAACAGGGTCTTCTCAGCCTGATCAATAGCATTAGGTTCGTCATACAACAACCCCAAGGCTTTAAAAAATGCATTCACATTAGTCAGAATAGGATCATCTGGTTTCAAAGAAACCAGGGGATCGCCACGCAGCAAAGAGATGACAATTTTAACCCGCTGCGCGGAGCTCCCTGACGAGTTAGGCTTTAAGGCAAAAAATAATTTACAATTATTTTTGAAATTCAAAAATTTAGACCGATCCCCAAAAAACACATCAGGAGTAGGGATCTTTGGTTCAGTAGCATGTGAATGAGCAAGGTAGGTGGAAATTCCCCGCACTTCCGCAGCGAGCTGCTCCACACGATCAGACAATTGCTTTATCTCCATTGAGAGAAAAAAAAATTCCCCCTACGGCCTCAGAGATATAGAGGAAAAAATATACACACTCTTTTTTTTTTTTTTTTTTACAATTCTTTCCTGCTATTGAGTACCCTAGGATCTGCAGTATGGCTGGTGATTCTGTTATGAATGAGTCACCATAGGAGGCAAAAACAGAAATACTAGCTAAGTCCAGAAAACCAGAGAAGTTGGCAGCTATCAGATTGCAGACCCCTGAACCTATCAACAACAACTAGCAGTAGCCGTGGGGGGTTCCTACGGTGCCCTAGACCCCTCGATCACAGCCGGAGAACTAAATAGCCTAAAGACAGAAAGGGTAATCTAAACTGCCCCAGAGCAGACCCCAAAGCAAAAGGCAGCCCCCCAACAAATAATGACAGTGAAGCAAGATGAAAAGCACTCACACAGATAGAAAGATAGGCTGAGCAAATGATGGGGCCCAAGCTAACTAAATAGGACAGGATAGAAAACTGCTGTCTGCAATCCACCAAAACCCTATCAAAACAAGAGCCAACAGACTGATAGGGAAAAAAGCCCTGAAGACGCTAGGCTTCAAAAAGACTATATCAGTAGTAAGGTATTTTCTGAAGACAGAGCAAAAAGGAATTCAGCACACCCCAGCAGGGAATGGCAGAAATCCAGAAAAACAAGGCAAAACAAAACCAAAACACAAATGCAAAAAGCAGAGCAGAAAACTTAGCTTTTGAGGAGCAGGAATCAGACTGGTCTCCTAGAATCCCTCTGAGAAATCACCAGCAAGGCAGAAGGGCGTCGGCTGCTTTATATCCAGTCAGCAATTCCAGTCACCCAGTCATCATCATCCTGCTAAGGTGCTTGGTAATCAGCCTCACTACCTTCCTTCACCAGAAGAGGGAGTTCATCAGACCTCAATGGTGAAAGGGAAAATGAACTCACAACAGAAAGGGGATGCTCCTGACCAGAAGCCTGCACTGACGACTCAGTGCTTGCATTTTTTGAAACTTCAGAAGAGGAGGCGATAGAGCTGGAGGCTGTTTCAGCAATAAAAGCCAAAAACAGTTCCTGATGCTCAAGCTTTAATAGCAGTCTACCTACTCCCAGAAAAGGGAGCCTTACAGGCCTTCCGGAGCTACACCATGACGTAGGCTCAACACCTCCTGCCTTAGCTGCTATTGTGTTTTTGGCACTACCAGCAGATGCACCACCACCACCATCAGTACCAGGTGGCCCCCCATGCCCACATCTGCGTCCTCTTCCACCATACTTCCTCATGTTTTGGAAAATTTGACCCAAAATACTAGCAGATATATGGTACTGTATCAGAAGTGTACAGCTCTATACAGTCTAGGGATATCAGTAAATCTCCATATATATTTCATGAGTCATACACAGATGCTCACAGGCTCAGTATGGATTACACAATAAAATAAAAAGTTGAAAAAGGGTACAGTATCACCAAATACAAGGTATATATAGTATAGTGTAATCATTCTGAATCTCCGTATATATTTCAGGAGGCAGACACAAATGCTCTCAGGCCCAGTATGGATTACACAAGAATATGAAAAGCTGTAAATGGGTAATGTAACACAAGCGTACAGCTGTATACAGTGTTGGGGTAATCTTAAATCTCCAAATATATTTCCGGAGTAACAGACAGACGTTCACAGGCTCATTATGGATTACACCAGAATCTAAATAGCAAAAAAGGTTACTGTATCAGAAGTGTACAGCTGTATACAGTGTTGGCCAAATTTGAAATCTCGGTATATATTTGCGGAGTCACCCTCAGACGCTCACTCAGTCTGGGTTTGACCATAATAAAAAATGTTGTAAAAAAGGTACTGGATAACAAGATAGCAAGTATATATATTATAGGGTACATTCAAAATCTCCGTATACATAGTTCCGTAGTCACTCTCAGACACTTACTCAGTATGGATTTGACCGTAATACTAAATGTCGAACAAAGGTACTGTATAACAAGATTCAAGCTGTATCGAGTATAGGGTAAAAATTGGTATCTCCGATTCACCGTATATATAGAAGGCGTAAACCACATATGATCACTCACTATAGATGATACTGTAATAAAAAATTTTGAACAAAGGTACTGTATCAGCACATACCAGGTGTATCCAGTCTAGGGGTAATTGTAAATTTCCGTCTATACTTCCGGAGTCAGACACAGAGACTCACAGGCTCAGTATGTATTACACCAGAATTTAAAAAGTAGAAAAAGGGAAAGGTATTCGAAGCGTACACCAGTATACAGTGTTGTGGTACTTTTAAATCTTCATATATATATCAATCTCAGTAAGCCAGTCCAGACTCTCCGCTACTGTTAACTACATGGATACTAGTACAGATGGAAAGTCGAGTGTTTGCAGAATGTCTTGATCTGACAGTTTTAAATTGGACAAAGTGAATTTTTTTTTACTTTGTCAAGTGCAATGTGTGACGTGATTGCCCCCGGTGGCCATTGGAATTATCACACGTGGTGTCTTTCATTCTAAGTTGCCCGGTGGTGGGAAGTGGTATCGCACCTTAGTGGTAGGTTTAATTGTAATTATAAATCAGGTGTGAGGCTCTATAAATGAGTCTCAGGGTATTCAATCATTGTTGGTGATAGTTGTTCATTTGCAACCAACCTTGGTGGTGGAAGGAGCTGGAGAGATTGCTCAGCTCAATCTGAGTCCTGATGTGGAAGGAGTCACCGAAGGGAGTTCTTTGCAGCGCTTACTGAACTTGGTGGCAGCTATTCAGGAGGAAGGCTGCAGTCGGTTGCTGGACTCTGTGCTGGAGCATTTGCACAGAGAGAGCTAAGTTTTCTATTTCCCCTGTTTGTGACTTTCCTTATGTGTGATCTAGTGCAGTGGTGGGATTAGTTTCCGCACCGGCCAATGCCCTAGCAAGGGACTAGGTTCAGGGCATAAGGTTCGCGTGCGGCGACAGGTGTGGAGCCTGTATAGGGAACGTAAGGAGTGCAGGGACGCTTCCTCAGGGAAGCTTAGGAGGTCTCCCCTCCCTATTTCCTATTACAGGGCCCACCACTGTAATTGTTCCTGTGTTTCCCCTTATTATTTAAATTCGCCAGCTGGAGGCGGGGTATCCAGTTTTACGTGTACTTTTTAAATTCGCCAGCTGGAGGCGGTGTATCCGGCTGCACGTCCCGGTATTATTTAAATTCGCCCCGCTGGAGGCGCTGTATCCAGGGTCACGTGTATTATAAATTCACCCTGCTGGAGGCGCTGTGTCCAGTCACACGTTGACCATTACACAGAAATTTGGGAATTACTCATTGCTGGAAAACCTCCTGGTAGATGTTGCAGAGGCGATGCAGACCCTCAATTACTGTGTCTGTGGAGACAGCAAAAATGGTTCTTTGTGAAGAAAGGATTGCTTTATCGCAGTAGCGTGGATCACATCAACGTTACTCGTCTCCATCAAATTGTGATCAAAGGGAGAGATGTAGACATGGTCCTCACTGTCTATCATGATATGTCTGGTCATTTTGGAGTGCAAAAGACAGAAGCCACAGGCCGTAGGCGATTCTATTGGATTGGCATGAGAGGAGACATTGAAAAATGGTGGCAGGAATGTCACACGTCTGTGACTATCACAACTGTGAAAGGTGATCATAAAGCACCACTGCATCCGCTTGTAAGTTGATGTCCATTACAAAAGGTAGCCATTGATCATCTGAAGGTAGAGGCCAGCAGGACAGGCCATAGCTACATCTTAACCATCATCGATCAATACACCAAATTTCTAGTGGCCGTCCCTGTGAAGGATTTAACTGCCCAGACTACATAGCGGTGGAGCACGGAGAGGTAAGTATTGCAACTTGCAAGTGCTGCGGCCATGACCAAGCAGGGGGGCACACTCAGCGATGGTACTGGCACAGGGCCCCTCATAGTACGCTGGTGTGTCTGACGGTGAGTGGGCCCCCCCACCTTCAGAGACACTGTATTGTACTATGAGAGGCCCTGTGCCAGTGCTGTCGGCCATCAGTGGGCCCATCCACCTGTTCAGAGCAATGGCATCTGCCTGGGTGCGCCAGCTGTTGACCCCAGCCCTTGGGTGGGGTTGGCAGCCCAGTTACAGAGGTTTAAAAAATGGCTTAAGTTGATGTGTAGGCTGGACATTCAGCAGCTGCAAATGGCGGAATTGGGCAAGTCCGAGGAAGAAGAGGACAAAAGCGAGGCAGTTTTCTGGCAACCTATGTGTCATCAGGGGAAGGTGGGACAAAATCCTTTGAAACCCATGCATGGTTCATTTTAATGAAGGTTAGATCATCAACATTTTGGGTCAACAGATGGGTCCTTTTTTCTGTCAGGATTGATCCAGCAGCACTGAAGACTCTTTGAGATAACACACTAGCAGCAGGGCAAGCGAGCTCCTGTAAGGCATATTGTGCCAATTCAGGCCAGGTGTACAGTTTAGAGGCCCAATAGTCAAAGAGGAATGACCTGTGAGGGAGAACATCGATATGGGAGAAGTAGTTTGTAACCATAGTTGACAATGCTGTCTCCTGTCACTGATAATCGATGCAGTATTAGCAGTCGTGTGAGCGGTACTTGAGAGATCAGTCCACAACATGGTCATGAAACCCCTGTCTCCAACGCCACTTCGGCTGTATGCACCATGAACACCTCTTTCATTGTGCCCACTACAGCTCGTGGGAGAACCAGCATCGCTGCTGTGTGCTGGGAAAGCCTCAAACAAACGGTTTACAAGAGTTGCTTGATTGTTAGCCAAAATTATCTCTAGGTTCTCCTGTGGCATGATGTTGTGTAATTTGCCTTTGTAGCGTGGATCGAGGATGCTGGCCAGCCAGTAGTCGTCATCCTTCATCATTTTGGCAATGCGGGGGTCTCTTTTTTAGGATCCGCAAGGCATAATCGCACATGTGGGCCAATGTTCCAGGTGTCAATAATGCACTGCCACTGCTGGGTGGAGGAGCACTTTCTGGCAAATCCACATCCCTACAGTCACGCACAAACCCTGTACCTGACCTTGGAACGCCAACATTTTCTCTTGCCCCCTGAGAAGCATCCTCCTGCCCAAAATAATCATCCCCCTCATCCTCCTCCTCCTCTTCCTCTTCTTCCTCCACCTCGTCTAGGACAGTTCCCTGACCAGACAATGGCTGACTGTCAGCAAGGCTTCCCTCCTTCTCCTCCTCCTGTTCCTCCTCCTCTCCTGCAGACGCCAGATCCTTAATGTGCGTCAAACTTTACATGAGCAGATGTTAAGTGGGATGCTCATGCTTATGATGGTGTCGTCTGCGCTTACCAGCCGTGTGCATTCCTCAAAACACTGAAGGACTTTACAGAGGTCTTTCAGCTATGAACACTGCACACCCGACTATTCCATAACTTCCATCAAACTGCCTGCCCGTGTATCCTCCCACAAATGCATTACAGCCTGCCTCTGTTCGCACAGCCTCTCAACCCATGTGCAGGGTGGAGTTCCACCTTGTTGCAACGTCTATGATTAGGCAGTGCTTGGGGAGGTGGAGCAATCGCTGCAGCTTCTGCATACGACTGGAGTGTATGGCCGAGCGACAGATGTGCGAGCACAGTCTTTGCACCTTATGGAGCAGCGATGTTAATTATTAAGGAAGCACTGCAACACCAGGTTCAAAGTGTGAACCGGGCAAGGTATGTGTGTGAGTTTTGCAAGGGCTATGGCTGCCACAAAATTACGGCCGTTATCACTGACTACCTTGCCTGGCTCAAGATGTAGACTGCCCAGCCATGACTCAGTTTGTCGCTGCAAGTAGTCGGCCAGTACCTCCGTGGTGTGTCTGTTGTCGCCCAAAGACATCATCTTTAACACAGCCTGCTGACGCTTACCACTAGCTGCTCGATAGTGGGACACCTCGTGTGCAACACTGCCAGCTGCGGATGGAGTGCTCGTGCGACTGCGCTCTGTGGACGAGCTTTCGCTTATGGGGGAGGAGGAGGGTCGAAAGCCTACAGCCAACTGTTTCCTATACCGTGGGCTAGGCAGCACTGTTTCACCACCGCTGTCCCCTGTGGAGCCTATATCCACCACATTAACCCAGTGTGCAGTGATGGACACGTAACGGCCCTGGTCATGCCTACTGGACCATGCATCTGTTGTGAGGTGCACCTTTCCACTCACTGATTGCTTGAATGCATGGACAATGCGGTCTTTCACATGCAGGTGGAAGGCTGGGATGGCTTTTCGAGAAAAGAAGTGCCGAATGGGTAGGTCATAGCGTGGGACTGCGTAGGCCATGAGCTCGCGGAAAGCTTCACTTTCAACCAAACGGTAGGGCATCAACTCTAATGAGATTAGTTTGGCAATGTAGGCGTTCACACACAGTGTACGGATAAGAGGATGAGTACTTTCTTGTCCTACTCAGAGTGTCTGGTAGGGTGAGCTGGTTTGGAGAGCTGCATATGGGGGAAGTAGCAGTGGACCGGACAGAGTGAGAGGGGGTTGGTGATGGTATTGGTGGTGATGGCCTATATTCAGTGTTATGTTACAAAACCATTGTGATTCCCTGAGTGCTTTGGCCTTGCGACGACACCTAAACATTTAGTGCTGGTGGTGTGCTTAACGGTGGCTGTGGTCTTACAGTGGGGGAAGCAATGGAGCGTTGCTGGCTACCTTCAGTCGGAGCAGGTGCACATGTGCTACCTGAGGTTTTTGTAGTCCGTCCACACTTGCAAGTGCTTGTTGGTTAAATGTCTAAGCATGCAACTGGTATTCAAATTTCTGAGTTGTTTACCTTAGCTAAAGGTCCTTCCGCACTTCTTACAGGTAACCTTTGCCTCATCAGTAGGATTTTAGACAAAGAAGTGCCACACTGCACTCTTCCTACTATGGTATACATTTTCTGGCCTTGCACGCTGTGCTAAGTTGACCGTCTGGCCAAGCTGTCCTGCAACTCTTTTAGTTTTTGGTCCACATTTTTGGACAGCTACGGGCCTGCCAGATAACCGCTGCTGCGATGTCAATGCCTGCTGTGGATCCTTCTCCTTATCTGAACTATTGCCAGCGCCACCCTCCTCCCCCAATGGATGCCAATCCTGGGCAAGAACTGGGTCATCCATCACCTCCTCTTCAAAGTGATCTGCACCTTCCTGTTTACCTTCCTCTGTGTCACCGTGTAAGGTGGTATAGTAGGCGGGAAGGGGCATCTGAGTTTCATCAGGGTCAGATTCTGGCTCAGTAGACTGCGAGGGCAATGTAGTGCTCTGGGTCAATGTACCAGCAGAATCATCTAGCAGTGGCTGTGCACCAGTGCACTCCATGTCAGACTCATCTTGGGCTAGGGAATTCAGGATTTGACTTGGTAACCCAGGCATGGTATTTGAAAAGAGCTCCACGGAGTAATCAGAAGTATGGCCTGCCGCATCCATCACTTTTGGTGGGGGTCAAGGACACAAGGAAAGGTGTTGTTCCTGTCCAGAAGCCTGCAATGACGACTCGGTGCTTGCATTTTTGGACACTTCAGAAGAGGAGGCGATAGAGCTCGAGGCTGTTTCTGCAATGTTAGCCAAAACCTGTTCCTGATGATCCGGCTTTAAAGGCGATTTTCCTATGCCAAGAAAAGGGAACCTTACAGGCCTTCTTAGACCAGACGATGACACAGGCTCAACACCTCCTGCCTTATCTGCTATTGTGCTTTTGCCAGAACTAGCCGATGCACCACCACCATCAGTACCAGCCGCACCCCCCTGCCCACGTCCGCTGCCTCTTCCACCAAACTTCCTCATGTTTGGGAAAATGTACCAAAAATACCAGCAGATATATGGTACTGTATGAGGAGAGTACAGCTGTATACAGTGTAGGGGAAATTTTAAATCTCGGTATTTATTTCCGTAGTCACACAGACGCTCAATGTTAGAAATGGCAGAACGCACTAAATAAATAAATAATAAAGTGCGTTCGCCGCTCGGGGTCCACCGTGCAGAAGGTGAAAACACTACTGCTAATTAATGGCAGACGCGCTATATGGCGGTATACTTACTTCCTCATGTTTGGGAAAATTTACCAAAAATACCAGCAGAGAGATGGTATTGTATGAGGAGAGTACAGCTGTGTAAGGTGTATTAAAAAATTTAAATCTACGTATATATTTAGTCACAGACGCTCTCCCAGTATGTATTTGACCGTAATCCAACAAGCAGATATACGGTACTGTATCAGAAGTGTACAGCTGTATACGTTTTTTGTGTAACTAACAATCTCCGTATATGTATTTACACACACGCTGACTCTGTATAGATGTGACTGTAATGCGAACAGCAGATATACAATACTGTTTGAGAATCGGACAGCTCAATATGGTGTATGGAGAAATGGAAATGTCCGTATATGTATCAACGGAGTGTCACACACACACACACACTGACTCTGTATAGAAGTGACTTTAATGCGAACAGCAGATATACAATACTGTTTGAGAATCAGACAGCTCAATATGGTGTATGGAGAAATGGAAATGTCCGTATATGTATTTATGGAGTGTCACACACACACGCTGACTCAGTATAGATGTGACTGTAATGCGAACAGCAGATATACAATACTGTTTGAGAATCAGACAGCTCAATATGGTGTATGGAGAAATGGAAATGTCCGTATATGTATTTATGGAGTGTCACACACACACGCTGACTCAGTATAGATGTGACTGTAATGCGAACAGCAGATATACAATACTGTTTGAGAATTGGACAGCTCAATACGGTGTATGGAGAAATGGAGATGTCCGTATATGTATTTACGGAGTGTCACACACACACACTGACTCTGTATAGATGTGACCGTAATGCGAACGGCAGATATACAATACTGTTTGAGAATCGGACAGCTCTATACGGTGTCTGTATGGAAAATTGTAAATCTCCGTCTATTTTTATACGGAGTGACACACGCTGTCTCTGTATAGTTTTGACCGTAATCAAACAGCAGATATACAAAACTGTTTGAAAAGCGGACAGCTCTATACGGTGTAGGTCTGGAAAAATGGAAAATCTCCTCAGTTTGTTTTTCCAGAATCACACACAGATAGCTTGTATTTGTCCGTGATACCAGCCGGTACACGATAGTGTGTGAGGAGTGTACACCGCTATACGGTGTCTGTATGGAAAATTTTAAATTTCCGTCTATTTTTGTACGGAGTGACACACGCTGTCTCTGTATATTTTTGCCCGTAGTCAAACAGCAGATATATGAAACTGTTTGAAAAGTGGACAGCTCTATACGGTGTAGGTCTGGAAAAATAGAAAATCTCCTCTGTTTGCTCTTCCAGAGTCACACACAGATAGCTTGTATTTGTCCGTGATACCAGCCGGTACACGGTAGTGTGTGAGGAGCGTACACCGCTATACAGTGTGAGAAAAAATGAATGCTCGGTAACTGACCAGAACAAATTAATAAAAGTTGGAGTGCTTTAAAAAAAGCAGTTTGAACAGTAGTGTGCACACAGCAATGCAGCTATCAGGTAGCCTTAAAAGGCAGCCTATTCACCACCAGCGCTGCTGCACACAACAAAAATCCTCCCCTTTCACTGCACACTAACTGTACAGTGAAAAGCGCTATCAGCAGAAGCTATTTTTTTTTCTTCTTCCCTGCCTAACGCTCTCCCTATTCAGAATCAGCAACAGCACCTCTCCCTATTCTAAGATCGGCAGAAGTAAGATGGCGGCCGGCGGTCATGGCCTTTTATAGCCACTGTGATGCCACACAAAGCCAGCCAATCACTTCAATGCCCTTCTCTAAGATGGTGGTGGCCGCTGCCCATGTCATCGCGTTGCCCACAGTGTGTGTCCTCCATCATTGGCTGAGAAAAGGTGCTGGAAGCATTATTTGAAACGCGACTTTGGCGCTCGGGTCGGTGACCTCATGGCCGACCTCACGCTATGGTTGGGTTTCGATCGGCGAAACCCGACTTTAGCTAATGTCGGCGACTTTTGAATTTGACCGACCCGTTTCGCTCAACTCTAGTGACGACATTCATTGTATGTGGGCTGGTGAATTTTTTTGTGCCAGGGCTGCTTTTTGGTCCCAGTCCGGCCCTGACAGATGGGTATCCCAGTCGGTACTAAAGATGACTATGTTGTCCAAATAGGCCGACGCGTAATCCCGATGAGGCGCTAACACAATGTCCATCAGCCTCTTGAATGTGGCCAGAGCCCCATGTAACCCAAAAGACAAGACAAAATATTGATAGAGACCCTCTGGTGTTATAAAAGCTGTCTTTTCTTTCGCTGAATCTGTTAAGGGGACCTGCCAGTAACCTTTTGTGAGATCCAGCGTGGTGAAGTACTGGGCCTCCCCCTGTCTCTCAATTAGCTAGTCCACAAATGGCATGGGATAGAGGTCAAGTTTTGACAATTCTTTTCACCTCCTGAAGTCATTACACAAGCATAATGACCCATCTGGTTTTGTGATGAGGACAATGGGGCTGGACCACTCACTTTGGGACTCCTCAATGACTCCCAACTGCCGCGATGGCACTCAGTATGGTTTCATCCGCACCCTTATCCTGGGCTCAGTGACAATGTCATGTTGTATCACCGAGGTCCGCCCCGGTAGCTCCGAGAATACGTCCGTATTCCTCTCCACGAGGGCCCAAGCCTTCCGCCGCTGCTCTTTGGTGAGAGCATTGTTTATTATAGCGTGTCCCCCTGCTAATAATAATAATAATAATTTTATTTCTATAGCGCCAACATATTCCGCAGCACTTTACATTATAGAGGGACTTCTAGAGACAAAAGACATTACAGCACAGCATTGCATAGCAATAAACACATAGATCAAAACAGATACCAAGAGGAATGAAGGCCCTGCTCGCAAGCTTACAATCTACTGTATAAGGAAAAAGGGGAGGCGCGAAAGGTGGATGGCAACAATTGCTTTTATTGTTTTTATTGTTTGGACCATCCCTAGTGTAACAATCGGGTGTTCCGTTGCTGCATGAACCAGTTAGCAGTCTAAATATGTAACAGTACAGACACAGAGGGCTATTAAATGCAAAAAGCATGTGAGAGCATGATGAGAGGAACTTGGTTATGGTAAAAAATTTTGAAATGAGCCACACAGGGATATTTAGGTTAATGCGTTGAGGCGATATGCCAGTCTGAGCAAATGCATTTTTAAGGCATGCTTAAAACTGTGGGGATTAAGGATTATTCATACTAGTCTGGGTAATGCATTCCAAAGAATTGGCGGGGCTCGTGAAAAGTCTTGGAGACGGGAGTGGGAGGTTCTGATTAATGAGGATGTTAACCTCAGGTCATGGGCAGAACGGAGGGCATGGGTAGGGTGTTAGGCTGAGACGAGGGAGGAGATGTAGGGTGGTGCTGAGCCATAGAGGGCTTTGTGGGTGAGGGTAATACGTTTATACTGAATTCTGGAGTGGATGGGTAGCCAGTGTAAGGACTGGCACAAGGTAGAGGCATCGGTATAACGATTGGTGAGGAATATGATCCTGGCTGCAGCATTTAAGACAGATTGGAGGGTGGAGAGTTTGGTAAAAGGGAGACCAATTAGAAGAGAGTTACAGTAGTCCAGACAAAAATGAATAAGAGAAACAGTAAGAGTTTTTGCGGAATCGAAAGTAAGAAAAGGTTGAATTCTAGAAATGTTTTTGTGGTGCAGATAACAAGAGCGAGCCAGTGATCGGATGTGGGGGGCGAATGAAAGCTCAGAGTCAAGTATGACCCTAAGACAGCGGGCATGTTGCTGGGGAGTAATAGTGGAACCACACACAGAAATGGCAATGTCGGGCATAGGTGCATTAGTGAAGGGAGGAAACACAAGGAGTTCAGTCTTTGACAGGTTCAGTTTCAGATATAGTGAGGACATGATGTTAGACACAGCATTTAGACAATTGCTGGTGTTTTCTAAAAAGCCAGGCATGATGTCAGGACAAGAAGCATATAATTGGGTGTCATCAGCATAGAGATGGAAATGGAAACCAAATCTACTGATTGTTTGACCAATAGGGGCAGTATACAAAGAGAAGAGGAGGGGGCCTAGAACCGATCCTTGAGGAACCCCAACAGTAAGTGGAAGATGTGGGGATGAGGAGCCAGCAAAAGATACAGTAAAGGAGCGGTCAGAGAGATAGGAGGAAAACCAAGAGAGAACGGTGTCCTTGATGCCGATGGAGCAGAGCATAGTGAGGAGGAGCTGATGATCCACAGTGTCGAATGCTGCAGAGAGCTCCAAGAGAATTAGCATGGAGTAATGACCATTTGATTTAGCTGTAAGTAGATCATTAGAGACTTTAGTGAGGGCAGTTTCAGTGAGTGTAAAGAGCGGAAACCGGATTGGAGAGGGTCGAGAAGAGAGTTATCTGAGAGATAGCGGATAAGACAGGAGTAGACCAGGCGTTCCAGGAGTTTAGAGATGAAGGGAAGATTAGAGACAGGTCTATAGTTAGCGGCACAGTTTTGGTCGAGGGATGGTTTTTTAAGTAGTGGATGTATGATGGCATGCTTAAATGAGGAAGGAAAGATACCGGAAGTGAGATAGAGGTTAACTATTTTAGTTAGGTGAGTGGTGACAGCAAGGGAAAGAGATGTGACGGAATTGGGTCACTGGTGCAAGTGGTTTGGCGAGAAGATGCAAGGAGCCTGCTTGCTTCTTCTGTGACTGGTTCAAAATCAGAGAGTGAGCTAGATGCAGTCGGGGAGGAAGGAAAATGCATGGTATGAGGTGATTTGGAGATAATTTCCTGTCTGATATGGTCAATTTTTTCTTGGAAGTAATTGGCCAGATCATCAGCTCGAAGCTCCGTGGTTGGGGCCTGCACTCTTGGGTTGAGTAGAGAATTAAAAGTGTCAAAGAGATGATAAGGGTTATTAGACAGTGAGGTGATGAGGGTGTTGAAATAGGTTAGTTTGGAGAGCTGAAGGGCGGTGTTATATGTTCAAAGCATAAACTTATAATGGATGAAATCTTCGGGTAGATTGGATTTTCTCCACAAACGTTCGGCACACCTGGCGCACCGCTGCAGGAAATGTGTTTGCAGGGTGTGCCAGGGTTGTCGTCGTGTGTGTCGTATTGTTCTATATATAGGAGGCGAAATTTCATCCAGGGCATTTTGAAATGTTTCATTGTTATGCTTCAGTGCAGAATCAGGACATGAGAGGGAGGAGATAGGGGCCAATGATGACTGCAAGTTCTTCATAAGTTTCTGGGTGTTTATGGCCTGTATGTTTCTATAAGTATGGACAGTGGGGGTGACCTGAGTGGTATGGCAGTTCTTGATAGAGAATGAAAGAAGGTTGTGGTCAGAGAGCGGTAGAGGGGAGATTGCGAAATCATCCACTGCACAAAGCCGATAGAAGACCAAGTCGAAGGAGTTTCCGTCTTCATCCGTTGGAGAGTCAGTATGCTGCAAGAGACTGAAAGAGGAGGTTAAAGATAAAAGGTGAGTAGCAGATGGGGAGAGGGGAAGAGCAATGGGGATGTTGAAATCGCCCATGATGAAGGTGGGGAAGTCACAGGAGAGAAAATGTGGAAGCCAGTTGGCAAAATGATCCACCTGGAGTCTGATGGCATGGACCTCAAAAGAAGGGAAGACAAGTGAGGGTACTTCAGGGATAACCTGAAAGGTACATTTTGGTGATAGGAGCAGACCAGCGTCTCCACGTGCTCTATTGTCTGATCTTGGGGTATGAGAAAAGTGTAGTCCCCCATATGAAAGCACAGCAGCAGCGGTAGTCTCTGACTGCTGGATCCAGGTTTCAGTAAGATCCAGAAGGTTAAGAGAATTAGAAAGGAAGAAGTCATGGATGAAGGAGAGTTTATTACACACTGAGCGAGAATTCCAAAGGGCACAATTAAGAGGAACAGAAGGCATGCCTGGAACATTAATAAGATTAGAGGGGTTTCTGAGTGTAGCAGTTGGGGGTTTGATTTACTATAACATGGGGGACCAGGGTTGGGAGCAATGTCTCCTGCGACTAGGAGAAGGAGGATAGAAAGAGTGAGCAGATGGTTAAAGGGAAGGTGTCATCCAAAAAAATTTTTTTCAGCAATTGAAAAAATGTGAAGAATTAATGTTTACATTTTCTTAAAAAATATTATCGTTTGTTTTTAAATTTGTAAAATATAAAAAATAATTTTAAAAAGTTTGGCATTTCCACTTGTTAACACTAGGGGGAGCAGCTACTGAAGTTTGGCACAAAAACCTAGTGCAACTAGCTCACATTACTGCCCTGCAGTAATTATGGGCGGAGTCTGCTGACATGGGTGTGGTGTCACTCCTCTCCTCCCCTTCTGGGTGTTTGCTAAGGGAAAAGAGAGGATGACATCTAGGAACACAGTGAGCCGTCATTTTGATGGGGCCTGCAAAGTTACTGACTGTCTTTGCATGTAAAGTCTGGATCAGAACAGGCCATCAATCAGCAGAAATGAATCCAGGATTTCTGTGGAGCAGACAAGCAGACGGTCCATCCATGTGTATAAAACACAGCACTCTATGTACAATCCCTGGCACCGAACAGGGCGCCACCCACAGACCAGCACACTGCTCTCCTGAAATACTCTGTGCTGCTGTCGCCCTGCTCCTTCCACCATACATCAGGCCTCTGTCGCCTCGCTTTCACACATCGCCAGGATAGGATCTGAGGAGAGGAATGGGGTCTTCAGTCACCGAGGATGGCAGGCAGCAAGGATTCTGGGAGCAGGGTGACAGCAGCACAGAGTATTTCAGGAGAGCAGTGTCACACGGGATAGGATTAGATACACGGCTCTGCAGTCAGTATCACACAGGAGAGGATTAGATACACGGCTCAGCAGTCAGTAACACACAGGATAGGATTAGATACACGGCTCAGCAGTCAGTATCACACAGGATAGGATTAGATACACGGCTCTGCAGTCAGTATCACAAAGGAGAGGATTAGATACACGGCTCAGCAGTCAGTAACACACAGGTGTTGTGAGTTCATTTTCCCCTTCGTCACTGGGGTCTGGTGAACTCCCTATTCTGGTAAAGGAAGGTAATGAGCCTGATTATCAGGCACCTGAGTCTAATGAGGATGACTGGCTGAGTGGAGTCACGGACTGGATATAAGGCTGCCGACGCCCTTCTGCCCTGCGGGTGATTTCTCTGTGGACTTCTAGGACACCAGTCTGATTCCTGCTCCTCTAAAGCTAAGTTTTCTGTTTTGCCTGTTAGCTTTTTGTTTTGTTTTTTGTTTTCCTTGCTTTTCAGTATTCTGCCATTCCCTGCTGGGGTGAGCTGAATCTCCTTTTGCCTGTAGCACTGTCTTCAGTATATTCCTGAGTACTGACATAGCTTTTTTGAAGCCTAGCGTCTTCAGGGCCTTTTTCACTGTCAGAGTCTGTTGGCTCTTATTTTCCTAGGGTTTTTCACAGATTGCAGACAGCAGCCTTCCTGTCCTTTTCTATCTAGTTAGCTTGGGCCCCTCTTTGCTCAGTCTATCTTTCTGTCTGTGTTAGTATTTTCATCTTGCTTCACCGTCATTATATGTTGGGGGCTGCCTATTGCTTTGGGGTCTGCTCTGGGGCAGTTTAGATTTCCCCTTTCTTTCTTTAGGCCTATTTAATTCTCCGGCTGTGATCGAGGTGTCTAGGGCATCGTAGGAACCCCCCACGGCTACTGCTAGTTGTGTTGATAGGTTCAGGGGTCTGCAATCCGATAGCTGCCAACTTCTCTGGTTTTCTGGACTTAGCTAGCATTTCTGTTTTTGCCTCCTACGGTGACTCAATCATAACAGAATCACCCGCCATACCGCAGATCCTAGGGTACTCAATAGCAGGAAAGAATTGTGTTTAAAAAAAAAAAAAGGTGTGTGTATATTCTTTCCTCTATATCTCTGAGGCCGTAGGGGGAATTTTTTTTTCTCTCAATGGAGAAAAAGCAATTGTCTGATCGTGTAGAGCAGCTCGCTGCGGAAGTGCGGGGAATTTCCGCCTACCTTGCTCGTCCGCATGCTGTTGAACCAAAGATCCCTACACCTGATGTATTTTTTGGGGATCGATCTAAATTTTTGAGTTTCAAAAATAATTGTAAATTATTTTTTGCCTTGAAGCCTAACTTGTCAGGGAGCTCCGCGCAGCAGGTTAAAATTGTCATCTCTTTGCTGCGTGGCGATCCCCAGGATTGGGCATTTTCTTTGAAACCAAATGATCCTATTCTGACTAATGTGAATGCATTCTTTCAAGCTTTGGGGTTGTTGTATGATGAACCTAATGCTATTGATCAGGCTGAAAAGACCCTGTTGGCATTGAACCAGGGTCGAGATTCTGCAGAGTTGTACTGTCAAAAGTTCCAAAAGTGGGCGGTCCTTACTACTTGGAATGATAATGCCTTGGCTGCTCTCTTTCGGAAGAGTTTGTCAGAAGCCGTAAAAGATACTATGGTGGGATTTCCTGTTCCCTCTGGTCTGGACGATTCTATGTCATTAGCCATTCAGGTTGATCGGCGTTTACGTGAACGCAGGATTGCACGAGAGGTGTTGCCACCGGTTGAACAGACGTCTGAACCTATGCAATGTGATAGAGTTTTGTCTAAGGTGCAACGTCAGGAGTTCAAAAGGCGTAATAAGCTGTGTTTTTACTGTGGAGATGCCTCGCATATTATTTCTGTTTGTCCTAAACGAGAGAAACGCTTTGCACACACGTTTTCTGTTGGTGGTGTTCAACCTAAGTTTCTTCTGGCTATTACTCTGATCTGCTCCCTGTCCACATTTTCCGCCAAGGCTTTTGTGGATTCGGGAGCAGCGCTAAACCTAATGGACTTGGATTTTGCTAAACGTTGTGGATTTCCGATGACACCTCTGCAGACGCCTATCCCTTTGAGGGGGATTGATGCTACTCCTTTGGCTAAAAATAAACCTCAGTTTTGGACCCAGGTGGTCATGCGGGTCGCCCCAGACCATCAAGAAAATTGCAGATTTTTGGTATTGCATGGTCTGCATGATGCCGTTGTTCTGGGGTTTCCCTGGTTGCAAATTCATAATGCAGTTTTGGATTGGAAATCTGTGTCTGTGGTGAGTTGGGGTTGTCGGTGTGCCTTTAGTGAGGCTCCGGTTTTTTCCACCTCTCCTCAGTCGCATGATGTTCCTGACTATTTGGCGGACTTTTATGATGTATTTAGTGAGAATGAGTCTGCGTCCTTGCCTCCTCATAGGAGTTATGACTGTGCAATTGAACTAAGCCCGGGGTGTAAATTTCCCAAGGGTCGGTTCTTCAATTTATCTGTACCCGAGCACGAGGCTATGCGGTCCTATATTAAGGAGGCGTTGGAGAAGGGTCATATTAGACCATCCTCTTCACCCTTAGGTGCTGGGGTTTTTTTGTGGCCAAAAAGGATGGTTCTTTAAGGCCTTGTATTGATTATCGTACCCTCAATAAAATTACTATTAAATATCAGTATCCGTTACCCCTGATTTCGGATCTATTCTCTAGAGTTAGAGGTGCTTGCTGGTTTACCAAGCTTGACCTCAGGGTGGCGTATAATCTTATCCGCATTAAGCAGGGGGATGAATGGAAGACGGCGTTTAATACTCCGGAGGGACATTTTGAGTACCTGGTGATGCCTTTTGGGCTCACTAATGCCCCTTCTGTCTTCCAGGGCTTCATGAACGATATTTTCCGAGACTTTGTCGATAAATTTTTGATTATCTATCTGGATGATATTTTGATCTTCTCCAAGGATTGGGATTCTCATGTGAAACATATTCGGACTGTGTTCCGGATCTTGAGGGAGAATTCCCTGTATGTCAAAGGATCGAAATGCCTTTTTGGAGTACAGAGGATTTCATTTTTGGGATTTATTTTGTCTCCGTAAACTATTGAAATGGACCCGGCCAAGGTACAGGCCATTTATGATTGGGTTCAGCCCACTTCTTTGAAGGCCCTCCAGAAGTTTTTGGGTTTTGCTAATTTTTATCGGAAATTTATAGCAAAATTTTCTAGTATTACCAGGCCATTGACTGATCTGACTAAGAAGGGTGCTGATGTGTTGAATTGGTCTCCTGTGGCAGTTGCTTCCTTTCAGGAGCTGAAGCGAAGATTTACCTCCGCCCCGGTTTTGCGGCAACCTGATGTCTCACTCCCATTCCAGGTAGAGGTGGATGCTTCTGAGATTGGTGCAGGAGCTGTTTTGTCCCAAAAGGATCCTGTAACATCTAAAATGAATCCCTGTGCTTTCTTTTCCCGAAAGTTCTCTCCATCTGAACGTAACTATGATGTGGGGAATCGGGAACTGTTGGCCATGAAATGGGCATTTAAGGAGTGGAGACATTGGTTGGAGGGAGCTAAACATCAAGTTGTGGTCCTCACTGACCACAAGAATTTGATTTACCTAGAGTCGGCTAAACGCTTGAACCCTAGACAGGCTAGGTGGGCCTTGTTTTTTACACGTTTTGATTTTGTGGTCTCTTTTCTTCCTGGAACTAAGAATGTCAAGGCAGACGCCCTCTCTAGGAGTTTCTTTGCTGATTCTCCTGTGGTGACCAAGCCTGCTACCATCTTAGGCGAAGGGGTAGTTCTTTCTGCCATCTCGCCCGATTTGAGACTTGCTCTGCAAGAGTTCCAGGAGGACAAGCCTGAGCGTTGTCCCAGTGGAAAGTTGTATGTTCCTGACCAGTGGAAGAAGAGAGTGATGTCTGAAGTTCATTGCTCTGCATTGGCTGGTCATCCAGGTATTTTTGGTACTAGAGATCTGGTGAGTCGCTCTTTTTGGTGGCCCACCTTGTCTCATGATGTCAGGAATTTTGTGCAGTCCTGTGGGACTTGCTCCCGGTCTAAATCTTGTTCTCGCTCTAGTGGGTTGTTGATGCCTTTGCCGGTCCCCAGGAGGCCATGGACCCATATTTCAATGGATTTCATCTCTGATATGCCGGTCTCTCAAAGAATGACTGTTATTTGGGTGATTTGTGATAGGTTCTCTAAGATGGTTCATCTTGTACCACTCCCTAAGTTGCCATCTTCCTCTGAGTTGGTGCCCCTGTTTTTGCAACAGGTGGTTCGCTTACACGGGATTCCTGAGAACATTGTATCTGACAGAGGAGTTCAGTTTGTGTCTAGATTTTGGAGGACTTTCTGTTCCAAGCTGGGAATTCAGTTGTCCTTCTCCTCTGCTTTTCACCCTCAGACCAATGGGCAGACAGAGAGAACAAACCAGACCTTGGAGTTGTATTTGAGATGTTTTATTTCCGCTGATCAGGATGATTAGGCTTCATTTTTGCCCTTGGCCGAATTTGCTTTAAATAATAGAGCTAGTTCTGCCACTTTGATGTCACCTTTTTTTTGTAACTTTGGGTTTCATCCTCGATTTTCTTCAGGGCAGGTGGAGCCTTCTGCCTGCCCAGGTGTTGACACTGTGGTGGAGACAATGCACCAGATCTGGGACGAAGTGGTGGATAACTTATCTCTCTCCCAGGAAAAGGCCCAGCGGTTTTCCAATCGACATAGGACCATTGGTCCCCAGTTTAAGATTGGTGATATGGTGTGATTATCATCAAAAAATATTGCTATGAAGGTGGCTTCTCCTAAGTTTAAGCCTAGATTTATTGGACCTTACAAGATTTTGGAGATTATTAATCCGGTCTCTTTTCGTTTGGCTCTTCCTGTCACATTTAAAATCCATAATGTGTTCCATAAGTCCTTGTTGAAGAGGTTTGTTGAACCAGTTGTTCCTGGGGTGGCACCTCCAGACCCTGTATTGGTTGAAGGTAACATGGAATATGAGGTAGAGAAAATACTGGATTCCCGTCTGGCTAGACGGAGACACCAGTATTTGGTTAAGTGGAAGGGTTATGGTCAGGAGGATAATTCCTGGGTCTCTGCCTCTGATATTCATGCCAAAAGATTGGTGCGTGCATTTCATCGGGCTCACCCTGATCGCACTAGTGGCGTGGTTGAGGGTTCGGGGACCCCTCCTCAAGGGGGAGGTACTGTTGTGAGTTCATTTTCCCCTTCGTCACTGGGGTCTGGTGAACTCCCTATTCTGGTAAAGGAAGGTAATGAGCCTGATTATCAGGCACCTGAGTCTAATGAGGATGACTGGCTGAGTGGAGTCATGGACTGGATATAAGGCTGCCGACGCCCTTCTGCCCTGCGGGTGATTTCTCTGTGGACTTCTAGGACACCAGTCTGATTCCTGCTCCTCTAAAGCTAAGTTTTCTGTTTTGCCTGTTAGCTTTTTGTATTGTTTTCCTTGCTTTTCAGTATTCTGCCATTCCCTGCTGGGGTGAGCTGAATCTCCTTTTGCCTGTAGCTCTGTCTTCAGTATATTCCTGAGTACTGACATAGCTTTTTTGAAGCCTAGCGTCTTCAGGGCCTTTTTCACTGTCAGTCTGTTGGCTCTTATTTTCCTAGGGTTTTTCACGGATTGCAGACAGCAGCCTTCCTGTCCTTTTCTATCTAGTTAGCTTGTGCCCCTCTTTGCTCAGTCTATCTTTCTGTCTGTGTTAGTATTTTCATCTTGCTTCACCGTCATTATATGTTGGAGGCTGCCTATTGCTTTGGGGTCTGCTCTGGGGCAGTTTAGATTTCCACTTTCTTTCTTTAGGCCTATTTAATTCTCCGGCTGTGATCGAGGTGTATAGGGCATCGTAGGAACCCCCCACGGCTACTGCTAGTTGTGTTGATAGGTTCAGGGGTCTGCAATCCGATAGCTGCCAACTTCTCTGGTTTTCTGGACTTAGCTAGCATTTCTGTTTTTGCCTCCTACGGTGACTCAATCATAACACACAGGATAAGATTAGATACACGGCTCAGCAGTCAGTATCACACAGGATAGGATTAGATACACGGCTCAGCAGAAAGTATCACACAGGATAGGATTAGATACACGGCTCAGCAGTCAGTATCACACAGGAGAGGATTAGATACACGGCTCAGCAGACTTTCACACGAGACAGTATTACAGATATGCCCACACTGGTGAAACTTCCAGCCCCCCCCATACACTAGACTATGGGCTGTATAAGTCACTGTCCTCCTCAGACAGCCATAAAAGCTGTAATAAAAGGGAAGGTGTCAGATTACCGGAAATCACTGGGGCTGTGAGTGAGGAGGCGGAGACAGAGCAGAAGAACACAGTAGAGCAGGAAGCACAGGGCTGAGCCTGGAGTAAGCAGGACAGAGGAGCATAGAGGAAAGTCACCCGCACTCACCACTCTCCATCCTCCGGCTCCAGTGAGCGCTTCTCTCCTCTGCTGACCACCTTCTCCATATCTACAGCCTCTCCTCACAACACAGGACCTGTTATGCCACAAGTGGTCCTATGATAGAGGGTAAGTGGAGCTCAGCAGATAGCACTGGGCTACAGTAAAATGGCGCCCAGCCACACCTACAGCAGTGAATGGTGCAACCCACAGGGGCGTGCCCAGTTCACTGCTAATGAGGCTGCAATGTTAAGAGATAGGGTCAGGAACCGACTACTGTCTTCTATGTCCAGGGACGGCCATATTTGCAGACTATGAGTCCTCCACAGATCTGCAAATCAAGATGGCAGCGCCCAGTGGCTACATTAAAACATTATTACAAACAAACCATAAATCCTAGTTAGTACAACATTTGCTGAAAAAACATGTTTTGTTGCTTACTCTTTTTTTGCAAATCATATAAAATTGTGGCACCTTCCCTTTAAGTGATTTGTGAGAGCGTCTCTGATGTTGAATGGTGGGACTTAAAGCTGCAATGCTCCTCTGGGAAATATGCAAAGTGTCTCTTCAGAGAGGAAGAGGACTAGAACTCTAGTACCGCCTCCTCTTCCTCTCTGAAGAGACACTTTGCATACAATGAAGTTCAAAAGTGCATACAGTGCAGTGTTATACAAAAATTCATAAATATCTCAATTGATTGTAATGTGATCAGTTGTACATAATTATAATGTCACATGACTCACCCCATTGTTAATAGCACTGATATCAGATCAATCATGCATGTCAGAAAGACATCATATTTCTATTTGCGCGATTATCGGCGTCTCCAGAGATCAACTGTGCATGTCAGGAAATGAAAGCATTGCTTAGAGCAAAATGAAAGAACTGGAGAGGATCTGCAAGGAGGAAGGGCAGAGGATCTCCAAATCCAGGTGTGATAAACTTGCATCATTCCCAAGAAGACTCATGGCTGTACTAACTCAAAAGGTGCTTCTACTCAATACTGATCAAAGGGTCTGAATACTTATGACCATGTCATATTTAAGTTTTTCTTTTTTAATAAATTAGCAAAAACTTCTACATTTCTGTTTTTTTTCAGTCAAGATAGGGTGCAGAGTGTACATTAATGAGACAAAAATGAACTTTTTTTGAATTTACCAAATGGCTGCAATGAAACAAAGAGTGAAAAATTTAAAGGGGTCTGAATACTTTCTGTACCCACTGTTTGTACCTGTGAAGCCTTGCACCCAACTAATATCCACCTGCCATGCCGTACAATCTGTTTTATGTCCTGTACGAGACCTTGATCAATGCTATGAAGTAAATAGAACATTCTTTAAAAAAATCTGCTTTTATTTGATTACATTCTCTTAACATGAGAAGGGACAGAAGTTCTCACAGCCGACTCTCGACACAGTTGACCTCTAAATCTGACAAAGTGGTTGACGAAAGATACAAAGGGACTTACAAATGATGCATTTATTTATGCGTGCAAAACCAGAGTGAACTGGCTGTACAGAACCCCAAGGTTAAAAGGATACGGTACAATATGACTGCACGCTCAAAACTCACCTGCTGCAATCATTCTGAAAAAGAATGTCCAGTCTTGTGCATATTTTATGTTTGTAAGGGCAAAAATTTTGTCAAAATTATTTTACTAATTAATCTTGAGAGCAGTGAGATCTACAAATCTTCTTACAGAGAGTTTTATACAACTTGCACAAACCTAGGGCAAAAGCAGCACAATAGCAAAAAAATTATTTTGCCTATACAGTGCAACAAAGATTATTACTAAAGAATGACGTATAGGTTTACGTGAATGCTGTATTTTCAGCTGAAGGGCGATTTCTGGGATGTCTGTGATACTGATTACTTGTTTTATTCTTATACTGTAAGGTTTTCATAATGCACACTGTATTTACCATGATTCCCCTAGCTTTGCAGAGATCCTTTGTTTGAAGTGGGTTAGTCTTGTCATTGCTCCACTCTGAGCCCTAATAGCAGCAAGTTATAAATCAGTGTTATTGAACTAATGTCAAATTCTAAGGCCTTCTATTTGATGCAGTTTTGTCCAGTGTCCCCTGCCTCTTCCGTATGATAGGTTTTTGCCCATCAGCTCGTACAAGCAGGAGGCAGGAAAGACATAAAACAGCATCTCATAAATTATACTGCAAATTCTGCACAAAGCCCTTACAGATTGTAGAGACAGACAGTGTCAATCAGGTAATCATTTTGTAGACTGCTCTCTTATAAAAGGTAGATATTTTTCAACAGCATTGAACTCATTAAAAAAAATCAAAAAATCACAAAATGGTATTAAAGGGACCTTGTCCAGCAACTCGTGTTGCCCTAACTGTGGGTTAACCTAAATCAGAGCCTGACTGCACAATCGATTGCAACTAGGTTATTTTTCATTGAAATTCTTGTATACAGTATATGCAGCTCTAGCAAAAATTAAGAGACCACTGCAAAATTTTCAGTTTGTCTGATTTTTCTCTTTATAGGTATATTTTTGAGTAAAATGTAAATTGCTCTTTTATTCTATAAACTACTGACAACATGTCTTCAAATTTCCAAGCACTAAATTTTGTATTTATTTTCAGAAAATGAGAAATGGTCAAAAAATGCAGTGCCTGCAGACCTCAAATAATGCTAAGAAAACAAGTTCATAATCATTTACTGTAGAAACAACAATACTAATGTTTTAACTCAGGAAGAGTTCAGAAATCAATATTTTGTGGAATAACCAGGATTTTTAATCACAGCTTTCATGCGTCTTGGCATGCTTTCCACAAGTCTTTCACACTGCTTTTGGGTGACATTATGCCACTCCTGGTACAAAAATGTAAGCAGTTCTTCTTTGATGGCTTGTGACTAGCCATCATCCTCTTGATTACATTCCAGAGGTTTTCAATGGGTTTCAGGTCTGGAGATTGGGCTGGCCATGACAGGTATTTGATATGATGGTCCTTCATCCACATATTGATTGACCTAGCTGTGTGGCATGGCGCATTGTCCTGCTGGAAAAACCATTCCTCAGAGTTGGGGAACATTGCCTGAGCCGAAGGAATCAACTGTTTTTCCAGGATAACCTTGTATGTGATTTGATTCATACATCCTTGGCAAAAAATAACCTGCCCAATTCCAGCCTTGCTGAAGCATCCCCAAATCATCACTGATCCTCAACCAAACTTCACAGTGGGTGCAAGACACTGTGGCTTGTACGCCTCTCCAGGTCTCCGTCTAACCATTATACGACCAGGTGTTGGGCAAAGCTGGAAATTAGACTATGGTCCAATCCTTATGGTCTTTGACAAGCTTCAGCTTGGCTCTCCTTTGCTTCTCATTTATTAAAGGCTTTTTTCTAGCTTTACATTACTAGAGCCCTGCCTCTAGGAACCTGTTACTAACTGTTCTTGCCGTGCACTTCAACCCAGCTGCCATTTGCCATTTCTTTTGTAGGTCACTTGATGTCATCCTGCAGTTGCAGAGTGACATATTCGAATAAGATGATGATCATCCCAGTCAGGGGAGAGTCATTTTCACCCTCTGCCAGTGTGTAGCTTTGTTGTCCCCAATGTCTGCTGCTTGACCTTGTTTTAATTGACTGCCATCTTAGAAACTTTAAGGATGTAGGCAACATGACGCTCACAGTATCCCTCTGCTAGTAAAGCCAAAATTGAGCCTTTCTTTTCCTCACTCAAGACTTTTCTTTTCAACTCCTTTCTCATGGTTAAAAGTTATTTTTTCATTTCTATTACTTTTGAGATATTACTTGCACTGGTTGTGCCATCCAGCTTGTCATATTGCAAGAGAATTGTGAACACCACAGCAGGGTTTTTTATATTTTCCTTCATTGGTTCAGGTGATCACCTAATCAGAAGCACATTAAGTATAGTGAGGTGCACTCTGGTTGGAATTCAAGTGACGCTAGAATGGAATGGCTGTCAGACATTTAGAGAAGCTGATTTTTAGAAAACTGTGCAGTGGTCTCTAAATTTTTGCCAGAGCTGTATATATACAGTATATATTGTATATATACTGTATATATGTATATATATTGAAATAACGAGGGACCATAGGCAGAGATGTTATTTGTCCATTTTCATCCACAGCCAGCTTTTTCCAGGGCCTCTTCAGGTGATTGTCATGTTTCTTCCATAGTGAGAGACCTGTCAAATACTTGGGATGTCACTGGGACACTGGGAGAACCTGGTCAGTGGCAGCACCAGTCTAATCACATCTCTGCTTATGTTCCCCCTGGATCTAACAACTGTATGTTCTCTGAAATGTTGACGTATTTTCATAGAAAAATAACCTGTGTGAAATCATTAAGCCAGGCTCTAGTTTGGGTGGCATGAATCGCTTGAAAGATTCCCTTTGAAATGTAGATTTACACAGGGAATTTTTGGGCACTAAATGAAAAAAATTTTCATATGTAGGAAAACGTTATAATATGGAAAATATATTTTATTTGGCAGTCTCCTAGAGAATGAATGCGAGACCTCAGCTCTATTCAGAAGGACTCTTCAGAGTTCCACTCTTGGGATCTGTGGTTCTCAGTGGTCGGACCCCTATTTATCAATGTTATGCTAATATTATCGATAGGCATAACTCATTAACTTGGTACAAACCATTTACTCTCTGTAAGTAATTTACTCAATTTAGTCCACTTGTGTCTTGATAAAGAAACCTGTCTGGGTTTGATATGCGTCGGAACGCAACCCTCATATTCTATTCCTGAGTCTAAAGAACCGTTATCCTCAGTAGGGCAGCCCTTAGCAGTGTTTTTACCCTTTCTGCACTTACTCAAATTAATGGCAGTAATTTTAATGGCAATTATCTAGTCAGCATCCCTTCTGGTTGGCCATTTAGTGATTGCGATTTATGACGAGTTGTTCCAGGATGAGAGGTAGTCCCTGAGCAGCTAAAAAATTATTAATCGTTAAACGTAACTTCCTAAGTAATTATTTTCTATCAAATTCTTAATACCTTTATTCCACAAATGTAATCGTTATATCTTAATGCTTGGTGAGCTCCATTCCTGCTGGACATCAGAGCTGCACAATGGAGGGATTCGGTATTTTTCATACACATTTCATCCTCCTCCATTACTTTAATCTGAACAGAGGAGACGTCTGCATCATCAAACCTGACATTAGAAATGAAAGTCTAAATTCTGATCCTTCTCCCAGTCGCGTGTTTCATTATCCCTACGTGTCAGCTTGTCATATAGACTCCATGACAAGTCATGTGGAAGGCGATCCACACCGCTTCCGCCTTATCACGCCTAATTTTTGCCATGTGGTCAGTTATACATGGCTACAGTGACTGACACTGATTACGGACAGTCTTTCAGTCCTATTCAAGTACCTATAAGGAGTTGTCCAGTCTTAGGGTACAAGTTTGCAGTCGTAAGAGTTGTGGACTATATGTATTGGTGTTCCTACCCCTGAAAACACCAATCGTGCTGTATATTATAATGTATTGTATTTTAGCACATAAGGTAGTGACTATAGGATAAGATAGACTTCGGTAAGCATTATAAGCATAATATGTTTATTGTATAATGTTTGCGAAGGAGGTATGCCCAGCCAAATGCTGTAGTGACAGACATAGTTAATGTTTGGGACTAGCCAATAGTGGGAGGGACAAGCCCCAGTAAAAAGGGACTGGTTCCTGATAGTCTATCAAATAGGAAGTACAGTAACCAAGATCAAGTTCAAGTTGCAGTGGGCAAGCATCTATCGTTCGGGTCAGTGGGAGCCTTGCTGGAATCCCTTGAGGACATTCATGCAAAGTCCAGAGCTCAAGGCTCGGTACAGGTACTGCAAAGACTGCCTTATCCTCTGGCGTACTGTGGATAATGGACGTGGAACTGCGTGAAGGGAAGGTAACGGATTCTGGGTGCACTGCAGCACTGGATGGGAAATCCCTGGGGCTGACAGGAATAGTAACTATAGGGATAGTGGGTCGCCCTCCCAGGGCTGTGGGGTACTCGGTACCGGGCCGGTCTCTCAAAGGGGAATGTCACAGCAGCGGTGACCCAGTCCGTGGCCCTGGGCACCCATGTAGAAGGGATTAAGTGATGGATTAAAGTTTATGAGTGAATGATTCGTGACGCCACCTGTGGTTAGGGGGTTAAGCTGACGCTGCCGGCAGATCCTCTGGGACAGATGTGTAAGGCAGCAAGGTGTATTAGCTCCCCACAGGTAGAGCTGTAATCCCAGGGCAGCGAGGGTAGGTGTTGAGGAAGAGGGTGCAGTGTCTGGCACAGGGATGAAGCAGTGCTGACGGGGTTGCAGGAAGAAGGCAAGGACACAACAGGGTGTAGTTTCTTTACCTTTACTTTGCTTGGCAAATACAGTCCAGGGTCCAGATTACAGATGGCACAGGAGCTGGCTAGCCTGGAAGCAACTTAGGAATCTCTCTATGCAGATGGGTTGTGTAGTCTCCTTCCAAGCGCTTACTTTTAGGTACTTTCAGTACTGTGTTACACTGAAGTTCCACTTGCTTATTCTCTTTAGAACTCCCTCGTATGGCAGACAGCTGTAGTGGGTTGCCCTGCCAGGGCCGTGGGGTACTCGGTACCAGGCCGGTATCAGTGGGATGTGTCACAGCAGCAGCGACCCGGTCCGTGGCCCTGGGCGCCCAAATCAATGGCGGTTGCGGTTTGTAGTGTAATAGTTCGTGACACCACCCTTGGTATTCGGCAAGTGGGATGTTAGGCCGACGCTGCATGCAGATCCTCTGGGGCTGGTGGTGTGTTGCAGCATACAGTAGATGGTGTAGCTCCCCACAGGTGAAGCTGTAGCCCCAGGGCAGTGTAGATGTAATGGATGAGGAGAGGCACAGGCGGTATAGGAGCTGGTACCCAGATGTAGTGGTACTGAGGGTGTAGGCGCGATAATGAATGGAGGACACCAGGGTCTGTAGTTCCAATGCTTTACTCACAGTCAGTAGGGCACACAGGTGGCTGCCTCCGTGCTTTGTCCTCCGGGTCAGGGACTCAATCAACCCACAGGCAAGATGGAAGGCTCCTCTCCAACACTCCGCCAACATGTACCTTTCTGAACGCTATTGCGCCTTAAAGTGTGAAGATCTCCTAGAACTAAGTTACGCTGGAGTTCCTCCTTACAGATGTTCCTGTGTTCTCTACTCGTATGGCAGACAGCTGTAGCCTGCTTCAGGGACTCCCTTCTCCTGAGTCCCGGCTCTCTATACAGATGCCGTTGTGCCCCAAGTCTTAGATGGGAGTAGTGCATTTACAGCCAACTACTCCACCGGTGTCTGCTGCAGAACCATAAGTGCCCATACAACCTCAGGGATCGGGCCCCGGCCTTGCGCTGAGAACCTATAGGTTTCTCTTCCAACCCACTTCTCCTCTCTGTTCTCTACTCCTTCGATCCGCACTTGACTCTCTTTCTTATGGATGCTTAGGTTACAGTTCTACGTCTTTCTCCTTTCTCTCCTTTCCCATGCCAGCTGTCTCAGGTCACTGAGGCAGCTGCAGCACTCCTTCCTCCATCCCTTCTTCCAGGAATCCCCACTCCTCTCCGAGTGGCTTCCTTCTCCTAGGGGACTGCTCTCGCAGACTGTCCCCACAGACTGCCCTCTGCAGACTGACCTCCCGTCAGACTGACCTGTAATTCTAAACCTTCCCAGTCTTTTATGTATTCTAACTCCACCCACCTCCCAGCACGTGCAGTGCTCCAAGCAGGGAACCAACAAAGGTGCTCTGCTACTCTCTATTACAGAGCCGCTTGTGGCTGTGCAGAACTACCCTGTGTGTGTGGGATGCGGGTGTTGGAGCGTGGAAAGGAGTTCCCACCTTACCTGGATGGTGGGGCACTACACCTTAGGAGAAGGTGCAGTACCTCTGTGGCGACTGAGCCTCAGGGGCGCCACATACCCCCCCGTTAAACACAGCACGTCCGCGGGCTGCAAGGTAAACAAAATTGACAGTACAGGAACATACAAAAATTTTATATTGCTAAATAAACATTTCTTATACTAAACTTCCAAATATGAGAGGCACTGTATCTTAAACGTTGCAAACAATTCTTAATTAACTATCTAGAATTCTAAGTTCCAAAAGTGCAAAATCTTTTAATACTATGCGTAATTCAGTGCTACTATCTCTTGCTCACTATCACTTCAGTATTCTCTATTAGTACATTTCTTCATTATCTTTCCTTTTTTCACATTGTCTACTTTTCTGTCATCAGCTCAAAGTGACATTCATCATCTACATTTTCAACTCTTTATCCTTTATTCAAATCTCTCTTTTCCCTGTCAAAGCATTTCTTAATTCTATATAAAAGTCATTTACTCTCATAAGACACATCATTAAATACTTCACATTAAAACATCAACAATTCTTGTAAACACTGAACACTGCTCCCAGACGGAATTTCTTGCAGTGTCCCTTGAGGTAGATATCATCTTCGCAAAGTGTCCTTATGTAAAATACCTTATCTTCGCAAAGTGTCCCTATGTAAAACCAAGAGAGGGCACCTAAAGAGGTGCAACTATTTACAATTCCAGTTCTGGATCATACAGCGTCCATGATCTCCTCAGTTCAAATGTAGAAACACTGCCAGTAAAACAGGGCAACACACAAATCTAAACCATGATGCAAACAAAAAGAAGGCACAACGGTGCAAAATACCCTCCTGGGTAACAAGATTGTTAGTGCTGATCTTCTCTTGGGGTTCTGGAAGCTGTACTGGAACTGCTACCAGGGGAAAAGAACGCATTTACAGTCCTCAGATACTCCTCCTCTTGTGGAGTGAAGCCGGTGGCTTTTTGTACCTTGGGTACACTTTGGGCAGTGGGAGGAGTAGATGGTTGCTGTCGAGATGTAGATGCTGCCTGGGGTACCGCAGGGATATTAAAGGGCACCGGGGAAGGAACACAGACTTTCTCCTTCAGGTAAGTTGACAGCAGGGCTTCTGGTATGTGGCGGATGTTTAACGCGTACCAGCCGCGTAGTCCCTCATGCCTGGTATAGGTCACGTACTCCCCTGGCTGTAGGTCTCGCGCTGGGTGTCCCTTCCGGAGGTGGGACTCCACATCCCTCCGGCTAAAGAACAAATCAGAGATCCTCTGGGGGTCGGCGATGAACCCAAACCCCCATTCACGGTTCACATTGAGGATCTGTCCCCATCCAGCCGAGTCCCGGGGACCGTAGTGACCTGCACGGGCCCTCTTTTTCCGGTTCAAATCTGGGCCTAGTACTGCAAGCCGGCGCTGCTCCCTGTCGCGGTGTTCAGCTGCCAATTGCCGGATGGTAGCCTGACACCTAGCCCAGTTCTCCTCATCCTCCTCTTCTTCCCGGGACCGCTCTAGACTGGTCCTGTACAGCGGCGCCACCTCCAGGGGTTCCGGTGTTTCCCTCCGGGGACAGACATCCCGGTCCCAGACCAGATCTAGCACGACCTGGCCAGCCGCTGCGACCGCGGTACACCCCAGGGCCTTCCCAGGTGTCGGGGTATCAGACATATCTGGGGCCTCCGGGCGGTGTGGTCTCTGCTCCGATGCCGGTGGCAGCGGGTGGTGGCTCCGGGTCCGCGGGGGCCTCCGGTGGGACCTGCGCAGCCGCGTCAGGTCCGAGTGGAAGCACGGCCTCAGCTCCCGGGGCCTCCGGTGGCTCCTCCGGGCAGGCCGCGAACAACTGAATGGACAGCGTGGATGTGTAAACCAGTGCTGCCTGAGGTCCGTTGCAGTGGTGGCAAGTGCCGGCGGCGTGGGCACCAAGCTGGGAGGTGCCTGTGGTGTAGGCACCTCCGAGGCGTGCGGCCTGCTCAGCCTCCATAAGGCATCCTGCCTCAGCTGCAGGCGGCGCGTCAGCTGGGCAATTTCGTCCTCCTGGCGGGTCATTTCAGAGAGGCGGTCGGAGCCTTCAGCCATGGCGCCGGGGAGATCCAACTCAACCTCCACGCGCTCTCCAGGCCTCCTTCCCTCTCCTTCCAAAATGGCGTTCTGGCATTCTTCTTCCTGCCTCGGCCCCTTTCCCGCCACTGGCTTCTTCTGCCCCTCCTTCCGGGGGCGGCGTCTTCTTCCAGCGCCTCCATACCAAGCCAGTATACGAACCCCTCGGGGGGTGGGCCATGTCGCTGTCACATAGTAATTCAGGCAGGGGAGGCCCAAGACTCTTCGCGGTCTTTTCCTAGGACCTCCCATCTCTTCACGCCCTTCTTCTCCGCACCAGCGGCCATTTTCAATGTTCATGTCACAGTCTATTAAATTGGGTCTTCTGCACATTTTCAAAAGTTCTAAGTCCAACAAATCTCAGGCACACAGAACCCGATGGCATCGGGTCTCGTCATCCTGTTTGTGACGCGAAGTTGGGTCGCCCTCCCAGGGCCATGGGGTACTCGGTACCGGGCCGGTATCAGTGGGATGTGTCACAGCAGCAGCGACCCGGTCCGTGGCCCTGGGCGCCCAAATCAATGGCGGTTGCGGTTTGTAGTGTAATAGTTCGTGACGCCACCCGTGGTATTCGGCAAGTGGGATGTTAAGCCGACGCTGCATGCAGATCCTCTGGGGCTGGTGGTATGTTGCAGCATAGATGGTGTAGCTCCCCACAGGTGAAGCTGTAGCCCCAGGGCAGTGTAGATGTAATGGATGAGGAGAGACACAGGCGGTATAGGAGCTGGTACCCAGATGTAGTGGTACTGAGGGTGTAGGTGCGATAATGAATGGAGGACACCAGGGTCTGTAATTTCAACGCTTTACTCACAGTCAGTAGGGCACACAGGTGCCTGCCTCCGTGCTGTGTCCTCTGGGTCAGGGACTCAATCAACCCCCAGGCAAGATGGAAGGCTCCTCTCCAACACTCCGCCAACATGTACCTTTCTGAATGTCTCCTCTATTGCGCCTTAAAGTGTGAAGAACTCCTAGCACTAAGTTACGCTGGAGTTCCTCCTTACAGATGTTCCTGTGTTCTCTACTCGTATGGCAGACAGCTGTAGCCTGCTTCAGGGACTCCCTTCTCCTGAGTCCCGGCTCTCTATACAGATGCCGTTGTGCCCCAAGTCTTAGATGGGAGTAATGCATTTACAGCCAACTACTCCACCGGTGTCTGCTGCAGAACCATAAGTGTCCATACAACCTCGGTGATCGGGCCCTGGCCTTGCGCTGAGAACCTATAGGCAGGGTTCCTCTTCCAACCCACTTCTCCTCTCTGTTCTCTACTCCTTCATTCCGTACTTGACTCTCTTTCTTATGGATGCTTAGGTTACAGTTCTACGTATTTCTCCTTTCTCTCCTTTCCCGTGCCAGCTGGCTCAGGTCACTGAGGCAGCTGCAGTACTCCTTCCTCCATCCCTTCTTCCAAGGATCCCCACTCCTCTCTGAATGGCTTCCTTCTCCTAGGGGACTGCTCTCGCAGACTGCCCCCGCAGACTGCCCTCTGCAGACTGACCTCCCGTCAGACTGACCTGTAATTCTAAACCTTCCCAGTCTTTTATGTATTCTAACTCCACCCACCTCCCAGCACGTCCAGTACTCCAAGCAGGGAACCACCAAAGGTGCTCTGCTACTCTCTAAGTACAGAGCCGCTTGTGGCTGTGCAGAACTACCCTGTGTGTGGGATGCGGGTGTTGGAGCGTGGAAAGGAGTTCCCACCTTACCTGGATGGTGGGGCACTACACCTTAGAAGGTGCAGTACCTCTGTGGCGACTGAGCCTCAGGGGCGCCACAGTAGCCTTCCTCTTCTGGCTCACACGTCGCTGTTGTGCCTCCGAGGCTTATGTGGGAATAGAGCATTTACAGCTTCCTATTCCTCCGGTTTCTGTTGCAGGACCATCTGTGTCCGTACAGCCTTGGAGACCGGGCCCCAGATCATGCGCTATAGCTGGGAATGAGCCTGAGCTCTCTGCTCAATCTCCCAGCTCTTCTCCTTCACGTCCACCCACGTTGCCCTCCTCACACGAACTCCCTCAATTCTACCTTCTGGCCCCCAGAGAGTAGCTCCTCCCCCAGATTTGGTTCAGAGCTCCCTCTGCTGACCTGGAATGGAAACTGTGTTGAGTGTTGTGGTTAACTGTTAGAGAAATCCTTTATTGCATCCAAGCATGACATCACACTCCCTAGGAGGAAGGCAATGCCACTGTGGCGACCATACTCCTGGGGGCGCCACAATAGTTCAGGAGGAATGGATAGTAATGCTGAAGACGTACTGTACTAAGAAAACAGGAACTAAGATCTGCATGCTACGATCTGATGAACTTGAACTGTCCACTAAACTTTTGCTTGTTGAAACTGAGTGATCCCTGAGTCATGTGCGACATCTCCTGAAGATAGAGGCCTGGAGAACATGAAGGCCTAGCGCCTACAAGTGAGTGTGATGCACCCTACACCTGGTAGCACATTGGGTCTGAGAAACGATTATCCAGTAAAGTGCTGGGGCGTTATGAAGCAGCAGCTCGTCTATGGGTATTGCCCTCGGTCACTTCACACAGTCACTCTAAATGGCTGCAGATTTGTGAATCCTCATAACGTGCAATGTGTGCACTGTCAGTATCCTTTAGTGTTGATGATTTTCATACATGCTGTTCAATGACCGCCTGCTCTCATCACTGGTACTGGAGAATCCTATCAGAGTGCAGTGCAGGCGATGTGAGGATTCTCAAGTCTACAGTCACGTAGAATGATTGCAGACTTCAGCCCCAAGGCTAGACAATCCTTTTAGCTTTAACGACCAAGCCAATTTTTATTTTTGTGCTTTATTGTTTTCCTCATCTTTTTTTCCAAGAGCCATAATTTTTGTATTTTTCCATAGACATGAGGAATTGTTTTTGGTGTGATGAGTTACAGTTGTGGCCAAAAGTATTGACACCTCTGCAATTCTGTCAGATAATACACAGTTTCTTCCTGAAAATGATTGCAAACACAAATTCTTTGGTATTATTATCTTCATTTAATTTGTCTTAAATAAAAAAACACAAAAAGAATTGTCCTAAAGCCAAACTGGATATAATTCCACACCAAACATAAAAAAGAGGGTGGACAAAAGTATTGGCACTGTTCGAAAAATCATGTGATGCTTCTCTAATTTGTGTAATTAACAGCACCTGTAACTTACCTGTGGCACCTAACAGGTGTTGGCAATAACTAAATCACACTTGCAGCCAGTTGACATGGATTAAAGTTGACTCAACCTCTGTCCTGTGTCCTTGTGTGTACCACATTGAGCATGGAGAAAAGAAAGAAGACCAAAGAACTGTCTGAGGACTTGAGAAACCAAATTGTGAGGAAGCATGAGCAATCTCAAGGCTACAAGTCCATCTCCAAAGACCTGAATGTTCCTGTGTCTACCGTGCGCAGTGTCATCAAGAAGTTTAAAGCCCATGGCACTGTGGCTAACCTCCCTAGATGTGGACGGAAAAGAAAAATTGACAAGAGATTTCAACGCAAGATTGTGCGGATGTTGGATAAAGAACCTCGACTAACATCCAAACAAGTTCAAGCTGCCCTGCAGTCCGAGGGTACAACAGTGTCAACCCGTACTATCCGTCGACATCTGAATGAAAAGTGACTGTATGGTAGGAAACCCAGGAAACCCCACTTCTTACCCCGAGACATAAAAAAGCCAAGCTGGAGATTGCCAAAACTTACCTGAAAAAGCCTAAAACGTTTTGGAAGAATGTTCTCTGGTCAGATGAGACAAAAGCAGAGCTTTTGGACAAAGGCATCAACATAGAGTTTACAGGAGAAAATAAGAGGCATTCAAAGAAAAAAACACGGTCCCTACAGTCAAACATTGCGGAGGTTCCCAGATGTTTTGGGGTTGCTTTGCTGCCTCTGGCACTGGACTGCTTGACCGGGTGCATGGCATTATGAAGTCTGAAGACTACCAACAAATTTTCCAGCACAATGTAAGGCCCAGTGTGAGTAAGCTGGGTCTCCCTCAGAGGTCATGGGTCTTCCAGCAGGACAATGACCCAAAACACACTTCAAAAAGCACTAGAGAATGGTTTGAGAGAAAGCACTGGAGACTTCTAAGGTGGCCAGCAATGAGTCCAGACCTGAATCCCATAGAACACCTGTGGAGAGATCTAAAAATGGCAGTTTGGAGAAGGCACCCTCCAAATATCAGGGACCTGGAGCAGTTTGCCAAAGAAGAATGGTCTAAAATTCCAGCAGAGCATTGTAAGAAACTCATTGATGGTTACCGGAAGCGGTTGGTCGCAGTTATTTTGGCTAAAGGTTGTGCAACCAAGTATTAGGGTGAGGGTGCCAATTCTTTTGTCTGGCCCATTTTTGGAGTTTTGTGTGAAATGATCAATGTTTTGCTTTTTGCTTCATTCTCTTTTGTGTTTTTTCATTTAAGACAAATTAAATGAAGATAATAATACCAAAGAATTTGTGTTTGCAATCATTTTCAGGAAGAAACTGAGTATTATCTGACAGAATTGCAGGGGTGTCAATACTTTTGGCCACAACTGTATAAACATGACTGCCTGAAGAGAACATGCAAATTTCCACAGTCATTGATGATATGGGGCTGAATGTCAAGTAAAGGCACTGGGGAGATGGCTGTCATTGCATCTTCAATAAATGCACAAGTTTCCGTTGATATTTTGGACACTTTTCTTATCCCATCATTTGAAAGGATGTTTGGGGATGATGAAATCATTTTTCAAGATGATAATGCATCCTGCCATAGAGCAAAAACTGTGCAAACATTCCATGAAAAAAGTCACATAAGGTCAATGTCATGGCCTGCAAATAGTCCGGATCGCAATCCAATTGAAAATCTTTGGTGGAAGTTGAAGAAAATGGTCCATGACAAGGCTCCAACCTGCAAAACTGATCTGGCAACAGCAATCAGAGAAAGTTGGAGCCAGATTGATGAAGAGTACTGTTTGACACTCATTAAGTCCATGCCTCAGAGACTGCAAGCTGTTATAAAAGACAGAGGTGGTGCAACAGAATACTAGCGATGTGTTGGAGTGTTTTTTTGTTGGTTTGTTTTTCATGATTCCATAATTTTTTCCCTCAGAATTGAGTGACTCCATAATTTTTCACCTCTGCTTGGTTTAAAAAAGTAACCATTACTGACTACCACATTTTTTGTTCTTGATTTCTTTTAGTGTTTCTTAAAGCCAGAAAGTTGCCATTTGAATTGACTTTAGTTTTGTGCCATGTCTGTGGGTCGCCCTCCCAAGGCTGTGGGGTACTCGGTACCAGGCCGGTGTCAGCGGGATGTGTCACAGCAGCGGTGACCCAGTCCATGGCCCTGGGCGCCCAAGTAATGGGGAATGGAAATGGTGGATTATAGTTAATGGAATAGTTCGTGACGCCACCTGTGGTGCTCGGCAAGGGAGTTGTTAAGCCAACGCTGCATGCAGATCCGCTGGGATTGGTGGTATGGCGCAGCAAAGATGTAAAAGCTCCCCACAGGTGAAGCTGTAGTCCCAGGGCAGTGTAGATGTGGTTGGCACGGGAATGTAGCAGTGCCGGAAGGGTAGGAAGCAGACAAAGACACAGCGGGGTGCAGTTTCTGTACCTTTTACCTGATTACAGATGGTAACGGAGCAGGCTAGCCTGGAAGCAGCTCAGGATTCTCTCTCAGCAGAAGGGCTGTGCAGTCACCTTCCTAGCACCTGTTTGGATGAAGTACTCCTAGTACTGAGTTACACCGGAGTTCTTCCTACTTCTCTTATTGTCTCTTACAACTTCCTCGTATGGCAGACAGCTGTAGCCGTATTCCTCTCTTGGCTCACTCCGTGCTGTTGTGCCTCCAAGTCTTAGGTCCCTACATTTACAGCCTCCTACTCCTCTGGTATCTGTTGCAGGACCGTTAGTATCCGTACAACTGTGGAGACCAGGCTCCAGTTCATGCGCTCTCGCTGTGAGGGAGCTCTCCTTCCGTAGATCAACCTCCAGCTTCTCTCCACACGTCTGCACACGTGGACCTCCTCACACTAACTGACCACTCCTTCCTTTTGGCCTTCAGAGGGCACTCCTCCCCTTAATCCCGGTTCAGACTTCCCCCTGCTGGCCTGGAGTGGAACTGTGTTGCATGCATAGGTTAACTGTGAGAGAGACCCTTCACTGCTTCCAAGCATGACCTCACCCTCCGTGGAGGAAGGCAAAGCCACTGTGGCGGCCATACTCCTGGGGGCGCCACATCTGTGATCTGCTTTTTTTCCTCAAAATTAAAAAACTGAATGAACATTCTCCATAATTTTTGCCAGGGGTTGTATGCAGCATGAGGTAAATCACATAAATTTACAATCAGGTGGTTCATACTTGCAGCCTCCCATTTTAGTCATGTTTGGCTAATAAAAAGGGAACACGCTTCAGTATCCAAAGGCAGATAAGTATTTTGTTCCATGGGTTAATAGAGGTATAAAATAACAAAGCTGGTACTCACTTCCTCTGCATCAGCACGGTCTTTCCGCCACTGCTCTGCTGACTGTTTATAAACTGCAGTGGTGATGTCAATGACTACAATGCACATCACCACTGCAGCCAATCACTAAGCTCAGTGGTCATCTAGTAAGGGATATCACTGCTGCACTGTGACCAGACAGTATAGAGTTTAATGCAAGGTTGTCAATGTGCACATGCCTTTTAGGCTATGGCTACCTGGAGATACTGGTTGCACGATTTAAAACCTGTTTCAAAAAATTTTGCGACTTATTAAGATATTTACATCTGCATTATGGCTGTAAAAGCTTGCCAAGTTATAGACAAATTGCTCACGAGTCGTAGATGATATATATTAAGTGTGTGAGATGTGTGTCGGCCCACCAGGGTGGTATAAATGTGTATACCTGTGTCTGCATCAGTATAATACTGTAACCGTTGTAAATTGGATTGATCATCTGCAGTAATGTTGTTTTTTGGACACAAGATGTCGCTGTTGCTTAAGCAATACTGAAAGACTGTAAGATACCCACAAAATGTCAGAGGTGGAGCTACAATCTGAGGTGATGTAAAACACAGGGAGAGGAAGTGCGGCCATCTTAAGGGCATTCTGCACTTATTGAGAATAGGGAAACTAGCCAGGGGGTGTCACGAGGACCCATCCTGTGTGACACGACCACAGGCCAGTAACTCAGACAACAAGACACGGCACGTGTATCTGTCCTGTGTGACACGACCGCAGGCCGGTAACTAAAACGACAAGACACGGGGGAAGGGAAAACAGTTACAACGGTGGGCCCGGCAATAGGGAACGGGGACGTGGAGACCTCCTGCACTCCCCTGAGTCAGTGTCCTTCACACTCCTAACGTTCCCTATACAGGCTCCTCACCTGTCGCCGAGCCGGAACCTGTCACCCTAGCACACCCTACACCTATCCCTTGCTAGGGAGCTGGGTGGTGCAGGTACTGGCCCCACCGCTGTACTAATACACACCAAGGAAAAATACAAACAGGGAAACACCACTTTGCTTTGCTCTGTTGCTCTTGCTCCCAGCAAGAGTCCACCACCAGAATGCAGCTTTCCTCCTGAATAGCTGCCACCAAGCTCTGTCAGAGCTGCAAGGAAATCCTCTCTGACTCCTTCCACACCAGGACTCTGACTGAGCTGCCAGGAACTCTCTCTCTCATTCCTTCACCAGTCTTGGTTGGAAATGAGCAATATCACCAACAGTGATTGCAACACCTGACACTCTTTTATAGCAGAGCCAGAGCAATCACACCTGCTTTATAATCACATGCACTAAACTAAAGAAACCAGAGTGCAATGACCCTAACGGCCACCGGGGGCAAAACTAGAACTGAAACCACCACAATGCAATGACCCTAATGGCCACCGGGGGCAAAACTATCTTTAAGCACCACAGCTTAAGGAAAAAAAAGAGGTTACTAGTGCATTTTATCTGTCATGATCCAGCATGGATCATGACAGGGGAGAACCCAATAACATCCTCTTGTGGAAGCATCACATCGAGAGCAATAGCAGAGTAGACCTGATCATGTCCGTGACTAGAACCTGTCCAGATGTGAGGAGATTTCTGTCAGGAACGATGATGACTGACTGAAAAGGCTGGGGCCTAGTGTGAGAGGTGTTGTACGCTGCTGAGGAATAAAGTCACAGTCATTAACGGTGCCATTCACCTGCTGGAGGGGCACCGTATCCTTCCATATACACCAATTGTTTGTCCGGAGCAGACCTGAGCAGATAAGAAAACTAAGGCCCACTGTGCCGCCGCAGTGGGTAACAGTGCACGCACCTCACTACATTTTGGAATCAAAGTACTCAAGGTTGAGATAGAGCCTATAATTACTGTAGATAGCTGGGCATACTGACTGTTTCAGGCCACATTTATTGCCAAAATCAGTGTCCGGAACTTCCGTATTTGCTGCCATGTTATCTATTTGTTTCTTAATTAAAAACCCTAATCTACTCCTAGGTGCCGACATGGCACGCAACGGTCTTCAGACCAAACTTGAACTTCTTTTTGTTTGGAATATTATTTGTACGGGATAATTGTTCACCTTCAATAGACTTTGTTTACGGCAAAATAGCCGTCACAGTTGGTTAACTGTAAGGATATTTTCTGTATGGTTGAGGATGGACTATTTCTCTGTGCTCACAAGTCATATCGGGACGGGAGAAGGATATTTGATTAAGGGATAGTAGTAATTGCCTGTAAGATTGTAAACTGTTATGCTGTACCACAGGTGAGCCCATATGTTACCCTCATATAATTGTACAGTTTCCAGGGTGTTAACAGGTAACAGGCAGCCAGTTTTGACAGGCACGCGAGTAGTTAGATTTATAGAAATTGTAATAGAACAGAGCAAATCTTGAAGATTCCTATTCAATTATTATCCACGATTTATAACTTTTCACTTTCTGATTCCTGGAGTAAGTCAGGAATTAAAAAGATTGGTAATATATACAATGGAACTAAATTCCTCACTTTTAGCGAGTTAAAAATAAAATTTAACCTTCCATCTTCTGAATTAATTCCTTATATAATGTTAAAAAACTGTTCAGAAACTATTAGGTAGTAAACCTCTTAACCTAGATATTCTAGTTTTACTACTGTGCAATGTTAAAAATAAAAATATATGGAGCCTAAACAGCATCTATGGAATTTTTAATAAAGATGATGTTGGTTTCAAAACCGTTTACTTAAAGAGGTGGGAATCTGATCTCAATGAATCCTTTCGGGCTGAGAATTGGGACAACGCTATAAAAACCACTTACAAGTCCACTATTTCATTAGCGCTACATGAGTCTTATTTTAAAGTAATTAACAGGTGGTATTATACTCCAATCAGACTAGCACACATAATTCAGGATTATTCCCCAACATGTTGGAGGAAATGCGGCCACCAAGGTAACTTATATCATCTTTTATGGAGTTGTCCGAAGGTAAAACTTCTATGGTCAAAAGTTTCTCATTATATTAATTCAATCACTGAAAATTTTGTGATCATGCCACAAAGAGCTCTTTCTTCCCTGGTCATGGAAATAATTGACCCTCAGGTTAAATTCATCATTATTCACATATTTCTTGTTGTCAAATATAAGCGCTTTGATGGAATAAGTCAGATCTTCCTAAATTTGAAGACATTGTAGAACAAATTCACCAACACAACTTTTTGGAGTGGAGATTCGCTGTAAATAGCACGCTGTACAGCAAAAGAGTCTCAGCCTCCCAGCTGAAAGTCTGTATAATGTTTTGAATGTTTTCTATTTTCTGGTTGATACATCCACTTAACTAAATAAAATTACTATGGAGAGTGAACTGTGTAGGAGACAGTTTTCTCGCCCGTGACTTTGCTGTATCCTGAGGAACCCACCCCGGTACAAGACTTACAAGTGCTGTGGGTGCAAAATCAAATGAAACTTGCAACCAAAAATTCAATAGTTAATGCCATTGACAAAGGGTATACAGTGGGGAAAAAAAGTATTTAGTCAGTCAGCAATAGTGCAAGTTCCACCACTTAAAAAGATGAGAGGCGTCTGTAATTTACATCATAGGTAGACCTCAACTATGGGAGACAAACTGAGAAAAAAAAATCCAGAAAATCACATTGTCTGTTTTTTTTTTCATTTTATTTGCATATTATGGTGGAAAATAAGTATTTGGTCAGAAACAAGCAATCAAGATTTCTGGTTCTCACAGACCTGTAACTTCTTCTTTAAGAGTCTCCTCTTTCCTCCACTCATTACCTGTAGTAATGGCACCTGTTTAAACTTGTTATCAGTATAAAAAGACACCTGTGCACACCCTCAAACAGTCTGACTCCAAACGCCACTATGGTGAAGACCAAAGAGCTGTCAAAGGACACCAGAAACAAAATTGTAGCCCTGCACCAGGCTGGGAAGACTGAATCTGCAATAGCCAACCGGCTTGGAGTGAAGAAATCAACTGTGGGAGCAATAATTAGAAAATGGAAGACATACAAGACCACTGATAATCTCCCTCGATCTGGTGCTCCACGCAAAATCCCACCCCGTGGGGTCAGAATGATCACAAGAACGGTGAGCAAAAATCCCAGAACCACGCGGGGGGACCTAGTGAATGAACTGCAGAGAGCTGGGACCAAGGTAACAAGGCCTACCATAAGTAACACACTACGCCACCATGGACTCAGATCCTGCAGTGCCAGGCGTGTCCCACTGCTTAAGCCTGTACATGTCCGGGCCCGTCTGAAGTTTGCTAGAGAGCATTTGGATGATCCAGAGGAGTTTTGGGAGAATGTCCTATGGTCTGATGAAACCAAACTGGAACTGTTTGGTAGAAACACAACTTGTCGTGTTTGGAGGCAAAAGAATACTGAGTTGCATCCATCAAACACCATACCTACTGTAAAGCATGGTGGTGGAAACATCATGCTTTGGGGCTGTTTCTCTGCAAAGGGGCCAGGACGACTGATCCGGGTACATGAAAGAATGAATGGGGCCATGTATCGTGAGATTTTGAGTGCAAACCTCCTTCCATCAGCAAGGGCATTGAAGATGAAACGTGGCTGGGTCTTTCAACATGACAATGATCCAAAGCACACCGCCAGGGCAACGAAGGAGTGGCTTCGTAAGAAGCATTTCAAGGTCCTGGAGTGGCCTAGCCAGTCTCCAGATCTCAACCCTATAGAAAACCTTTGGAGGGAGTTGAAAGTCCGTGTTGCCAAGCGAAAAGCCAAAAACATCACTGCTCTAGAGGAGATCTGCATGGAGGAATGGGCCAACATACCAACAACAGTGTGTGGCAACCTTGTGAAGACTTACAGAAAACGTTTGACCTCTGTCATTGCCAACAAAGGATATATCACAAAGTATTGAGATGAAATTTTGTTTCTGACCAAATACTTATTTTCCACCACAATATGCAAATAAAATGAAAAAAAAAAACAGACAATGTGATTTTCTGGATTTTTTTTTCTCAGTTTGTCTCCCATAGTTGAGGTCTACCTATGATGTAAATTACAGACGCCTCTCATCTTTTTAAGTGGTGGAACTTGCACTATTGCTGACTGACTAAATACTTTTTTTCCCCACTGTACGTGACTCATGTGAGCTTCCCATGATGACCCAATACCTTCTCCTGTGGCCATAACCTCCCGCATCTAAACCCCGAACCTCAATAAAGATATCAGTCAGTGAGATGGATTAATTGGCCACAGCAGCCAATTATTAACATCAATATACAACAATTAAACAATTACTGGAAAAAGGAGGGGGATGGTCTTAGAAGCCCGAAACCTTTAAACTGCAAGTAACCACAGGTTCCCATTTTTGGCCCCCCAGGTTAAGTCTTACCCCCAGCCGCTATGCACTAGCTCGGGGATAGATAACAACCAACCTGGCCAAAAACCACAAACCCGTTAACGGGCCCAACAATTATGCCTTGCGCGGGATTGTAAATACCCAGTCCACTTGAATTCACCGAGGGGAGTCCAGGACCTCTTGGGGTCCCCCCACCACCAATCCGCCATTTTCCAATTCCACCAACTTCGAGGACCTCCCCGTCTCGCCTTTACTGCTATGACAATCTTCTTATGCACTGAAAGAAAGGGCACAAATATAATACATAATATAACTTACCAGAACTATTAAACTAAGAACTAAACACCTTGTTAACCCAATTACTTTTAAATAATACTAAAGGGAGGGTGGGTGGGAGCTTCTTCACTTGAGCCGGTGAGTACCTAAAATGGTGGTCTTACTAAAATGGCCACCCCCTTTTATACGTCCCCTGTGTCTCAGCAAGAAAAATCCCCCCTCCCTCATCCTTAGCTCCACCTCTCCTCATCCAACTTTAGTTAACCCCATAAGCCCCACCTTTAACATGTCAGCTCCCTTCATTCCCACGTCACCTTGTCATGTCGTCCTCCCGTGAAGGGCCAGTGGCCCCCGTACGGCCTCTCTTGACAAAGGGTATACATGACTCATATGAGCTTCCTGTGATGACCCAATACCTTCCTCTCCTGTGGCCATAACCTCCCGCATCTAAACCCCGAACCCCAATAAAGACATCAGTCAGTGAGCTGGATTAATTGGCCACAGCAGCCATTTATTAACATCAATATACAACAATTAAACAATTACCGGAAAAAGGAGGGGGATGTCCTCGAAGCCCGAAACCTTTAAACTGCAAGTAACCACAAGATCCCATTTTTGGCCCCCCAGGTTGTCTTACCCCCAGCCGCTATGCACCAGCTTGGGGATAGATAACAACCAACCTGGCCAAAAACCACAAACCCGTTAACGGGCCCAACAATTATCCCTTCCGCGGGATTGTAAATACCCAGTCCACTTGAATTCACCGAGGGGAGTCAAGGACCTCTTGGGGTCCCCCACCACCAATTCGCCATTTTCCAATTCCACCAACTTCGAGGATCTCCCCACCCCGCCATGAACATAAATGTTCTGACCCCTTAAACATTTATGTCCCTCAAACCTTCAATACTGTTTCAATACCCTCTTGTATAACCAAACACCACAGATCTGTACCAACCGCGTTCAAATGCACACCATCCGATCTCCAATAACCTCCTTCGCCTGACTCCAAATTCAAGTGCCTCACAACCACCGCACCATTCCTTGCCATGAAACGAGAAACAGCCTTGTTCAGTTTGAGCCGTGCCTTATTCACACCTTCCACCGACCGCGCTCCTTTCCAAACTTTCCGAAAAACAATATCTGACCAGACAACAACAAGCTTTGGGAACATCGCCCACAACCTTAGCTTGTCAAATTTAATGTCCTTTATTAGTTCCCTGCAAGGCCTTTTTCCTAGATCATTCCCCCCAAGTATATCACGACCACATCAGGAACCCGATCCAAACGCACAAAGTGGTGAAATTCAGGTAAGAACAGCCTCCAAATCATCCCCCTTTTTCCGATCCAGCGCAGGGTTACCGATTCCCGCAGGAAACTTAACTGGCGGCCATCCGGACGAACTGCTGCCCTCAACGAAGCCTAGAAAACAAATGAGTGTCCCATTATCCACACCAGCCAAAAAACAATTTCTGTAATAAAAGGAAAAACCAACAACAGCTGTAAGATAATGGCTGTAACCTACCCCGATGCCCTTAAACTAACTCGGGACGAATATAAGACCGAAATCTTTCCGATTCCCATCGCCCAATTCTTTAAACCACTTCTTCCCCTAAGCCTAGCCTTGCTGCCTCAGTTGCAGCCCCAATTCGAAAAGAATGTCCACTGTAGTTCGCCAACGAAACGCCCTATAATTCCAAACAACGCTTGAAGACTGCTGTAAATTGAAAGCGCGACAGAAAAGACCAATCGGCGTGAACGAACAACGTGTCGCCTAAAACCCCACCTCGTCTCATGAAATTGTTCACAGAAATCACTGGACACACAGGAGAACCTTGAACCCGGAACAACACTACCTTGCATCCTTTGCCTGTCACATCAGTCTTAGAAGAGCGAATGAACACTACCACCCTGTCGACAAAAATGTCTACATCTTCAATGCAATAAACCCCCTTTTTTAAACCTGGAAGGGCTGACCAATTCACCCAAGCAAAATGCCCCAAAAAAGGCCAAGGCAAAAGCCGCACGAAACAGATCCACTTCCCATCCTGAAAAGCATACTCCAGATAATTGCTTTTCAATGACCAACAAAACTTCATAGGAAACTGGCCTCCCACCGTCCCTAGACCTCCACCCTTTTTGCCAGCCCTTTACCTTTTGTAGAACTAAAAACGACTTGGTAACATCACAGATCCCTCTGACTTTGAAGCCAAAAGCCAGACCCGCCAGAAACTTGCTAATCTTGGATGTCTACCGACCCGCTTCCCAGCAGTGACCCACTAACAACAAAAGTAAACCCTCATCATCTAATCCTTCCCCAAATGATGCCCTCCAATTTTGCCATGTTAACCAAGCCTGATCATACTGCTTCCATGATCTATCCGACAAAGATTTAGAAAATAGCTCTTTTACAGCCCGAAGGGCAGGTTCCATAACTCCAGTGGAAACTCCGGGCTCGCTGACTCTGCTTGACATCCCGACCACCAAAATTGGTCCCACTGCGAATGAAAAAGAGCATCAGCCACAGGATTGAGAACATCTGTACAAAGCTCAGCCACAATCCACAAATTAAACTTTAAACCTAGAAAAAACATGCGCTGCAATACTTTACCACATCCGGCGTTGCTGCAGATAAAGTGTTTATAGCAGACACCACACTGTCGTGATCACATTGAAAACAAATTTTTCTGTTCCTTATTGCTCCACCCCACAATAATAATGCTGCGACCCTCATGAATAACTGAACCAAGAGACGATTTGACACCAGGCCCAGCTCGAGCCACGCATCAGGCCATTTTAACATTAACCATTTGTTTTGGAAATGCAAACCAAAACCGAACCGTTCAACCACCTTAAATGAAAAAACCCAACGCCTCCGCACTCTTCACCGGTTGAATCCAGATGGATCTTCCATTGTACTCCTCCAAAAAGAGTGACCACACTTTTAAATCCTCCTTCGATTCCTTCTTCAATCTGATAAAATGCAAAGGTGAGTTAACCCCTGACGACGCCAAAGACAACCGACGACAAAAGGGGCGCCCCATCGGCATAATCCTGCAGGCAAAATTCAATTTTCCCAACAATGATTGCAAATCATAGAGAGTTATTTTCCGAGAACCACATGCCTTATTAACCTCCTAAGGTAACGCAATCACTTTGTCATCCAGCAATCTACATTTCATTGCTATGGTATCAATCTCTATACCCAGAAAGGTTAGCAAAGTTACAGGCCCAACTGTCTTTTCTGCTGCTAATGGGACCCCAAATCTCTTTGACATTTTCTCCACAGTCAGCAATAAAATTGAACAATCTGAAGCTTGAGCCGGACCAATAAACAAAAAAATCATCCAAGTAATGTATACACGAACTCAAGCCAGACACTCCTTTTATAACCCACTCCAGAAATGTACTAAATGTCTCAAAATAAGCACACGATAACGAGCAGCCCATTAGCAGACAACGGTCAACAAAAAACCCACCATCCCAAAAACAACCTAACAGATGCATACTATTGGGGTGTACCGGCAACAAGCGAATGGCAGTTTCTATGTCTGTTTTTGCGAGCAAAGCTCCCCTTACGCATGACCGCACCAACACAAAAGCCGCATCAAACGATGTATACGAAACTGAACACAATTGCGGATCTATCCCGTCATTTACCGACGACCCTTTGGGAAAAGACAAATGGTGGATAAGCCTGAATTTATTGGGTTCTTTTTTGGGCACTACCCCCAGCGGCGATACTCTCAGATTGGCGATGGGGGGTGTAACAAAAGGTCCTGCCATTCTCCCTAAAGCCACCTCTTTGTGTATCTTTTCTGAAACTACATGCGGAAATTGAAAAGCCGATTTCAATTTTTTTTTCAATAACTTAACATCATGGTCCACAAATGGAATCTGAAAACCTTGAGCGAAACCGTCCCTTAACAACAAAGCCGCAGCCTTATCGGGATATCTACTTAGATATTCCACCATCTCGTCCAGACGCACTGGCGTCACCCCTTTTTTCAACTGGCTCACCTCCTCTCTGTCTACTCCCTTTAAGACACTTTGTAGAGCCATATGTGCCCCCACATTTCGCTCATAAATGTTTGAATTTACATTTACTCCCGAATCTACAGGCCCCCTCGTTAAAAGCAAAGCACAGTCCCTTCTGGATTGCCGCTAAATGCCCTGACTGCCCTGCACTCCCGGTGCCACCCTGAAAGGACTGCCCGCCCTGACCTACTCTATAAGGAACCATCACTTTTATCCATAATGCTATATCTTTATGCTCCCAACGGATGCTAGGACGAACTGCCTTCCGTTGGCGGAATTGCTGATCATATCTCAGCCAACATTGACCACCATAAACCCTATATGCCTCACCTATTGCGCCCATAAGGCAAAATAGGCCAGAACAGTTTTCCGGTGCTTTTTCCCCAATATACTAGCCAGGGTAGCAAATGCCTGTAGCCAATTCGAGAAAGAACGAGGAATCAAACGATACCTTCTCCTTTCTTCATCTTCCCTCTTAAAATTGTCTCTCCTTGGCCTATCCAGATTAAAACGCTCTAATGGCATCAAAGGAAATATATCGACATACTCACCTTTCCATATCTTTTCCCTCAATTCCTGTTTTAAATGGGATCCCAACGGGCCCTCGAAACATACATATACCTCACCCCTAGCTGTATCATCTAAACGAATCCCCACATCTCTTTCTGTTTCAATACAAACACCTGTGTTCTGAACTGTACGGTCCCAATGGCCCGTTGGTGCACTAACTTCTGACACCCCACCAGCACTAACCGAGGAGGATGAAATGCCTGGCCCTTGGTTAGTATGTATGGGACTACCCCCAAATCCATGAGCTCCACCTAAACCCGTATAATGCCTAACATTCCCCAACCATGCTGCCAATGGTGACACTCCTCCCTGGAGCCCACACGCCCTTGTTAAATCCCTGATATCATGTAATATCAATCCTATGCCCCCACTAACGCCCCCAGGTAACAGTTCCCTATCCAATGGGGATACTAAGCGAGGGTCAAATTAAAATTGACTAACACTCTCACCTGGCTGCCTGGGTGCTGTGTTCCCAGCAGCCGAAGATCCGGCATCCAGACAATTCATTCCTGAATGCCTCCCGAATTGGTCTTCTTCCAGCTCCGCAGCTCCCGGGTCTCCCTGCATCACAGGCCGTAATCCTTCCACCGAGACCATGCTGGCCACCTGTACAGGGACCTCGGGAGCCGCTGGAGCACTGGTGCTGTCTGCGGCGTCCTGCTGCCAACCTCTGGGACATGTAATCCAAGCTGCTAACCGAGGCAGCCAACCGCTGCCCGCTCCCTGCAGCTGCCAATAATAAGCCCCCATCACTCAATTGATGTGCAGAGCCTTCCAGCGCCGCTGCATGCGATGCGCAGATGACAGGGCCAGCCGACTGCCGCCTGTTCCTCTCACCTCGCTGAGGGGCCGCACGGCCCGTCCCCCGCCTCCTTGACTCTCTGGTTCCCCTCTGCCGAGCAGGCCCTGCTGTCTCACAGGCGCCCACCACTCCAGGTCCTGGCACCCTCCGACGTGACCCATCTAAAGAGAGGGAGGCCGACTCCTCCTCCTGATGCAGGCCCCGCCGTCTCGGTGGATTCTTCCCGGCTCCAGGACGGGCTGCAGCCGACCCACGGGCACCGTCAGAAGCCGGAGGGTCCCTAGAGGGGCTCCTTATACGGCGCCGGTCCCTGGGGGTGACATCAAGACTCAAGCGCTCGGGATAATAAAACTAAACTAGGCACTAAACTTAAAGATGTATTTTTTTGTCTTTTAATGTAGTCAAGGCAAAACGTTTCGGCCGCATTTGGCCTTTATCAATTACAAACTGTACAGGCGTGTCAGGGATTCGTGGGAATCCTGTGAATATTTAGTGAGGCACATCTCATTATGGTCACTTTCACAAGAGTATGGGGCGTTAAAAGAGGAAAATCCCCAATGGTAAATAAGCCCGGGGACCTGGATGTGTGCACGTGCCTGGAGAAAGGCACAGCATCCGCTGCTTGTCAACACTACTACAGCACCTTCCTTAGTAGTGCACATGGTTCTCTACTAGTTCAAGCGCTCGGGAGGCCTGGATCTCCTCGCCCGGCGTCCGTCTGATGGAGTGTGAGGTACTCCAGTCACTGCCCCCCAAAGCAGGCCATCCACTGAAGCCTGCAACCACTCCATGCCTTGCGTGTCTGCTGTGCTCCTCAGGCGCTGAAGCAAAGCCATCACTTATGACAGGTACCCTGGGGCGTCTTCACTTGGGCCGGTGAGTACCTAAAATGGTGGCCTTACTAAAATGGCCACCCCCTTTTATACGTCCCCTGTGTCTCAGCCAGAAAAATCCCCCCTCCCTCATCCTTAGCTCCACTTCTCCTCATCCAACTTTAGTTAACCCCATAAGCCCCACCATTTACATGTCAGCTCCCTTCATTCCCACGTCACCTTGTCATGTCTTCCTCCCGTGAAGGGCCAGTGGCCCCCGTACGGCCTTTTTGACTATCAGTAGGTGCAAAGTCTCAATGTGTCAACACCCATTTTCATGTGGGGTGACAAGTGCTGCAATGTAGCCATAACTCTAATCTGGAACTTCTAATTTCATAATTTATAAAAATAGTCAAAGACTGAGATGACTATGAGATTTCTTGTGGCAAAGGAGGCACAAAGGGTTCTTTTGCTTCAAAATAATACACCAGGATTATAAACAGCACATGGTTTAAAGAGGTCCTTTGCTGATTTTTGTTACAGATTTTTCATAACAAAGAAAAGATTTCCTTCTGAAAAACAAGCCCAAAGTATTATCTCTCCCCACTAAACTATACAGCAGACACAGTGCAATCAGGTGGGTAACAACCTCACGGCATTTGCCAAACTCAAACTTGTTGATCCGATGCCAGATAGAGACATGTGATATATTATCTGACAGAACACGTTTCCTCCATAGTCTAATGGTGGCAGCTTTTCACCACTACATCTGACACTCAACATTGTGCTTGGTGATGTAAGGCTGCATGCAACTAGTCGCCCAGTGGGGGTGCAGTATTTGTGCAGATGTTAATACCAGAGGAAGTCTGGACTCTGCAGTTATGGAATCAGCAGAACGTAGGTGACTTTTCTGCTGTCTGCTATTCAGTCCCTGTCTCCACTTCATGGCTCAGTTGCTGCGCTTCCTTCCACTTCTCAATAATATCCCTCACAGGTGATGGGGGAAAATTTAGGAGGTGTAAGGAGGATAATGGCCTCGTAATCAATGAAGGTATGTGTCACAAGAGATGGCTGCTCTCTGTGATGTAACCCAGAGTATTTTCTTTAGTGCACATAAGCACTAAGATGTCATTTAGTGCACCTGGGTCCTGGTTGCGGGTAACTATGAGTGATGGGCGGGTCTGGTTACCCACATACCTCACCTGTGGGGTGTGGTTACAGTGTATGTAATGGAGTCTGTTATTTGGCAAAGTGTCTGTAGCTGGAGGTGTGGAGACCTCCATTGTCTCTGTGCAGAGAGGGAGAAGTCTTCCTGTGTATGTGGCTCCAGACTGAGCCTGAATGCTGGACATTACCCCAGCCTGTGTGCCCACAGGCCTGAGGGAGCAGAATCCTGCCAGGACCTGTGTGAGGTCAGGGTCATGTGTCCTGACTATGTGTGTTAGTGGCTGCTGGTGTCTTGGGAGAGCAGGAACTCCCACATAGCTCTCGAAGGAGCTAGAGGACTGTGCTATGGACACTGATGCTTTGTTTTGCCTGCTCTAAAGGCTGTTTTCCTGTTTGTTAGTGCTTCCGGGTTTATGAAGCAAATAAACCCATATGGACTTTGAAAGGAACGGGCCTCCTGTCTTCCTCCTATTGCACCTGAGTGAGTACAATCCCTACAGAAGATAGAAATGCCATCAGCTCACTTATTACAATGGTGTCATCCTATTGATAATAGGATTCAACATCTTTTTAGAACAAGCCATTTTTAGTAAATCAGATGGCATGGTGGGGTCCTGGATCTTACACATCGAGGGCAATGGAAATAAAGAAAAATCTGAGTTCAGTGATTAACAGGTATGGCCCAATACGTTTGTCCAAATAGTGTGTGTGCGAAGGATGGATTGTGGAATGGATGGATGGATGGATGAATGTATAGGTGGATGGATAGATAAAGAGATAGATGGATAGGTACAGTGATAGATACCCTAATAAATGACAAATCTATATCCCATGTATTATAAATACATAATATCTGTATTTTGTGAGCTGAGACGAAAGCAAACAACATTTATATTCTTCTTACGCCCCCACCTGTGAGCTTCTAGGCCACTGAAACCTTTCAGAACCCACTTCTCAGAGTAAATAAAAAATAACCCGGAGGACTTTTTTTCGCCTTCACATCGTGATGACAAGAAGGAAAAACACATTTTGATTTTGATTTACTTGTATCCTCTATTTTATTACATTTCTTGTGATGTGAATGTCCTGATGTGACCCCCCCCACGAGCCGCCACGTAACTGAGTTTCTATATTTTTTCTTTATTTTCTTCTGATCAAGCGCTGTCTTCACACAGATCACCTTTTTCTATAAGGAATACGACACATCCAGGCTTAACAACACATAAGAGGCCCATCGCACTTGTGATGTGAGGAAGGATTTTTTGTTGTTTTGGTTTTTTTTTTTCCGAGACGGCATGAAGTAAGGCAACTGCATGAAAGATAGGAATTCACAAAGTAACCACCAGCGAGACGCACAACTGTACGACACAACTCAGATAAATTACTGCCTGGGGTACAATGGAAATAAAATGCCTTTTAATGGACTGCAGAGGCTGCCGACTAGTGGAGTCTCATGGGGGCTTTAGGGAATAAAAATGCTGGGGGGGTTTTTCCCCAAATATTTGTTGCAATAGTTCTAATAAAAAAATCACTATAAAAAAAAAAAGAGAGAAAATTATTGGGTAAAAGATTCTGTAAAGAAGATGTTGGCATGAGGGAATTCTATAAGTGGAGAAAAAAAGGCAAGACACGACACTCGGAGGAGACCCTGAGGCACAATGTAGAATCAATTTGCAGTAAATAATGGTGTCTTGTTACCGAGAAATAATAAAGATGTTGAGGAAAGATGGAGGTTGTTATGTTATTTCAGGTAATGTTTATATATAGAATAATAGTGAAAAAAGCAAAGGTAACTGAACACTTAAATGGGATCCAGCACTAGGTTTTACAGCTAATCTGAGAAAAGCAGCATAATGGAGAGGCAGAGACCCTGATTCCAATGAAGTGTCACTTATTGGGCTGTTTGCTGTAGTTTTAATAAAATCACTGTTGTATCTGTAGAAGATTATCACTAGAGGACTAGTTACCTGCTGCCATGTACTCCTCCATAATCTTGAGCTCTGTTTAACCATGCCCTCACCACTGATTGGCAGCTTTTTGCCTATGCACAGTGTAAGCAGAAAGTTGCCAATTAGTGTTGTGGGTGGGTTATACAGAGCTCAGCATTCAGAGAACTGCTAGAACTGCAGCCGTTTTATCAAAACTGCGGCAAGCACCCTAGTAAGTGGCAGATCACAGGAATCTCTGTAAATCTGTGCCCTTACATCATGCTGCTCTCAGATTGTTTAGCAAAAACCTGGTGACAGACTCCATTTAAGGGGTCATTTCCTCTACAATGGCAAGATCTACACAAATATTATTCCACCAATGAATGGCAGGAGATTTCAGCTCTGAAGTATGCAGAATTGTTAATGCAGCTCTGAGGAATAATAGATTTTGTAACTCTGGACTAGTCCAAGATAAGTAATATATTTATTTGTAAAGTCACTTAAAGGGATATTTTCAAGTTGTCTCTTTACAGCTCATATCTCTGCAGTTTGCTTACAGTTGCGTTACATCCTGGTTGCTTGCGGGGACGGGTGCTCATTGTGTGAAGGTTTCTTTGACTAGCTTTATTATGTTGCTACACATTAATGGTATGTCAGTGATTGTGTCTACTCTGCTATCACTATATTCACGTATAGAAATAAAAGGGAATTTGATCAACCACACAGCTCAGGAAAGCGAGAGCAGTTATTAGGAAAGATTCTGGCCTGGGTCCATGGATTGTGATCTACAGGACTGATAAGAGCACTGTCAGGAACTGAGAGGGAGTGGGAGGGTGGTGAGTAGCTAACTGCTGTATAGAAATCAGTGGGCAAGAGAGAGGTGGCTGGTATGTCAGGAGTTAATTCATTTCCTGGAATGTAACTATTGAGTACATTTGGCCTGGCTCTTGTGGCCAGGCTCTTGTGGCCAAGCTCCATGGAAACAAGCTTACACTATGTAAGATAAAAACTGTCATTGCAGTGGAATTACAGCAGATAGAAAAAGCAAGTCAATTGCAAACTTGCTTACTTTCATGTTGTTTACCGAATTTAAGAAATTTCGTAACATGAGAGTATCCACTTAACACTTTTGCTACTGATAAACTTCATAGAGAATAGGAAAATGCCTCTGCATCATCTGAGGCGCGCCGGAGCACTAAAGCTGGCTAGATCCAGTGATCCACTCCAAAGTGTCCCGGGAGTATTTTTTCAATGCTACACCAGGCCTTATATTGCTTGTGCTATTCTGAGCTGCCTGCATAGCCTAAATGAGCTACCATTGCCAGCAATGGTTCCAGACTTGATCGCGCTCATCTGGGAAGTAATTGGCCGGCAATTGCAAAGTAGCTGCCAGTAGCGAATCTTGATTTGTCGAAGTGCACTCAGCACCACAGAACCTTCCTCAGACAACCATTAAAGATTCAGCCCTCCTAAACTGTTGATATGGGCACAAAGGTCATAGAAAGTTGAATAAAATGATACCTTAATATCTGTGATCCGAGGTCTAATTCCAGGGAAATCCACATTTTTATTAGTATGTAAGTGAGCTAAAAATTTGTAGGCCGGTCTAAAAATTCCCCAAATTTGTAGGCTGGTCACATTATTATTTTTTTTAAGTACATAATATGGTGAGTTTCATGACAATAAAAACAACAACTTTGTTCCGCAATTTCGCCCAAAAAAATGTTTTACCTCTTCAATACTAACAAGGTTGACTCTGCTCTTTCCGCATAATAAAAAAACACAAAAATTGAGCTTGGTTTAAATTGGTATACATGCAGCACGTAATTGCATGTTCACAATGGTTATAAGGCATGAAATCCTACAAGAGATAAAATGAGCAAAAACCCTGCTGTAACTAAATAAGTTAAAAGCAAAAGTGCATTTAAATAACACAGGTTTTCAGTAACAGTTTTTGATCAAAAATAGCATAAAAGCCGTAACATCATCCTCCACTAATTTGTACAAAGCCAATTACCTCCCCCTACTAGCAGATATTGAGAATGAGATGAGCAGACTCCAGAAATTTGAAGTCTGCTGGGTGGGTCGTATTGCACTGTTTAAGATGTTATTACTGCTCAAAATGTTATATTTATTTCGCACGGTGCTGATATCACCTCCAAAGGTGTTTTTTCAACGTTCTCATAAGCTTCTGAACGCCTCCATATGGGGAGGAGAGCAGCTTCGGTTGTCGAGACATTTGTTGCAATGCGCAAAGCCAGTGGGGGGGTGGGACTCCCTAATGTGAACGATTACTATATAGCAACTCAACTCAGCCGGTTGAAGAACTGGTGGAATCGCGACCCCCCAAGTAGGTGGTCCCAAATAGAGGCACATTTTGCACCCTCACATGATCTCAGGGCGGTGCTATGGGCAGCTCTGGTTGACCCACGGAACCTGGTGGACCCTTCTTCCACTGACTAAGCACTCCCTGCCTACCTGTCTAATTGGCTTCAAGTTCACTCCTCCACTCAGACACACATCCCTGCATTGCCTCTCGAGGTACCTTTAGAACTTCTGGAGGTGTTATCAGAGGACCTTGACCTGTACCATTGGAAGATAGGCGGGATCACGGTATTAAGCGATATAGTTGAAGATCGCACTCTTTTACCTTTTGCCCAGTTGAAAAACAGGTTTGGCTTGACCTTTAAAGACCATTTCTCATATCTCCGGGTACAATACATTTTAAAGAAATATCTAAACTTCCCATATAGGGTTAATAGTGATATTATTAGGACCCTCTCATCTTCCTCATCCCTAGATATGGGCTTGAGACCCCTTTATGATTCCTTGGGACATAAGAGCAGATTTGTAAAATCTATACAGTACACTTCATATCTTGGGAAAAAGACCTCGGTAAAGCCATACCTGACAAGGACTGGTTAAGAGCAATTAAATTGGCAGAACGGACGTTTAGATGTGTGTCCCACTTTGAATCACACTTGAAGCTGATGCTCCGCTGGTATTTTACTCCCGTGAAGCTCCATTCCATTTTTCCCAACACCTCACACCTATGTTGGCGAAACTGTAATCAGGTGGGTCCTTATATCATATATTTTGGGATTGTGCACTTATAACTTCTTTGTGGGATCACGTCTTTAGACTTATTTCACTTGTAGTGGGACAGATCGTCCAGCCGTCTCCCGAGGTGGCGCTCCTCCTCTTAAACATACATGCTTTCCCCCCGTCCTCTAGAGTGGTAACGGCTCATATTGTGTTAACGACAAGACTCCTATTAGCTAAACAGTGGAAAAAAGATGTTATTCCTAAGAAAGAGGCCATAGCTCAAGCAGTTAATACCACGTTTATTTTTGGAAAAATGCTAGCCCACAAAAATAACGCCTTACAGAAGTTCACCAGGGATTGGCAGGCTTGGGAAGCCACACAGTTAGTGAGTCACAGTTGAACCAGTCAAATAAAGGTTGGGGGAGGGCTCTGTGTGGGAGAGGGTTAAGACCGGAGTTCTTTGTTTATACTGCAATGGTTGCATAATTACACATTTATGTTACTTTGACCTGTGTTGTACATTTGTGATAATGTTGTATTATAGTATTCTCAATAAAAACGAATTTAAAAAAAAAAAAAATAGCATAAAAGCCATTGAGTCTTTCCGCACAATGTTGAGAATGAAATATAGTCCCAAACGGACCGACAAAATAGTGTAAAGAGGGTTTTTTTTTATTTTTATTTAATTAATGAGAGACCTCTTTTAACCTTTAGCTCAGCTTTCAGTCTCGGATCAATAATCATTTCCATTCCATTACATCATTGTGAACTTCCGAATGTTGTGATGAAAAGTTGTAATTTTTATGGCCTAATAAATCTGTCAGGTTTCTCGCAGGACGGATGGTGTAAAACTGTTCATGTAAAACATTTGCTTGTCTCTTATTACCGTACTTGTTGGAAGTTTTATATACAAAAGTGGAAGAAATATATTTTTATGGCTTCCATAACTGTCTTCTGCCTGATTCATGGCCATTCCCAGAAAGATATATCACGAGGATAACATATCTATACTGCCCTGTCCTCTGGCTGGATTGGGGTCCTCCAAACTCTAACAGTCACTGGTAAGAGGGGTAGCGGGAAACAGGTTTTCAACCCACTTCCAATTACATGGTATGGTTGACAAAGAAACCTGAAGCAAAACTGAATGGAGAGAAAATGGATATAATTCAATTTAAAAATCTTGTTTCCCGTTATTGATCTACAAGGATGTAAAAATTTCGGAGTAATCTGGGGGAAAGGAATAGCTTAGGGCACCTTAGGACTGGGGTGTCTGGGCCCACAGGAGAAATTGACCCTAGGGGCCCACCCTACAGCTTTATACAAAGACCTGTTAGATGTCATACCTGTTATAGTGGAGTGTTTCAGACTGAAGAACGGTGGGCCCACCAGAGGATTTTATTCTGAGGGCCCACCTTTCTCCCCCACTCAAAAGCCCCATACCAGCTGCAAGGTTTGCGCTATGAACTTTCCTTAAGAGAAGCCATGGCCCACAGGAGGATTCTCCGGTTCTCTCGTGGGCCAGTCCAACCCTGCACCCTGCCTTAATTCGAGGGATTGAGTAAGGGCCTACAGTCCCTTGTCACTTGGTAGAACCAATTTACAGTCACTTTTGCTAAAAAAAAATCAGATTTCCTTCTCAATAGGCCATCATCCTATTTAGCTGGAGTTAAAATATCATCAGGACAACCTCTATCAGTCCCTAATACCAGGTCTGTAACCTTACAATAGCCATGCACCTCAATTAAACTTTCATTCTGTGATACGCCATGTTATGTGAATACAAATTATCCAAGCATAGAAAATTGTGGCTTTGAAGTGTCTAGATTACATTTTCATTTCCTTGCTGCTTCTGTCTAAAAAAAAAAATTGTAGAACCCTGTAATTAGAAGAAGTGACCTGAACCTTTCCATGAATAAAATATAAATCGGGCTTTGGCATGTTCCTCATCATCACGTTCTCTATTTCTAGGGCAGAATTCTTATAAAATGTTACCGAATGACACAAAATCCTTCTTTTTAATGAAACCTACTGGAATACCTGGCCCTCATGCTGAAGTCACGAATTCATCTCTGCAACTGCTGTCAGTCACTGGTCGCTTTCCTATCACTACTGGAAGTTTTTCTGCATTTTCCGTGTTGTTCTCTAATCCTCCGAGGTAGATCTCCGCAGCCTGCAAGCAACCGGCTCTGATGTTTTTCAATTTAGAACTTATTGCTTTTGCAAGGATCTCTGACTGGAATACATAATCTCCCTTTAAGGTTTTATAGAGTGGCCATCTATCGTTTTAATTCAATGTACCCATGATTAATTTTTCATTGCCTTTCTATTGAGTATTGTTTTCCATAAGCTAATAGGAGGATTAAATAAACTTGGGGTAATGAAAATGTTTATTTATGTGATAATGTTCTGTTGCTATTTTTTTTAACTATTGCAGGATTTCCATGCTGACCTGCTTGGGCTATGTAGATTGAACGGTTTCTCAATGTGCCAACAAATTAATTTATGCTTATGTATATGATTCCCAGAATACTGTCAGACATGCTCGAAATGGAATTCTACCAGTGGCTGGCAGGAAAATTTCAACCAAGGGGTCTAGTCACAAAATTTGGCTATCCTAAACCTATTTAACTCTGGCTGCTGCGAAAAGGCAACTGAGGTTGGTTTAACGTTGAGATCCCACACGCATGCATAATCCCTGATACCTAAAAGAGCTTTCAGTGGAAACGTATTCCATGGATATTGTAACGAATGGAAGCGGAGGCAGAGATGGTGAAGTTCACATTCGTTTTTATTTTTTAAGTGGAACCTCGGGACCACGGTCCGGTGGGCTCCGAAGGGGGCGTGACTAGTGAGCCCCGGGTACCCGTAGTAAAGCCACACAGGCAAGGCCAGAATGGAATACCCGGAGGACACAGGTGCTACCTACAGTTAGACCCCGAACACGTGGCAGCTGTCCTAGCGGGACCAAAAGGGATAACAAAAGTTACAGCAGAGTCTGTAATGCGCTAGGTCATGGATCCGGTTACTTGGTAAGGAGTCGGTTCCAGTGACCTTCACACAACGGGTTAGCTTAGGCCCAGATGGTTGCTGATATAACCAGGTAACACAGGATACTGATATGCTGTGGAATCAGAGAGCATTAGACAATGCACAGAGACTGCAGATGCAGCGCAGACAGGTTAGCATGAGAACCGGATGTAGCAATGATAGATACTCGTTGCTCCGGCACTCTCCATATGGAGGAGAGGCCAGAAATAGCAGCCAGTGAGCTGCCATTGGTTAATTGTATTTTTTGAATAATGCGCGCCGCCCCTTTAAGAAGGCAAGAGAGCGGGCGGGCGGGCCCTAATAGTCTTAGCTACAGATCTCCTCACAGGGCGCCAGGAGGAGGAGGCAAGAGGGAGGACAGAATGCTGAGCAGCAGCATGAGATCCAGAGGAGGCCGGCTGCTGCCTATGCGAGGCTCGAGGTGAGTGCCCAGAACGGAGAGCAGCAGCAGGCCTGGTAGCAGAGCCAGGACGGGGGCCAGGTGTAACAGCGACAGACCTGGGCACAGCGCCAGGACGGGGACCGGGTGTAACAGATATAATATGGTAACTAAACCATGCTTAATAGATACATACAGAATCCAAAACAAGTTTACTACATAGATACAGTAACCAAATCAAGCTTACTACACACATACAGTAATGAAAACAAGCATCATATAAAGATACTGTAAGCAAATCAAGCTTACTACATAGATTCAGTACCAGAACCAAGCATACTACATAGATACAGTAAACAAACTAAGCTTACTACATAGATACAGTGACCGAATCAAGCTTACTACATATAGTACCTAAACAAAGCTTACTACATAAATACAGTAGCCAAACCAAGTTTACTACATACAGTTACCGAACCAAGCTTACTACATAGGTACAGTAACCAAAACAAGCTTGCTACATATACGGAAGCAAATACAAGTTTATTACATAAATCCAACTGAACCAAGCATGCTACTCAAAATAAAGTAATCAAACCAATATTATTAAATACAGTTAGGTCCATATATATTTGGACAGAGACAACATTTTTCTAATTTTGGTTCTAGACATTACCACAATGAATTTTAAACAAAACAATTCAGATGCAGTTGAAGTTCAGACTTTCAGCTTTCATTTGAGGGTATCCACATTAAAATTATCACAGCAAAACCTTCCAAATGCAAGCACCACGCCTCAAATCAACTCCAGGCCTTTTATCTGCTTAATTGAGAAAGACATAACAAAGGGATTGCCCCCACCTGTCCATGAAATAGCCTTGGAGTCAATTGTCCAATTACTTTTGGTCCCTTTAAAAACAGGGTGGCACGTGTTAAGGAGCTGAAACTCCTAAACCCTTCATCCAATTTTAATGTGGATACCCTCAAATGAAAGCTGAAAGTCTGAACTTCAACTGCATCTGAATTGGGTTTTTTTAAATTCATTGTGGTAATGTCTAGAACCAAAATTAGAAAAATGTTGTCTCTGTCCAAATATATATGGACCTAACTGTAGATAAGGAACACAACCAAGCTTACTATATAGCTACAGTAATCAAACCAAGATTACTACATAGATACAGTAACCAAACCAAGTCTCTTACATGGATACTGGAACATAATCATGTTTACTACATAGATACAGAAACCAAACCAAGCATGCTATATACATACAAGAACAGAACTGAGTTTATTACATGCAGTGGATATAAAACATGTACACACCACTGTTAAAATGCCAGGTTTTTGTCATATAAATATTGAATTTATGACCATATTAGTCTTTTTGGGTAGGAGTCTATAAGTGTGGTCCATCTAAAATTGGCAATCTCTGCCCACTCTTCCTTGCAGTAGCTCCAAATCTGTCGGACTGCAAGAGAATATCCTGTGTACAGCGGCCTCTTCAGGTCAATCCATAGATTTTCATATGGAATCAGGTCTAGGCTCGTGCTGGGCCATACCAAAACTCTGTAGTTGATTTTTGGCAATGCCATTCTTTTGTTGTTTTGAAGGTATGCTTACAGTTGTCATGCTAAAAGATATAATTCCTTTTCTTTAGCTTTTTATCAGGGGCCCGAAGGTTTTGCGCAAAATTGACTGTTTGGTACTGTTCTGAATCCCTGAACCTTAACTAAAGCCCTAGTCCTAGCTGCTTAAAAACAGCACAAAAGTATAATGCTGCCTGCATCATGCTTCACTGTGCGTCTGGTATTCTTTTGGTGATGCATAATAATGGCTAAAAGTACAACTTGGTCTCAACAGACCATAACCCATTTTCCCACATGCTTTTGTCAGACTTGAAGTAGGATTTGGCAAAAAAAACAAAATAGCCGGTCTTGAAAGTCAGAAAAGGCTTCTGTCTTGGTACCCAACTCCACAGGCCAGACATGAACAATACTGGAAATTGCTGTCACATGCAGTACACAACCAGTAATTGCAAGACATTCCTGCAGCTCCTTTAATGTTGCTTGTACCTCTTTTGGCAGTCTTCTGGACCAATGTTCTTCTTGTATTTTTATCAGTTTTTGAGAAATCTCCAATTCTAGGCAATGTCTCTGTTGTGGCAAATTTAAGCCACTTCTTGATGACCATCTTCACAAGAATGCCAGAAGAATGACACAGCAAAGAGTTAGAATAAAAGACACTCCAGAGTTGGTACTAAAACATACAGGTCAGTATGGTGACATGTTCTCTTTAAGCCATGGAGAGAATCAGATGCTGAAAAACCCTTCTTTTAGTTTTACAATACAGAGAACTGATTTTTTTAAATTTTTTTTATTCTTTTTTTTTTTAAGATTAATATACTTTTGATTATAGGAGTGCAGTCTAGCTTTTCTCTAATTTTTACAAGTTTATGGGTAGCAGATTCTATATTTCTTTAGACAGCTTTTGATGTACAGTAAAGTAAGATCATTTTACTTCATAGTAAAAGGTTCACTTTAATGTGCCAGCCCTCTCCCATATTTTTAAGCTTTCATCTAAAGATCTGAGAAACTAATGATACGATAGTTTTTTATATTTTAAATGAGACATAGGAATTTCGGAGCCTGAGACATGTCACAGATATTAACATATTTCTACTGTAAGCAACTTGCCTGAAGGGAAATGTTTTAGAAGAAAATTACAAATTATTTACCTTTTTTACATTTTTATTATAAAAATATACTTTTTTTTGGAGATTTTTGTTCCATTTTATGTAAATATTGTGAAATATTTAAAGGGGTTTTCCACTTTCAGGACAGTGAAGCCCAAACACTCTAAAATAACAAACAGAGCAGGTACTGCTCCTCCATGTCGCTTCAGTCCAGCGCTGCCTTCACGTTGCTGCTCGGATCTTGGTAGTTTGACTGCAGTGGTGACATCGTGTCGACAGCAGGCATCACTGCCTCAGCCTACCATTGAGCTTGACTGCTCTTGTCATCTACCTGCGGCACACAGCGGAGATGTGAGCTGCCGTCGTGACTGCAGCCAAAACACAGGGACCCGAGCAGGAAGCCAGCACTTGACCCGGGGAGGTGAGTACCTGTTCAGTTTGCTATATTAGGTATTTTAGAACATTTGGGGTCCACTTTCTTGAAAGTTTTCACATTGACTACTAGCGCACATGCAAGTGGCTGACCCTGATCTCTGTACGTCATTTTCCAGCTTTACTGTATAGACTTGGACAGAGTCAACAGAGTCGTCCAGTAGAGTATCTATAGTTGATGCAAAGACCAAAAGACCTTCCTTTTGCCAAATAAAAAAAAAATACTTGTGGAATAGACAGCAATGCTTTTTGTCACAAAGTGACATTGACATTTATAAATGGTGCCACTGGTGGCAATTATTTATGAGGCACCACAATTTGTAATCAATGACTAGCAAGAGTTTTCTTGTTGATCTCCTTCTTTGTTACAACTTATCAGTTAAACAACTGAATCATTGGCCACTGTAAGTAGGCTTTTAATGCGATCTTATTCAGGCAAAATGCCAAGGGCATTGTTGTAAATACAGCCCTAATAATTGGGTGAATTCAGGGGAGACAGCCCTGAGCCCTGCACAGGATGAGAATACACCTACAGCCTGGATCGTGCTGCTTGCAAATGCGGTTAATCTTTTTTTTGTATGTTTGACGGTGAGCACATCTGTAGTGCTGCTCTGCCAAATTTACTTTATCAGCTGAGACCCAGATATGTCTGATTTGCTTTTGGCTGTTAGATTGTCAGTAAAACTACCTTGATGAGAGGTGACTATTGGAAGACCCAAACTGCTTGTTAAGGTAAAGGAACAAGGCAAATCATTAAACGAGAAATAACACAGGGGGTCTACTACATCACCTGCCTAAACAAAAAATGAATTCTTCCTGTCTTGATAATGGAGCTCATCAACCTGATAGCCTCCTTTCCTGCAAAAATCATTGGTAGAAATCATTGCTTCTTTAAGCCTCTCTATATAATAAAAGCAATAACAACTGATTAAATAATATTTTTTTCGAAAATGGATCACCAGGACCCTCACTAATAACACTTTTTTTCACTTAGTCACGACCTGCTGATTTAGCTGGGTGATTGTTACACACCTGTCCCTGGTATTGTGGTCTCCGCTTCCTTTCCTTGAATCTGCTGCCCTCTGTTGTGCTCCACATCATGTTTTGTAAGTTGCCCACCAGTTTAAGGCCCATTGACACACACCTGTGTCTTGGGATTGAGACTCCTAGTCCTATGCTAGGTGTGCTCCACCATCCGTGCTGTCTGTGTTTTATGTTTGTTCTGCTGGGTTCCACTTCATCCGTCCTTCTGCTCCTGAGTTTCCTGATGAGACTTTATAGTCCTTGTTGCCAGGTGTCTTCCTGCTTGCTGCATTGATGCCTGGGCTCCGTGTGTCAATCCAGACCTAAGGATTAGAGGATCCACCTCACCTGTTGAGCCCTAGCAGTAATGATACAGCCTTCTATACATATCTCCTGTAGTAGATATATCGTTGGTGCAACCTGTGCAGCCAAACAGGTGACTACTAACACCTCCAAAGCACCAAGAAGCTTCTGTCACAGTCACATTACTGGACTACAAAGGGCCCATATACTGTTCTTGCACAGGAACCCTCTTTGGTCTGCATCCACCATTGCATTGCAGCTAGTGGAAAATATTGAATTAAATGCGCTATATAAAGGGGATCTATCGGCATAAAGGGACTGTTCAAACCAAGCACAGAAGCTCATTGCACCAAGCAGCTTCCCACTTACTTGTTTTCCATCTATATCTGCCCTTTTCTGGCTCTTGTAGACCCACAGCTGCCAATCAATGAAGAGTAGGGCGGCGATACATGTAAAATAAATAGATGGGGTAGCGGATCATCTGTGCTTGGTTTGAACAGTCATTTTCTGCTGACAGGTTCTCTTTAAATTAATGGTTGTCTATATATTGACTGACCATGTCTCTATAGACCTATTGCGGACCCCTTAGCTCATGGGGATGATCCTCAGACTTGGGAGACAACACTGCAGTAGGGAGCAAGCACTCATCATATACACACATTTCAATAATCAAACTTTTAAATGAGGATTCCCTTCAAACTATGAATGTGGAAGCATGAAATCATATTTTTTGGGTCACATGTGGGAGCTTTATTTAAAGGGGTTGTCAACTACTAGGACAACCTATTCTTGATCAAAATGTTTGCCCCCGTTAAATAATAAAACCTATACTCACTTCCAGTGCCGGAGCCGTTCCCGCTGTATCGGCACTCCCCGGGTCTCCTGTGTGGCTGTTGTGACACGTGACCCAGCGGCCAATCAGTGCTGGTGTCCCTGTCTCCGCCTTCGGACAAATCGAACATGAACAAGAAGTCCAAGCTGCAGCTGATCTCAGACTTCCTCTTCCTGCTAAGGTCGACAGGAGGTGGGGACGGTGACACCAGCGCTGACTGGGCATTGACATCACATGTTACAACAGCACAGGAGCCCCGGGGAGAGCGAGTGCCAACAACGCGGGAACAGCACCAGCACGGGAGGGGAGTATAGGCTTTATTATTTTATGGGGGGACATCAAAGGGAATGAGAGGTAGTTGTCTAAGTAGTGGACAACTTCTTTAAAGTACTTGTGTAGGGTCGGTGGGCAGGGCTGGGGGATGGTCCCTCAATATACCGCACAGTAACGTACAGACACAAAATGAGGCAGGTATCGGGTACAACAGGTCCAAGTTTATTCTCTTGCCGTCCGCCTGACAGCCTCCGAAGTACACCGCACTTCAATTCACTTCACTTATCGGCCCTCCGTTTCCAGGGCCGCTTCCCGCACACCGTACTTTACACCGGGGACGTACATATACGCACCGTTCCCTCTTCACTCTTCGACGCTCCTGTCAGATCCGTCACTGTGGCCGCCTTAGGCCCGTAAACCAACAGTACCTTTACTGATCAGTCGTCTCTCTCTCAATACGGTATGCTTTACCTCAGTGCCTCGTCTATGCTGCGGTACTCTTGTGTCAGGACCACTCCCCTAACTTTCTCTCTCCTCAGTCCCCCTGGTTTGATTTTCCTCACAGTGCACAAACTGTCGTAGTCCTCCTGTCACTTGAGCTCCCCCTGGGGACTGGAACTTTCTGGAACCCTCCTGTCAAATTTATATCATTCCCGGTTCCCTGTAACTCCACCCCCCCATGACCAACGGTTTCCTAAGCCCTAAGCTGATGTCAAGTCCTTTGCTCACACTCCTCCCTGCCCTCTAATGGTCAACCCAAGGTACTGCACGTCCACTACACTTTCTCAGCTGTTTCCCCACTGTAGTAACTGACACCTATCGAAACTGTGCAAAACTTCCTTTCTCTATCCTGACAAGTCTGTCCGTCCGTCAGGTCACCTTCCCTACACTTGTACAATATGTTTTACTGCCTTTTTTTCCGATAGTTGAAGACCAGGATACATATAACGAATGCTCTTTCTTAACCTAATTCCCATTAAACCCCCGATGTCATTAACACTCCTGTATTAGCACTGTCTGGCAGCATTTTACTCTACACTATTACGGTATTACATAAGAAATTGGCACTTCTATAAAGAATTAAGAAAAATAAAAAGCCGGCTTTGTGGTTTTATAGCGTTGTCCCAAGTTCTGAGAAAGAAAAACATTTCTATCATTCTTCCTTTCCATTCCGCCGTCCACGGTGTTCCCTTGAGGAGAAACTTCTGCTAACAGACGCTGTAATAAAGCTTCTGTCATTTCTTGACACTTCCAATTATGAGAGCTGAGAAACAGGGAGCAGTGTTTTTGGATAGATGGCCAACTCGGGTGAATCCGATACGTCCCCGTCTGCCTATTACAAACAGATTTCTATGACTCCGGAGCTAGATTTACTGAGGAAGATAATCAGCTTCTAAATGAGAGTCACAGCACAAAAGTATTTCTCAAAGCCATCACCTTTGCTCCCACATTAATATACCGATGATTTTCTCATTTTGATATATTGCCGCATTAGTGTTTTTTTTTGTTTTATAATCCAATTATTTCTAAGGTAAAGACACAGGAGGTAGGCTATAAGGGGAAAAAAATGATTGTTTGTGGAAGAAAACTTTTAAGAAGATTTGCTACATTAATCAACCTTCCTAAACTTCTATAATGCACGGATCGGAAAAGAGGCACAGATTCCCAAGTTGCAATTATTAAACTCACTTTTACTCACCTGCAAACGCTCTGCACTCTGTATTCTACGAAAAATGTGCAAAAACTTTTTTTAGGAGCTTTTGGGAACTCATCCTCTCCAAAAACTGTTTTAAAAACTTTTTCAGAAACTCTTCCAATTCATTTCTAACTCGATTTGAAAAAGTAATGTTGCAAAAAATAAACAGAATGCAACAACGAGAACGTGAAGATGTTAAAGATGTAATATGTCCATCAGGTGTTCGCTAGTCATTGTTTAAAGCAGAGAAAATACGCTGCCACAAAAACGCCAACAAGGCCTCTTCAAGAAAAAGTTTTCTGGAAGCGACTTTGCCAAGGAAAATCTTGGCTGCTGCATCTTAAATGTTCCGTGAACAAATCCTCGGGGGAGTTCACTTTGCTGTTCAGGGGAGGAGTTTTGTTTTTTGCTTTTTTTGAATAGTATCCTGAAACCAACTTCTCTAAACTAGGCACTGTTCAATCAAAAAGTTGCACAAAAAAACTGGTCCAGGACTAAACTCTTCCAAACCTCATGAAAACGGCTTCAGGAAACTATTCAGGAAAAGACAAAAGTTATCCAAGCATTATAATTTTTCAGGAGGGTTTATGATGACAAGGAAATGACTTAAGGGACATGATATAGGGGCGCAGATGCTGTAGTCCAATTGGGAACCTTTATGCTTGAAGAGCACTAAGAGTACTATACATAAGGGCTCTGAACTATATAGGAAGACGCCAGTACTGAGAATGACCCAAGATAAGTGGAGAAGGCTGTTCCAGATCTTGGGGGAAGGAACGTTACATTGCACCTCTGGGTTTTTCATAATTAGGGATGAGCGGACCGGTTGAAATTCGGTTTCTGGTACCCTAGCCGAATTTTTTTCCAAAGTTCAGTTCGTGTATGAGAACTTCACCTGATCTTAAGCCAGAATCCAAACCTCATTCTCTCTCTCATCATCTTTTCTGTATCCAGAAAGAAATTGCCTCCAAATCTCTTGAAACCTTAGGAAAATGAGTTCTTCTGGATCGTATCTTTGGTTTGACACCCGAATACTTTATTATCAGGTCGAATACCAAACTTCTAATTAAAACTTCAGGGGGTGATAAGCAGTGTTGTTGATGTCTTTTTTGGATTTCCACCCATAAAAATTGGAAATTGTGTGCATAGTTGACCTATAATTACATGGAATCTTCTGTCAGCAGGTTTTTGCTGCCCCATCTGAGACCAGCATAATGTAGGGGAATAGCCCTGATTCCTACGATGTATCACTTACTAGGCTGCTTGCCACACTTTTGCCAAAATCCATGTTTTTCTGCTGCAGATCTATCATTTCTCTGAATGTTGAGCTCTGTGCACAGGCAGAAAGTGGCCAATCAGTGGTGGGGGGCGGGGTTATACAGAGCCAATGAATATGGAGGACTACATGGCAGCAATTTTACTAGTCATCTAGTGATAATTTCCTGTTACCGCTCTCCTCTGGGAGCCCTCTCTGGAGGCATATGGAAACAAGAGTAAAGGTTCTGCTCAGAAATAAGAGTAAAGTTTGGTACTGGCAGCACCAGGGACGGACATGGACTGGCTCACCAGGCATAGCAGGGATCTTGGCCAATGATTTTGAGGATCTTTAGGTTCTTTAAAAAATGGAAATACAAACTCAGTCCTGCTAATTTTATCCATTCAACTACCATTTAAAGAGAAACTTTCAATAGATTTTTTAAAATTTAAACAGCGTACCTTCCCCTACTGTCAATGTTCCGCTGATTCTGGAACAGTTTTTCTTCGGTGCCTCTCTGTTCTAAAATTATGCCCCCTGGGTATTAAATGTACAAATTTTCCATTCAACCAACTGGCCAGTATACCAAAAAAAACTCCTCTGTGGGCGTGGCTGTGTTTGAATTGGCCAGTTTTCGAAGAGGAGAAGCAAACGCTCACAGAGGAGTTCAGTGGTACACGCCCAGTTGGGTGAAGTTAAAATTTGCACCATTATTACTGGGGGCATAACTTTGAATTGGAGGGGTGCAGAAGAAAAAGAAAAACTGTTCTAGAATCAGTGGAGCTGCCACATTTGAATGAATTATTTAGGTTACATTTTTTTAAAAATCCATTTTACTTTAAGTCTGTCTGTCCTGATGTTTAATAATGTACAACAACATGATATTTTAGCAATCAATACAATTATGAAAAATTTGTAAAATGGCAAAATCCTACAAATAGATGTCAGGCACCACAGGAGGCCGTGTCACTGCACAAATCAATAAGAGTAACATGAGCCTATTCTGCTGCAATCGTCCTATTTATACATCCTATTTTGTAGCCTTGGGCTTCTTCATCCAGTTATCCTCCCAAACCCCAGATCTGTTTCCTTTATATTGACAAATGTAGCTGCTCTTCTCATGGATTTTAATTGTGCTGAGAGGATGGTTTCCGTATTAAGACTTGTCCTGGGGGAAGCTTCTGTAGTTAAGTTAATGGTATCCTTCCCTCCTGGGATACTAAATCTGTAACCTGATTCTGAATTATTAGAACAGAATCCTAAGCCTTTCTCTAAACTGTCCCACACCCCTCGCCGGCTGATCCATATCGATTCCTAGGTCTGACGTGGTTTATTGATATACAGCAACTGCTTCTCAGAATCCAAAGACAGGGCAGGCATTAAAATTGTGTTTCCCCAATTATTTTATCGTTCGCACTGTTCAGATAGATTTGGAGTGCATTAAGATCTGAAACATTCCCATGGATGTGAATAGGGTTTCGACACAATTCACCTCCCAAAGCAAATTTTATTTTGACTGCACCGTGAAAAAAAATTCCAGCACAAATTCTGTTAAACAATATTTCACTTTTTTCACTAATATATTCTAGCCAGCCTTGGACTGGCCCACAGGAGAACAGGGTATTCTTCCGGTGGGCCTCTGTGCAGGACAGGGCCACCACCCTCGTATATGAGAAGTACTTGGCACTTTAAACTTGAATCACTAAGAACAGACAGAGGCGGCATCTTATTCATTTATCGTTCTCCTCAGATCATTGTTGTATACGTTTGTGATTGAGGATAATGTCATATTTATATGTAGCAGAAAAGTGCGGGACTGGAGAGGGTTACTGATGGACCCTTGGCTCCCAGGGAGCCTGATTCCAACCATGTGTTGCTTAGCTTACTGGGTGCAGCAGTAAGGCTGAGTCCTGTATAACACCGCCCACACCACTGATTGGCAACTTTCTGTGTACATTATATGTTGACATGGTTGGACCAGGAGGCATAAGACACCTAGTCCTGTAGTGATAAACTCCTGCTGATAAAATACATTTTATTGAAATAGGAAAACACAGCCCAGTAAGTGAAACATCGCTGGAGTCAGGGTCTCAGCCCCTACATCATGGTGCTCTCAGATTACATACAAAAAACCTGCTGACAGATTCCCTTCATTTAATCTCCCCGTATGCCTCAGATAGTAATGATCAATGTAAACAAATCCTAAATTTTGTTTTTTTAACAGTTATGACCACCTCAAGGGCAAAAATAATATTTCAGCTTGACCACACTTGTTTTCAGGGCTTTTTAGGATCCTTTCTATCTAGTGTTGGCTGATCACCTGCATAGTGTAGTTGGCTGCCCTATTTTTTCCTAAAAGAAAGCTGAAAATACAAATCAAATCATTTTTATTTCTATAGCGCCAACATATTCCGCATCACTTTACATTTCAGAAAGGACTTGAACAGACAACAAAGACTTTACAGAATAACACATAACACAGATACTGTCATGATTCCAGTGCAGGTTTTTGAGCTGCACACCGGGGGTTAATGTCTGGAGCTCTGTGCAGGTTTTGACCTGCACACTTGGGGTTAATGATTGTGGCCTCTTTCTGGTTCTGGGAGAGCTTCATAAACCCCTGGGTAGCTTCATTCCCTGCCAGTTATACTTTTGCCTTTGGCCTAGTGTGCTGATCCCCGTGTGCCTGTTTGTTGCTATAGCTTGTTTATATGGTTCTGACCCGGCTCTGTTTCCCGTTGTGAGTTTGCCTGTTGAATTTGTACTGCGTTATTATCTGTGTATGACTCATTGCCTGTGACTTGACTACTCTCTGCTCGCCCCTCTTGTACCTTGCAGCTATCTGTGTATGACTCATTGCCTGTGACCTGACTACTCTCTGCTCGCCCCTCTTGTACCCTGCAGCTATCTCTGTGTATGACTCATTGGCTATGTCCTGACTATTCTCCCTGTCTATGCCCCTTGGTAACTTTGTCTCGCAGTTACCCTGCTAGGAATTGTCTTGCAGCTCCTAGCTCTGTGGAGTTTAGGCCACGCCTCTAGCAGTCACGTGCTTCAGGTCCTGCGGGTCTGAAGTACACATCTATTTGGTTGCTGCCCGCTCCACAGGTATCTTTTGAGCACGCTTTCGCTTTACCCAGGGCACGCGCACTGGCTCAGTGAGCAAGTTCAGTGCGGTGTCTCTGACCGATACCAAAAGTAGTGAGGTTCCTGCTCCCAAGCTAGAATCTATGAGGAAATAGGGGAGGCACAAAAGGTAAATGATGAATTGTGCTTATATTGTACGATACAGCCAGCGTCGGACTGGCCCACCGGAGAACCGGTGGATTCTCCGGTGGGCCCTGGCATCTGGTGGGCCCTGGCACCTGCTGGCATACAGGGCCAGCAGTTGCCTAGGGCCCCCGCTGCTCCAGGGGCCCCCAGCCAGTGGTGTGTCGCACACCATGCAGCTGCTATGGGGGCCCCTGCCAGCGGAGCAGCAGCGGGTGTCAGGAGGCAGGAGCCCCTGTCCCCGCTGCTAAAGAGAAATGAATATTCACTGCGAAGCAGTGAATATCATTTCAGGTCTCCACCCCCAGAGGCCCCGCCCCCAGCCCAGTAAGCTGCTCTGCATCAGGGCCGGCGCCGCCCTCAGTCCTCTCTGCTCCTGGCTCACAGCCAGTGCGCGATGACGTCACTACATCGCGCACCCGCTGTGTGTCTGGCAGAGGGGGCAGCTCCTGACACTGAAGCCGGGATCAGCGTGGGAGCGAGGAGGAGAGGTGAGTATTGTGTTTTGTTTTGTTTTTTATATCTCTCTCGCTCTCTCTATCTATCTCTATATATATCTCTCTCTCTATCTCTCTTATATCTATCTTTCTATCTCTATCTATTATCTATATCTATCTATTTCTATATCTATATATCTATCGCTCTATCTTTATATCTATCTTTCTATCTCTACATCTATCTATCTCTATATCTTTCTATATATATCTCTATATCTATCTATTATGTCTATCTATCTATCTATCTTACTCTATCTATCTCTATATTTATTATCTATCTAACTACCATCTATATCTATCTATCTTTATCTATATATATCTCTATCTAATATCTATATCTATCTCTATACCTATCTATTTATCTATCCGTTATCTATCTCTATATCTATATCTCTCGCTATCTATCGCTCTATCTCTATATCTATATCTATCTCTATATCTATATATATCTATCTCTATCTATCTCTATATCTATATCTATCTCTATATCTATTTCTCTCTATATCTATCTCTATATCTCTCTCTATAGCTATCTATCTATATATCTCTATCTATCTCTATATCTATCTCTCTGTATATCTATCTATCGCTCTCTCTATATCTATCTATCTTTCTCTATCTATTTATCTCTATATCTTTTCTCTGTATCTATCTCTCTCTATATCTATCTATCTCTATATATATCTATTATCTCTATATCTATTTCTCTCTATATCTCTCTCTATATCTATCTTTCTATCTCTATATCTATCTCTATATCTATCTATCTCTATCTATTATCTATATCTATCTCTATCACTCTATCTCTATATCTATCTTTCTATCTCTACATCTATCTCTATATCTATCTTTCTATCTATCTCTATATCTATCTATATCTATATCTATCTATTATGTCTATCTAGCTATCTCTATTATCTATATCTACCTATCTCTATATCTTTCTATCTTACTCTATCTCTATATCTATCTGTTATCTCTATATTTATTATCTATCTTTATCTATCTATCTCTATCTATTATCTATATCTATATCTATCTCTCTATCTATTTATCGATCTCTGTATATATCTCTCTCTATATCTATCTCTCTACCGCTCTCTCTATCTCTATCTATCTTTATATCTATATCTATCTATCTCTATATATATCTATTATCTCTATATCTATCTACCTATCTATCTCTATATCTACATCTGTTTCTCTCTATATCTATCTCTATATCTCTATAGCTATCTATATATTATCTCTATCTATCTATATATTATCTCTATATCTATCTATCTATCTATCTCTATATCTATCTCTATATCTATCTGTTATCTCTATATCTATCTATCTCTATATCTATCTTTCTATCTAACACTATATCTCTATATCTGTCTCTATATCTCATTATCTATCTATCTCTTTATCTATCTATCTATTGATCTATCCATCTATCTCTATATCTATTATATCTATCTATTATCTCTATTATCTATATCTATCTATCCATCTATATCTAGCTATCTCTATCTATCTCTATATCTCTCTCTATATCTATCTATCTTTCTAACTCTATATCTGTCGATCTCTATACATATCTATATATCTAGCTATTATCTCTATATCTATCTCTATATCTATCTTTCTATATCTATCTGTCTCTATATCTATCTATCTATCTATCTATCTCTATATCTATCTATCTCTATATCTATCTATCTCTATATCTATTTTTATTTATAGCCATCTATCTATATATATATATATTTATCTCTATATCTATCTATGTCTATATTATTATTATTATTATTATATCTGTATATCTCTATCTATTATCTATCTCTATCTATATATCTATCTATCTCTATATCTTTCTATCTATAGCTATCTCTCTATATCTATCTATCTATCCATTATCTATTTTCTATCTATCTCTATATCTATCTACCTATCTATCTATCTATCTATATTTCTTTCTATATCTATCTCTATCTATCTCTATCTATCTCTATGAATCTTTCTATCTATATCTATCCATTATCTACTTTCTATCCATTATCTACTATCTATCTCTATATCTATCTATTTCTACATCTATCTTTCTATCTATATCTATCTAACTCTATATCTATATATCTATATAGCATTATACCCTATGAGGGGGGCATTATTCCCTATGAGGGGGGCAGTATTATACCCTATGAGGGGGCAGCATTATACCCTATGAGGAGGCAGCATTATACCCTATGAGGGAGTGCATTATACCCCTATGGGGGGCAGCATTATACCCTATGAGGGGGGCAGTATTATACCCTATGAGGGAGTGCATTATACCCCTATGGGGGGCAGCATTATACCCTATGAGGGGGGCAGCATTATACCCTATGAGGGGGGCAGCATTATACCCTATGAGGGGGCAGCATTATACCCTATGAGGGGGGCAGCATTATACCCTATGAGGGGGGCAGCATTATACCCTATGAGGGGGGCAGCATTATACCCTATGAGGAGGGCAGCATTATTCCCTATGAGGGGGGCAGTATTATACCCTATGAGGGGGGCAGCATTATACCCTATGAGGGGGTGCAGTATTATACCCTATGAGGGGGGCAGCATTATTCCCTATGAGGGGGGGCAGCATTATTCCCTATGAGGGGGTGCATTATACCCTATGAGGGGGTGCATTATACCCTATGAGGGGGGCAGTATTATATTCTATGAGCTGGCTGCATTATATTCTATGAGATGGCTGCATTATACTATGTGAGGGGGCTGCTTTATATTCTATGAGGGGGCTACCCCAACTCCTGCTACATAATTAAGACATGTACAACCTTATATTATACCCGGATATTAGCGTGTTTTACCGCATAATTGGTGGTCTGGTATTTAACTCTATGCAGCTATATAGTGGGCCCCAAGAATGATTTTCTCTGGTGGGCCCAAGGTGTTCCAGTCCGACGCTGGATACAGCCATAATATACTAAATCCGCTCTGCACATAATCCAGTCACCAGCCAGTATGTGTACAGTACAGACACAGAGGCCTATTAAGTGCATGGAGGGTGTGAACAGATGATACCAGGGTTGTGATTTTGAAGAAAATTTTGCATGGGCAAAACAGGGATAGTTAGATAAGTGTGGTGATTGGCCAGGCTAAAGAAATGCATTTTAAGACATGCTTAACAATGTGGGTATTGGAAACTAATAGAATTGCCCTGGATAGTGCATTCCAAAGAATTTTTGCAGCACGTGAGAAGTCTTGGTTGAGTGGGAGGTTCGGATTAAAGAGGATTTTAATTTTAAGTCATTAGCAGAACTGAGGGCATGAGGTAAGGTAAGACAAGGTAAGACAAGGGACAAGATTTAGGGTGGTACAGAAGCGTGGAGTGCTTTGTGGAAGAGTGTGATAAGTTTATAAAACAAGAGATATGGGGCACAAGCTAACAACTTGACACAACTTGACAACTTAACACATATGAAACAGTTTCCCTTTGTTAGAGCTTTTGCAAGCAACTAAGGAAGATTTTGGTGCTAGCTCTCTATAATATGACAATCATTTGAAGAAACAGAAAGAGCAGCAGTCACCAATCCTTTTTAAAAAGTGGAAATCCCTTTATTTTTCAACACATTGGGACATCCATAGGGTAGGCAGGAGAATGCAGGGTGCAGGAGAGATTGTAGACTTTTGCAACCGTCTGACACTTCTACACCTGGGAGAGGAAGAGGAACGAGCAAAAGATACAGTGAAGGAGCGGTCAGAAAGGTAGGAGGAGAACCTGGAGAGAACAGTGTCCTTGAGGCCGATAATGCAGAGCATAGTGAGGAGGAGCTGCTGATCCACTGTGCTGAATGCTGCAGAGAGATAAATAAATAATCTTTATTTTTATATAGCGCTAACATATTCCGCAGCGCTTTACAATTTGCACACATTATGATCACTGTCCCTGATGGGGCTCACAATCTAAATTCCCTATCAGTATGTCTTTGGAAGGTGGGAGGAAACCCACGCAAACACGGGGAGAACATACAAACTCCTTGCAGATGTTGTCCTTGGTGGGATTCGAACCCAGGACTCCAGCGCTGCAATGCTATCCACTGAGCCACCATGCTGCCCAAAGGAAAATCAGCAGGGAGCATTAGATTTAGCTGTTAGTAGATAATTCGGGACTATAGTGTGGGAAGTTTCCGTATATAAAGAAACCAGATTGTAAAGGGTCAAGAAGAGAGTGATCAGAAAGATAGCAGATCATACGGGGGTGGACCAAGCATTCCAGGAGTTTAGAGATGAAGGGGACATTAGAGACAGGTCTGTAATTAGCAGCACAGTTCTGGTTGAAGGAAGTTTTTTTAAGTAATGGATGTATGCTGGTGTGTGTAAATGAGGTGGGAAAAATATCAGATGAGAGGTTAAATATTTCAGTTAGGTGAGAGGTGACAGCCAGGAAAAGGGACTGGAGGAGATGTGAGGGAATAGGGTCACTGGTGCAGGTAGTAAGACAAGAAGATGCAAAGAGCCTGGGAATTTCTTTTTGCGTGACTGGTTCAAAAACAAAAAATTAGCAAGATGCAGTGCAGGAGGGAGGAGAATGCATAGCGTTAGGGGATTGGGAGAAAATTTCCTGTCAGATATTGTCAATTTTTTATTTGAAACAATTGGATTGAGGAGGGAGTGAAAAGTGTCATAGTGTCGTTTAGGATTATTTGATAGTTTGGTGATGAGGATGTTGAAGTAGACTTGTTTGAATAGGTGAAGGGCATAATTGTATGTTCTAAGCATAAACTTATAATGGATGAAATATTCTGCCAGATTGGATTTTCTCCACAGACGTTCTGCGCACTTGGAACACTGCCGGAGAAAACATGTTTGCAGTGTGTGCCAGGGTTGTCTCCGTCTGTGTCGGTGTGCTCTAAACGTAAGCGGCGTAGATGGCCAAAAGATTTTTTTGGACTCCTATGCTTTAGAACCAACTTTTTTACACTCTTGGCTGTCTTATTCCCCTGTAAAAAATATGCTAATAATGCAGATCATTTTTTTTCTTTTTACCTCAAGAAAGACTTTGGTCAGGAGCCGAAATGCGTTGGAACAATACAGAACCGTTTTGGAGCACGAAAACCTTCTCATTTACAGCAACGCGGCCCATACAATGTGATATTGTCCTCCTCTACCATAATGCAGATCCGCCATAACCATCATGAACAATCAAAGTGAACAAAGCCTAAATTTTAGGTTTCTATTTTATAGTTGGGCGAAAAGTCATATTTCAGGTTGAGCACCATTGGCACCATTTGCAATATTTTTAATCCAACAACAGCATTGCTATTGTACATCCAGTTACTCCTATAAATATTCCCTTGTTAAGCGGCCATCTCCTTTAATTTTATGGCTCCCAATATTATAGCGGTAAAACGATTGCGTCGCCTCTCATTTTTCTCATTAGATCTACATGACTGGCAAAAAAAGCTTAATTAGTGTTGTATATATATTATTTTATTCGTGCTGAATTTTTTTTAGAAAAAAAAATGAGCAATAAAAGATCACTGGTGAATTATCCCGTATTGATAAAGAGACAGACACACTCAATTTTTGGCAGGGCGTGTAGCCGACGGCGATTGTAACACATCTATTATACCGTAATAGGCAGTGATTGCGTCTGCTTAATTAACTTTCCATCCTCAAGGCAAAGTATTTATATATCATGGGAACGCTAACATATTCCAAACCTACCCACATATTGCAATTAAAGTTCTCCCTGTGTCTCTCTTTGGGTTACCGAAATTAATATATATGTATGCAAATGTAACCATAAAATTAACCTGTGTTCATTCTTAAGTTCTTCTCACCCCCTGAGGGGCGCTCCAAAGTGTATTAAATATTTTAGTGCAAAAAATGTCATTGTCACCATATGAGAAATTAAAAATTAAAAAAGGAATCTTTAAAGTATGACATTTTTATTTACCATGACAAATTGTGTTCACTGTGGAGGATACATTGCCCTTTTTTAATAATTTACGTGGAAAAAGAAAAAAAGAAAATAGTGTTTCCAGTGAGTGGCCAAGGGCTGAGCACAGAAATCCCCACATAAATACTCCATAAATCAGCACGAGATCAAAAATGTTGATACCTGGGGTCAGAACGTACAATATTGTTAATCCTGATCCTGAACCTTCTACTGCATTACAGGTTTATTCAGGTTTGAGATGGGAATAACTGCTTCTAGGTCCTACCCAGTGGCGTACTTAGAGCTGGAAGGGCAGAGGGGGAAACTTTGTACCTGGGCCTCCACCTGAATGTTGGTCAGATGTATGGTCAGTTGTAATCTTCTAGATCCTATAAAGACATGTGTTCACCCACCACATAATGATGTCCCTCATCATGAGCCCCTTCCTGGTATAATGTTCCCCATCCTGAGCCCCTTCCTGATATAATGTTCACCATCTTGAACCTTACCCATCTTAATGTCCCTCATCCTGGCCACTTGCTATAATAATGCCCCCCATCCTGGTCCCTTCTTGGTATAATGTCCTTTATCCTGACCCCTTTCCTGGTATAATGTTCCCTATCCTGATCCCCTTCCTGGTACAATGTTCCCGATCCTGATCCCCTTCCTGGTACAATGTTCCCGATCCTGATCCCCTTCCTGGTATGATGTCCTCCATCCTGGGCCCCTTCCTGGTTTAATGTTCCCTATCCTGATCCGCTTCATAGTATAATGTTTCCCATCCTGATCCCCTTTCTGGTACAAAGTTCCCCGTCCTGATCCCCTTCCTGGTATGATGTACTCCATCCTGGGCCCATTCCTGGTACAATGTTCCCCATCCTGAGCGCCTTCCTGGTACAATGTTCCCCATCCTGAGCCCCTTCTTGATATAATGTTCCCCATCGTGATCCCATTCCTGCTATGATGTCCTCCATCCTGGGCCCTTTCCTGGTATAATGTTCCCTATCCTGATCTGCTTCCTAGTATAATGTTCCCCATCCTGATCCCCTTTCTGGTACAATGTTCCCCATCCTGATCCCCTTCCTGGTATGATGTCCTCCATCCTGGGCCCCTTCCTCGTATAATGTCCCCCATTCTGGGCAACCTCTAGAAATAATGATCCCTGTTCTTCTTCAACACCTTTAAAAAAATTAAACGCTTATTCTTACCTTCCCCCACTCCCACAATTCATGGGTTATTTTTCTATAACTCCGTAGGAGCAGGCAGCTTCCTTAGGCATGCAAGCATGCAGCATGATGCCATGCGCTGCCAGTAACAGGCACACCAACGTCAACTGCCAGACTATAAGTTGCTTGTGACATGTATTGCAGTGCAGGGAACCAGGGGGTCTCTGCACTGCAAATCATTCTAACTGAATGTGCATCCTTTAATGCACATCCAGCTGAATTAGGCGCTGGTGTCAGTGTACCCTCCTCCCACACAGGCCCGGTAGTAGTCGCACCCTTTGCTACCTGGCCACCAGAGTGTTATGAGTGGCGGAAGGCACTAAATAAAAAATAAATGAAGTGCCTTCGTCACTCGGGGTCCACCGTGCGGCAGGTGGTATAACCGCTGCTAGAGTGGCAGAGCACTGAGGCGATAACGTGCACAGGGTTAACTGCACCCTAAGTGCACAGGAGCGAGCTCTGTTATGCTCACAGAGCTGCAGACAAAAGTATACAAAAATACGCTGAGTCTGTTCTGGGACACAGACTAACAGCAAAACTGTCAAGGTAATTAGTCACAGAAGGAGCCTTTAGGCAGCAGGACTACTCCCTCTAGACCTACCGTTAAAGAAGACAGGAGGCGTCGCAACTGCAGACGCCGGAGAACTGCAATCACAGCGCGGTGTGAACAGAACCACAGAGGAGACACCGCAATGTCATTGGCGCGATGCAGGATGCTAGCTGCTGAGAGATATAGCTGGAGCTAGCGCTGCTACTGGCGGCTGCCCAATCACTCACACAATCGTAATATCAGAAAGGAAGGGGTTTCATAATAAGTCAGTCACCAGTCCAAGCATCCATCACCATACATACAGCAGCAGTATGAAAATACTAGCGCATGGCATAACGGCCATGCGCACTTTTTATAGCGTACGGGACCTGCCAGAAATCTCCAGAGCTCTGAGCTAAGCCAATGGAATCAGAAGCAGGACCTGAGCACCTGACTCCTGACCTCCAATGGGAGCTCATTCCAGGAGCATGCTCAGAAGCTGGCTGAAAGGACTTAGCCTCTGGAGACAAATGTGAGGATCTGGATCTCTGCATAAAAATGGCAGGACACAGATTCCTAACATTACCCCCCCTCTTAAGGCCTCCTCCTCCCCGAGCCCTCCTGTCAAATACCCTGTGCCCTACGGTGGTATAGGGCTCAAACTCGTCCAAGGGCGAGCTTGGTGTCCAGGTAGGGGTTACAGTAACCCGAGACACCTGGAAGGCATCAGAGGAACCGAGGTCACCAGGTTTCAAGAGGGACACTTGGGAGATAGCAGGAGCGGGAGTGACAGAGGCACGCTGCCACATGCCGGCAGATGTCACCACCCTCTGTCTAGGAGGGTTAGGCTGAGCACATAAGGTGCAAGCCTGAATGAATTTTTTGATATCTCGAGCTCTATGGGGCCACCAATACGCTCCGGCCAAGAGCTTCGAGACTTGCATGTAGCCTCGGTGGTGAGACGCATTGGAGTCATGCACCCAGGCGAGTACCTGAGCCCTAAGATGAGGAGGGACAAAGGTCAACAACCGGCTCAGACTCAGACCATTGCGGGGAGCTGGCTTCCGGAGAAACCCCACATACGTGGTGACAACCGCAAACGGATTCCTGGTCCGAGTCTGTATTAAAATCGGTACGAGACACCTCCATGGGTTCAGGGGGTAAGACCTCTGGCTCAGGTGGCTCCAGAGGCTCAAAAAATTTGGGAAGCGGAGTACACTTCCGTTTTGAATGAGCACACTCCAAGCCGCACTCCGAAAAACGGAGTTCAATACGCGAGGAGATGGAAATCAACTCTTCCAAGGTAGTAGGAATCTTTCTGGTAGAAAGAGCGTCTTTGACGTGCTCCGCCAACCCTCTCCAAAAGACAGGGATAAGGGCCCTATCAGCCCACTCCAACTCGGACGCCAGTGTCCGAAAACGTACGGCATACTGGCTCACCGAGAGGGATCCCTGAGAGAGTGCGAGTAGCTGTAGGGAGGTGTCGTGTGTGACCCGTGGACCGAGGAAAACCTGCATGATGGCCATCAGCAGGTGCGCTGCGGTTCGTATATCGGGATCACCATGTTCCCATAACGGCGTAGCCCATTCTAAAGCCTTGCCCGACAGTAGGGATATAATGAACGCCACTTTGGCCCGTTCCGTAGGGAATTGTGCAGCCAGCAGCTTCAGATGGATCGAGCACTGGCTGATAAAACCCCTGCAGGAGGCGCCATCCCCGGAGAACTTATCTGGCAACGGCAGGCGGGTAACTGTCGGTGCAAGGCTAGACTTGGACAAACATGCTACTGCATCCGTTAACGCCTGTACGGCAGCATCTGTAGCTTGTGCAGCTGAGAGAGACTTCTCAAGAGCGGCCACCCAGTCGCCGAGCTGCTTAACGCATTGCAACAGCTGCTGCAGATCTGCCATCTCCAGCCAGACCCTGGCGCTAGTATTATGTTACGAGTGGCGGAAGGCACTAAATAAAAAATAAATGAAGTGCCTTCGCCACTCAGGGTCCACCGTGCGGCAGGTGGTATAACCGCTGCTAGAGTGGCAGACAACTGAGGCGATAACGTGCACCGGGTTAACTGCACCCTAAGTGCACAGGAGCGAGCTCTGTTATGCTCACAGAGCTGCAGACAAAAGTATACAAAAATACGCTGAGTCTGTTCTGGGACACAGACTAACAGCGAAACTGTCACCGTAATTAGAGTCACAGAAGTAGCCTTTAGGCAGCAGGACTACTCCCTCTAGACTTACCGTTAAAGAAGACAGGAGGTGTCGCAACTGCAGACGCTGGAGAACTGCAATTGCAGCGCAGTGTGAACAGAGCGACAGAGGAGACACCGCAATGTCGTTGGCGCGATGCAGGACGCTAGCTGCTGAGAACGTATAGCTGGAGCGCGCTGGCGCTAGCGCTGCTACTGGCGGCTGCCCAATCACTCACACAATCGTAATATCAGAGGGAAGGGGTTTCATAATAAGTCAGTCACCAGTCCAAGCATCCATCACCATACATACAGCAGCAGTATGAAAATACTAGCGCATGGCATAGCGGCCATGCGCACTTTTTATAGCGTACGGGACCTGCCAGAAATCTCCAGAGCCCTGAGCTAAGCCAATGGAATCAGGAGCAGGACCTGAGCACCTGACTCCTGACCTCCAATGGGAGCTCATTCCAGGAGCATGCTCAGAAGCTGGCTGAAAGGACATAGCCTCTGGAGACAAATGTGAGGATCCTAACACAGAGCTTGGGCTAGAAAAATACGCTGTACTCTATGCGTAACCCCCATAGAAATGAATACATGTACTGAGTTTCTTATTTTTACATTCAGAATTCAGACACTGTGAGTGAACTGATTTACTTTGGGCAGAAGAAACTGTTACTATCTGCATCATCACAACATGGAGGAGTAAAGGATAAGCAAGACAAAAAACCAGAGACATCATACAATAGTCTATAAAACAGCACCATCTACTCTCTGTTAAAGATAGTCCCTACGGTATAAGCCTGCAGATGCTGTATACATCAGCACACCTTCTCAACAGCTGAGGTTTTTTCCAATAAACCTGAACCCTACATCTACGCTGAGTGTCTCTCTTTGTAATCAGTTGCCTTCCGGATTTTGGAACTAAATTCCAGATATCCTAATAATAGGAATCTACATTCATACTTCGTGTCAATATACTAAAGACAATATATATATATATACAGTATAGAAAAAGTAATATAGTATAAATTAAATTGAACTAATATGTGCATGATTTGGTTGTCGTATACTGTTTTTTATGTTTCCTTGTTGTGAATAGGATGTAGCCATCCTTAAGGTTAATTAACTTTAGACTGAAGTTTTTAGCTGTGTATTAGGCGCGTGCAGCGTCGGACTGGCCCAACGGAGAACCGGAGGATTCTCCGGTGGGCCATGGCACCTGGTGGCATACAGGGCCAGTAGTTGCCTAGGGCTCCCGCGGCTCCAGGGGCCCCCAGCCAGTGGTGTGTTGCTAATAGCAGCACACCACGCAGCTGCTATGGGGGCCCTGTGCCAGCGGAGCAGCAGCGGGTGACAGGAGGCCTGTCCCCGCTGCTAAAGAGAAATGAATATTCACGGTCTTTAATTCCCCAGGGGCCCCGCCCCCCAGTTCAGTAAGCTGCTATGCGGCTGTAAATCAGGGCTGGTGCCGCTCTCAATTGTAATGGGAGAGAGCGTCAGATGACTTCCTCTCTCCCATCAGTCCCATCTGCTGACTCACAGCCGGAGCGCGATGACGTCACTTCATCGCACACCCGCTGTGTGTCTGGCAGACGGGGCAGCTTCTGACACTGAAGCCGCCTGCCGGAATCAGCGTGGGAGCGAGTAGAAGAGGTGAGTATTGTGTTTTGTTTTTTTTTTTATATATATATATCTATCTCTCTCTGTCTATCTCTATATCTATCTATCTCTATATCTATTTTTCTTTCTCTATATCTATATATCTCTATACCTCTATATCTATCTATCTCTATATCTATCTAGCTATCTATCTCTATATCTATCTATCTCTCTATAGCTATCTATCCGTCTCTATATATGTAAGAATTGTCCTAAAGCCAAATTGGATATAATTGCACACCAAACATAAAAAAGAGGGTGGACAAAAGTATTGGCACTGTTCGAAAAATCATGTGATGCTTCTCTAATTTGTGTAATTAACAGCACCTGTAACTTACCTGTGGCACCTAACAGGTGTTGGCAATAACTAAATCACACTTGCAGCCAGTTGACATGGATTAAAGTTGACTCAACCTCTGTCCTGTGTCCTTGTGTGTACCACATTGAGCATGGAGAAAAGAAAGAAGACCAAAGAACTGTCTGAGGACTTGAGAAACCAAATTGTGAGGAAGCATGAGCAATCTCAAGGCTACAAGTCCATCTCCAAAGACCTGAATGTTCCTGTGTCTACCGTGCGCAGTGTCATCAAGAAGTTTAAAGCCCATGGCACTGTGGCTAACCTCCCTAGATGTGGACGGAAAAGAAAAATTGACAAGAGATTTCAACGCAAGATTGTGCGGATGTTGGATAAAGAACCTCGACTAACATCCAAACAAGTTCAAGCTGCCCTGCAGTCCGAGGGTACAACAGTGTCAATCCGTCGGCGTCTGAATGAAAAGGGACTGTATGGTAGGAGACCCAGGAAGACCCCACTTCTTACCCCGAGACATAAAAAAGCCAGACTGGAGTTTGCCAAAACTTACCTGAAACAGCCTAAAATGTTTTGGAAGAATGTTCTCTGTTCAGATGAGACAAAAGTAGAGCTTTTTGGGTACAGGCATCAACACAGAGTTTACAGGAGAAAAAAGAGGCATTCAAAGAAAAGAACACGGTCCCTACAGTCAAACATGGCGGAGGTTCCCTGATGTTTTTGGGTTGCTTTGCTGCCTCTGGCACTGGACTGCCTGGCCGTGTGCATGGCATTATGAAGTCAGAAGACTACCAACAAATTTGCAGCATAATGTAGTGCCCAGTGTGAGAAAGCTGGGTCTCCCTCAGAGGTCATGGGTCTTCCAGCAGGACAGTGACCCAAAACACACTTCAAAAAGCACTAGAAAATGGTTTGAGAGAAAGCACTGGAGACTTCTAAGGTGGCCAGCAATGAGTCCAGACCTGAATCCCATAGAACACCTGTGGAGAGATGTCAAAATGGCAGTTTGGAGAAGGCACCCTTCAAATATCAGGGACCTGGAGCAGTTTGCCAAAGAAGAATGGTCTAAAATTCCAGCAGAGCATTGTAAGAAACTCATTGATGGTTACCAGAAGCGGTTGGTCGCAGTTATTTTGGCTAAAGGTTGTGCAACCAAGTATTAGGCTGAGGGTGCCAATACTTTTCTCTGGCCCATTTTTGGAGTTTTGAGTGAAATGATCAATGTTTTGCTTCATTCTCTTTTGTGTTTTTTCCTTTAAGACAAATTAAATGAAGATAATAATACCAAAGAATTTCTGTTTGCAATCATTTTCAGGAAGAAACTGAGTATTATCTGACAGAATTGCAGGGGTGTCAGTACTTTTGGCCACAACTGTATTTATTTATCCATTACCTATCTACTATATATCTATCTATCTATCCATAGATCTATCTATCTATCTTTATATCTATATCTATATAGCATTTTACCCTATGAGGAGGGGCAGCATTGTACCCTATGAGGGGGTGCATTATACCCTAAGAGGGTGGCAGCATTATGTTCTATGAGGGGGTGCGTTATACCCTATGAGGGGGTGCAGAATTATACCCTATGAGGGGGCGCAGAATTATACCCTATGAGGGGCTGCATTATACCCTATGAGAGGGGCAGCATTAAATTCTATGAGGGGGTGCATTATACCCTATGAGGAGGCAGCATTATACCCTATGAGGGGGCAGCGTTATACCCTATGAGGGGGCAGCGTTATACCCTATGAGGGGATGCATTATACCCTATGAGGGGGGCAGCATTATACCCTATGAGGGGGGCAGCATTATATTCTATGAGATGGCTGCATTATATTCTATGAGGGGGCTGCATTATATTCTATGAGGGGGGCTACATTATATTCCATGAGGAGGCTGCATTACATTATATGAGGGGGCTGCTTTATATTCTATGAGTGAGGCTACCCCAACTCTTGCTACATAATTATGATTTGTACTACCTTATATCATACCCGGATATTAGCATGTTTTACCGCACGATTGCTGGTCTTGTATTTATCTCTATGTGGCTACATAGTGGGCCTCAAAAATGATTTTCTCTGGTGGGCCCAAGGTGCTCCAGTCCGGCACTGGGCACGTGGATGTATATAAATAGGAAATCGGTATGGTCAGTATGCCATTAATAAGAACCGTGCACACCCACCGGTTCGAAACACGTAGGACAATGTAATTTCTTTCAGGACATCCTATTTGTGCATTTTTTGTATTTTTGCTTTTGGTAATAGTCATTGTTGTTTTTATCCTCATCTGAAATCAAGAGATGGATTTCTTTCCACCATTTACTTGGATCATATCCATTTCACATCCATGCGCTCCTCATAGAATTACGACAGCTGAGCTGATTTTTTTTTCTATTTGGAAATAGTCCATGACTTTGCAAAAAAATATCCACCATGGCTTGTCTTAAGTTCTCTGATTATCTTCACCTACAGGGGATTATTTTCGATGATCCCGTGTCTATTTCTTTTTTTTTTCATAACACTTTAATGTCTCAAGATATTTCTCTCTTCTTCATGTATCTTTCCGCTGCGTAGTGCTCTCTCTGTGTGTGTCTGGGCCGAAAACCTTTTGCAGATTTCAGCTTTCAGCAGAATCGTCAGTGTTCGGATATTGTGGGACATAGAGCACCATCCCAGCGTAGGGGGCTAGAAGAGGAACTAGGCCAACCAAACCGAAGATGTCATACAATATAGTCTAGTACATAGCGCCACCTATTGTCTACTAAAAATCCCTCTAAGCATAAGCCTGCATCTGTTGTACACTCCAACCCTTGTAAAGGATCGAGTGCACCACTCTCCTGCCTCCAGGAGAGAGATCAGCTTCAGTGATCCTGCCAGCTCAAGAACAGTGACTGTAAGCTTGAACGCAAAGAGCTTGCAAGCGCTGTGCTCCTTGCCTAGGAAAACGGCCCCCACTGATAGCCTGCAGAGGTGGCTGACAACCTATAGAATTAAAATCACTCTGCTCTTTAGATTTTTAATTACAAGTAAATTGCAAAGTTTGTTGTTTTTACAAGTACTTTGAAATTGTAACAATTTCTGTTTAGAATAACCCTTTACTTGTCCACTAAGCGGATATATGCCTCTCAACTGCCCTAAAAGGGGCAAATGTACCCAAAGTGGGTTTTTATGAGATGCTTTTAGGGTGAAGCTTAAAATGTAGCGCAAAGTGGGATTTAAATGTAGTATGTTACATGGCTCCATTAATTTTAGCATTGCGTTATACCAAAATTCCCCATCCAGCTCCCCAATAATAACAAGTGTCTGATCTGCAGCTGGTTGACAGTCGTTCTGCATTTGAAAAGTTGCATGGATTTTCATTGATTCACTATTAAATATGCCTCTGACCTGTGCCATGTGTTACCAGCTATCTTTTGCCGCCGAGGATGCCATGATACGTGTCATTTCAAGAGTTGCATTGCTCTATGACAGATGTGAAATTGCTGAAGCCTTAGAGACCTAGTGCACTAGTCAGACTGAGCATTTCAACTTTTTCTTATATAAAACAGTCACCTCGATGCATTATGGTAGAAGATCTCAAAAAGTGAGACTCAACAGAAAAAAAAGCAAAAAAAGTGTTTTGGAGAGTTAAAGCAAAGTTACTAAATAATTCAGTGTAAGATAATGCAAACCGGTGAGGATGCAGGATCGGGTGTCGTCAGATAAACGCACTGAAACTTTTGCTTGTGTCTCAAAGGAATAAAAATTAAATGCAAAGATGTCCATGTTTTGTTTTAAACAGAATCTTTCATGATAACCTAAAAGTGAAATTCCACCTTTTGTACATATGCGCACTCGCTCCCCCTGGGAATTATGGTGCCTGCACAAGATGTTGGCCAGGGAAGCAGATCACGGATATGAGTTACCTGTCAATCACTTGCAGGATGCAAAAGAGGAAGAGAGGCAGGAGAGCCCCAAGTGAAAGCCAAGCCCCCTGGACTTGAGGATCATTTACATAAGGATTCACTGATGGATTACGAGACAATGGAGACACAGACTTAAAATATAAAGGTATGGGACTGTACGGTTCGGCCAGGGTGGTAGTTGTGGCCGAGGACTCCGGGGCAACGGTGTCCTGGCCTCCCCTCACATAGACATGACAGTTTTCTGTCAGAACACCTGCAGCTCCATTCCTCTCAGTACTTCCTGTAATGCGATGCACGTTCTCCTCAGACGACGTGGAACAAACAGACTCACAGTCCCATTCAACGCTTGAACTATCAACTTTACTGCTTCTGGTACACAGCGCATACATATTCTCTCCAATATCAGCATCAGGGTTAGTGTGGCGCCACTGAGGGTTCAGTCGCCACAGAGGTACTGCACCTCATCCAGAGGTGTGGCATTCCGCTTTCAGGTAAGGAGAGGGCACCACACAGAACTCACACACTTGCATCCAACACCAGACCTCTCAGGCGCAGGGAGGAACTAGGTAGAGGGTTTGGGTGGAGAAAGCAGCAGGGGGAGCTGAAGGAAGTGACAGTTAGACAGAAAGTGAGCAGTTGGTGCTGGGGACTTGAGCAGTGAGGAGCTCAGCCCTGGACCAGCAGACAGCAGAAAGAGAGAAAGGAAAGACAGAAGAACAGAAAGATAAGCTTTAGTGGGAGAGAGAAAGGGGTCCAAGGGGAATGGGTAGTGAGAAATCCACCCGTGGGGCACGCATCCACACCGGCCGTAGTCAGGTGGAGGAACCAGGTCGCACTAGGGGACTAGTGGTGAAACTAAGGACTCAGCTAGCTAACCTGAGGTTGCAGGATTTGCATGTGCTGCAGCCACATCCAACACAGTCGCTGAAAGGGCAGCCGGATAGGATCCAGGGGACCTAAAGCACGTCGCCCAACAAGATCCGAGGCTGCTGGTTTGGGACACTGTATGTGAAGGCGCAGGGTTGGAGAGGTGGGAGCCAGCGCAATGAGGCAGCCAGTAAAGGAACATCTGAAGGGGGTTCTGACACAGTGTACCCTAAATTACCTGAAAGCTAGCTGGGCCATCGGCCCTGAGGACACAGCACCCCGGCTGGGGATTGTAACATCAGAACTGTGAGTAAAACCGGTGAAGACTACACACTGCTGTGTCCTCCAAATTATTTATTGTGTCACTTGTCCTGCGCTACAACCACCATCATTACCATCATATCTCACTACAACTGCCCTGGGGTTTAGCTCTACCTGTGGAGAGTTGTAAATACTCTGCTGCATCATCAGCAGCCCCAGCTGTTGTGAGTTCATTCTCCCCTTCACCTTTGATGTCTGATGAACTCCCTCTACTGGTGAAGAGAGGTAGTGAAATTGATTGGGAAGAACCTGTCATCTGAACAGGCGGAGTGTGATTGGACATCTGGAATTTCTGAATGGATATAAGGCAGCCGATGCCCTGCAGGGCTGCTGGTGATCCTTTCTGCTCTGAGCTATTGCATCCAGTTTAGTTCCTGTCTACTAAAAGCTAAGTTTTTGCCCTGCTATTATTCCATGAGATTTTGTCTGGTTTCCTTAGTGTTTATATTCAGCCAGTCCTGGTTGGGACTGGCTGAATTCCATTTTTGTCTCTGATCAGTTTATCTCTTTGCTCTGTTTTCAGAATATACCTGAGTGCTGATATAGTGATTTTGAAGTCTAGTGACTTCAGGGCCTTTTTCCCTATCAGACGTGTTGGACATTATTTTTGGCAGGGTTTTTTGCGTGATTGCAGCCAGCATCTTTTCTGTCCTTTCCTATCTAGTTAGTTGGGCCCCATTGTTTGCTCAGCCTGTCTTTCTGTCTGTGTTTGTGTTTTCATCTGTATTTCACCGACAATACATGTTGGGGGCTGTCTATTGCTTTGGGGTCTGCTCTGGGGCAGTTTAGATTTCCCCTTTCCTTCTTTAGGCTTATGTAGTTCTCCGGCTGTGACGAGGGGTCTAGGGCACCGTAGGAACCCCCCACGGCTACTGTTAGTTGTGGTGTATAGGATCAGGGGTCTGCAATCAGATAGCTACCAACCTCTCTGGTTTTCTGGACTTAGCTTGTATTTTTGTTTTCTCCTCCGGTGACTCATTCATAACACCCAGCGGTCTCTTCAAGAAGCGTCGGCTAACATCTAATTGCCGAATAACACAGGTGGCGTCACAAACTATCTTTCATAAACTTTATCATCCCCTTATCATCATTTTCATCGTGCGCCCAGGGCCATGGACCAGGTCACTGCTGCCGTAACACCTTCATATCAAACAGTGCAAATTTCTGCTAGTATTACAGGGGTTAATCTGTTCAGTTGAGAGCTCCTGGAATTTTCCTGCTTTAATGGTCTCAACTGTTAAGTGTCACGATCCATTTCTTGGATCTGTGTCAGGTCTGAATTTCCTCATATTTAAACATTTTTCTCTTTTCGCCCATCGGGTGTTAAATATGAGTTTTTGCCCCCGGTGGCCGCTGGGGTTTGCTACAACTGTAGTTGGTCTGCTGATGTATATTCCTCCGGTGGCTGCCGAGGTTACTGCAGGGAAACTGCATGTGATTAATTAGTTATGCAGGTGGTAACTTCTCCCCCTCCTTCCTATAAAAGGACTTCAGGTGCTGGAAATCACTGTTGGTTATACACTTGCTCTTGGGAGACCAACCAAGCTGGAGTTCCGGAGCTGAGTTCTGTGGTGCGTCAGTTGTTTGCTGTTATCAAGTGGCTATCTCTGCTGTCCAGGGGCATTGCAGCAGAGCAAGCTAAGTTTTATTTTATTTTTACCCTGTCTGTTGTATCTTTCCTTTGGGTTTTTTGTGTAGTACACATTTCCCTGTCTCACCTACTGGGGAGGGGGTTGGGGGTTTAGCTCAGGGCTAAACAGTAGACAGGGACAAGTCGGGGACTTGGGCCTCACTACCTTTAAGTGTACCCCCAAGTTAAGGAAAGACAGGGCACCACCTTAGCCTGAGGGGCAGTTCAGGGGCCCCAGTTCCACATCTTCTGTTTTCCCCTTACTGGCCCCGGTGTGTTCCCCATCAGAAGTAATCCTGGGAACAGGGATAGGTAGGGTGCCCCTAGCTTTAGGAATAGGGAAGGTGCCCCTGGATCTCTGGCAACTGTGCCGTGACACAGGGAATAACAGGACATTGTCAAGAGGCAGCAGGACCAAGAGATAGAGACTATGAATATTAAGGATAAAACACCATAGAACAGCATTAAACGTAGTCAAACATACCAGGAGTTGGGTCATAGAGATCAGACAAAATCAAGAGATGGGGAATTCAAGGTGTAGTTGAAAGCCATTTTACAACAGGTCAAGATGAAGAACAGGTAACAAACAGGCAGAAGCATAGATTAAAGCAGGGGAGAAAAAGTTATAAATGACCCACATGCCGGAGAGGAGCCACTTTTCATTCATTTATTTTTCTGTCCAGGTAACCACATGAACCACTCATGCTTCAAGTATCATTGTGGTAGCATTTTGAAGCTAGAAGACATGTTGCTGGAGCCAAGAGTGGAAAGTTAATAACACTAGCCTTGTTTGCTTATATAATTTAGCATGGTATTCCATCTCAGACATCTACTGCATATCCACAAGATATCCTCCTTTCCGAGACCTTCGCGTATTCTGAGGGAGGGGCCATGTCTCACACCAATGGAAAGAGAGAGGCAGCTGTTTACGCACAACACTCTCCGTTCACATGTTTAGAAGACTGACGAGTACCATACTTTTGCTCAGCAAAGTTCAGAAGTGAATATAGGGAGTCGTGCATTTGCGGCCACATCTCAATTTCTGCCACCGTGAGATGGGACACATAACTCATAGAGGCGAGGCCTCACATTTATTAGACATTTATGGCATATCCTGTGGGTGATCGATAAATGTACAAGATGGAAATACCCCTTTAAGCTTTAGCACTTGGAAGAAGGTGAGAAAAAAATGGAAGCACAAAAGTGAAAAATCGTCATAGAATGGTAGAGTTGGAAGGGACCTCCTGGGTCATCTGGTCCAACCCCCTGCTCAAAGCAGGATTCACTAAATCATCCCAGACAGATGTCTGTCCAGCCTCTGTTTGAAGACTTCTATTGAAGGAGAATTCACCACCTCTTGTGGCAGCTTGTTCCACTCATTGATCACCCTCACTGTCGAAAAGTTTTTTCTAATATCTAATCTGTGTCTCCTCCCATTCAGTTTCATCCCATTGCTTCTAGTCTTTACTTGTGCAAATGAGAATAAAGATGATCATTCTACAGTGTGACGGCCCTTTAGATATTTGTAGACAGCTATTAAGTCTCCTCTCAGTCTTCTCTTTTGTAAGCTAAACATTCCCAAATCCTGCAACAGTTCCTCATAGGATATGGTTTGCAGACAGGTCACCATTCTGGTCGCTCTTCTCTGAACTTGCTCCAGTTTGTTGATGTCTTTTTTAAAATGTGGTGCCCAAAACTGGACACAGTATTCCAGATGAGATCTGACCAAAGAGGAGTAGAGGGAAATAATGACTTCACGTGATCTAGACTGCATGATTCTGTTAATACATCCTAGAATTGCATTTGCCTTTTTTGCTGCTGCATCACACTGTTGATTCATGTTCAGTCTGTGATCTATTAGTATACCCAAGTCTTTTCACATGTGCTGTTGCTTAGCCCTATTCCTCCCATTCTGTATATGCTTTTTTCATTTTTATTGCCCAGATGTAGTACTTTGCATTTTTCCCTGTTAAAAAACATTCTGTTAGTTGCTGCCCACTGCTCCAGTTTATTTATAGTCAAGTCCTTATTGAGTTATTTTGAGGTACTAAACCACTCGACTGGCTGAATGTCTATTGATGTCCTTCGAACACAGTAGCTTGTTTCACTAAAGGCTTCAATGTTGGGCCACGTGAGAGGTCATTATTCAGTTTGCCCCTACCTTTGATTAGATCTGACCTGCAAATTTGCTTCACCGCCTCATCTGTTTCCTAAGCCATACAGCATTTAGGCACTGCAGCTTTAAAGGGAATCTACCACCAGGTGTTTTCCACCAAATCTAAGAACAGCCTAAGGTAGAGACAGAGACCCTGATTCCAGCGATGTGTCACTCACAGGGCTGCTTGTTGTAATTTTGATAAAACCACATTTTATCCACACGAGATTATCACTAGAAGACAAGAAAGCCTGATGCCATGTAGTCCTTCATATTCATGATCTCTGTGCAACTGCGCCCCCATGACTGATTGGCAGCTTCCTGCCTATGCACAGTGTACACAGCTGCCAATCAGTGGTGTGGGCGGGGCTATACAGAGATCAGCATTCAGAGAACTGATACATCTGCATCAGAGAAAAGTGTGATTTTAGCAAAACTGTAGCAAGCAGCCCAGTACGTGACACATCGCTGGAATCAGGATCCCTGCCCCTATATCATGCTATTCTCAGATGGTGTAGAGGAAACTTGGTGACATATTCCCTTTAAATCTTTGTAATGTATAGAAAATCTCAGTCCTCTCATTAAGCTCGCCCACGCTATCCATTCCTCACATCTCCATGTTTACCCAGCTTTTATTACTCTGCCAGCTCTGAAACGTGTGAACCAGTTAGCAAATGTGTCTAGAATGATGTCACAAGTTTCGTAGTGTACCGCTACATGTTTTTTTCTTTCTATAAAACCTTTCCTTAAGCCAAAAAATAAAAAATGTAAATGAAAGGTTTGATGAAATACATAATGCAACATGATATATTTGGCTTGTCGAGCGTATACCACGGCCAGAACATTTTCTGCAGATGTTAATGATGCAAAGAAAAAACGAAAGAAAAAAAAACATTCTGTCAGTTTCCATGGCAATGTAGAATGTTGCATTGAATGATGTATATGATGTATCGGTAGCAATGTGAATGCTGCATAAGTAGCAGCTTATGGTAACAAAAGCTCTATGGATGACTAAATGTTTTCTGGGCTCCTGCATTGGACACAATCGGTAAGAAATGTTTTCATGAACCGCCACAGCTGATAAATGGATGGCGTCATGCTGATATTAAAGGCATATTTCTACATTTTTATCTGTGACAGGAGAGAAGTTGCTTTAAACCCCCCATTGAGAAGAGGTAGTAGTATTCATATTAAAAAGAAAAAAAATCACAAAACAAATACATGATGATGTCTTATAGCAAAAATTACAATGGGGCCCCCAACTGGTCTATATTGACACCATCACTTTCCCCGCCCATCCAGAAACCACTCTTTTTCCACTTCCTTCCCTTAAAAGGTAGAAAGTTTATGGCTTCTATTTTAGCTTTTTTTGTAGCATTATAGGGAGTCATATGCAGAGCAAAAATTACCCACAGGGTTTTCAGCCGTGGTCTCACTCAAGGTTTGGTGCCTAAAGTCGCTCTCCACCATATAAAAGTTGCCAGTATTAGGGAGCAATCAGACAGATGTACTGTAGAAACATAGAAATCGGACTAATATCGGACCACAGTGCATGGACTGGCTGGCAGCTCTCCTGACCCGAGCGTGACAGCTGCATAGAAATACATGAAGCTGTCATTCTCAGGTAGGGAGAGCTGCCAGCACTGTGTCCCAATTTGTCTTATTTATACGACTGTCTGCCTGCGTCCATGTAAATCAGTGGTTCCCAAACTTCAGTCCTCGCGGACCCCAACAGGTCATGTTTTCAGGATTTCCTTAGTATTTCACAGGTGATGGAAGTAGCATCAAGGCATCAGGAATTCTCTCAAATGTGTAACACTATTGAAATCCTGAAAACATGACCAGTTGGGGTTCGCGAGGACTGGAGTATGGGAACCACTGATATAAATAGGTCAGGGCCTATTAGGTGTCATTTGGAGAGTTGGACCTAATAAGCACGGACATATGGTGATGGTGCAGCAGGGAGGTCCAGAAGGAGCAACGGAAGATGCCGTGTCAGGACACTGATAAAAATGGAAAACTGGAACCACAGGATCTGATGAAGAAGAGTCGAGGTTACAGTAGCAGGTGTAACAGAGATGTAAAAAACCTAAGAGAGCAGAGGAGACTAAGCAATGAGGAACCAGTGATGTAACGTTGAGCTGCGGAGGAGATTCAAAGGCAGAGCTGGTTCAATGAAGTAGCAGAGTTCAGCATTGAAAAATCTAGTTAAACAGAGTTGACTTGCACAAGAGGTTGAGGCTGGAATGGACTTGCAGAGTAAGTTAGCGATGCAGCAGAACTGTATCCGATGCAAAGCTGGCAGAGACCAATTGGCAATATAGTACAGCTGAGTTTGTTTCAAAGTCCATTGCAGAGCTGGAAATGTCAGAAGGTTCAAGAGCTCCGAGGCAGTCCACAATAGAAGTGTTGGTGCCAAATACCTGAATACTCAGGTGGTGCCCCACCATGTGAACAGGCTCTATGACCTGTGAGTCTAACAGCACAGAGTCGGTGGCAACCTGACGCCCAGAGAAACTGAGGGACAGAGGAAAGATGCAGTGCGCACAAAAGGAAGATGCAGCACATCTGGATGCTACAGAGATGAGTAGTAGTGGTACAGAAGGTGATTGTCCTAAAAGTTGCAGTTTTTGCTTCCTGTATACGGTATGTGAATATTTTTACCCTGTCCTTAAAGAGAACCTGTCAGCTGATTCCTTCTGCCCTGGGAAGGTATCAGCTGGAGTTTACAGGGTAACACTTTATATTATTGGAAAGAGGGCAATCCTTTACTACTACAAAAGTCTCATTCATAAAGAAATAAAAACATGGAAATTGACAACTTTTGAGAGAATCTGATTACCTACTCTGAGATTAAAAGAACACTCCAGGGAAAAAAAGTGATATACTGTGATATTTAGTGCAGGGCCTGATGGGGGCGCTATATGACTTCTAGTTTTGGAGTTCATTTAATCTCATTACTCCGCAATTGCACACTGGCCCCTCAGGAAGTGGTGCACAGGATTGTCAACCTACCAGAAATTCTTGGACAGGTATTTTTAAAAAGGAATGCGTCATCAATAAATGACCTATTGTATAAATCAGATTTTTTTTTTTGTAAATACATTTTTTTTAATGCTCGCAATGTTTTTTTCATATTATGATCAATATCTAAAAAAAATTAATTTTACAAATTTCAATCTGGCCAATTGAGCTATTTTATAGACTTTTTAAGAGTTTTCAGGAGACTTCTTATCATCAGAGGCAGGATCAGAATCATAGTAACACCTCTATACACAGTTGATAACACAGGATCCACAAATCACAGCAGGTGATGTCACAGATGACCCTGATCCCCTCCCCTCACAATGACCCTTGCACATGCTCATTAGATGCTTCAGTACAAAAGACCGGGTCAGAATCAAATCATTGCTGCTAATGTACATGTGAATTTGCTAAAGAAAAAAACAAAGTTTGAGTCTAAAAAAGCCCCAGTGGCCAGTGTGAAAAACAAGATTTGTAATTTATATTTTTAATAAAAACTGTAATATGAAAAAAGAACATTGGCAAAAATAACATAAAAAATAGATTTAAAATAAAATCCTGTTCCAAACAACTTGACATTTTCAGATGAAATATTCTCTATAAAGAAAATATGATAGGTCCATGATATTTTTTATAAACTGGACAAACTTATACTATTATGACTGGTTTCTTCATTTTACAATACATAGTAAATGCTGCTTATGTCTTCATATCGGTATTATGGGATATAGGCATATAGTGTAGCTTAAAGGGGTTGTCCAGGACTTTAACATTTATGGCCTATCTTTAGGACATGTCATCAATGTCTGATCGGTGGGGCACCCCCGCTGATCAGCTGTTCTCAGTGTCAGCAGCAGTTGCAACTGCTCAGTGGCGGAGCTGCACAGCTCCATGGACTGTATAGTGGCCATTGTTGGGTATTGCACATGATTGGAGTGCAGAACCCGGCCGCCGTCACCATTACGTCGATTGAGCTGAGCAGCTGAGCAGCTCCGCTGATAGCGGGAAAAGCTGATTGGCTGTGCCGCCGAGTGTTGCACTGATCAGACATTGATGACCTATCATAAGGATAGGTCATCAATGTTGAAATGTGAACAACCCCTATAAAATCTTATTGATTTATTTTTCCATTGTGTCCATAAAAATGTTACTATCTGTGAATTTTTGAATGTCCAGAAAAAAAAAAGAAAATTCAAGCTAGCAGCTTTGAAAGGGCGCTAGAAAAACGTAACCATGATGAGTCCCTTTAATACAATTTAATCTTGGCCATAGATCAGAGCTAAAATATGGGATCTGTCTAATGCCTCCTGTATAAAGCGATGCAGTGCCAGCTACAAAACTAGATCTGAGCCCGGGATTGTGTGGATGTATTGTTTCTGCAGATCCTTGGTAAGCTACTGTACATGACGTTACATATTGCATTAGCATAGCAGATCCCTGTCTGCTATAATACATGCTCCGCACTCTGCGGCACACTAAAGTGACACTTCGGCACATTCCTGCTGGATGACAGTCATGCAGCACATTGTGGTAACATGACGGAACGTGCTGCAGGCCTATAATTCACTGGAGGTGAAAATGTATTAACATGATTCCCAAACAAGCAGTGTCAGATCTTTACATTGCAGCGGTGCCTGGTCAGCTGCCAATACTCACCCTTGCTGATAACAGCATGTCTATGCTCTGTGACTGTCTCTTCTTCTCTTAGCTGCCTGCTCTTCTTGGATTGGGATAGAGCTGGGACAGGGGACGGCTATGTTGGGGTAATGGCAACAGCTGCAGGCTTATGCTGGAGGCCTATCTTCAGCAGATGGTGCTGTTAAAAGGTGGTCCAGGGTGGTAGTCCCAGCCGAGTCAACTAAGCCACAGTCAGTATACACCCCGGGACCTTGTACAGAAATAGGCAGGACAAATGTATTCCAGACACCGCTGCAGTCCAACAGGGAGAACATTTTAATAACAGAGATAAATGAAGTACAAACACTGGTTTCCTGCTCTCTCCCTAGCTTCATGCATGGCTGTACACACAACAACCACGGCGGCCAAAAGAGGTGACAGTCCCCGACGCCAGAATCTGGATGCTTGAAGTCGCTTTGGCAGGGCCCTTAGTTCTGGGGCCCGTGTTACTGTCCTTAGTCCGGGGCAGCAGAGTCTATTCCTCTCCTGGGGTCTGGCAATGTCCATGCTGATGACCTTAGGTCCAGGGCAACAGATCCTATCCCCTCCTTGTGTCTGGCAATGCCCCAGCAGTTGTTGCACATCTGCCCAGGGCAAACATGCCCGGGCTACTGAACAGGAAGCAGGAGCTTCCTGTTCCCTAGAGGCTGCTGGCTCAGCCCACAAAGTAACCCCTTGCTGTCTCTAACCTACATATAGATAGCAGTTAACATAGTGAACACATGATAATACACAGATAATTAAAGAGAACTTCACATACTAAAATAGTGCAAACACATGGACATTTTTACAGTGAGACATTAACATAAAAGAAAGGGTCGTATAAGTCCCATGTGAGGGAGGGGCAAACGAGGGTCTCCGCCACCTCCTTACAGTGCTACGCCGACTATTCCAGTTTGTACTGTGTAACCTCTTCATTCGGTTTATGTCTGTTCTCTCCTGTGATCCTCCATGTTCTTATGATATCAATAATGATTGTTGTATGTCCCAAGTAAATCGGTTCATTGTGCCACAATGTCTAAGTATTGAATATTCTGCAGAAAGCTGAAATCTGCAACAGGATTGTTCTCATGGGGCTCAGTCCCTCCAATGGCTTAGTAACAGTTGAATATTGAGTATTTCCACAGTAACAAAAGCATAGGTTATGTCCCTGTTTCTTAGCCTATGGAGAGGCTGACCCAATAGTTCCTCATACTCAACTCCACCATAAGGTGTAGGGTGGCCGAGGGAGATAGTCATGGGTGAGCTACTGCTTCTGCACGCTCTGACACCTTACAGGAAAATAATGTTCCAGTGTGCTGTTAGGTGTGGGCCATAGGCCTCCACTGACTCCAGGCTTCCATCTTCAGGAACCGCCATACACAATCCAGGGGACACCAAGGGCTTTTCAATAGTCAAACCTTTACTATATAGGTTACAGTCTTTCCCTCAGGCAACGGACATAACTTCAGCCCTAACACTCGTTCCCAATAGATCATCCCTTTTCCTGCAGTTTCCACTTCTTCTAGGGAAGGAGTGCACCCGGATTCCATCATCCTCTGCCTTTGAGGATCCGTGCCCATCTTCCCTTGCAAGGCCTGCGGATGTGATGTGCCCAATAGCGCCAATAACGAGGTTCCCCCAGGCCTGACAAATGGATCCTCATGGAGGAGTTGTATGGCAATCCACTGCCCCGAGTGATAGGCTATGTGCACACGTCCGGAATTCCCGCGTATTTTATGCGTTTTTGCAGCGTTTTTTCGCCACGAAAACCCGGCGTAAACACAGCGAAAACGCATAAATTAAGCAACCCATTTTATTCAATGGCATTCCGCACATGCTGTGCTAATGCTGTGTATTTTTCCGTGGCAAAATCGCATCGCTGAAAAATACGCAACATGCTCATTCTTCGTGCGGAATCGCGGGAATTCCGCACACATAGGAATGCATTGTTCCGCTTACTTTCCGCATGTGGTTATGCCCACCATGCGCAAAGTAAGCGGAAAATGTACAGATGGTACCCACGGTCTGGAGGACAGGAGACTCTCCTCCAGGCTTTGGGTACCATATCGGTGTAAAAAGTAGAATTAAAATAAAAAATCGTGTTATTCTCACCTTCCAGCAGCCCCCACAGCGTCACCAGGCCTCAGCGATGCTCCTGGCAGGTCCCATTACCAGTGATGCCTTGCGACAATGACCATTGATGACGTAGCGGTCTCGCGAGATGCTACGTCATCTGGGGTCATTGTCGCAAGGCATCGCTGGGAACGGGACTTTCTGGGAGCATCGCTGAGGCCTGGTGACACTGCGTGGGACGTCGGAAGGTGAGAATAGCACGATTTTTTATTTTTTTTATTATTTTTAACTTTATATCTTTTTACTACTGATGCTGCATAGGCGGCCTCAATAGTAACAAGTTGGTCACACTTGTCAAACACTACGTTTGATAAGTGTGACCAACCTGTCAATCAGTTTTCCAAGAGATGCTACAGATCGCTTGGAAAACGCTAGTATTCTGCAAGCTAATTACACTTGCAAAACGCTAGTTTATCGCGGGAAATACGCGGGAATTACGCATGCAGATTTCTCGTGTATTTCCCGTGGCATGGAATTGCGGTATTTCCGACGGAATTCCGGATGTGTGCACATAGCCATATGCCCATGTTGGCCCTAGCAGCCCACTGGACTTGAACTCCACGAAGCACTTGTTTAAACCTTCTACTACTCCAGTCCTAACCATCCATAACTAGGAAGTACCTCTCCATTTATTAACACTATTCCCCTCCCATATGTGGGCCTGTACCTAACATTAGCAATTCTTTATCTATTTCCTATCTCTTACCGAATATTACTAATAATTTTTGCTTCCTTTTATCTACAAACACTAAGCTTTATACATTATCATGGGCTTTCCGCATTTGCCCCACTATTCTACACATTACCATAACATATGACATAGGAATTACACACATATGCATTAAAAGCATAAAACACATAACACTGTTCACACTGCATAAACATACAGCGATTGTCTTCAGGGTTGGAACATGGTAAGACAGTCCACATCCTCACAAGTGCCAATCCATGAGTGGAGTGGCACCCTTCGCTATATTCAGTGGATTGAAGACACTTACATACAACATTTTTACAATAAAGTGATCGGCAAATTTTCATAACTTTCCATACAGGACAAAATTATTGAAAAAAATTAAATTTTAATTACTCTTTAACCCCTTCACTACCAAAAGTGGTTTGCATGTTAACGCCCGGGCAAATTTTTACAATTCTGACCACTGTCCCTTTATGAGGTCATAACTCTGAAACGCTTCCATGGATCCCGGTGATTCTGACACTGTTTTCTCGTGACATATTGTACTTCATGTTAGTGGTAAAATTTCATTCAAATAACTTGCGTTTATTTGTGAAAAAAACGGAAATTTGGCAAAAATTTTGAAAATTTTGCAATTTTCCAACTTTTAATTTTTATGCCCTTAAATCACAGATATACGGCACACAAAAAACTTAATAAATAACATTTCCCACATGTTTACTTTACATCAGCACAATTTTGGAACCAACATTTTTTTTTGTTAGGAAGTTATAAGGGTTAAAAATTGACCAGCGATTTCTCATTTTTGCAACACCATTTTATTTTTAGGGACCACATCACATTTGAAGCCACTTTGAGGGGTCTATATGATAGAAAATACCCAAAACTGACACCATTCTAAAAACTGCACCCCTTAAGGTGCTCAAAATCACATTCAAGAAGTTTATTAACCCTTTAGGTGCGTCACAGGAATTTTTTGAATATTTAAAAAAAAATCAACATTTAACTTTTTTTCACAAAAAAAATACTTCAGGTTCAATTTTTTTATTTTACCAAGGGTAACAGGAGAAATTGGACTGCAAAAGTTAATGTGAAATTTGTCCTGAGTACACTGATACCTGATATGTGGGGGGGAACCACTGTTTTGGCGCATGGCAGACCTCAGTAGGGAAGGAGCGCCGTTTGACTTTTTCAATGCAAAATTGGCTGGAATTCAGATCGGACGCCATGTCGCGTTTGGAGAGCCCCTGATGTATCTAAACAGTGGAAACCCCCCCAAGTGACCCCATTTTGGAAACTAGACCCCCCAAGGAACTTATCTAGATATGTGGTGAGAACTTTGAACCCACAAGGGCTTCACAGAAGTTTATAACGTACAGCGGTACAATTAAAAAATCATATTTTTTCCACAAAAATGATCTTTTCACCCCCAATTTTTATTTTTCCAAGGGTAGCAGGACCCTAAAAGTTATTGTGCAATTTGTCCTGAGTACGCTGATACCCCATATGTGGGTGTAAATGACTATTTGGGCACATAGCAGAGCTCGGAAGGGAAGCAGCGCCATTTGACGTTTTTGGCTAGAATTGAGATCGGACACCATGTTGCGTTTGAAAAGCCCCTGATGTACCAAAACAGTAGAAACCCCCCACAAGTCACACCATTTTGGAAACTAGACCCCCCAAGGAACTTATCTAGATGTGTGGTGAGCACTTTGAACCCCCCAGTGCTTCACAGAAGTTTATAACGCCCGGGCGTGAAAATAAAAAATTCGTATTTTTTCCACAAACATCATCTTTTAGTCCCCATTTTTTTATTTTCCCAAGGGTAACAGGAGAAATTAGACCCCAAAAGTTGTTGTCCAATTTGTCCTGAGTACGCTGACACCCCATATGTGGGAGAAAACTACTGTATGGGGACACGTCGGGGCTCGGAAGGAAAGTAGTGACGTTTTGGAATGCAGACTTTGATGGAATGGTCTGCGGGTGTCATGTTGCCTTTAGAGAGCCCCTAATGTACCTAAACAGTGGAAACCCCCCACAAATGACCCTATTTTGGAAACTAGGCCCCTTAAGGAACTTATCTAGATGTGTGGTGAGCACTTTGAACCCCCAAGGGCGTCACAGAAGTTTATAATGCCCAGGCATGAAAATAAAAAAATCGTATTCTTTCCACAAATATGATCAATTAGTCTCCAATTTTTTTATTTTCCCAAGGGTAACAGGAGAAATTGGACCCCAAAAGTTGATGTCCAATTTGTCCTGAGTACGCTGATACCTCATATGTGGGAGAAAACTACTGTATGGGCACACGTCGGGGCTCGGAAGGGAAGTAGTGTCGTTTTGGAATGCAGACTTTGATGGATTGGTCTGCGGGTGTCATGTGCGTTTGGAGAGCCCCTGATGTACCTAAACTATTGAAACTCCCCACAAGTGACCCCATTTTGGAAACTAGACCCCCCACGGAACTTATCTAGATGTGTGGTGAGCACTTTGAACCCCCAAGTGCTTCACAGAAGTTTATAACGCCTGGGCGTGAAAATAAAAAAATCATTTTTTCCGCAAAAATAATATTTTTGCCCCCAATTTTCTATTTTCCTAAGGGTAACAGGAGAAATTGGACCCCAAAAGTTGTTTTGTAATTTGTCCTGAGTAGGCTGATACCCCATATGTGGGGTAAAACACTGTTTGGGCGCATGGCAGAGCTTGGCAGGGAAGGAGCACCATTTGACTTTTTCAACGCAGAAATGGCTGGAATTGAGATCAGACGCCATGTTGCATTTGGAGAGCACCTGATGTGCCCAAACAGTGGAAACCCCCCAATTATAACTCCAACCCTAACCCCAACACACCCCTAACCCTAATCTCTGCCCTAACCCTAGCCCTAACCCTAGCCCTAACCCTAGCCCTAACCCAAGCCCTAACCCTAACCCTAACCCTAACCCTAATGGGAAAATGGAAATAAATACATTTTCTTTTAGTTTTATTATTTTTCCCTAACTAAGGGGGTGATAACGGGGGGTTTGATTTACTATTTATGGCGGTTTTTATGTTTGGCGGCTGTCACACGCTAAAAGACGCTTTTTATTATAAAAATAGTTTTTGCATCACCACATATTGAGAGCTATAATTTTCCCGTATTTTGACCCATCGAGTCATGTGAGGTCTTATTTTTTGCGGGACGAGTTGACGTTTTCATTGGTACCATTTTCGGGCACGTGACATTTTTTAATCGCTTTTTATTCCGATTTTTGGGACGCAGAATGAACAAAAACCAGCGTTTCATGAATTTCTTTTGGGGGGTGCGTTTACACCGTTCCGCGTGTGGTAAAATTGATAAAGCTTTTTTATTCCTCGGGTCAGTACGGTTACAGCAATACCTCATTTAGGTCTTTTTTTTATGTTTTGTCGGTTTTTTGCAATGAAAACAATTTTATATAAAAAATAATTATTTTTGCATCGCTTTATTCTGTGAGCTATAACTTTTTTATTTTTTTGAGGATGATGCTATATGGTGGCTCGTTTTTTGCAGGACAAGATGACGTTTTCAGCGGTACCATGGATATTTATATGCGTCTTTTTGATCGCGCGTTATTGCACTTTTTGTTCGGTGGTATGATAATAAATCATTATTTTTTGCTTCGTTTTTTATTTTTATTTTTTAAGGGGTTCGCTAAAGGGGTTAACTAATGGGACAGTTTTATAGGGGGGGTTGCTACGGACGTGGCAATACCAAATATGTGTACTTTTATTGTTTTTTTTTTGTTTTTTTTTAAATGGATTTATTGGGGAATATTTTTTTTTTTTTACTAATTTATTTAGCGATTTTTTTTAAATTATTTTTAACACTTTTTTTTTTTTTTTTACTTTATTACCTTGTCCCAGGTGGGACATCACTGTCCTGTGACAGATTGCTGATCTGTCACATCACAGATCACTGTGACAGATCAGCAATCTGTCACAGGCAGTTCTGCAGACTTCTTCATGCCTGCGCTTTGCAGGCAGTGAGGAAGTCAGCTCCCTACAGGCCCCCGAAGGCCCCTGTCGCCATCTTGGATCTGGGGGCCTGTAGGGAAAGAGACCCCGCAGCAGCGCTGCACATTGTGCTGCCGTGGGGGGCTCAGGGAAGCATGGAGGGAGCCCCCTCCCTGCTGATGCTTCCCTTTAACCCCCAATACACCGCGATCGCGTTTGATCGCGGTGTACAAGGGGTTAACGTGTCGGGGGCGGTCCGTGACCGCCCCTGACACATTGTGCCGGGTGTCAGCTGTGATAATCAGCTGACACCCGGCCGCGATCAGCGGCGCTCACCACGTGGGCGCTGCTGATCGCTGTGTCGTAATATTCCGTCCATGGTAATTAGGTCCAGGGTCACATGGACGGAATATTATGTCCATTGTAGGTAAGGGGTTAAGTAGAAGGTGATCAGAACCATTAAGTGTTGGCACTGGCTGAAAGGGACAAAAAAAGGGCCCTAGTGCAAGAACAGTATATGGGCCCTTTATAGTCTAATAACTCATCATAATGCCCAATTCCACCTGTTTTAGGGTATGTGCACACACTGCGGATTCTTCTGCGGATCCGCAGTGGATTTGGCCTCTGCGGATCTGCAGCAGTTCCGCAGACAGTGTACAGTACCGGCATGTAAGTCTATGGGATTTACAATCCACAGTGCACATGCTGCGTTTTTTTCACTGCGGAAAAGCTGCGGTTTTAAATTGACATGTCAATTATTTCTGCGGATTTCCGCTGTGGTTTGCCACCTATTCCATTGTCCAGGTGTCAAACCGCAGGGGAAAACCGCTGGCCAATCCGCAGGTAAAACCGCAGGTCAATTTACCTGCGGTTTTACCTGCGGATCCGCACGGAAAAATGCGCTGGTGAATCCGCAGCGTGTGCACATAGCCTTAGAGGTACATGGGGCCACCTTAGCCCTAGGGCCCGTAAATGTTTTCATCACCTTCTTAATGGCTTGTAAATCCTCCTGAAAAGCAAAAACAAATCAAAAGACTGTAGGTCGCATTCGGGAAAATTGGGATCCATCAGTAGTGATGGTGTTTCTCAATACCGAATGCACACAAGACACAAGCTCTGTCCGACATCTTCCCCAGCTACACCTATGGGTATCTAATGATAGCATCCAATAAATGAAGGTCTGAAATGCGCTTGTCCCAAAAAACTTTATTGCCCCACATGTTACCTCTTCAATAATTCTCGAAATGATTATCTTCCAAACCCTGAAATTCGTTATATCCTGGACAACCTATAACTCGGGGTCGGGAAACTCAAATTAGTATTCTTTTTTTTAATTGCTACAATTTATTTGTAATCAATTGAGATACAAAGAAAATTCTCAGTTTTTTTGTTTTTTTTAAACAAGCAAGCAGTGAACGGATGTGACAGTGTGGTGGATTTTTAGGTAACTCGGCGCTATATTGCTTTGATATATCTTAATAAGTTCTTGCACTTGGGGAAGACGACAGCTTCCTGGTCGGCCTAATTCTGCTGCCAAGATCCCTTAATAGATTTTCCATGAGCCTTTGGCAGCCGTTATCCCAAGGGAATACTATGAAAAGCCACACAAATCAGGTGCCCGAGTACTTTAGACAGCAAAATATAAAGTGCGTTGCCCAAAAACTGCAGATTACGGAGGATATTGACCCTGCAGTATTCTGCTCTCATAATAGGTGACTGAAGGAAACCGTCAATTCAGGATTTAGAAATAATCCAAACATGAGATTATACAACACAGATTATACCAAATAGCCTTAAAAATGGAAACCGGCTCATGAGCTTCGATTACCCTCCCCGGATCTAGCACTGTGTCTCCGTCGCTGCCTTTGATTTTTATTGTCACATCAACAGCGCTGCAGCCAATCACTGAGCTTAGCGGTTTGTGCTGTTTGTATTGGCTGAGCTGCTGTGCTCAATGATTGACTGCAGTGATTGTTGACATGACATCACCACTGCAACCAATCAACAGAGGCAAAGGACATATGTATTCTGCGAACAACAAAAAATGAACGTAAGAATCCTCGCAAAATCGCATAAAAAAACACAGCAAAATCCTTGTTCTGAACGCATCGGTTTTACTGCCAGGAGAGTAGGTTTTGGTTGCAAAGAAAAAACATATAGAACGTGAGCAGAACCGATTCTCTTGGATGAGAAGATGGAGAGAAAAAATGTCTACATCACATTACATAGTAACATAGTAATTAAGGTTGAAGGGAGACTTTAAGTCCATCTAGATCAACCCATAGCCTATCCTAACTTGCCCTAACATGTTGATCCAGAGGAAGGCAAAAAAAACCCATGTGGCAAACAGTAAGCTTCACATTGGGGAAAAAAATTCCTTCCCGACTCCACATATGGCAATCAGACTAGCTCCCTGGATCAACGCAATATTAAGGAAACTAGTGTTTATACCCTGTAATATTATACTTTTCAAGAAAGGCATCCAGTCCCTTCTTAAATTTTAGTAGGGAATCACTCATTACAACATCATATGGCAGAGAGTTCCATAGTCTCACTGCTCTTACAGTAAAGAATCCGCATCTGTGAGTGTGCTTAAACCTTCTTTCCTCCAGACGTAGAGGATGCCCCCTTGTCCCCGTCACAGGTCTAAGGCTGTGTGCCCACGTAGCGATTTTTAAGCGCTTTTGCCACGATTTTTGGCGCGAAAGCGCTGCGAAAACGTTTAAAAATCGTGTACAGAACGCCCCCATGCATTCCTATGGCATTCCGCACATGCTGTGCTAATGCTGCGCTTTTTTCCGCGGCGGAATCGCATCGCGGAAAAAATCGCAGCATGCTCATTCTTTTGTGCGGAATCGCAAAGAATTGCCGCGATTCCGCACCCATAGGAATGCATGAGAATCGCTTACTTCCCATATGTGGCTATGCCCACCAAGCGGGAAGTTAAGAGTCTCATGTGCGGTTGGTACCCACGGTGTGGAGGAGAGGAGACTGTCCTCCAGGCCCTAGGTACCATACCCCTGTAAAAAAAAAGAATAAAAAATCGGTGTATATTTACCTTCCGGCGTCCCGCGCTGCATTCCCGGCCTAAGCGTTCCCTGTAATGCCTTGCGGCAAGGCCCTGTGATGAAGTAGTCTCGCGTGACTCTAGCGATCTCGCGAGATCGATATAGCAACGCGAGACTACGTCATCACAGGTCTCGCAAGGCATCGCTGGGAACGCTGAGGCCCGGGAATGCAGCGCGGGACGCCGGAAGGTAAATATACCCCGATTTTTTTATTTTTTTTAGCATTTTAACATTCTATCTTTTACTATTGATGCCGCATAGGCGGCCTCAATAGTAAAAGCCTGGTCACACTGGTCAAACACTATGTTTGACGAGTGTGACCAACCTGTCAATCACTTTCCAAGCGATGCTTCAAATCGCTTGGAAAGTGCTTGAATATCGCACGCGAAAATTGCGGCAAAATCGCGATCATAATTGCGGTAAAATCGCGCGGGAAAAAACGCGCGATTTCTGGGAAGGAGTCCGGTTTTCTGTGTGCGTTTTAACACGCAAAGTGGGCACATAGCCTTAGAGTAAAAAGATCATTAGAAAGGTCTTGGTATTGTCCCCGCATATATTTATACATTGTAATAAGATCACCCCTAAGCCTTTGATTTTCCAAACTAAATAACCCCAAATGTAATAACCTGTCATGGTATTGCAGACCCCCCAGTTCCCTAATAACCTTGGTCGCTCTCCTCTGCACCCGCTCCAGTTCAGCTATGTCTTTCTTATACACCGGAGACCAGAACTGTACACAGTATTCTAAGTGTGGTCGCACTAGTGACTTATATAGAGGTAAAATGATGTTCTCGTCATGAACATCTATGCCTCTTTTAATGCATCCCATTATTTTATTTGCCTTTGCAGCAGCTGCCTGACACTGGCCACTAAATGTGAGTTTGTTGTCCACCCATACACCCTGGTCTTTTTCAGTGACAGTTTTGCCCAGTGTTTTACAATTAAGCACATAATTACACATCTTGTTCGTTCTACCCAAGTGCATGACCTTACATTTATCCCCATTAAAGCTCATTTGCCATTTATCAGCCCAAGCTTCTATTTTACATAAATCCTCCTGTAATATAAAATTGTCCTCCTCTGTATTGATTACCCTGCAGAGTTTAGTGTCATCTGCAAATATTGAAATTCTACTCTCTATGCCCCCTACAAGGTCATTAATAAATATGTTAAAAAGAAGCAGGCCCAAAACTGACCCCTGTGGTACCCCACTGCTAACCGTGACCCAGTCCAAGTGTGTTCCATTAATAACCACCCTTTGTTTCCTATCCCTGAGCCAGCTCTTAACCCACCTACACATATTTCCCCTATCCCCATTGTTCTCATTTTATGTATCAACCTTTTGTGTGGCACCGTATCAAAAGCTTTTGAAAAGTCCATGTACACCACGTCCACTGCATTCCCTTGGTCTAGTCCTGAATGTTATGAATGAGTCACCGTAGGAGGCAAAAACAGAAATACAAGCTAAGTCCAGAAAACCAGAGAAGTTGGCAACTATCAGATTGCAGACCCCTGAACCTATCAACACAACTAGCAGTAGCCGTGGGGGGTTCGTACGATGCCCTAGACCCCTCGATCACAGCCGGAGAATTAAATAGGCCTAAAGAAAGAAAGGGGAAATCTAAACTGCCCCAGAGCAGACCCCAAAGCAATAGGCAGCCCCCAACATATAATGACGGTGAAGCAAGATGAAAACACTAACACAGACAGAAAGATAGACTGAGCAAAGACGGGGCCCAAAACTACCTAGATAGGAAAGGACAGGAAGGCTGCTGTCTGCAATCTGCCAAAACCCTATCAAAGACATAAGCCAACAAGCTGATATGAAAAAGGCCCTGAAGCAGCTAGGCTTCAAAAACTAAATCAGCACTCAGGTATTTTCAGAAGACAGAGCTAAAGGAATTCAGCACACCCCAGCAGGGAATGGCAGAAATCCAGAAAAACAAAGCAAAACAAAGACAAAGCACCAATGCAAAAGGCCGAGCAGCAAACTTAGCTTTAGAGGAGCAGGAATTCAGACTGGTCTCCAAGGATCCCACAGAGAAATCACCCGCAGGGCAGAAGGGCGTTGGCAGCCTTATATCCAGTCAGTAACTCCACTCAGCCAGTCATCATCATCAGCCTCAGGTGTTTGATAATCAGGCTCACTACCTTTCTTTACCAGAAGAGGGAGTTCCTCGGGCCTCAGTAATGAAGGGGAAAATGAACTCACAACACCTGAACTTACCTCTTCATAAAAGCTTATCAGATTAGTCTGACAGGAACAGTCCCTTGTAAACCCATGTTGATATTGGGTCATGAGGTTATTCTTCTTCAGATACTCCAGTATAGTATCTCTTAGAAAACCCTCCAGGATTTTACCCACAGTTGAGGTTATACTTACTGGCCTATAATTTCCAAGTTCAGTTTTTGTCCCCTTTTTGAATATTGGCACCACATTTGCTATACGCCAGTCCTGTGGTACAGACCCGGTTATTATGGAATCTTTAAAGATTAAAAATAATGGTCTATCTATGACTGTGCTTAATTCCTGCAGTACTCGGGGTGTATCCCATCCGGGCCCGGGGATTTGTCAATTTTAGTGATTTTTAGACGCCGTCATACTTCCTGCTGGGTTAAGCAAGTGACATTTAATGGAGAATTTTTTATCCCTGATCATGTTATCCGTCATGGGATTTTCTTGTGTAAATACTGTTGAAAAAAAGTCATTTAGCATGTTGGCTTTTTCCTCATCCTCATCCACCATTTCACCCAGACTATTTTTAAGGGGGCCAACACTATCATTTTTTAGCTTCTTACTATTTATGTAGTTAAAGAATATTTTGGGATTATTTTTACTTTCTCTGGCAATGAGTCTCTCTGTCTCAATCTTTGCTGTCTTGATTTGCTTTTTACAGAATTTATTTAATTTTCTGTATTTATTTTATGCCTCATAATTTAAGAAAGAATAGAGGTACAGAGAGATACATAAAGTGCATGTATACTAATGCCAGAAGCCTCGCTAACAAAATGGAGGAATTGGAGTTAGTGTTGTTGGAACATAATTATGACATGGTGGGGAAATCTGAGACATGGCTGGACGAGAGCCACGACTGGGCGGTTAATTTACAGGTCTATAGTCTGTTCAGAAATGACCGAACAAATAAGCGAGGGGGAGGTGTGTGTTTATATGTAAAATCATCCTTAAAACCCATCCTTCGTGATAATATATATGAATCTAATGAAAATGTAGAGTCCCTGTGGGTAGAGATAAGGGGAGGGGGGAAAAATAATAAATTACTGATAGGGGTTTGTTATAAAGGGCCTGTCACACTAAGCGATATCGCTAGCAATATCGCTATAACGTCACTGGTTTTTGTGACGTAATAGCGATATTGCTAGCAATATCGCTATGTGTGATACTTACCTCTGACCGGCTCCCCCGCTGGTTATCGCTGATCGCGTGAGAACGTCCTGGACCATTTCTCGTCGTCAGCTTCCTGTGGCGCCGACGAGCGAGGCGTGGACGCGGGCGGGAGGACGTCAGGATCGCCTCGTCTGACAGGTAAGTAGCGACCCCCGACCGCTGCTATGTCGCTGGTGAGATCTGCCTGTGTGGCAGCTCACTAGCGACCACTTAGCGATGCACGAGCGATCCATATCGTTGTCACTAAGTGTGACAGTGCCTTAAGTCTCCAAAAATAATGGAAGCAACGGAGAATATCCTCATAAAGCAAATAGATGAAGCTGCGACTCAAGGAGAAGTCATTATTATGGGGGACGCCAGCTACCCTGAAATACTTTGGGGAACTGAAACCTGCAGTTCCAGCAAAGGTAATAGGTTTTTGACAACTATGAGAGACAATTACCTTTCACAACTGGTTCAGGACTCAACAAGAGGGGGGGCGCTGCTAGACCTAATATTAACCAACAGGCCAGACCGCATATCAAATGTAAGGGTTGGGGGAAACTTGGGTAATAGTGATCACAAATTAATACGTTTTCATGTGTCCTTTAATATGATGTGTAGTAGAGGGGTAACAAGGACATTAAACTTCAGGAAGGCAAATTTCCAACGGATGAGAGATGATCTTGGTGCAATTAACTGGGACGATATCCTGAGACATAAAAATACACAAAGAAAATGGGAGACGTTTATTAGCATCCTGAATAGGACCTGTGCGTAATATATACTATATGGGAATAAACATGCTAGAAATAGGAGGAAACCACTATGGCTAAATAGAGCTGTAAGGGGTGCAATAAGAGATAAAAATAAAGCATTTAGAGAATTAAAGCAAATAGGTAGTGATGAGGCATTAAATAAATACAGAAAATTAAATAAATTCTGTAAAAAGCAAATCAAGACAGCAAAGATTGAGACAGAGAGACTCATTGCCAGAGAGAGTAAAAATAATCCCCAAATATTCTTTAACTACATAAATAGTAAGAAGCTAAAAAATTAATTCTGTCAGTTCATGGAAATCGGACTGCACTCAGCTGTCATCCGAGTCCAGTCCGATGGTTTCCACCTCATTGACTTGTATAGCTAACAAATAAAGTTGCTCTATGTAGCGCTAGAGCATGCCAACACAAAATATATGAAATTGGAATTGCATTACTACTCTAGAAAATAGGAAAAATGAAGATACTTAGCACATAAATTAGCCAATTGATGTATGCCCAGCGGCCAATGACAAGGCGATCTTCTTTGCTGGGAACCTATTCAAATATGATATCTCTCCTGGACTGATAGCCTACATTTATATGGGTAGCTAGGATCATGCTGTAATTAAAACCGACATGTAGTTTTTATTTATCTCACACTATTAATTCTACACCGCTTTTACAGACATTATTGGCACTGTCCCCATTGGGGCTCATAATCTAGATTCCTATCAGTATATGTCTTTGGAGTGTGGAAGGAAACCGGAGAACCCGGGGGAAACCCATGCAAACACGGGGAGACCATACAAACTCCATGCAGATGTTGTCCTTGGTGGGTTTTGAACCCAGGACCCAAGTGCTGCAAGGCTGCAGTGCTAACCACTGAGCCACCATACAGTGCTAACCACTGAGCCACCATCATGATTACACGCTATAGCACTACAGAGTACAACATTGTTAGTTATATTTGGAGATGGCTGCTCTTAGTAAGCACCTGTGCACAAGTTTTCTGTTTGGAAGTGACAGTCGGTCTTTGACATTTGTATACATAGGTCCTGTGACTGAGCATGCCACCCATCAGCCTATGGTGGTTTTAATCACAGCAGGATCCTATCTATCCATATAAATGTAGGCTATCAGCCCATGAGAGGAGTCACATTAGGTAGGTTCCCAGCAAAAGAAGATCACCTTTCCGTGGCTGCTGGGTATACATGAATTGGCCAATTTATGCGCTAAGTATTTTTGTTTTTTCCTATTTTCTACAGCAGTAATGCAATTTCAGTGTAACATATTTTATGTTTAGCATGGTATAGCGCTACAGAGTGCTACTTAGTTATATATCGAGATGGCTACTCTAAGTAAGCATCTGAGCACGCCAATTTTCTCATTGACTTGTCTGGTCGAGTGCGATCCAATATCCGGATCCAATTTGGGCATGCTGCAATTTTTTCAAAAAAACGGACAAGTGTGCAGCCCCATAGCATAACATTGGTACGAGCTCAATCTGAGGATCACACAGACTGAAAATATGGCCATGTACACGAGCCCTTAGGAAGCAATATACAATGTCTTCTGCCGTACAGGTGTAGGGAAGGTGACCTGACGGACGGACAGACTTGCCAGAATAGAGAAAGGAAGGTTTGCACAGTTTAGTCAGGTGTCAGTTAGTACAGTGGGGAAGCAGCTGAGAAAGTGTAGTGGACGTGCAGTACCTTGGGTTGACCATTAGAGGGCAGGGAGGAGTGTGAGCAAAGGACTTGACATCAGCTCAGGGCTTAGGAAACCATTGGTCATGGGGGGCGAAGTTACAGGGAACCGGGAATGATATAAATTTGACAGGAGGGTTCCAGAAAGTTCCAGTCCCCAGGGGGAGCTCAAGTGACAGGAGGACTACGACAGTTTGTGCACTGTGAGGAAAACCAAACCAGGGGGACTGAGGAGAGAGAAAGTCAGGGGGGTGGTCCTGACACAAGAGTACCGCAGTATAGACGAGGCACTGAGGTAAAGCATACTGTATTAAGGGAGAGACGACTGATCAGTAAAAGTACTGTTGGTTTACGGGCCTAAGGCGGCCACAGTGATGGATCTGACAGGAGCGTCGAAGAGTGAAGAGGGGACAGTGCGTATATGTACGTCCCTGGTGTAAAGTACGGTGTGCGGGAAGCGGCCCTGGAAGCGGAGGGCTGATAAGTGAAATGAATTGAAGTGCGGTGTACTTCGGAGGTCGTCAGGCGGACGGCAAGAGAATAAACTTGGACCTATTGTACCCGACACTTGCCTCCATCGTGTCTTTGTTACATCTCTGTGCGGTAAGAGAGGGACCACCCCCCAGTCCGGCCCACCGACCCTACATTTGGCGTAGTCGGCAGGATCGCCGCCGCTAATACGTCATCTTCTGCGGCAGGCCTGCCCTAAAGAATGGAGAAAGACTTGGACTACACCTGTGGATTACAAATTACCCACCTGTGGAGTACAAATTGGGAATGCTGTGGCGGATCTGCGTTGCCCGCAGAGGATCCGGGGCGGTACCAGGTGCTGTGCAGTATGGCCGTGTTGCTTCAGCGCAGAGGAGAGGTCCAGGTGTTTGCAGTTGTTCTGAATGGACTGGGACCCCCTCCAACGTACCCCAGGGGGAAGCAGTATGGACCCGGAGGCCGACGCTTCCATATACTGGACCCTGGCAGATGGGTGGAGAGACCTGCCATCGCCCCACCCAGCAGAGGGAGTGGCACAGAGGAAAAGCTTGGCTGCAGCTGCTTGGCACCATTCGACTGCTGCCCAATGGACGGTGTGAGACGCTGCGAGTGTTGAGGCATCGGGCGCCTGGAGTGGCGTTGGGGGCGGGAGGTCGAGCTTCACCAGAAAGCGTCCCCCTCAGAGCCATGGGCAGGCAGCTGGTTGTTGATTGGAGAAGCGGAGCCTGTGCGGAACCAACGGGAACGGCCACCGAAGTTACCAGCGGAGAGCCTCCCTGCGGAGCCCCTGAGCCTGGAGGCTAGCCCCGCCGGATGGCGGGGTGAAGAGAGGAGACTGCGGGAAGAGCCGCGTGATGACGTGACGGAGGCCATGGCGCCAGGGCAGGTGAGAGTTCTCCCGGCCCCGACAGTGGCTCCGCAAGCGGCCCCCACCATTCAGCCGCAGCACGCGGAACCCTATGTCCCCGAGAGCCCGGTCAAGGAAGGCCCTACCATATACGCAGAACTGAGCAGGGCCTCCACTCCTGGTCCCGAACCACTCCACCTGGTGGCGCCACTCCCGGTGGCGCCGGTGCGGAGTCTGACCGTAGAAGACACTGTTGTGTTGTGAGTTCATTTTTCCCTTCACCATTGAGGTCTGATGAACTCCCTCCTCTGGTGAAGGAAGGTAGTGAGACTGATTACCAAACACCTGGGCAGCTAGATGATAACTGGGTGGCTGGAATTGAGGACTGGATATAAGGCTGCCGACGCCCTTCTTCCTGGCTGGTGATTTTCCTGCTGGATTCTTGGAGACCAGTCTGATTCCTGCGTCTCAAAGCTAAGTTTTTCTGCTCTGCTTTGTACTCTTCAGTTTTGTTTTTGTTTTGCCTTGTTTTTTGGGTGTTCTGCCATCCCCGGCCGGGGGTGAGCTGAATTCCATTTTTGTCTCTGATCTGTTGATCCTTTGCTCTGTCTTCAGAATATACCTGAGTGCTGATATAGTCTTTTGAAGCCTAGCGACTTCAGGGCCTGTTTTTCCTATCAGACGGTTGGCTCATTTTGATAGGGTTTTTGCGGATGGCAGACAGCAGCTTTCCTATCCTGTCCTATGTAGTTAGCTTGGGCCCCATCATTTGCTCAACCTATCTTTCTATCTGTGTTAGTGTTTTCATCTTGCTTCACCGTCATTATATGTTGGGGGCTGTCTATTGCTTTGAGGTCTGCTCTGGGGCAGTTTAGTTTTTCCCCTTTCTGTCTTTAGGCTATGTAGCTCTCCGGCTGTGATCAAGGGGTCTAGGGCACCGTAGGAACCCCCCACGGCTACTGCTAGTTGTTGTGGATAGGTTCAGGGGTCTGCAATCCGATAGCTGCCAACCTGTCTGGTTTTTCTGGACTTAGCTGGTATTTTGTTTTTTCCTCCTTCGGTGACTCATCATAACAGAATCACCAGCCATACCGCAGATCCTAGGGTACTAGAATTGTAAAAAAAAAAAAAAAAAAAAGGAGAAAAAAAAAAAGTGTCAGAATTTTTTTTTTTTTTTTTGTGTGCATATTTTTTCCTCTATATCTCTTAGGCCGTAGGGGGAATTTTTCTCTCAATGGAGATGAAGCAATTGTCTGATCGTGTGGAGCAGCTCGCTGCTGAAGTGCGGGGAATTTCCGCCTATCTTGCTCATTCACATGCTGCTGAACCAAAGATTCCTACTCCTGATGTGTTTTTTGGGGATCGGTCTAAATTCCTGAATTTCAAGAATAATTGTAAATTATTTTTTGCCTTGAAGCCTAACTCGTCGGGGAACTCCGCGCAGCAGGTTAAAATTGTCATCTCTTTGCTGCGCGGTGATCCCCAGGATTGGGCGTTTTCTTTGAAACCTGATGATCCTATTCTGAATAATGTGAACGCATTTTTTCAAGCCTTGGGGTTGTTGTATGATGAACCTAATGCTATTGATCAGGCTGAAAAGACCCTGTTGGCATTAAGCCATGGTCGGGATTCGGCAGAGTTGTACTGTCAAAAATTCCGAAAGTGGGCGGTCCTTACTACCTGGAATGATGGTGCCTTGGCAGCCCTCTTTCGGAAGGCTTTGTCAGAAACTGTAAAAGATACTATGGTGGGATTTCCTGTTCCCTCTGGTCTTGACGATTCTATGTCATTAGCCATTCAGGTGGATCGGCGTTTACGTGAACGCAAAACTACACGAGAGATGTTGCCACCTGTTGAACAAATGTCTGAACCTATGCAATGTGATAGAGCTTTGTCTAGGGTGCAATGTCAGGAGTTAAGAAGGTGTAATAAGCTGTGTTTTTTTTGTGGAGATGCCTCACATATTATTTCTGTCTGCCCTTAACGAGAGAAACGTTGTGCACACACGTTTTCTGTGGGTGGTGTTCAACCTAAGTTTCCTCTGGCAATTACTCTGATCTGCTCCCTGTCCACATTTTCCGCCAAGGCTTTTGTGGATTCAAGAGCAGCTCTGAACCTGATGGACTTGGATTTTGCTAAACATTGTGGATTACCTATGACACCTCTGCGGACGCCTATCCCTTTGAGGGGTATTGATGCTACTCCTTTGGCGAAGAATAAACCTCAGTTTTGGACCCAGGTGGTAATGCGGGTCGCCCCAGACCATCAAGAAAATTGCAGATTTTTGGTGTTGCATAATTTGCATGATACCATTGTTCTGGGGTTTCCCTGGTTGCAAATCCATAATCCAATTCTGGATTGGAAATCTTTGTCTGTGGTGAGTTGGGGTTGTCGGTGTGCCCTTAGTGATGCTCCTGTTTTCTCCACCTCTCCCCAGTCACATGATGTTCCTGACTATTTGGCTGACTTTTATGATGTATTTAGTGAGAATGAGTCTGCGTCTTTGCCTCCTCATAGGAGTTATGACTGTGCAATTGAGCTGAACCCGGGGTGTAAATTCCCCAAGGGTCGGCTTTTCAATTTATCTGTACCCGAGCACGAGGCTATGCGATCCTATATTAAGGAGGCATTGGAGAAGGGTCATATTAGACCATCCTCTTCACCCTTAGGTGCTGGGTTTTTTTTCGTGGCTAAAAAGGATGGTTCATTAAGGCCTTGTATTGACTATCGTGCCCTCAACAAAATTACTGTTAAATATCAGTATCCGTTACCCCTGATTTCTGATCTATTCTCCAGAGTTAAAGGTGCTTGCTGGTTTACCAAGCTTGACCTCAGGGGGCGTATAATCTTATTCGCATTAAGCATGGGGATGAATGGAAGACGGCGTTTAATACTCCGGAGGGACATTTTGAGTACCTGGTGATGCCTTTTGGGCTCACTAATGCCCCTTCTGTCTTCCAGTGCTTCATGAACGATATATTCCGAGACTTTGTGGATAAATTTTGATTATCTATCTGGATGATATTTTGATCTTCTCCAAGAATTGGGACTCTCATGTGGAACATGTTCGGACTGTGTTCCGGATTTTGAGGGAGAATTCCCTGTATGTCAAGGGATCGAAATGCCTTTTTGGGGTACAGAGGGTTTCATTTTTGGGATTTATTTTGTCTCCGTCAACTATTGAAATGGACCCGGCCAAGGTACAGGCCATTTATGATTGGGTTCAGCCCACTTCTTTGAAGGCCCTCCAGAAGTTTTTGGGTTTTGCTAATTTTTATCGGAAATTTATAGCTAATTTTTCTGGTATTGCCAAGCCATTGACGGATTTGACTAGGAAGGGTGCTGATGTGCTGAATTGGTCTCCGGAGGCTGTTTCTTCCTTTCAGGAGCTGAAGCGAAGATTCACTTCTGCTCCGGTTTTGCGGCAACCTGATGTCTCACTCCCGTTTCAGGTGGAGGTGGACGCTTCTGAGATTGGTGCAGGAGCGGTGTTGTCCCAAAAAGATCCTATGACATCTAAAATGAATCCTTGTGCTTTCTTTTCCCGAAAGTTCTCCCCATCCGAATGTAACTATGATGTGGGGAATCGGGAACTGTTGGCCATGAAGTGGGCATTTGAGGAGTGGAGACATTGGTTGGAGGGAGCCAGACACCAAGTCGTGGTCCTTACTGACCACAAGAATTTGATTTACCTGGAGTCGGCCAAGCGCTTGAATCCTAGACAGGCTAGCTGGGCCTTGTTTTTCACACGTTTTGATTTTGTGGTCTCTTTTCTTCCGGGCACTAAGAATGTCAAGGCAGACACCCTCTCTAGGAGTTTCCTTGCTGATTCTCCTGTTGTGACTAAGCCTGCTACCATCTTAGGCGAGGGGGTAGTTCTTTCTGCCATCTCACCCGATTGGAGACGTGCTCTGGAAGAGTTTCAGGAGGACAAACCTGAGCGTTGTCCCAGTGGAAAGTTGTATGTTCCTGACCAGTGGAGGAAGAGAGTGATGTCTGAAGTTCATTGCTCTGCATTGGCTGGTCATCCAGGTATTTTTGGTACTAGAGATCTGGTGAGTCGGTCTTTTTGGTGGCCCGCCTTGTCTCGTGATGTCAGGAATTTTGTGCAGTCCTGTGGGACTTGCTCCCGGTCTAAACCTTGTTCTCGCTCTAGTGGCTTGTTGATGCCTTTGCCGGTGCCCAGGAGGCCATGGACCCATATTTCAATGGATTTTATCTCTGATATGCCTGTCTCTCAGAGAATGACTGTTATTTGGGTGATTTGTGATAGATTCTCTAAGTTGGTCCATCTTGTACCACTCCCTAAGTTGCCATCTTCCTCTGAGTTGGTGCCCTTGTTTTTGCAACAGGTGGTTCGCTTGCACGGGATTCCTGAGAACATTGTATCTGACAGAGGAGTTCAGTTTGTGTCTAGATTTTGGAGGACTTTCTGTTCCAAGCTGGGAATTCAGTTGTCCTTCTCCTTCCAATGGGCAGACGGAGAGAACAAACCAGACTTTGGAGTCGTATTTGAGATGTTTTATTTCTGCCGATCAGGATGATTGGGTTTTATTTTTGCCCTTGGCCGAATTTGCTTTAAATAATAGAGCTAGTTCTGCCACTTTGATGTCACCTTTTTTTTGTAACTTTGGTTTTCACCCTCGATTTTCTTCAGGGCAGGTGGAGCCTTCTGCCTGCCCAGGTGTTGACACTGTGGTGGAGAGAATGCACCAGATCTGGGACCAAGTAGTGGATAAGTTGTCTCTCTCCCAGGAAAAGGCCAACGGTTTTCCAACCGGCGTAGGACCGTTGGTCCCCAGTTTAAGGTGGGTGATATGGTTTGGTTGTCATCAAAAAATATCGCTATGAAGGTGGCTTCTCCTAAGTTTAAGCCTGGATTTATTGGAACTTACAAGATTTTGGAGATTATTAATCCGGTCTCTTTTCGGTTGGCTCTTCCTGTCACATTTAAAATTCATAATGTGTTTCATAAGTCCTTGTTGAAGAGGTTTGTTGAACCAGTAGTTCGTGTGGTGGCACCTCCTGACCCTATATTGGTTGAAGGTAACATGGAATATGAGGTAGAGAAGATACTGGATTCCCGTCTGGCTAGACGGAGACTCCAGTATTTGGTTAAGTGGAAGGGTTATGGTCAGGAGGATAATTCCTGGGTCTCTGCCTCTGATATTCATGCCGAAAGATTGGTGCGTGCCTTTCATCGGGCTCACCCGGATCGCCCTGGTGGCATGGATGAGGGTTCGGTGACCCCTCCTCAAGGGGGAGGTACTGTTGTGAGTTCATTTTTCCCTTCACCATTGAGGTCTGATGAACTCCCTCCTCTGGTGAAGGAAGGTAGTGAGACTGATTACCAAACACCTGGGCAGCTAGATGATAACTGGGTGGCTGGAATTGAGGACTGGATATAAGGCTGCCGACGCCCTTCTTCCTGGCTGGTGATTTTCCTGCTGGATTCTTGGAGACCAGTCTGATTCCTGCGTCTCAAAGCTAAGTTTTTCTGCTCTGCTTTGTACTCTTCAGTTTTGTTTTTGTTTTGCCTTGTTTTTTTGGGAGTTCTGCCATCCCCGGCCGGGGGTGAGCTGAATTCCATTTTTGTCTCTGATCTGTTGATCTTTTGCTCTGTCTTCAGAATATACCTGAGTGCTGATATAGTCTTTTGAAGCCTAGCGACTTCAGGGCCTGTTTTTCCTATCAGTCGGTTGGCTCATTTTGATAGGGTTTTTGCGGATGGCAGACAGCAGCTTTCCTATCCTGTCCTATGTAGTTAGCTTGGGCCCCATCATTTGCTCAACCTATCTTTCTATCTGTGTTAGTGTTCTCATCTTGCTTCACCGTCATTATATGTTGGGGGATGCCTATTGCTTTGGGGTCTGCTCTGGGGCAGTTTAGTTTTTCCCCTTTCTGTCTTTAGGCTATGTAGCTCTCCGGCTGTGATCGAGGGGTCTAGGGCACCGTAGGAACCCCCCATGGCTACTGCTAGTTGTTGTGGATAGGTTCAGGGGTCTGCAACCCGATAGCTGCCAACCTGTCTGGTTTTTCTGGACTTAGCTGGTATTTTGTTTTTTCCTCCTTCGGTGACTCATCATAACATTGTAGCATCCCATCTGCCGCTAGCGACTGCTTCTTCAAAGTCGGCCGCTGCCCCGGATGAAATTTCAGGTGCGGCCAACCCTGCGGCCGCGGCTGCTATGCCGGCACTGAGCAATCTTAAGGCTACAAGTCCATCTCCAAACAATGTTCCTGTGTCTACCGTGCGCAGTGTCATCAAGAAGTTTAAAGCCCATGGCACTGTGGCTAACCTCCCTAGATGTGGACGGAAAAGAAAAATTGACAAGAGATTTCAACGCAAGATTGTGCGGATGTTGGATAAAGAACCTCGACTAACATCCAAACAAGTTCAAGCTGCCCTGCAGTCCGAGGGTACTACAGTGTCAACCCGTACTATCCGTCGGCATCTGAATGAAAAGGGACTGTATGGTAGGAGACCCAGGAAGACCCCACTTCTTACCCCGAGACATAAAAAAGCCAGGCTGGAGTTTGCCAAAACTTACCTGAAAAAGCCTAAAACGTTTTGGAAGAATGTTCTCTGGTCATATGAGACAAAAGTAGAGCTTTTTGGGCAAAGGCATCAACATAGAGTTTACAGGAGAAAAAAAGAGGCATTCAAAGAAAAGAACACGGTCCCTACAGTCAAACATGGAGGAGGTTCCCTGATGTTTTGGGGTTGCTTTGCTGCCTCTGGCACTGGACTGCTTGACCGTGTGCATGGCTTATGAAGTCTGAAGACTACCAACAAATTTTGCAGCATAACGTAGGGCCCAGTGTGAGAAAGCTGGGTCTCCCTCAGAGGTCATGGTGTCAGAGACACCACACTACACTTCCTCATAGAGCCAGTGCGCGTGTCCTGAGTACAGAAGCAGTGCTAAGAGTTACCTGGGGAGCAGGGCAGCAGAGGTGACCATGCGTGCTACAAGCTAATAGTGTCAGGGTCCAGTCAGCGCTGGAAAGTAAGGAGGCACGGGACCTGCGGACACTGACAATGAACAAGCTTGCACGGGACACTGACAATGAACAAGCTTGCACGGGACCTATGGTCATGTGACTGCAAGGGGGCGTGGCTTAGCATCCTGCTTTCAGATATGACAGTACAACTCAGAGTCAGGCAAAACGGAGGTCACAACAGTACGGGCAAACGGAGTACAGGAGGGACAAACAGACGGGAGGTCAGACAAAGCCAAAGGTCATACACAGGATCACAGTACAGTACCAGGGATGAGACAGAGCGGATAATCAGGGCCAAGCAGAGATCAAAACCAAACAGACATAGAAGGTACCAGGCAGAATCCAAAGCGATATCCAGGGAACAGACCGAGTCATACACAGAGGATCAAGTAACCAGAACACAGCACAAACACACTCAGGGGTCACCACACAATGCCAAGGGTAAGAGTATAACTGACAGGGATGGGAGTGTCCTGAAGCTATAAGAAGCCTCCCCAGAACCAGGGAGAGGCCACAATCATAGGGATTTAAGACAAATTAAATGAAGATAATAATACAAAAGAATTTGTGTTTGCAATCATTTTCAGGAAAAAACTGAGTATTATCTGACAGAATTGCAGGGGTGTCAATACTTTTGGCCACAACTGTATAGATAGATATATCTATCCATATATCTATTTATATCTATCTATAGATATATCTATCTATACATATATCTATAGATAGATAGATATATCTATACATATATATATCTATAGATAGATAATTTTCTGCGCCAGAGAGGGAAAGCTGACGACTGGGGGCAGAAATTCATAGCCTAGGAAGGGACCTTGGTTATCGCCCCCCCCCCCCGACCCCGGCTACAAACATCTGCCCCCAGCCGCCACAGAAATGGCGCATCTGTAAGATCCGCTAATTTCGGCACTTAGCCTCTCTCTTCCCACTGCCCTGTAGTGGTGGCATATGAGGTAATAAGGGGCTAATGTCACCTTTGTATTGTAAGGTGACATCAAGCACGGTTAGTAATGGAGAGGCGTCAATAAGACAACTATCCATTACTAATCCTGTAGTTGTTAAGGGTTAAAAAGAGACACACCCAGAAAAAAGTCTTTTAATGAAATAAAACACTACAGTTTTGCCATCTTTATTATACGCCTAATTCATGCGATGCCCTCGATCTCCTGCAAAAAAAATAAACAAATACTCCCTGTTCCAATGTAGTCCATTTGATAACAACTGTCCCATGACGATCTCCCCTGTAGAACACAGATATCGGGTGATGTCACTGCTCTACAAGGCCTCCCAAAATGCACTGACAGGAGACAATGGCTCATGCAGTGCATCACTAAAGAGGTTACCTGAGTTCATCCTCTCACTTTACGGCAATGCTGCGTGAGAATTAGGGTTAGGGTTGGGGACCTCTCTCCCGGCGGTGGAGGGATACAATGCGGAGGATTACCTCCGCCTGTCAGTTCATCGCGGGAGCCCCTGTAGAGCACTGACATCGCCCGATCGCCATCAGACAATGGCTGCTTACACAGACATGCACACACACAGGGACACACACAGACAAGCACACACACATACACGCAGACCCCCACAGACAGAAAAGCACACAGTCTCTACCCACACTCTGCCCACACACTTCCCTTTTCCCGATCTGCAGCGTTTCCAGCACCCACATCCGCAGCAAATCCGCAGATCTTTTCTACATCTGCGGTTTTGTTGCAGATGTGCCTGACTCATTGGAAGTCAATGGGTGCAGAAACGCTGCAGATCCACAAAAAGAATTGATGTGCTCCGTTGTATAATGCTATATTTTAGATAGGGAAAGTGTTTTGCACCCTTTGGACAATAGAGGGGGCACTTTAGTACACAGAGTTCTTAGCAAGATAGAGTTAAGTGTAGGAGAGGCTGCCGGGAGGTTAGGCTAGGTTAGAAGGAAGTGAGTTCAGATGGGGCCAGGGTGCCCGAAGTGTCCAAATGGGCTGTAGGCCCAGGACGGCTCGACAGCCACGCAACATTAATCAGTGAAAGTCCCAGTTATCCACAGCTATTGGACATCAGTACAGTGAGCCAGAACAGCAGCCAATATGTGGTGACTCATCGCTTAAGCGGATGATCTTAGGGCTGGAGTCGGATGGGCTGAGGAACAGAAGGATGTTGTAGCTTCACTAAAAGCAAAACAGATGGGTTGGATGCTTTTCCAGAAGCAACTAAACCAGGTGGCTGATGATTTCGAGTCTGGGATGAAACAGGCAGAAGGAATTGTCATCATAGCAAGGTTAGACCAGGAAGAAGCTGGGAAGCAGTCTAAGACGGTCCGGTCCTGGTACGTGCCGTGTGGAAGTGTCAGCAAAGTAGGGAAATCTGAGGAAGCATGTAAAGACAAATGTGTTATCAATGATGTGCCAACTGTGGATATATAGTGTGAAGTTGTCAGTAAAGAAACCTTTCAAGTTACCATGGACTGTGTCTCTGTTACTGAGAGTCACCTCGGAGAGGGGCTTTCGCCGCTTGGGAAGTGCCCAGAGGGACCCGAACCTGGAGACACAGGTATGCTGAATAGTGGACTTTCCTTTTCTGTGGGGGAAGGCGTGGACACTGATGCTCTAGCGTCCCTGGCCACGACTACCTTCCTGACCCTCCCTTACACTAGATGCAAGAACACGCATGATACTAGTCACGTTACGCGATTGTTGTCTTCAGAGACAGGGTGACACAGTCCACACCCTTACATAAGTATAAGAGCCAGTGTGTTCCCCACAGGTCCTCAAATATAGTTTTTACAGGGTCCGTTGATGTCTCCTTATAATATGTAGTTACACTTCTCCCCGTTGCTGTTCTCAAGGTCAATAGGCAGCTGGAAAGCCACATGTCGTGTCTAGTCCTCATAACAACATGAAAGAATTTAAAAAACAGATACCTGCAGATTACTATAATCTCCACCACACCGATACATGCTGCTGGTTTCAAAGTATGTGTCAGTCAGGCGTAACACTATATTAAATGTATCCTACCTGGGGGTCACATATACAGTTTAGTGTGAGACATGCGTTCACGTGTATGATATGATCAGGGCAGGCCGGTATCACTGCTATACAAAGTGATACCTGATGATAATCAGTAAGTAGATTAGTATCATTAATGGATTTGCATTAACATAAGGGGTTGACATCTCAACCCCTGACATTTGCTAGTACCTGGCACCAAGGACTTGTGCCGCAGGTCTTTTGTCTAGTTCCAATGACGCTTTGTGCCTTTGAGTCTCCTACCAACTGTCATGACTACAACTTAGATTGAAGGATCTCTTGTGAATCCTCATAGCGAACACTGCGCGCTGTTAGGATTCTCCGATGCCGGGCGCGTGACAACAAGTATGTGATTTTCATACATGTGATGCCGACTAGAGGTGCACGGACTTGCTCAATGTAAGTGATTTGAGCAAGGCTGGGCATGTCTAGTCGTAATGTGGCAGGAAGTATGCAAACTGCATATTTGCAGTCACATGACTGCCAGCTCCCAGCGCCGACACTGGAGAATCCTGACAGCGTGCATTGCACACAATGTGAGGATCCCAAGCCTAAAAAACTCTTTAAGCATTGTGATTTCCCATGATACAAATTCAATGCATTATCATGTGTACGGCAGTGAATTTAGTGAGACAGTAAATCGTGACTGTGATTACAATGCGCTCCACTGGTTCAATATGCTTCTAAGCACATTCTGGGGGTATACGTAATGGCCCTCGCATATGGTTCCCCCCCACTGTCTCACACATAGTATGGTAGCAAAACCCTCGACAGGTTGCAGTTCCCATCATAACCACGGTGTGCCCCAATGGATACATATACCACAAGCCTTTCCCAACAGAATGTTAAAAAATCATGTTTTGGGGGGGGTTCTTGATAAAACTGGGCATTTTGTGCACACATTTTGGAATATTTCGAGCCAAGATAGAACACTTCTAGAAGGCAGAGTTGGGCCATGTACAATAGAGGACGTTTAGAAAGGGGCAGTTCAGATTAAATCTCCCCGGTGGAATATGTTGAAGCTCGTGAGCCCCAATGTAAAATTTTCAACAGGACTCCCCCACCCCCCAAATATCAAGGGTCATTAATAGTGTTGGTCTTCTAATATTTGTCAAAGGAACCTAAAGTACTGCAACAAATGCACCCATTATAATTACACGCCTGGATAACCCCCTTTTTTAGGCTTTTAGATAAATGTCTTCCTCAGTTGCGGCACAATTGATTTTATTTCATTAGTCCATCACAGAGAGAGAAACAATAGTATCTCAATTAACCTCTGGCCCTTTGAGGGTCCTAAACTAAATTATTGCCTAACCGTAATGAATGATTAAGCGACCTCTCGGATGTCGCCCAAACGTGGCGCTGACCCAAGTGCCCATTCTGATGCCATTAACATTGCAAATTAAGGGGGGAAAAAAGTAGGAGAATAGAGTAGATTTATAGTAAATAATTATCATTCATTACATTTCCCACAAATCAATTTTTTCTAATCACAGCGAGGATAGACGATGGCGGGTATTTTATTACGTTAGGTGTAAATCAGGGAATTTGCATTTTTATAAGGTATTACATCACAGATCTCCGTCGAGGGATGAGGTATGGCATGTGCCCCGCATACTATTACACCAGCCAGCTATAATATTCGGCTCCAGGCATACATGCTAGTCTTTCAGCTTGAGCCTGAAACTGCAATAACAATTCGTGTTTTTCTTTGTAACTTGAAAAAAGCTGACTTGCCCCCAGGCAGTGATTGATCTCCATCTGATGCTGAAAGGGAACCATGCGAGAAGAAGAGAGGCGCATATTAACCCTTCATGGCGCAGTGACGTGTGAATGCCGAGGTCACGTTCATTCATAACTGCACGAATTAATCCAACGTATATAATGTATCTTCCAGGATTATTATCTGGTGAGTTCTCCTTCAATGGAAGTCTTCAAACAGAGGCTGGACAGACATCTGGCTGATGGTTTAGTGAGTCCTGCATTGTGTAGGGGGCTGGACCAGATGACCCAGGAGGTCCCTTCCAACTCTAACATTCTATGATTCTATGAGGGTTACATGTGCCCAAGACTGCAATGGCTATCCCACAAAGTCAGTGCTACCTTTAAGGTATGTGCGCACGTTGAGTTTTTGCAGATAATTGTTCTGCAGCAAATAAGGAAGTGATGGCAGGAAAAATGTAAAATACGTGCGTTCTTATTTGCATTGGGGTTTCCCCCCAGTCATTTGAATGGGTGAAAAACAATGCAAAAACGATGAAAGAATTGACAAAAAAATCGCTTTAACGGTTCAAATCTGCAAGGAATCAATAAGCATTGTGCGCATGAAATTTCAGAAGTCTCTTTCATTTTGCTGGTATTATAAAAAGCTAGATTTTTTTCCATATCAAAATCACAGAGTGTGAACAAGCCCTTAGGGTCTGTAGGCCTTTTGCTGCCCTTTCTGTGAAGAATTGACCGACAACTGATCTGAACAAATATTTGGCTTAAAACAATAGCTTTTGTAGTCAGATAAATATGTTTACTCTAGTACCCCAAGCTGCCATTATACTGCCCCCTATGGGCACAAATATGGTGATAAACACATGGGGGGGCAATTCATAAAAGCTTTTTCTTCAAACATTTCAGGCGGAAAAAGCTATGAAAAGTCACAATTTTTTTTTTTGCGCAACCAAGGTTTTGCAAAGAAATATGACTTTTTCATGTAATTTTTGCCCCACTTCCGGCAAAGTGGGCGAAGCTGTGACGGGATGTGGTGACCCCGCTCGTCAAATTCATGATTAGACCGGGATCACACATGCGAGGAATACGGTCGAGTCTCGCATGTTAATACCCGCCACTGCTGCCGGCACTCAGGAGTGAAGCGTGCGGCTCCATGTATTGCTATGCGGTCGCACGCTCTGATGCGAGTGCCGGCGGCAGAGGCGGGTATTGACATGCGAGACTCGACCGTATTCCTCGCATGTGTGATCCCGGCATTAGTGTCAGTATTTGGTGCACGACAAATTTTACTCCAGCCTCTGCTGCCACGCCGCTATGTGCGCCTCTCCTGATTCTTTAAGAGGCGTGCACCTCTAAATTAATCAGGAGCGTCCCCACCAACACGCCCCCTCGTCAAGAGAATGACCCGTCATGATGAATCGCCCCATTTTTCATATTTTATCGCAGCTTTCGGATGGTAATTGATAAACATGATGCCAACTTACAGCCATGCAATCCTTAATATGCTCTCATGGGAGATATGGATGTTCATTGTTGAAAGAAAAACAACACGTGGATGAAAAATGGGCAAAGCTTTATACCACAGTCACTGCCGCAGACACTGTGAGGAATCCATTCTTTCTGGGAATATATCAAACCATTTTTCAAGTTTTTATTTTCATCAGAAAGTCACCAAAAATTGTAGCACGTTATATTAGCACAAAAATTTGCAATTTTTTGCTATTATTTTATGCAACAAAGGAGCTTTATAGATTGCAACTCTTTTGAAAACTTGGGGGTAGAGTAAAAAATGGAAAACCAACTCCATACACAAGTACTATTTCTACAGATGTTCCAAATTTATCAAACATCATCTGACAAAATGATGAATTCGGCACAAAAAACGACAGCACAGCCAGTCATTAAAAATTTGTGATTATTTCCACCTGTGTCTGTAAATTTTCATTAATTAAGACATAATGTTGGCCATACACATTACATAACTGTCCTGATAAGCAGTTACTCACCATGAACCATCCCTTCCCCCATACACATGCGCACTCGGATTGGTTAAGTGTGCATGTTCTGTATTTGGAGACATCTCTGGCAGTGCCTTATCTCAATTAAGAGCAATAAGATGGGGTACGTTGAAATATGACAGTCAATTGCTCTGTTTCTTAGGTATCTGTCATTGGAAGAAAAGCAGAAAACGCCCACATACATTTTATATTATTGGTAGATCTCACTGAAATCCACTGGTACATCCCCCATACACAATATCAGATGAGCAATCATTCGTCCGTTAGCTCCTTATCCCAAATCCCCCATACTTGGAACACTCAGTTGGGCTGTATGTTCCTCTGTTTTCTATGAGAGAGACACTGCAGGACTCTTTTGTCTCTGAAACAACATAAGGATCAGCCACTGGAAATCCAACAGGCTGGATCCTTCTCCCCCCCCACCAACATTAGACTGTCGACCGATTCCACCAACATTCATCTATTTTGTATGACTCAAATTTCTCAATGCTTTAAGTGGATCTGTCACCATATAATATGTTGTCCAATGATTATTAGCAGCAAGGGCAGAATCTAGTGGACTCATAGTCATGAGTCTTAGTTGCCGAAAGTGGTCACTCGCGAATAGCCTTTCTTGACTTTCAGTCATTGTATATTTACTTGCATACGGCTTCCGTACATCATGTTTTTGACTGACGGCCATGTTCTCCCTCACGGGTCTATTTTAATAGTCACCCGGTCATCTAAAAGTCTATAATGCTCCCTTTATGTCTGGCAGTAGAAGAACCCTCCTTTACCCTCACTGTTGAATCTTCAGTCAGTAGATCCACTGTCATTACTGAAAAAAGCACCAGTGGTCTCTGATAGCCGGCTAACGAGGAATGTGCCCTGATTTGATCCCTTATCATTGGAAAGGCAACTGAACCACATGACATGGATGTATTTCCAGGGTATCATTTGGCCACTTATAGTACACCATAAAGGTGCTGGGCAGGGCACCAACCAGGAGCCGATATATTGTTGCAACCTGTGTGGCCAAACAAGGGCCCAACAGATAAGTGGGTCACTACTACCTTCAAAGCAGGTGGAATTAGTTATTATGAGCTACTGGGCAGCAAAGGGCCCATATATTGTCCTTGCACAGGGATCCTCTTCTGACTGTGCCCGCCAGTGCCATGAACCAACCTAAGATCAGTCTTATTTTTCTTTGAAGACCTAAAGAACGTCAATAGTTATAATGTTAAAGCCCAAGAGACAAAAAATGTATGTGGCAAACATGGAGCGTAAATGTGGATGTGTAATTTCCAATTTCGTAAAAAGCCGTTCTTCAGACAGCAGTTCTCCAGACACAGTCCTATTACCCTTGACCGAATATCACAGGAGTCTCCTTTTCTTTATCATCATTTCTCTTTAATCATTTTCTATCCCAGCAAACCAATTGCTTTAGATAACAGGCTGCTCAATTAAAATTCTGCCAAATTCACTTTTTGCAATAATAAAAACCTAACACACACAGATAAAAAAAAAATAGAGAGTTTAGCATTAACCGGCTTTTAATCCTTCATTGGAATCTTCTGGTGTGTCCTATCTGATGCAACCGGGGATTTTAAAGTGAAACTTCCTCCACAAGTCTATTAAGTCCACATAAATCCTCCGCAAAGCAGCTTATTTCACTCTTATCTCACTAGTGAACTGCATTTAGGAAGAACAAAATAAAAAATGCTGAAAAATAGTAAAACAAACAGGACGCTAAATGGAAAAATGCCCTATAAAGTTTAGACATATAGCGTCATGCTGCTGCAAAGCAGGTATAAGCAAGCTCCACTAGATGGCGATAGAGTGGAAAGGGATCATGCACACATATTAAACAGACCTGCCGTGCAGTAGCAAGGCTACCACAAGGTGGCAGCAAAGAAGTCAGACAAGCCGGGTCAAATCCCAGACTGTAGAGCAGTACCAAAGGAATAAGCAAACTCACGGTCAGAGACAAGCCAAGGGATCAGTAACGGTCAGGGGCGGATATGCCAAAGACAAGAGACAAAAGCAGGTCAGGGTCCAAGCCGAGTTCAAGTACCAAGAAGTCCAAAACAAAAGAGGACACACGGAGTCGGGAGAGGGGAAAAACACAGAAACGGGTTGAGTCAGAAATGACAGCAGGACAAATCAGGATGTAACAGTCAGCTACTCATGCCGCAGGCAGAACTATAACTGACATCGCCTGCAGAAAGCAGCGACGATAAATAACAAACCTGAACCCAGACAGAGGCTGAGAAAAGTTAACCCCTGACATGACCAGACCAGGAACAAGGAAAGACAGGACTCAAAACCCGGTCTGGATCATGACAATAGCGTATTAGAAGCAGCGGTAATAACAGTGGTAGGAATATTATGAAAGACATCTCAACTAGTGTAAGAAGGGCCCCCCATGTGTTTAAACAGCGAAGCATTATCTATTAGCAGCTCCTAGTTTATTTATGATATGTAGTGCCCAAGGGTGTGAGGCATGAAACACAGATTCATAGGACACCAGTCATTTGAAGTCACTAGTGGGTCGCCCTCCCAGGGCTGTGGGGTACTCGGTACAGAGCCGGTGTCGGGGGGATGTGTCACAGCAGCGGTGACCTGGTCCGTGGCCCTGGGCGCCCAAAAATCAATGGGAGTTTGTAATGTAGTTTAAGTGGAACAGTTTGTGACGCCACCTGTGGTGTTCGGCAAGTGAGATGTTAGGCCGACGCTGCATGCGGATCCTCTGGGGCTGGTGGTGGCAGCATAGATGGTGTAGCTCCCCACAGGTGAAGCTGTAGCCCCAGGGCCGTGTAGTTGCAATGGATGAGGAGAGGCGCAGGCGGTGTAAAGGATGGTACCCAGATGTAGCTGTGCTGGGCGGGTTGGCGCAAGAATGAATGGAGGACACCGGGGCTTGAAGTTCCAAAGCTTTACTCACAGTCAGCGGGTCGTGTCCTCCGGGTCAGAGACTCAGTCAACCCCCAGGCAAGATGGAACGCTCCCCTCCAACACTCCGCCAACATGTACCTTTCTGAACGACTCCTCTATAGCGCCTTAAAGTGTGAAGATCTCCTAGTACTGAGTTACACTGGAGTTCCTCCTGACTGATGTTCCCAAGAACTCTACTTGGAAGGCAGACAGCTGTAGCCTGCTTCGGGGACTACCTTCTCCTGAGTCCCGGCTCTCTATCCAATTGCTGTTGTGCCCCAAGTCTTAGATGGGAGTAGTGCATTTACAGCCAACTACTCCACCGGTGTCTGCTGCAGAACCATAAGTGTCCATACAACCTCGGGGACCGGGCCCCGGCCTTGCGCTGAGAACCTAGAGGCAGGGTTCCTCTTCTAACCCACGTCCTCTCTGTTCTCTCTACTCCTTCGTTCCGTACTTGTCTCTCTCTCTCTCTTATGGAAGCTTAGGTTTCAGTTCTTCGTCTTTCTCCTTCTTTTCTTTTCCCGTGCCAGCTGGCTCGGGTCACTGAGGCAGCTGCAGCACTCCTTCCTCCATCCCTTCTTACAGGGATCCTCACTCCTGTCTGAGTGACTTCCTACCCGACTGACCTTCAGTCAGACTGACCTGTCGTCCTACACTTTCCCACTATTTTATGTATCTTAACTCCACCCACCTCCCAGCACGTCCAGTGTTCCAAGCAGGGAACCACCAAAGGTGCTCTGCTACTCTCTAAGCACTGAGCCACAATGTGGTTGTGCAGAACTACCCTGTTGTGTGGGATGCGAGTGTTGGAGTGTGGAAAGGCGTTCCCACCTTACCTGGATGGTGGGGCACTACACCTTAGGAGAAGGTGCAGTACCTCTGTGGTGACCGAGCCTCAGGGGCGCCACACTAGCTTCCCTTAACGACTAAAAATATTGATGACCTATCAATAGGATACATTATCAATATGAGATCAGTGGGGGTCTGTCATACAGTTCCCCCTCTGATCAGGTACTCGGCATTGGCCGCTAATCAATGTACAAAGCTGTGGTGTTTGACTCTGAACATTGTCTACATCCAGCCACAGTATCGGTTGATAGTGGGGACAGTGAGATGTAAGACCACCGCCAATCTCATATTGAGTTACAGTAGCTATCTTGTAAGTCAATGACCAACATTGGCACAGCAAAATAAATTTTTCCATTCTGCATTGCCAAAAAGACAACATAAACACTGGATCATCTTTTGGATAGCCATTCCCCGTCATGTACTGAGGGTATCCTAATCAGTCATACAAACTGAGATGTACATTTTTAAGGCTAAAGTACCCTGAAACGCCAACCTACTCGGATCAGTGATCACTCAAGATGCAGCAGAAGTCAACAGAAGAATAGCTATGGGCAAACCAACGATGAAGTCGCTGCACAAGGTTTTCAAATAGAGAAACTTTTTGCCGACAACGAAGACTTGGTTCTTACATAGTTTGCTTTTTTCTGTGATAACATATGGATGCAATACCTGGACGATAAAGAAACAAGACAGAAGAAGAATCAACGCCTTTGAAATGTGATGCTGGAGAAGGATGTTATCAATACCATGGATGGCAAGAAGAACAAACAAATCGATTTTGGAACAAATCAAGCCAGACATGTCACTATAAGCGAGCATCACCAAGCTATGACTTGCCTACTTTGGAAACATCATACGAAGAAAGCAAGCACTAGAGAAGGACATCATGGTCGGAAGAATAGAAGGAGCGAGGAGAAGAGACAGACCAGCAACCCAGTGGCTTGATTTTTTTCAAGATAATGGAGGAGAAGACCCCAGTGGACCTATCTAGGCTTGCACAAGATCGATCTTCCTAGAGATTGCTCATCCATTAAGTTGTCATGGCTCAAAATTGAGCCAAAAGTTGTTAAAAAAAAGCTGTCTATAGAAACTGCAGCACTGGCGCTCAAAGAGTTATTATCCCATGTGTCCCTCTAGATAGGCCCTTCTGTTTTTGGTAAGAGGAGAGATAAAAGGATTCTCTAGAATTGGGGATCAAGTCTGCAGTCACTCTGTGTGACTGTAGACTCGTGAAACTATTGAGAGTGCACAGTGTACGCTGGCAGGATTCTCAGGCGCCGGGAGACAGCATTATGTGATCGCAAGTAGGCAATATGCATACTTCCGGACACATTCTGACCAGACCTGTCTGGCATTGCTCAATTCACTTGTACTGAGTAACACCGGTCACGTCTAGGCGGCATGTGAGCACAAGTATGCAAATTGATTACTTGTTGTAATGCATCGGCATGCTCTCAGCGCCAGCACTGGAAAATCCAGACAGAACACACACTGCACACAGTAAGGGTATGTGCACACGCTGCGGATTCTGCTGCGTTTCCGCAGCGTTTTTGGCTCTGCAGAAACGCAGCAGATTTTGCTGCGTTGTACAGTACCTTTATTTCCTATGGAAATAAAAAAAAGCTGTGCACATGCTGTGGTTTTTTCCGCGCGGTTTTGCTGCGGTTTACAATCCGCAGCATGTCAATTGTTTGGTGCAGAAACGCTGCGGTTTTACACCTCATCCATTATGAGGTGTAAAACCGCAGAAAAAACGCAGATAATCCGCAGATAAACCGCAGAAAAACCGCAGCACTTTGTCCTGCGGATTTCCTGCGGTTTTCTCTACAAAATCCGCAGACACTAAAAACTACGTGTGCACATACCCTAAGGATTCACAAGTCTGCAGTCACATAGGTTGACTGCAGACTTGAACCCCCGGCCTGGACAACCCCTTTAAGCTGCATTTACACTGCAAAATTATCATGACTGATCAATCCTAGGAAGGCTCATTTCACAATAATCTAAACAGGCTGAAGATCACCCAATGAATGATCATTCATTGGATGAGTATATTTTTTTGCGCTGCCCAAAAGTATTTAGTCAGCCACCAATTGTGCAAGTTCTCCCACTTAAAAGATCAGAGAGGCCTGTAATTGACATCATAGGTAGACCACAACTATGAGAGACAAAATGAGAAAACAAATCCAGAAAATCACCTTGTCTGATTTGGCAAGATTTATTTTGCAAATTATGGTGGAAAATAAGTATTTGGTCATTAACAAAAGTTCATCTCAATATTTTGTTATATATCCTTTGTTCGCAATGACAGAGGTCAAATGTTTTCTGTAAGTCTTCACAAGGTTGGCACACACTGTTGGTTGTATGTTGGACCATTCCTACACGCAGATCTCCTCTAGAGCAGTGATGTTTTGGGCCTGTCGCTGGGCAACACAGACGTTCAAATCCCTCCAAAGGTTTTCTATGGGGTTGAGATCTGGAGACTGGCTAGGCCACTCCAGGACCTTCATATTGTTCTTATGAAGCCACTCCTTTGTTGCCCTAGCAGTGTGCTTGGGATCATTATCATGCTGAAAGACCCATCCACGTTTCATCTTCAATGCCCTTGCTGATGGAAGGAGGTTTGCACTCAAAATCTCGCGATACATGGCCCCATTCATTCTTTCATGTACACAGATCAGTCATCCTGGTCTCTTTGTAGAGAAACAGCCCCAAAGCATGATGTTGTCACTCCCATGCTTCACTGTAGGTATGGTGTTCTTTTGATGCAACTCAACATCCTGGCTCCTCCAAAGACGACAAGTTTTGTTTCTACCAAACAGTTCTACTTTGGTTTCATCAGACCATATGACATTCTCAAAATACTCTTTTGGATAATCCAAATGCTTTCTAGCAAACTTCAGATGGGCCCTAACATGTACTGGCTTAAGTAGGGGGACACGTCTGGCACTGCAGGATCTGAGTTCCCGGTGGCATAGTGTGTCACTGATGGTAGCATTTGTTAGGGTGGTGCCAGCTCTATGCAAGTCATTCACTAGGTCGTGTGGTTCTGGGATTTTTGCTCACTGTTATTGTGATCATTTTGACCCCACGGGGTGAGATCTTGCTTGGAGCCCCAGATCGAGGGAGATTATGTGGTCTTGTATGTCTTTCATTTTATTATTATTGCTCCCACAGTTGATTTCATCACACCAAGCTGCTTGCCTATTGCAGATTCAGTCTTCCCAGCCTGGTGCAGGGCTACAATTTTGTTTCTGGTGTACTTTGACAGCTCTTTGGTCTTCACCATAGTGGAGTTTGGAGCGTGACTGTTTGAGGTTGTGGACAGGTGTCTTTTATACTGATAACAAGTTCAAACAGCTGCCATTACTATAGGTAATGAGTGGAGGACAGAGGAGCCTCTTAGGCCAGGTTCACATAGCATTAACACAGTCTGTTCAACGCATAGCGTTGACGGGCTGCGTTAACGCTATAGCATAACGCGATATGCGTTATGCTATACCGCTAGCGCTGATGATTCATCAGCGCTAGCGGTGACGGAGCCTCAGACGCTGCAGCCCGCGTCTGAGGCTCCGTCAGAGAATGACAGCACATCGCAAACGTGTGCCACTTTACGGCATGCTTCGCGATGCGCCACATAATGGGGGTCAATGGCAGCGTTAACGGACTGGATTACACCGCGTTATACCGCAGTGTGACCCCAGCCTTAAAGAAGAAGTTACAGGTCTGTAAGAGCCAGAAATCTTGCATGTTTTTAGGTGATCAAATACTTATTTTCCACCATAGTTTGCAAAATAAATCTCTCCAAATCAGACAAGGTGATTTTCTGGATTTGTTTTCTCATTTTGACTCTCATAGTTGTGGTCTACCTATGATGTCAATTACAGGCCTCTCTCATCTTTTTAAGTGGGAGAACTTGCACAATTGGTGGCTGACTAAATACTTTTTTTCCCACTGTAAGTGAAAACCAAAGGAAAATATACCGCAAAACAACCCATGGAACTCACGCAGCAGACAGCGGACCTTACGAGACGCGTAGGGAAAGTTGTCCCCACGCCTTTTCCAATCTAGCATTGTAAATATGCACAGGACACAACTTCTATCAGACAATCATATTTAGGACCGATCAGGTCATTTTTGTCCTAAACTAATGAGAGTGCAATTGTAGGGTCCATGTCCCCCAACAGCAAACATATATTCATAAAACGATAGATATGAATGTATTATTAAAAAATGTTTAAGGAATGTTAATGTGCGCCTCAAGCCTGTTCTAACCTCATGCAAATCAGATTATTGGGCGCACGGACTACTTTGTAAATATGCAAATTCCATGATGAAATATTTATAATGGTCTTTAGAACTCTCCGGCTTGTTGTATTTGCACAGTTAATGTGATATTAACTAATATGGCTTTTATTAAAGTCAGAGCTCTTCTTTTTTTTTTTTTTGCTGCATAATTTGTCCAGGAAAAAGTTGAAGATGTAAATATCGCTAGCACAGTATTTTATTACTTAAAGTGAATGTGTCATCAGAAAATGATCTATTGTTTAAACAAATTTTTGTTGTTTTTTTACATTTGGGAATTTTTAATCATATGATGATCTTTATTAAAAAAAATAATAATTTAGTAATTGTGTAACTTTCATACTGGATTTTGAGGCTTATTTACGGTCATAAGAATTTTCAGCAGGCTCATTGTCATTACAGACAGGATTACAATAACAGGTAACACCTCCGCACACAGCTGATTACACAGGATCCACCAATCACATTTACATGTATTTAAAGAAAAAAATGGCATTTTTTTTAATATCACAATCTTTATTTGAAAACAATGCTAATCTTTCCATTTTCACACTGGCGATTGTGAATCTTTTAATTTTCTGACCTTTCAGGGACAATTTTCAGCAGACTCTTTATCAGCAGAGGCAGGATTACAATGACAGGTAATACCGCTATACAAGGCTGATAACATAGGATCCACCTATCACAATAGTCGATGTCACAGCTGACCATGCTACCCCACCCATTACAATGACCCTTGCACAAGTTGATTAGATGCTTCAACACAATAAAAATGGGTCAGCTCTCGAGTCAACTATTGTGGCTGATGTACATGTGGATTTCCTAAAACACAGCAAGTTCAAGTCTGAATAACCCCATTGGCCAGTGTATAAATTTGCAACAGTTAAAAAAAATTTTTTTAATTATTTATTATTACTTAACGACCTTCAGCTTGATCTCGAGGCATGGCGACTTGAATGAAAGATCTGTAGGAAGATCGATCTTTTGCAAGCCTAGATAGGTCCACCAGGTCTTCGCCGCCATCATCTTGATAGTATCAAGTTATCGGTTGCTGGTCTTCTTCTTCGCCTTGTTCCTTCTATTCTTCCGACCATGATGTCCTTCTCCAGTGCTTGCTTTCTTCGTATGATGTGTCCAAAGTAGGCAAGTCATAGCTTGATGATCCTCACTTCCAGTAACATGTCTGGCTTGATTTATTCCAAAATTGATTTATTTGTTCTTCTTGCCTGCAAGAACATGTGCACAAAACTTTGAAGATTTGGCAGTCACCAACGCTGCTCCCTAACCGATGAGGATGTGAGCATCACCATGAACCCTTTTACATTCCTCCCCTTACAGTTATTGGTGATATTTTTTTAACGCATATCTCCCCATATATCAATCTGTCCTTCAAACATGGTGTTTATGTGACATTGTTATATCATGTGAGCGCTGCAGACTACCCGTGCCCGCTGATGGGCTGCAGCCTTCACAGTTCCATCAGGTCGACCTCCATCTGATAAAAGTCTGCAGGTGATCAGTGACAGCTGATAGGCTGCAGCGCCAGTGTCACATGAATGCTGGAAATCGCAATGCCATTGCCACTGGATCTATCTTCTGTGGGTCGGCAAGCAACATTGCCGTGCTTCCTGGGCAGAACATCTCTGCTTACATACATCAGAATATGGACATATTACTGGCAGCTCCATATGCCATAATGATGTGTTTTATGTGTGGGTGGCTGATTGCACCCAGTTATTATTTCACAGCCTCATAACACTATCATTTAACTTAGAAAATCAAATTAAAATTCAAAATGTTGTTACTAATTGAACATCACAATCAGACGGTCGTCTGCAACGTACATCGAGCCAGAGGGAAACTGGAAAAACTCTAATTAAACACAATTGAAATCATTAGTGAACAAGAAGCAAAGTGATCGACATGTGATGGCCCTGCGGACTGACGGCGGTCAGATCTGCCCCGTCAGGGGACTCTTGCCCTTTTCTGACCTCTGGTGTCACAGCGGATTACATTTTTTTTTAATTATGTAATCGCTCGGTCAAGGTGAAATCTTTATGTCGAGAACAATTATTACCATATTCATGATTCTTGAGGAAATCTCTGTTCCTTTAGAAATGTCTTCTTTCGTGTCGCAGGCTGCGGTTATAGGTAATGTAACCAGATAGCACGGTTTTATCCCTGTTTTCTCTGACTAGTCCTGCTGTCAAGACTCAGAGTCCTCAATTTAGGATCAGGAGAGCCTTTCTTGACCTACTTTACACAGATGACCTATGGATATTAATAGTGTAGTGATTAGTTGCCCCTGATCGCTGGGGGTCCTAGCAGGGGAGCACTTTTTTAACAGTTCTTTGTCAAGAGACCCTCTTAACAATATATAATTGAAAGAGAACCCATCAGGAATTGATCTGCAGCACCCAGGAGTGGCCACTACAGGGTGAACATACTTGTGTTGTTCTTCTGCGGAAGCTGATGACCGTTGATGAGTTGTGGTGCCGGATGTTGGACCTCCACCAATCTGGTATCCTACAGATAGGTCATCAAAATCCTAATAGTGGGTAACCCTTTAACAGTCAATATGACATACCTGTCACGTGGACCCGTCCTGTGTGACGCGACCAGCAGGCCGGTAACTAGAACAACAGGACCTGGCACGTGATACTATCCTGTGTGACACGGCTCGCAGGCCGGTAACTAAAAACAAGACAAAGGGAAACAGCTACAACGATGGACTCTGCAATAGGGAAAGGGGATGAGGAGACCTCCTGCACTCCCCTGAGTCAGTGTCCCTAACGCTCCTAACGTTCCCTATGCCAGTTCCGCACCGGGTGCCGATCAGGAACCTGTCGCCCTAGCACACCCTACACCTATCCCTTGCTAGGGAACTGGGTGGTGCAGGCACTGGCCCCACCGCTGTACTAATACACACTAAGGAAAAACACAAACAGGGAAACACAACTTAGCTTTACTCTGCTGCACTTGCTCCTGGCAACAGAGTCCACCACCAGCATGCAGCTCTCCTCCTGAATCGCTGCCGCCAAGCTCTGTCAGAGCTACAAGGAAATCCCATATGACTCCTTTCACACCAGGCTAAGACAGTGCTGCAAGGAACGCTCTCCAGCTCCTTCCTCCACCAAGGATGGTTGAAATGAACACTATCACCAACAGTGATTGCTACACCTGTGACTCCTTTATAGCAGAGCCGGCAATCACACCTGCATTATAATCATGTGCACTTAACTAAAGAAACTAGAGTGCAATGACACTCACCACCACCCGGGGTAAACTTAGAACAAACGACACCAAAGTGCAAAAATCCTAATGGCAAAAACCAACCTTAAGCACAGCTTAGGGAAAAAAAAGGTTACCTGTGCTTTTTATATGTCCTGATCCAGCATGGATCATGACAATACCTACATACGAGATGTTCATAGTTGGCTATTGTTATATTTAGCATCGACCACTTCTGTTCCCATCTCCTTGCTATATCCTTCCTGATATGTTTAAAAAGGGGTTTACTTTTTAATGCCTATGTCAACCTTACCTACCGTTCCCTTTGGGGTTTGTCTACCTCAGTGAGCCATTATCCATAACACCACTAGACCCACCAGATTCTAAAAGTAGCTTGACCCCCTAAAGAAACCCTTGAAAATGTTGGTACTTACTGTAAGGTGAATTTGCTTTGTTGCTTCATTAGTTCTGTCCCTGGGTAAATGGAATTTTATATAGAATGATGACACCTGAACAAAAGGCTTGTATGATGTGTAGGGATTCGACTTGCTCAGGTGCAGCGGGAGACAGTCAAGAGGCACGTTCCTTTAAAGTTCATGCGGTTTATTACATCATAAACCCATCCAGCAGCAAGTAACAAAGAAAATAGCCTTCAGCTCAAAAGGAAAACATAAAGGTCCGTTTCTTCAGGCTCATTCCAGGAGCCTCAGCACACACAGGAGGCTTGTCCCTCCTCGCATACAGCTGTCTGGTTCAGGAGCAGGCCACATTATAAGGGTGTAGCCACACCCACGAACCCAGCAGCTGACTGGTCACGTGACTGTGACCTCACGACAGGTCCTTGCAAAACAATAATAATACAGCATTACCTGTTATGCCTTACATTATGGAGACAAGCCATCTATGAGACACATCTCCCATCAATTATACAACCCTTGGCCACGCCACAGATGAAACAAAAAATGGCAAAATGCTCCTTCTTCATTTGATTGCATCTTTTGTACAGATTTATTTGTTATAACATTAGCCACACTTTACTCACTGTTGACAGGTTCAGAGCAAAGCATCATCCACTGCTCCCAATGTCCAGTATTGGCGACGGCGCTGACGTCACATCGACAGCACTGCAGCCAATCAGCCAAATGAGCTCAGCGGCTCTGAGCGGAGGGTTCCATCTACACGGTTAAAGCAGCTGAGCTTCCTGAGTGGCTGTTGCAATGTCAAGGTGATGCCAATACCAGACACCGGGATCATCAGTGGAGACTCCGCGCTGGACCCATTAAAAGTGAGTAAAGCTTCATTCAGACGTTCAAGTGACATGGTCCATGTATGTACTATGATGTTCGGACCTCCTGACCTGAATACAAAAGGGGCTGTAAAAGTTTGGCATGAATGTGCCCTGTCAGGATTAATCAGTGACAGGAACCAGCCACATTCTGACTAGACATTGTGAATTGAGCGAGGCCATGAAGTCTAGTCGGAATGTGGCAAGAAGTATGCATATTGCCTTCTTGTGGACATATACCCGCTCGGTCTTGCCATTGGCCATAGTTACATAATCAAATTGAGTGAATGCAGAGTTTCATGCCAAACTTGGATTAACAGCCGCATATGAACATATGACTTCGAGCTGACGATCTGGCCAATTACTTAAAAGAAAAAATTGACCATATCCAACAGGAAATTATCTCCCAATCACCTCATACCATGCATTTTCCTTCCTCCCCCACGGCATCTAGCTCACTCTCTGATTTTGAACCAGTCACAGAAGAAGTAAGCAGGCTCCTTGCATCTTCTCGCCCAACCACTTGCACCAGTGACCCAATTCCGTCACATCTCCTCCAGTCCCTTTCCCCTGCTGTCACCTAACTAAAATATTTAACCCATCTCTCTCTTCCGTTATCTTTCCCTCCTCATTTAAGCATGCCATGATACAGCCATTACTTAAAAAACCATCCCTCGACCAAAACTGTGCCACTAACTATAGACCTGTCTCTAATCTTCCCTTCATCTCTAAACTCTGGAAACGTCTGGTCCACTCCCGTCTTATCCGCTATCTCTCAAATAACTCTGTTTTCGACCCTCTCCAATCCGATTTCCGCTCTTTACACTCTACTGAAACTGCCCTCACTAAAGTCTCTAATGATCTACTAACATCTAAATCAAATGGTCATTACTCCATGCTAATTCTCTTGGATCTCTCTTTAGCATTCGATACTGAGGATCACCAGCTCCTCCTCACTATGCTCCGTTCCATTGACATCAAGGACACCGTTCTCTCCTGGTTTTCCTCCTATCTCTCTGACCGCTCCTTTACTGTATCTTTTGCTGGCTCCTCCTCCTCTCATCTTCCCCTTACTGTTGGGGTTCCTCAAGGATCAGTCCTAGGCCCCCTCCTCTTCTCTTTGTATACTGCCCCTATTGGTCAAGCAATCAGTAGATTTGGGTTCCAGTACCATCTCTATGCTGATGACACTCAATTGTGCACTTCTTCTCCTGATATCACGCCTGCCTTTTTAGAAAACACCAGCGATTGTCTAAACGCTGTGTCTAACATCATGTCCTCACTATTTCTGAAACTGAACCTGTCAAAGACTGAACTCCTTGTGTTTCCTCCCTCCACTAATGCACCTATGCCCGACATTGCCATTTCTGTGTGTGGTTCCACTATTACTCCCCAGCAACATGCCCGCTGTCTTGGGGTCATACTTGACTCCGAGCTTTCATTCACCCACCACATCTGCTCACTGGTTCGCTCTTGTTATCTGCACCTCAAAAACATTTCTAGAATTCGACCTTTTCTTACTTTCGACTCCGCAAAAACTCTTACTGTTTCTCTTATTCATTCTCGCCTGGACTACTGTAACTCTCTTCTAATTGGTCTCCCTCTTACCAAACTCTCCCCCCTCCAATCTGTCTTTAATGCTGCAGCCAGGATCAAATACCCTCACCAATCGTTACACTGATGCCTCTACCTTGTGTCAGTCATTACATTGATTACCCATCCACTCCAGAATCCAGTACAAACTTATTACCCTCACCCACAAAGCTCTCCACGGCTCAGCACCACCCTACATCTCCTCCCTCGTCTCAGTCCACCACCCTACCCGCGCCCTCCGTTCTGCTGATGACCTGAGGTTGGCATCCTGAATAATCAGAACCTCCCACTCCTGTCTCCAAGACTATACACATGCTGAGCCAGTTCTTTGGAATGCACTTCCCAGGTCAATATGATTAGCCGCCAATCCCTACAATTTTAAGCGTGCCCTAAAAACGCATTTATTCAGACAGGCCTACCGCCTCAACACATTAACAAAACTATCCCTGTGTGGCACAGTCAAAAGTTTTACCATAAAAAGGTTCCCCGCATCATGTTCCCACATGCTTTATGTATCCTTCAGCCCTCTGTGTCTGTACTGTTTCACACTTAACATTATGGCTGGTCTGAACAATGAAGGAAACTATTACAACACACCTTTCGTGTCTACCTTTTTTTTTTTCCTCATAGATTGTAAGCTTGCAAGCAGGGCCCTTATTCCTCTTGGCATCTGTTATGATCTATGTGATTATTGTTATGCTGTAATGTCTATTGTCTGTACAAGTCCCCTCTGAAATGTAAAGCGCTGCGGAATATGTCGGCGCTATAGAAATAAAATTATTATTATTATTATTATATGACACTTTCAAGTTCGGGTCAGGAGACCCACGGCCAGTCCCTGCATGACAATCCATGCACAAACCATGTTGCGCGGACGTTCATATGAGGCTCCAAGAGCAATTTGTTTTGTTTTTTTGACAAATTGTGCCAGTGGATCAAAACTTTTTGGAAGGTGACAACTCATTTTAGCCATGTTTCCATGTGGCATAAAATCTGCATTTTTCTCAGTGTGTTTTTCTTTTTTGTGCGGAAACTTTGCTGAATTTAACAGATTAATCAACGGGGTATGCAAGCTAATGAACACACAAGCCTAAGGCGCATTTAAGGACATTTCTGGTGGATATGTTATGTTAGAGTATATACACCTAAGACAAACAGGGATAACAAAAAGCAATTTACATACAAAAAACACTCACCAAAGGTAGAGAGGAATACAGGGAAGGATAGGAAGGTACAAACCAAATGGGAATAGGATCATGGAGAACGCATACACCCAAAAACAGCAGACAACAATCTCAAGAAGCAACTATGAACTCCAACTCCAACAAGTCAGGAAGCAAAAGTTTCACAGGCAGGGATGAGAAGGTCTGGCCAGGTTTTAAAAAGAGAGGAAATGAGCAGGTCAGGAGCAGCTGCGAGATGGAGCTGTATGTCTCTAACCAGCATACAAAGAGTCTTTAACCTCTTCAGCACCAAAGGAAACTAAGTCCATTTAATATGATGAACAAAACCCACAGGTTAAACTGAAGATCTGCGATTCACAGTATGTAAAGATCACCTAACCCCAGATCTCCCAGGAGGACATGACATGCTCATGACACATATTTTCTGTGGATTTTTGTACATAAAATCTGCAATGGAAAATACAATACCATCAGCGTAAAAGAGAATCTCTAAATGCTGTCCTCCCACCTATCCTCCTGTTCCCTCTTTGACCGGTTACAATCTGGCTTCCGACCGCATCACTCAACTGAAACTGCCCTAACTAAAGTCACTAACGACTTACTAACCACCAAGAGCAAGCGACACTACTCTGTCCTCCTTCTCCTGAACCTGTCCTCTGCCTTCAACACTGTAGACCTTTCCCTCCTGCTACAGACTCTCTCATCTCTTGGCATCACAGACTTGGCCCTATCCTGGATCTCATCATACCTAACAGACCGAACATTTAGTGTCTCCCACTCACACACCACCTCCTCACCTCACTCCCTGTCTGTCGGTGTTCCTCAAGGCTCTGTCCTAGGACCCCTACTATTCTCCATCTACACCTTCGAGTTGGGACAGCTCATAGAATCCCACAGTTTGCAGTATCACCTCTATGCCGATGACACGCAGATCTACCTATCTGGACCCAACCTCGCCTCCTTACTGACTGAAATCCCACAATGTGTGTCTGCTATCTCAGCCTTCTCCTCTGCTCGCCTTCTCAAACTGAACATGGACAAAACAGAATTCATCATCTTTCCCCCATCTCACTCTACCCCTCCACCAGACCTATCCATCAATGTCAATGGCTGCTCTCTTTCCCCAGTCCCGCATGCTCGGTGCCTTGGGTTGATCCTCGACTCTGCTCTCTCTTTCAAACCACATATCCAAGCCCTCGCCTCCTCCTGCCGCCTCAAACTCAAAAATATTTCCCAGATCCGCTCATTCCTAAACCACGAAACCACAAAAACACTAGTGCATGCTCTTATCATCTCCCACCTCGACTACTGCAACCTCCTACTCTCTGGCCTTCCCTCTAGCACTCTGGCACCGCTCCAGTCCATCCTACACTCTGCTGCCCGACTAATCCACCTGTCTCCCTGCTATTCCCCAGCCTCCCCCCTATGCCAGGCCCTTCACTGGCTTCCTATTGCCCAGAGGCTCCAATTCAAAACCCTAACCATGACATACAAAGCCATCCACAACCTGTCTCCTCCATACATCTGTGACATGGTCTCTAGGTACCTACCCGCACGCAACCTTCGATCATCTCAAGATCTCCTTCTCTACTCCCCCCTTATCTCTTCTTCCCACAACCGCATACAAGACTTCTCCCGTACTTCCCCCATACTCTGGAACTCTCTGCCGCAACACATCAGACTCACCATCAATGGAAACCTTCAAGAAGTACCTGAAGACCCACCTGTTCCGACAAGCCTACAGCCTGCAATGATCCTCGGTCTACTGAACCACCGCCCGACCTGCTCTACCCTCTCCTACTGTATCCTCACCCATCCCTATAGACTGTGAGCCCTCGCAGGCAGGGTCCCCTCTCCTTATGTACTTGTGTGTCCCTTGTCTTACACATGTTTATTACACTTGTCTATATTTCCCCTTTTTCACACGTAAAGCGCCATGGAATAAATGGCGCTATATAAATGCATAATAATAATAATAATATTAACCCAAAAAAGTCCAGCAATGCTGCAATGGCACTTCCTTAACAATGTACATAAACCAAGAAGACAGTGTTTAGACTGACTCCTAATGAAGAGAACCATAAATGAATAACAAATAATTTTATTTAGCCTATTAAAATACATAAAATACTACCTGTATTTATTGCAAACAAACATACCCCAGGGGAATGGCACAATGCAGGAACACAAAAACCTCAAAAGATGTTCATAAAATTCCCTTGAGCATACCATATATAAAGTAGAATAATAAACAGGTCAATTTGCATATGGAGAGAGGGCCCAAAAAAGTCTTATTATTACTTGCCAACAGCATTAAATTACTAAAGTGCCCTTTTTCCTATAATTGACCATATGTAATAAAGTTATACCGCAATAAACATATTGCAAATCGCATAAGTGCCAATGATTTAAGAGAGGTGTACTTACTAAAGGGAAGAGAGGTGATTGCAGCCCGCAGTGCTGACCCCGCGCCCCAACGCGCGTTTCGCCCGCTTGCTTCTTCCGGGGGCGTCCGGAAGACGCCCCCGGAAGGCCATTGAGCAAAGAAGTGATAAAAGAGACAGTTGTTTTTACGCTTCTCCTTGACCAATGGGTCATGGTTAGTGATGAGCGAATGGGGTCAGATGAAGTGTTATGTGAGCATGCTCGGGTGCTAACCAAGTGTTTTCGAGTCCCTGCAGCTGCATGGGGTAAGAAAAATCTGGTTGACAGAATCCTTTTAAAAACCAGAAGCACAAATTAACATTTGTGACATCAGCTGCTTGCTGATGGTTTCCATGTTGATATTTCCGCAATGAAATACACATAGTGAAAAGAAAATGAAGATTAAGTAAAAAGTATAAATTAAAGAGTACTATAATGTATAATTCTAAGCGTATTGTACAAAAATTGTAGATATTTCTTTTACTGAAATTAGTAGTTCCAGTTAATCTATAATTTGCAAAAGTGTACTAAAAAAAATCACTTTACAAAAAGTCACACAGAATTTAGTAAAATGTAAGTGTATAATAGGCCCAAATTCCATTTTTCCCAGATAACTGATAAATCTAGCATTTTTTACAATAAATTCTTAATGTCCACCTTCGCTACATGAGGCGCAGGGAGTCCGCTAGTGCAATCATTAATTCTGGATTCTTCTCCTTGTTATGCTTATTGAGAGAAAAATGAGCGAAAAAAAAAACACTAGAAACCATAAAGACCAGCATCATTTCCAGTGATCCTGCAATAAGCACAGAAAATGTACTAATGTTCCACACTCCTCACAGAATCCTGTCCTGCCATCATCTAGATAATCTCAGTTATTGTAATCTACTGCAGAAATGTATCTCCAACCGGTGGAGACACTGGATAAGGGCAAGCGGAGCAGACAGGCTGACAGCAAGGCTGATGTACCGAGCCAATAATGAGGGCAGGAGATAGCGTGCCGGGAGCAGCGGATGGGGAATAAAATATTTTGGTTATACCTACTTGTATCATGATTTTTTAACAGTTAGGATTTTTTTTATGGCATCAATAAGTTAAATCTACCATTGTCTTATAAATTATAACCTTAAAAATGATAGATAGATAGATAAAAATAGATAGATGATATATAGATAGATAGATAACAGATCGATAGATAATAGATAGATAGATAAATAGATAACAGCTAGATAGATAGATAATAGATAGATAACAGACAGATAGATAGATAAATGATAGATAGATAGATAGATAGATAACAGCTAGATAGATAGATAATAGATTTATAACAGATAGATAGATAGATAATAGATAGATAAATGATAGTTAGATAATAGATAGATAATAGATAAATGATAGTTAGATAATACTGTAGATAAATAGATAGATGATAGATAGATGATAGATAGATAGATAGATAACAGATCGATAGATAATAGATAGATAGATAAATAGATAACAGCTAGATAGATAGATAATAGATAGATAACAGACAGATAGATAGATAAATGATAGATAGATAGATAACAGCTAGATAGATAGATAATAGATTTATAACAGATAGATAGATAGATAATAGATAGATAAATGATAGTTAGATAATAGATAGATAGATAATAGATAAATGATAGTTAGATAATAGATAAATAGATAGATGATAGATAGATGATAGATAGATAGATAGATAACAGATCGATAGATAATAGATAGATATATAAATAGATAACAGATAGATAGATAATAGATAAATAACAGATAGATAAATGATAGATAGATAGATAGATAGATAATAGATATATAACAGATAGATAGATAGATAGATAGATAATAGATAGATAAATGATAGTTAGATAATAGATAAATAGATAGATGATAGATAGATAAATGATAAATAGATAGATAGATAGATAGATAGATAGATAGATAGATAGATAGATAGATAGATAGATAGATGGAAAAAATCAGGCAGCACTCCAGTTCAAGGAAAAATTGTGGACTTTAATCCAGCACCAAGAGGTGCAACGTTTCAACCTCACAGCATGGTCTTTGTCAAGCACGTTGCACCACTTGGTGCTGGATTAAAGTCCACAATTTTTCCTTGAACTGGAGTGCTGCCTGATTTTTTTCCATTTGTATTTTACGTTGGACAACCGCATTACTCAGGAACTATTGCACCCAAAATCTTCTCAAGTTTGAGCTGCTGTCTGTTTTTTCTAGATAGATAGATAGATAGATAGATAGATAGAAAAAATTGAGCAGAGAGCAGCACCTGAACAATGGCAATAGTTGGGTGCAAGGCTTCACAAGTACACACCAGTCCTTATATTTGAAAAATCAAAGAAGCAGCACAGCATCATGTTAGTGCAAAAAAGCTATTTTAATAGCCCATTTGTGTACAACGCTGCACACAAACGGGCTATTAAAATAGCTTTTTTGCACTAAAATGATGCTGCGCTGCTTCTTTTTAGATAGATAGATAGATGATAGATAGATAGATAACATTATGGTTAATTTAACATGAACATAGTCAACAATTAGAGGCCGAAACACGCACCCCCATACCCACCCCCTTTCCATAAAATTATGTGCCAGTCATAATGTCCTAATTTGAAGACCTCGGCCATCTCTAAACTCCTGGATCTAATCTGACTTCACATCTCCATGCTCGGCAGATGTCAGAGGAGATAATCGTACGGTCCTGCACTTAGCAACAGTGATATTATATGAAAATTATTATTCCGTGAATCAAGTGAAAAGGCTGCAATCATCTTCAAGATGCCTACTTTTCTTTAAGATGTGCAGAGAAAATCTTAAAGGAGTTCTTTACATTTATTGAAATTTATTTTTGTTTTTCTTTATTTTTTCTTTTTCTTCCTTATTCTACCTTCTTTTTCTTCTTCCTTCTTTTTACTTTTCATCTTCCTTCTGTCTTACTTTTTCTTTTTCCTTCTTTTTCTTCCTTTTTCCTTCTTCTACTTTCTTCTTTTTCTTACTAATTTTCCTTCCTCCTTCTTCTTCTTCTTTATTATTTTTCCTTCTTTGTCTTCCTTCTTATTCCTTCTGTTTTACTTCTTTTTTCTTCTTCCTTATTCTTCCTCCTTATTTTTCTTTCTCCTTTGTCTTTCTTCATTTTTCTTCCTCCTTCTTCTTTCTTCATCTTCCTTCTCCCTTCTTCTTCCTCTACTTCCTTCTTCTTTCTCTCTTCTTCCTTTCCTGGATATTAATTTTGGAGCCTTCTCCTGCCATGGAGAAGTGGGTTAATTCATAGTTCTCAAAGTTCTGATTAGATCACCTGGCTGCCAGCATATAACTAGGCTAGCTATTCTCCTTAGTCAGTCAACTCAGGAAAGGTGAGCAGAATGGATGTCTGGAAGCTAAAGAGCGAAACAGCCCAGAATTTTGTTGAAAAGAGACTGCACAGGCCATGTCTACCAATTTCCAAGTATCACTGGTTGCCATGAACAGTAGCAGCTTTGTTTGACCAACTTGGGGTTAGCTAAGCAGTGTCTGATGAAGTCAAGGTCTAGACCAGGGATCCCCAACCTGTAGCTCAGGAGCCACATGTGTCTTGTAGGACCATGATGTGTAGCTCGCGGATGTCTGCCATATTGGTGCTTTAGCACCAGGACTAGCAAACAGCTAGGAAGGGCAGGTCTTCAGATGTTGACTTTGATGAGTAGCCTCAAACAGAAGAGCAGATCTGGATTTGTATATTTTGACCTTGTGGTTGTAGAAATAAAATAAGTAAGTACTTTTGATGATACTGCCAGATAGACGGGGTGCTTGAAGCTGGTTGGGATAGCGTGCCGGAAGTGCTTTGTGTAAGAATATCGAATGAGGATGAGGTAGGAATCCCCCTTTCAGCGCTGAATGTGACTCTCAAGGCAAGAAAGGTTGGGGAACACTGGTCTATACTGTTTATAGTACCTAGACAAGGCTAGGGATTTATGTTTATGATTTTGCTATTTTGGTGCTGGTCAACTTATGGAAAGCAAGAAAAACTGCACGTGTTTGGACCAAAACTGCTTTGCCTGTATGAACACTATTTAAGTACTACTGCCTACCACAGCAAGTGAATCCCTACAATATACTGTATATACAGTGGTTAAGTCTCACAGGATTCTATGTGGCAGTGGTCTCCAATTTGTGGTTCATGACCTATAAAAAAAGCTACAACTTCCAGTTGTCAGGAACACCGCACTGCACTTGCTCACTGAGCCAGGACGCGTGTCTTGAGTACAAAGACTGTGCACAAAGATACCTGCGGAGCGAGCAGCAGTGGTGACAATGCATGCTCCAGGACCTGAATCACGTGACTGCTGGGGGCGTGGCCTAAGCTCCACAGAGCTAGGAGCTGCAGGGAAACTCCTAGAAGGGTAACTACAGGACAATGTTACCAAGGAGCATAGACAGAGACAGACACCAGATCAAGCCGGGTCAAGGCACGAGATAGCAGGACAGTACCAAAGGGCTTAGACAGAAAGAATAGTCAGGACGTAGCAATAGATCAGAAAACCAGAACAGGTATTAGACGGTACAATAGGGGTAAACTGTAACGGAGTAACGGTAGCCAAGCCAGGAGGTCAGAACCAGAAAAGACAATGGTACCAAAAACGAGAGACGGAGTACAGAGTGAAGGAACAAGCCGGGTCATACACGGGAAGCAAACAAACAATGCAGAGTACACACACACCAGGGGTCAGACACACCAGAATAGCAGTATAACTGACAGAGAATGCCAGTATGGAGTGAGCATAAATACCCCTCCCAGATCCAAAGAGAGGCCGGCAATGTTAACCCTGTCAGAACAGGACATTAACCATGTCCTAACCATGACACCAGTATTTGCTTACAGTTCTTAGTGCATGTCGTCAGCATGTGCATGTCGCCTTGAGGTCCTCAGGTTAGGCCCATCACTCTTCTCTGTATATGATATGTGTCAGGACTCAAGCCCAGCAGCTCTTGTGCACTATCTCTACCCTCTGAGCTATTCAGCTCTCTTTACAGTTCCTTGCTAACCCAGATACCAGTACCTGTGTTGTTTCTGATTATCTCCCCCCTGAGTTCCTGATTGGCTCCACTCTGTATTCTCCTGATTGAGCACCATACTTAAATCTGGAATTGCACTTCCTTCCTTGCGAGATTATTGAGCTCCCATCATTTAGTTAAGTTAACATTTCACCTGCAGCTTCATCCTAGATAATACTGCTGCTACCATGTACTGACCTCTGGCTATTCCTTACTACACAACCTGCTGATCCTTCAACCATATTGCTGCTCCTGCATACAGAACCCTGGCTATCCCTGACTATGCAACCTGTTGATCCTTCAACTATATTGCTGCTCCTATGTACTGACTCCTGGCTATTCTTGACTACGATACCTGCTGATCCATTAACTATATTGCTTCTCCTGTGTACCGACCCCTGGCTATTCCTGACTCCACAGCCTGCTGATCCTTCAAATATATTGCTGCTCCTGTGTACCGACCTCTGGCTATTCCTGACTACGCTACCAGCTGGTGCTGCCCCTAATGCTTGCAATACCACTACTCCGACCCAGGTCAGTCCATAACAATGTGAATCGCTGCAAGGTTCCTTCTCTCATTTATATGGACAAACATGAAAGAGTTCAACCGTCATGGCTGTCATTTCTCCATGAACTTGAAAGTCGCATCTTACAAGAGAGAATAGCAACATCCCCTCCTGGTCCAGGGTGGTAGGATATAAAAGCATCCCCATGTAGTAAAGGGTTGTTTAGTTTAAAAGCCACACTCGAAAACAGTTAAGCAGCCAAATTGAAGGGCAGCTAGAAGGAACATTTGTTCCTCTGGAGGACTTACAATGTGTAATGCTTCTTTTCCCCTTTGGGGGCACTGCATGGCAAATAAAATACTTGTTGCTGAGATTAGAGCTGCTTGATGACAGTCTCAGCCAATAGCAATACACCCTTTGATTGACGTGACAAAATTAGTCAAATAAAAAATGAATTGTCCAATGTGGACTGATTACACCTTTTAAAAAAACAGTTCCTCATTATCTCTCATTATGTATTTCATGTGTCTGCTACATTGCTGTCAGAGCACTGGATGTATCAGCAGACAACTTCCATTGATTCAGACAGTTCTTGGGTGTATGTGTTGCCATAATACTGACACCTCGATCTTGTGTCCTTTTCAGTCAATGCATAATTGTTGGCGTGGCCTCTGTCTCTGCACTGGGAATCCGATATCAGCGGGAGGACGGGCGGCTGTTTACATCTGTATTGCTTCAATCATATCCAAATATTTAGTAACATGAAACTTGGCAGAATCATCAGTTCCTATAGCAACTATATGCGAAAGAAAATCAATTTGTCATAAAATTAAGAAGTTTGCAGGGGCTGGAAGCCGGTGGGTGTTTCATATTTATGTTAGAATAACGAAGAACAAGCGTGAAAAAAACATTCTGGTTGTGCCACGTGCTACAATCCCACTGATATCTGCCTATAACTATCTATGTGCTTTGATATACAAAATAGTTACATATGGAGGAAAATGTAAAAAAAATCTGGTCTCTTATGTATATAACCAGAAGATACGGTTTTAATACAAATATAAAGCAAGTTACCTATGTCTTTATGGCTAGTTGTAGGGTTCTGATCATAAAGCGCTGATTTTCCATCAGAAAAAGTGGCGCTAGACCCTATAACCTTCTGGTCCGGAGGGATGGGGAAAAGCTGATTGGGGCCCTCCTCCTTATGTAGAGGGCAGCAATAGACGGCATCCAAGTGCCCTTTTTGTTCATATATGTTAGCGCCCTTGGTTGGTCTGAGGTCACAATCCTGGGCTTGTAAAAAAAAAAAAGTGCATTTTCCAACAGATTAGCCCCACTGTAATGCCACGGAGTTAGTGTGTAGCTGCCCACACAACAACACATTTACTTGCCTATTGAATGTAAGGATTTGGGTGCTTCTGTCTATCCGAAGGACCCGATAACTCACACAGATAGTTTAGTAAGTTTGAACAAGCATCATGCAATGCTTCATTTTACCTGTGGTGGCGCTGTTGCTGAATTTTTCACTTCCTGCCATATTCCTTCACAGATAACCATTGATATCTTGGGATCTCAGTAGCACTAGTTACTAATTAATAGGGACCTTCAAGGTCATTCATTTTCAACCCCATTAAATGTGAAATAGTGCCAATAGTGCATACTGCAATACAACCCCAGGATACTTGCTGTACATATTCTTAGCGTTGCTGTAAGTCATAGTATTCTGCCTTCTAATACGGGTTCTCACATTTTGGAGGTCAGCAGAAACTCAAACAGCGATGAAAGAATCCGCATTGCTTTTCCGCTGAGTGCACAGTTTGGGCAGTGAAGGATGATGCTTCCAGAAAACTCGAAGAACACTTTATTTTGTTCCGCTGCCCAGAGATGTTGATTTCTGGCAGTGTGAGTTCAATGGTGTTACTGACAAAGTTTATGGCACGGCGGCAATATAGATCTACTGCTGCAGTTTACCACAGGCTAACGTCAACTACGTCGCGGCTTTATACACTCCGCACCCGCTGGATCTAATGTAAGAACTGTTCAATCAACTCATAGTGACTGCAATACACAGAAACTCCAAAAAGGCCTGAAAATTCTACTGGTCCATAGAGGGCAGCATTATTGTAATTATATTATTCCCATAAGGGTGGTGGCATATTACAGAAGGCACATCATAGGGGACGATATTATTTTGTATTGTTGCACATAGTAGGCACTATTACAGTGATTACATACTTATACATAGAGGCAGTATTATAGTAGTTATCTTCTTGCACATGGGAGCAGTATTATAGTAGTTATATTCCTGTACATAGGGGCAGTAATATAGTAGTTACATTCTTGTATACGGGAGGAGTATTATAGTAGTTATATTCTTTTACTTAGGGGGCAGTATTATAGTAGTTATATTCTTGTACATGGGAGCAGTATTATAGTAGTTATATTCTTGTACATAGGGGGCAGTATTATAGTAGTTATATTCTTATACATAGGGGGCAGTATTATAGTAGTTATATTCTTGTACATAGAGGCAGTATTATAATAGTTATATTCTTGTACATAGGGACAGTATCATAGTAGTTATATTCTTGTACATAGGAGCAGTATTATACTAGTTATATTCTTGTACATAGAGGCAGTATTATAATAGTTATATTCATGTACATACAGTAGGGGTCAGTATTACAGTAGTTATATTCTTTTAAATAGGAGCAGTATTATAGTAATAATATTCTTGTACATAGGGGGCAGCATTATAGTAGTTATATACTTGTACATAGGGGGCAGTATTATAGTAGTTATATTCTCTTACATAGGGGCAGTATTATAGTAGTTATATTCATGTCCATAGATGTAGCATTTTAATAGTTACATTCTTGCACATAGGAGGCGGTATTATAATAGTTTATTCTTATACATAGGAACCACTATTATAGTAGTTATATTCTTGTACATATGGACAGTATTATAGTAGTTATATTCTTGTAATAGGGGCAATTTTTATTGTAAAAACCAAACAAATCCAAATAACATTCCTCCAATAATACAAAACTGAATTCACTAGGATTGTACATACATTCATTACATATCCAGGTTATACATATCAAATTAACTTAGAGTCCATACTCGTAGTTTGAGGAGAGAAAAAAAAAAAAAAAACACTTTGCAAACAGAGCTCATCATGTTCCTACCCAGTGACTCATCCTTCTCTATCTTAACATTTCCTAATTTCTCCTAATGATTTTCCCTATCTGAGTTTGGACATTATCTGGTTGACAGCGTCACAGATCTGAGTCGGAGTTATTCTGTTCACCACCGGTCTCCATCTCAGACTCTACTCGAGTGCCCTCAGGTAAGGGCTTCCGCTTTGGCGGAGGACAGTCCTCTACGTCCCTATCACACTCTGCGTCAATTCTTTTAAGGTCATCTTCAAAATCGCCGTCAGACTCAGACAGAACATCAAACCTGTTAGATACGACCATTACACCAGCAGAACTCTGGAATTTCTTCCCGGTTCCTTGGCCAGTGTCATACCCCTCAGGTTTACGGGAGGCCTTGTCCTTTTTCTTCCTTTTCTGATTATTGCTATACTCCTCAGACACAGATGGTAGCACTGAAGTAATGCCTTCCTGTGACCGCTGCCCCTGAGGTACAACCTCCATACTCCCCTGTTCTCTCCCTGAACCCTGCTGCTCTGGTGTTAGCTGAGTAGACCCCTGGTGGACCTCTGGTCTGGTCAGTATTTCCCCTGACAGTAAAGCTGCCTCCTCCAGAATCTCTGCCCCTGCCACCAAGTCCTCGTCAGGAAAGTCCTTACAGATATTGTGCCAGGCGTCTGGACAGTCCCTGTGAGGGTGACCGATCTTCCCACAGAGGTTGCATCTGATGTTCTGGCAGTCTGAAGCTAGATGGCCGACCTCCCCACACAGGCTGCACTTCACCACAGTACAGGTATTTGCCAGGTGACCTGCCTTGCCACATTTAAAGCACTTACGAGGCTGCCCAGGATAGAAACACACACCCCTCTCCCTCCCAATAAAGAAGGAGTTGGGTAAGTGGGCAGTGATGTTATTGCATTGGCGCAGCTTCACCAAAACCCGCCACCCTCCCGTCCAGATCCCATCACTGTCTCTGCTTTTGGTGAGGTCAGAGACCAGGTCACAATGCCTCCGGAGCCACACCACAATGTCCTGCGGGGGAACAGACTCATTCCAGAAGATGACACTTACAGTGACAGTATCTGGCTTAGAGATAGGAATAAAGCTGAACTTACTCCAGCCCTCCGAGTCTCTAAACTTGGGGAAACTAGACCAGAATCTGTCCAGGTCAGACATGAGCTTAAAGCTGACATCATAGCCCTGCCTGTCTGGAAGATTAATCACTGCCAGGATGCTGACTGGCACAAACCCCATCTGGTGGCACAAGAGCTCCCTGATGACAAACCTCCTGTCTGGCAGGTCCTCCTTGGCACCTCTGTGCCGGAAACGCACAACGTTTCTCCGTTTAAATGCCTGGCCTGTATAGTTGGTACCAGAGGTAAAGGACGGAGCACCACGACTCCAGGCATTACTGGGGGGACCGTGCGGGGTCACATTGGGTTGACTGACGGGGTGAAGATCTGCAGCAGGAGGGGCAGCCACACCTTGTGTGCTTGAAATTAAAGGGGGGAAATCACAGACATTATCATGCACATTGTTATCATCAACATCAATGTCATTATCAGACTGTGCAGCGTCCACCAAATATACTGTGCTCCCCCAAGCCCCCAGCCCCCCAGATACAGCGCGGTTATCCCCAGCATCAGAGCCCTGCTGGGCACCATCAGTAATGACCGGCACATGTCCACTGCCCAACTGTTGTGCTTGGCATTCTGAGACTTGTAGTCCCTCTGCTGGAAAGTGCAGTCCATGCTGCTGCTTGGAATCTTCTGCAGGCTGCTGTGCTGGGCATTCTGAGACTTGTGGTACACCTGCTGGAATCTGCATAACATGCTGCTGCTTGGGGTCTGCCGCAGGCTGCTGCGGCTGCAGCATTTGACCCTTTTGGAAGCAGAAACTTGCAGGCTGCAGCACTGGCCGCACCGGCTTCTGGGGCCCACCTGGGACAATGTCTGAGCTGGAACCTGCAGAGTCCTGCTTGTGTGACATAAACAGTTCCTGGTTCCTATAAGTCTCTGCCAGGGGCCCCATCTTCTCTAGGACACAGTCCATGTCCGTCACCACTTTTGCCAGCTGTATACCAAGCATGTTCAGAGTCTGATCACAAAAGGTGTGATCTCCACCAGGATTAGCAGCCTTTACATTATAGCCCATTTCTATTTGCTTCTGCAGCAAGTCTTTGTGCTGCTGTAGCTCACCGAGCCTCTTGACCAGTCCTGGGATCTCCTCTGAGACCTGAAGCTCAGGTGCACATGGCGTCTCCTCCTGGGATCCTGCTTTCAGCAATGTCCCTGGATGCTTGAAACCAGACGTCTCCTTAACTTTCACCACCGCTGGTTTCGTGGCTCCAGGCTCCACAGCACTTTTACTGCTGCCACCTGACTGCGACCTTGTGCGCCCAGAGCCCGCCATGCTGGCCACCACATGCTTCTGCTGCAGGTTCTCCTGGAGCGTCTGTCTCTCCAGTGAGGTTCTCCTCTGTCTGCTGGGAGTCAGCTGCACACCTGAAGATGGTGATGGCACCTCCTGAGCTGCAGGCTGCTTTCCTCCATTCAGCTTCTCACCAGTAGATTTCTTCTGGATTTCTCCTAGTTGTCCTTCACTCTGCTTGCCTTGGCTGGCCGACTGCTTAACTGGAACTTTCTTACCCACAGCCATGGCTTTTCCTTGTTCCGTTACTTTTTGCACTTTCACAGCTTCATCTTTCTTGCTGCTGGTGCTGCTACTTCCATTCTGAGCTTTCTTTCCATCAGAAACAACTTTGGGACTTGCATCCGCCTTAGGCCTGTTTCACACTTCCGTTTTTTCAAATCCGTCAAAATCCGTTGTTTTCCGTAAAAAAACGGATCCGCCATTTTTTGCAGGATCCGTTTTTTTTGTCCCATAGACTTCCATTACGGTTACCGCGGATCCGTCAAAAAAACGGATCCGTTTTTTAAAAAACGGATCCGTTTGCATCAGTTTCCGTCAAAAAAACAGAAACGGATCCGTTTGGCGGACACAAAAACGGAAGTGTGAAACAGGCCTTAGACACAACTTGAGTGTTACTTCCAAGTGTAGGCCTGGAAGCCTGGGCCTTGCTTGGGGAGTTACCCCGCCCAGGGTGGCCTCCCCCTGGGCTTGCTCCAGACATCAGGAGAGCTACAAACACACAACCTCACAGCTAGGAGGCAGTATTATAGTAGTTATATTCTCTTACATAGGGGCAGTATTATAGTAGTTATATTCATGTCCATAGATGTAGCATTTTAATAGTTACATTCTTGCACATAGGAGGCGGTATTATAATAGTTTATTCTTATACATAGGAACCACTATTATAGTAGTTATATTCTTGTACATATGGACAGTATTATAGTAGTTATATTCTTGTAATAGGGGCAGTATTATAATAGCTATATTAATGTACATAGACGTAGTATTATAATAGCTACATTCTTGTACATACAAGGCAGTATTATAGTAGCTATATTTTTGTACATAGGAGCCACTATTAAAGTAGTTATATTCTTTGACATAGGAGCAGTATTATAGTAGTCATATTCCTGTACATAGGGGCAGTATTATAGTACTTATATTCCTGTACATAGGGAGCAGTTATATTCTTATACATAGAGGGCAGTATTATAGTAGTTATATTCTTGTACATAGGGGGCAGTATTATTGTAGTTATATTCATGTCCATAGACGTAGCATTATAATAGTTACATTCTTGTACATAGGAGGCAGTATTATAGTAGCTATATTTTTGTACATAGGAGCCACTATTATAATAGTTATATTCTTGTACATAGGAGCAGTATTATAGTAGTTATATTCCTGTACATAGGGGCAGTATTATAGTACTTATATTCCTGTACATAGGGGGCACTATTATAGTAGTTATATTCTTGTACATGGGAGCAGTATTATAGTAGTTATATTATTATTCACAGAGGGCAGTATTATAGTAGATATATTCTTGTACATAGGGGGCAGTATTATAGTAGTTATATTCTTGTACACAAGTGTAGTATTATAGTAGTTACTTTCTTGTACATAGAGGCAGTGTTATAGTAGTTATGACTTTGTACATAGAGGCAGTATTATAGTAGGTGTAGTCTTGTATATAGGAGCAGTATTAAAGTTCTTTTACTCTTATACATGGGGGCAGTATTATAGTAGTTTATTCTTATACATAGGAACCACTATTATAGTAGATATATTCTTGTACATATGGACAATATTATAGTAGTTATATTCTTGTAAAAAGGGCAGTATTATAATAGCTATATTCATGTACATAGACGTAGTATTATAATAGTTACATTCTTGTACATAGGAGGCAGTATTATAGTAGCTATATTTTTGTACATAGGAGCCACTATTATAGTAGTTATATTCTTGTACATTGGAGCAGTATTATAGTAGTTATATTCCTGTACATAGGGGCACATCTGCTAATCTATAAGGGAGGGAGGGTGGGACAAAAGCTCAAAGATATCAGCCAAAGAGGAAATAGAAAGACCCCCACCCCAGCACCTGAATTTAACCCCTGAGGGTGTGGCCGGACGCCCCTTGCTCTCTTTCCGTTGGTCAGTGGGGCGTCCTAATTATGGCATCACCTGGGGGGAGTAGTGGGAGGGGGAGGCACTGCACGGAGTTCACTTATCATCAAATCCATGGGGGCTCTACAGTCAGATCCTTATTCAGTACAGTGCCTGCCAGACTGCAGAGACCTGTGTGTCGTAAGCGGTGCCTTCCCGCCTAACACCAATCCCGTTGTAACAAAACACCGACAAGCATGGATGGGTTGAACAGGTCAGTCACAGTTTATTAATAAGCACAGAGAGGCAAGTACAATTCGCAACGGACTCAAAGCTGTAAGCCCGCAACCGCTGGGCACGTCGGCTGATGAGAGGTTACGAACCTTGCCTCCCTCTACACTACCGCCACGGAGGATCATGTGTATGACCTACACAGGACTCCGACCCCCACACAACATCATTAAGGCCTGTTCAACCCCCGTCCTGCAAGTTAGTTAAAAACATATCTAGCCCGATATCTGTTAGATGAACGCCGTCCGGTCTCAGGAGGGATGAGATGTCTTCTTCCAGGTTGTGGTGGTGAACCACGATGCCGTAGTTCTCTTTGACAAACGTTGCCATCTTTGCGTTTATCCTTCTCCTTGACTTGTTGATGGCCTTAAGGTCTTTAGCTCCGTGCCAGACCGTTCGTGATATAATATCAGACCACACCTCCACCATATCTGGTATCAAGCAAACAGCCCGCTTGATGTCAGTTTTCATTGTCGTGAAGAGTTCCGTACCTGTTGTCTTGCACAAATCATTACCACCAGCATGTAACACCAATATCATTGGTCCTTTTGCCATTTTAGAAATTTTAATCAACTCTGGGAAGATCTACTCCCACTGGAGCCCTCTGATGCCTCTCCAGTTGACCTCAAGTTGTGGGAAGTAAAAATTCTTTCCACCAGGGCGTATCTCGGCTCTTTTGCACGCCCAATAAATAAAACAGTGTCCCACTACCCAAACTGTGGGCTTATGACCTCCTGTAAGAGACAAGATGTGTTATAGCAGATCTGGTCTTATGTATCTTGCAAAGCATGCGGATTTCCAACGGCCCAATCTCTGTACTTCGGCTTCAGCTACACCGGCCCTAGCTGCTTCAGTGGCCGCGCCGATTCTAAAAGAATGCGTTCCGTATTCTTTGGGGTCTACACCGACAACTTGTATACATTTCTTAAAGATTGTGTGAAATTGATATTTAGTAAGGGGGGACCCGTCGGTGTGTGAGAGGAAAAATCTACTTTCATGTCTTATAGCTGCGCAGTGTCTGACTATTTTGACCGGGCATATGAGGCCGTCTAGGGCCTTGACCAGGACCCACGACCCTCTACCGGTGGGGTCACATTTTGATTTCCGCACCCTTATGCGCAGAGCGTCGCTGCATACTACGAGATCCTCATATATTAACCCGCCTATTGAAGCTGTTTTAGAATGCGGCACTAGTTCACTAATTCGCAGCGCCCCGAAGAATGCGATTGCAAACGCTGCAGATATTAGGGCTGACTCATATTGTGACTTGCATACCGTTTTAGATATTGTTATAATATCATGCAACAGACTTAAAGAAACGGGGCGACGACATTCCTGACTAGGTTGGAGCCTTTTCCAGCCTTTAACGGCTTGCTTTATGAAAAAATATTTAGTTACATCGGCCCATCCCACTAGCTGAAAGAAAAAGGCTATTCCCGATAGATGACGCTAATGTGCCCGACGCGCCTCTACTCTTGAGCTGATTCAGGAGTTCTACCACCACGTCGCATCTCGCCTGATCACATGTATCGACTGGCCTCCCTTTAATTAGCGAGCACCACTCTTCCCATGCCTTACCATAAACCAGCCAGGTAGCCGGTGTCACTGAAGCTCGGATCAAGGGCATCAGTGATTGGCCACTGTGTCCCAGAGGGAGGGAGGACACAGTAGGCCAGTTGGTTCTGCACTTGGGAGGAAGACTTTGAAGGCCTGCCAATCGGAAGACAACAGAGAGTTAACCATCTTATCATCCACAGTAGACGTCACTCTGGCTCGGCACCAGATGTTGTGTCTAAGGCATATTAGTGCAAGGCGGCACAACAGCGCAAGAATCGGTGGTGATGAGGAAGACATGCTGTTTAAACATTTTGCACTTCCTGGATTTTTGATTAGAAATGTGATATTTGTATTTTTTTGTTTATCACCCCATAGTTCAACTGATGTAACTATGGCAAATATCTCCCACAAAAACGGGGTTGTGGCCCCAGTTGGCAGAGGTCCACGGGACTGGCCATCTGCTTTTGCACCATTGGTTGCAGTAGATTGCGACAAAACCATTTGTGAGATCCGCACCCACCAGTAGACCTAAGGCTCTGTTTAGCGTTTCCTGAGACATGACACATGTATGCCCATTGTAGGATTCCAAGAATGTTTTCCAGACAGACAAATCCGCTTTCATTGAGCGATTAATTCTGATTCTGTGGCCCGGCTGGGCGATGCCCTTTGTAGCTAATGATAACCTGCGTGAGAAAGCCCTGCCAACTGGCATTACACGGCAAGCAAAGTTGAGTAAACCTAGTAAGGACTGCATTTGCTGGAGGGTGACTTTCTTTTCAACGAGGAAACTTTTTACCATTTGGAGTGTTTTTTCCAATTTATCCGCTGGTAAACGAAAAATCATCTCATTTGTGTCTATTTCAATACCGAGGAAAGGGAGAACGTTACACAGACCGAGCGTTTTCTCCGGCGATAGTGGGACACCAAAACGCCTAGAAATAAATTTAAACTTTTGAAGAAGAAAAGAACAGAGTTTGGATTCCCTAGGTCCGACGAACAAAAAATCATCGAGGTAGTGGATTGTTGAAATGCTGCCTGTTTCGTGATGCACTACCCAGTCTAAGAAGGTACTGAAAAGCTCGAAATAGTGACAGGAAATGGAGCAGCCCATTGGTAGGCACATGTCGAAATAAAAAAGCTGGTCTACCTTACAACCCAGCAAATGAAAGCATTCAGGGTGCACCGGTAAAAGACAGAAAGCTGACTCTATGTCGGTTTTTGCCAGCAGGGCCCCGGGCCCCGCCACGCAAACAAGGTCAGCTGCTCTGTCAAACGAAGCGTAGGTTACCGACGAGTCTTCCGGGGGTATTGCGTCAGTCATTGACCGAATCACCTTTTGGGTAGGAAAGGTGATGTATTAGCCGATATTTACCGGGTTCTTTTTTGGGCACAATACCTAAAGGCGAGATTCTGAAATTTTTAAATGGTAATGATTGAAACGGGCCCGCCATCCTGCCTAGTTCGACCTCTTTTGTGATTTTTTGCTGTAAAATCTCCGGGAACTCCCGAGCTGATTTTAGATTTTTTGCTGAAGTTGGTGTTCGGTTAAATTTAAAGGGGATGAAAAAACCGTACTTAAAACCGTCGTATAATTGCTAGGCAGCTTCTTTATTGGGATAAAGGCTTAGCCAGGGGCCCATTGCGGCTACGCTCACCGGGGTTGTGCCTTGTAGCAGTTCCACTTGCGAGGCGTGTACACCTTGATGCAGGGTGTCAAAGGCTTAGCAGTCGTGTCTATATCTGCATGCTGCCTGGAAGCGACAGTTTCCATTATTGTATAACAAGCAAGCCCCTGGTCTCCGTACGACCACTGAGTTCTGGCCTGCGGCTGCTGAGAAACTAGTGGCCGTTGATGAAAAGTGGGGGTTTTTTTGTGTAAGCATTAGTCGTAGCCAAACATCTGTCACTTTTACACCCCATCCTAGATCAGGTTGCAGGGCTAGCCTCCTGCGGAACTCCTCGTCATAGCGCTTCCAAGCAACACCGCCATGAGACTTATAGGAGTTACTGTATATATTAAATCCTGGTATATGAATAACTCAGAGCAGCGTTCTGGATGTTTTTGGCCCATTATACAGCCGAGGTGTCATGATCCAGGACGGGATTTCGCTTTGACCCGTCCTGGTTAGACTATGGGTTAATTGTGCTGCCTCTCTCTGGCAGAAGGAGGCTATTTAGTGCTCACTGGACCTGGGTCCGGTGTCAGTTATACTCCTGCCCTCGGCTGAGTTAAGTGACCTCTTGTATACGTGTGCCTTGTGCCTGATATCTTGCTTGCTTGTTCGGTTGTGATCTGGTTCTGTCCCTGTTACGAGTTCTGCCTGACCCTCTTGTACTGCGCTACCTCTCGTGTATGACTCTCTGCTTGTGACTCGGCTCCTCTCTGCTCGTCCCCTTGGTACCACGTCGCCCTCTTGTGTATGACCTTTGGATCTGTCTGACTACCCGTCTGTTTGTCCCTCCTGTGCCTCGTTTGCCCGTACTGCTCTGACCTCTGTTTTGCCTGACTCTGAGTTGTTGTATGGTGTCCTGTCCTAACTGAATACAGGACGCTAAGCCCCGCCCCCTTGCAGTCACATGACCATAGGTCCCGTGCAGACTATTCAGTTTCAGTGTCTGCAGGTCCTATGCCTCTTTACTTTCCAGCGCTGACTGGACCCTGACACTATTAGCCTGAAGCACGCATGGTCACCTCTGCTGCCCTGCTCCACAGGTAACTCTTAGCACTGCTTCTGTACTCAGGACACGCGCACTGGCTCTATGAGCAAGTGCAGTGCGGTGTCTTTGACATTATAACTGACCCATACCATTTTTTTTCTCTGCTCCCATTCACCTGTGTGTGTGATGGATCCTGTGCACACTCTTTCTGAGCAGGTTAAGCATCTGATGCAGATGTCTCAGAAACTCTTTGGAGAACAAAGAGTCCTGGCTCAGTCTCAGCAGCTGATCGCCGACACTGTGCAGGGGGTTCTTTCATGGGGGGCTCGGGATGTTACATTAATTTCCCCTGAGTCTCCAGTAAAGTTACCAGATACCTTTTCTGGAGATAAAAATGACTTCAGAGTTTTCAAGGAGAGCTGTAAGCTTTTTTTTTCCTTAAGACCACACTCTTCTGGGGATGAAAGTCAGAGAGTGGGGGTCATTATGTCTCTGTTAAGGGGAGCCCCCCAAGCTTGGGCTTTCTCCCTTCCTACCACGGCCCCTGAGCGTTTGACTGTGGATGCATTTTTTGAGGCCCTGGGACATATTTATGATGAGCCTGATCGGGTGCGTATGGCTGAGGACATGCTGATGAATGTTTGCCAGGGGAAACACTCAGCCGAGTGGTTTTGCTCAGAGTTCAGACGCCGGGCTGCTGAGGTCTGCTGGAACGACGCCGCTCTCCGGGGGTTGTTCCGTAGAGGCCTGTCTGAGCATCTGAAAGACGCCTTGGCTCTCCACCCCCCACCTGATGCCCTGGAGGAAGCTATGACACAGGCCGTCCGAATGGATCGCAGGTTACGGGCAAGGGGAGTGATACAAACCGAGACATCATTGTTCTCCCAAGGAAGGGGAGCCAGTTCTTCACTGAAAATCACGGAGATGGGAACCATCAACCTTAAGGAGGAAGAAAGGAGACAACGGCACGTGAGAAAATGCTGTGTTCACAGTGGCGAGTCTGGACATGGGAAAAAGGATTGCCCCTCCCGGCCACTAACCAACAAGCGACTGAGCCCGGGTGATTATCGTGGAGGTCACCCAGGCTCTCAGGTACCCTTTTCTGCATTTTCTAAAATGTCATTTCAAGTGGAACTTTGTTGTGGGGGTGTCTCCACATCCACTTCTGCCTTCGTGGATTGCGGTTCATCATTGAACTTTATTGACTCTGACTTGGTGGCCAGGTGTAAGTTAGGGACAGTTAGGTTGGAAACTCCGATTCACCTTGTTGCTATTGACAAAACACCACTGGTTAAGAATGACATTATGTTTTGTACTGAAGAGTTTCTCCTTAAAGTGAGTTCCTTACATCAGGAACGTATTTCATGTTTTGTAATGAACAACCTGCCTGCGGGACTGGTGTTGGGGTTCCCCTGGTTACAGCTGCATAATCCTGTGATTAATTGGGAATCTCGGGATATTGTTAAATGGGGTCCCTATTGCTCTGAGAAATGTCTTGTTTCTGTGTCTGTGTCGTCCATGGGTCTAGAAGGCATTCCGGAGTGCCTGATAGATTATACTGAAGTTTTCTCCGAAAAAGAGGCTGAGGTTTTACCACCACACCGCCCATTTGATTGTGCCATTGACCTGGTTCCAGGTGCTAAATTGCCCAAAGCCCGCCTGTATAACCTCTCGGGTCCGGAACGGGCTGCGATGAAGGAATATATTTCCGAGAGCCTCCGTAAGGGACATATTCGTCCTTCTGTTTCTCCTGTGGTGGCAGGGTTCTTTTTTGTAAAAAAAAAAGACGGTGGTTTGCGCCCATGCCTCGATTTTCGTGAGTTAAATAAAATAACTGTGAGGAATACTTATCCCCTTCCACTTATTCCTGATTTATACAATCAGTTGTCCGGAGCTAAGTGGTTTTCGAAATTAGATCTACGGGGAGCGTATAACCTTATCCGAGTCCGGGACGGAGATGAATGGAAGACCGCTTTTCTCACTACTGAAGGGTTGTTTGAAAATTTGGTCATGCCCTTCGGCCTGACCAACGCTCCACCGGTCTTCCAAAATTTCATAAATCATGTGTTCTCCGATTTTGATTGGACGTTTTATGGTGGTGTATTTGGATGACATTTTAATCTACTCGCCTGATAAACAGACTCACATTGGTCATGTTCGGGCAGTTCTCCAAAGGCTCAGGGAGAACTGTCTGTTTGCTAAGCTTGAAAAATGTTTATTTTTTGTTCAGGAACTGTCCTTTCTGGGGTTCATCGTGTCTGCTGAAGGGTATCGCATGGATCCTAATAAGGTGCAGGCCATTCTTGAGTGGGTTCAACCGTGTGATTTGAAGGGTCTGCAACGGTTCCTAGGGTTCGCTAATTATTATCGGAAATTTATAAGGGGGTTTTCACAGGTGGTTAAACCCCTGACAGACATGACTCAAAAGGGGGCCGATATCAAGAATTGGTCAACCGCAGCGGTAGCGGCATTTCAGTTTATGAAAAAATGTTTCATTTCGGCCCCGGTTCTTATCCAACCGGACCGCTCTGAACCATTTATTGTTGAGGTAGACGCCTCAGAGGTGGGGGTGGGGGCGGTATTGTCCCAGGGACCCGCCACTTTGACCAATTTAAGACCTTGCGCCTTTTTCTCAAAGAAGTTCTCCCCTGCGGAGAGAAATTATGATGTGCGGAATCGGGAACTTCTGGCCGTAAAATTGGCTTTTGCAGAATGGAGGCATTTTTTGGAGGGGGCTGTTCATCCTATAATGGTAATCACGGACCACAAAAACCTAGCTTACATTGAGTCAGCTAAAAGGCTAACTCCCAGACAGGCTAGATGGTCACTTTTTTTTCCCGATTCAACTTCTCGATCACTTTTCGGCCAGGATCCAAGAATATCAGAGTGGATGTGTTGTCACACAGTCTTGATCCGGTGTCCCCCCCCGGAACCTCCATCCTCCATTCTTCAGCCTGGGGTGGTGGTGGCAGAGGTTTCTAATGTGTTGGAATGGGAGATTCGAGAAGCCCAGGCTCTTGCACCTCCAGCTAAGCCGGTGGATAAACTTTTTGTGCCAGCTCAGTTTCGTCTCAAGGTCCTCCAGGAGTTCCATGACTCAGTTCTGGGTGGACATCCAGGGATCTCAGCGACCCGGAAGGCCATTGCTAGAATATTCTGGTGGTCTTCTTTAGCCTCTGATGTTGGGGAGTATGTGTCTGCGTGTGAGGTTTGTGCCCGTGCGAAAACTCCCCATAACCGGCCGGCCGGGGAATTGGTACCACTGCCAATTCCTGAGAGACCATGGACTCATCTGTCCATGGATTTCATCACCAACCTTCCCCCTTCCAAGGGTAATACCGTGGTCTGGGTCGTAGTGGACAGGTTTAGTAAGCAGGCACATTTTGTACCTTTGGCAGCTCTACCTAATGCGGAAACATTGTCCAGATTGTTTGTGGAGCATGTGGTGCGGTTGCATGGGGTACCCCTGAATGTGGTGTCTGATAGGGGAGTGCAATTTGTGTCCAGATTTTGGAGAGCCTTTTGTAGGAGGTTGGGTATTGGTCTGTCCTTTTCATCCGCCTACCATCCAGAGACTAATGGGCAGACTGAGCGGACCAATCAGTCTCTGGAGCAAATTCTGCGTTGTTTGACCTCAGCCCGACAGGATGATTGGTGTTCTGTGTTACCATTGGCTGTTTGCATTTAACAACCGCACTAACCAGTCTACGGGTACATCTCCTTTTTTTTGCAATTATGGGTTTCATCCTCATTTTGGAGAATTTTCCCGCTTGAATTCTGGGTGTCCTGGGGCGGACGAGACGATCCAGCGGATGGGGGAGGTATGGCGGGAGATCCAGAATAACATTACGAAGGCCCAGGACAAATTTAAATTTTTTGCGGACAAAAAACGATCCGTGGGTCCAGTGTTTCAGGTCGGAGATAAGGTATGGTTATCCACCAAAAATATAAGGCTCAAGGTCCCCTCTGCGAAGCTTGGACCCAAGTTTATAGGTCCCTATGTAATTACCGAAGCAGTTAACCCGGTGGCTTTTCGGTTGAGTCTTCCGCCATCTCTAAGGATCCCTAATGTTTTCCATAAGGCCCTTTTGAAACCTGTGAGGTCCGGTGGGGAGGGATCATCATCTTCCCCGACACCGGTTCTGGTAGATGGGCAGGCTGAGTATGAGGTGGAACGAATTGTCGACTCCAGGTTGGTCCGTCGCGCCCTTCAATATCTGATACATTGGAAGGGCTACGGTCCTGAGGAACGCTCGTGGGTTCCTGCTCGATCAGTTCATGCGGATCGGTTCATCCAAGCCTTTCACGCCAAGTACCCTGAGAGACCTGGGGGTCCGGTGGCCCCCCATTGAGAGGAGGGTACTGTCATGATCCAGGACGGGATTTCGCTTTGACCCGTCCTGGTTATACTATGGGTTAATTGTGCTGCCTCTCTCTGGCAGCAGGAGGCTATTTAGTGCTCACTGGACCTGGGTCCGGTGTCAGTTATACTCCTGCCCTCGGCTGAGTTAAGTGACCTCTTGTATACGTGTGCCTTGTGCCTGATATCTTGCTTGCTTGTGTGGTTTTGATTTGGTTCTGTCCCTGTTACGAGTTCTGCCTGACCCTCTTGTACTGCGCTACCTCTCATGTATGACTCTCTGCTTGTGACCCGACTCCTCTCTGCTCGTCCACTTGGTACCACGTCGCCATCTTGTGTATGACCTTTGGCTCTGTCTGACTACCCGTCTGTTTGTCCCTCCTGTACCTTGTTTGCCCGTACTGCTGTGACCTCTGTTTTGCCTGACTCTGAGTTGTTGTATGGTGTCCTGTCCTATCTGAATACAGGACGCTAAGCCCCACCCCTTGCAGTCACATGACCATAGGTCCCGTGCAAGCTTACTCATTTTCAGTGTCCGCAGGTCCTATGCCTCTTTACTTTCCAGCGCTGACTGGACCCTGACACTATTAGCCTGAAGCACGCATGGTCACCTCTGCTGCCCTGCTCCCCAGGTAACTTTCAGCACTGCTTCTGTACTCAGGACACGCGCACTGGCTCTATGAGCAAGTGCAGTGCGGTGTCTCTGACACGAGGACTGCGAAGGCCTGCAGCCAGTTGTTCATTGTATGTGCTATTTTACCTCTATTTCTATCGTATGACCATTCGCCAGTCCTCCTTTCCTTATCTACTGACTGTTGGTCCGCAGATAAGAGTGACAATATGTCTACATAGTCATTATTCCAGATCTTCCTTTCTTCTCTAGGTCTATGTGTGTACCTAGCAGACTAATACCGCAGAAAAAGGCGTCTTTGTGTAGACTAGCTGATTGAGGTATGCTCCCGGTGACTGGTTGACCTCCAGGCTGATTTAAGTGGTTGACTAGCGCCCTGATGGCAGATGCCAGGTCGCTCTCTTCTGTGTTGTGTATTTTATTATGCGTGTTGTTTATACGTGACTCACCACTGTCTGTCGCCGATCGAGTGTCTCCGGTTGAAGGAGGTACCCTGGCGATATCCTGCTCCCGGCTGGCGGCCCGATATTGCCCGGAAATTTGCTGCTGAAAACCTGCTTCAGTGATAGAACTTTGATGATGTTGGGCCATGATGGGTACAGATGGATCTCCTCGGATTGATGACGACGATGGAGCACGTCGCAGCCGATGGCTGTCGTGAGCTCGTGGCAGCGCTCCCTCCTGAAATACAGAAGGATCTTCTCGGATTGATGACGACGATGGAGCACGTCGCAGCCGATGGCTGTCGTGAACTCGAATGATGGTCTGGCTGGAGGTCGCAAGATGTTCATCGATGCACCTCCGGCTACTGGTGTGGGGTGGAGATTTTGTGCGATGTCTTCTGCTGGTTGTCCAAGAACGCCTGCTGCGGTGCCCGTCGGACGCATCGGACCGTCCAGATGTGGAAGGTGACCTCCATCTGGAGGAGCATGACCTGTGTCGGCTCCTGTTGGAGCTACGCCTTCGCCTGTAATTGGAACAGCGACAAACAGAGGGACAGCGAGAATGGTGGTGGTGGGAATCCACAGAGGAGGGTGTGGAGGATCTGTGACGTATGTGACAACGTCCGTGATGGTTGGATGTATGCAGGTTGTTGGTAGGTTCGCGAATAAGTGGTGTGGAGTTATTATTGATATCACTATGTGCGTTCTCTGGCTGTGATGTGTGTCTTAAGGGGGATGGCGTTCTGACCGCCAATGGAATAGTGTGCGACAATGGTGTTTGTGACATTGGGGGGGGTTGGTGGTGCGTAGTGTGCTGTGATTGTTTTGTGCTACACATAGGTTTTGCTGCAGAGCGTCCTGAATGGTTGGATTGGACCGGACAGCACGCTCGGCAGCACCATGGCTATTTCCACCCGAACTCCCGACGTTCCGCACGGGCGGCAATGCTGCGCCCGTAGGGGAGACGTGGGAGACCAGGCTTGGTGGTGGGACGTTGCTGCTACTGGAAAGGGTTAATCTGCGCTCAGTGCTTCGCTGCCAAAAGCTCCTAGATATCAGCCGAAGAGGAAATAGAAAGACCCCCACCCCAGCACCTGAATTTAACCCCTGAGGGTGTGGCCGGACGCCCCTTGCTCTCTTTCCGTTGGTCAGTGGGGCATCCTAATTATGGCATCACCTGGGGGGGAGTAGTGGGAGGGGGAGGCACTGCACGGAGTTCGCTTATCATCAAATCCATGGGGGCTCTACAGTCAGAGGCATGATCCTTATTCAGTACAGTGCCTGCCAATTTTGTTTTTTTGTTTGTTTTTAACAAACTGCAGCTGGTGAAATGTGATTAAACTTCCTTTAATTGATTACAATGAGTTAATGTTGACCCTGTTGTGATGGAGATATCACCTAGTTGCTTACATTCCTGTATCAATCTGATTGTTGACTTTGAGTCCATGATAGATTGCATAAGTTATGGGAGTAAATAGTGTCATCTCTGCTATTGATAATATCTCACATATATGTATGATAAAGAAATGACTACGGATGGGTGTTGCTGGACAGCCGATTGGAAGTCTCAAAAATCTAGTAGTAGCAATGGTTTTGTCCTGTCCTTAAAGAGTTGAAATGCAGTAATTTGGGTCACAGGTCAGCATTGTCAGTGTTCCCATGCCCCCTGGTAGCATTCCTGAAAGCACAAAAGAAATATTTTCTACCATTAGTACAGGTCAAACACAGTCAGACAGGCAGGGGAAGAAAAGCTGTGCAGAAGAAGGTAATGCCTGAATCAATGCTAGCTAGCAAGTAGAGAGAGTAAGCACCTGCTATTAAGTTGGACCTCCCCAGGGCTTCATAATAAACACAGGGGAGCATATACAAGCTCCAGCCCAAGCTACAGCCTGCGTTGTTTCATCCAGGTGTAGAGACAAGCCCACCTGCAGGAGATTATATTGTCATTGGAGGCCAAGGATTGTCACAGTAGAGGAGGGTAGAGATACCTATTCCTGAGAGAAGATTGCTTAAGCCAGGTAGGCAAGAGATTAACCACCTAAGAAGGGTGAGGAGTAAGTACATCAGGGAAGTCCAGAAGCTGGTGCTCAAATACAAAGAGGACTGACTCAGCAGAGATGACTAGGACATGACTGATATCCATGTGTGAAGGACTTTTTCATGGTAATTAAGAGAAATAGGCAAGTGTGCCCAAAGTTCCAGACAGGCTGCACATAAAGAGGTGACCATGAAAGAGTCTGTCACAAATAATGTGAATATTTGCTGCTCTACTTAAAAAGTCATTTAGAAGCTGGTGCAGAGTGAAGGAGCTGCTGCTGAGGTGATTGCCAGCAGACTGTCACAATTATCAGCAAGTATTCAAAAGTGTAAATGCCCTATTGCAAATGCCAATTGTCTACCTCTGTTCAGTACACTTGTTGCCCCTTGTGAAACTGTGAGACTATCAAGCTCATTACCTCATGTAACACTGTGTAACCATCAAGCCCATTGCTCCCCAATGAGTAAAGTTACTGAACTGACAGTGCACGAGTGAAGAACAATCTTTCCACCAAGGGCCACTGAATCCTATAATATTTAATAAGACATAAAATCCTTCAACTCTTTTGTATTGAGGTTTGCCTCAGCATGACTCAAAATATAACCCCATCTTTTGTCAAAATAACAAGAAAGTATTGTGCAAAAGGGGTGAATTCCTTTAAAGTAAACCTGTTAGCAGATTTTGGCTATGTAATCTGACAACAGCATGATGTAGGGGCCGAGACCCTAATTCCAGTGATGTGCCACTTACTAGGTGTCACGATTCCACCCCTCAGGGTGTCTGGGATGCAGTTACTGACAGCTCGGCCATCCAGTCTGGTACAGGGGTGTGCTGAAGCTGTCAGTACTTTGATGGACAGCTTGGCCATCCAATCTGATACAGGGGCTTGCTGAGCTGTCAATGTTTTGATTGACAGCTTGACTAGCCAATCTGTGACTGGGAGGCCTCAGCTGTCTCAGGGGTTCACTATCCCGGGTAATCGCAATGCCTACTTAACTGAGCAGCTTCTCCCAGACCACTGTCAGACGTATATTCATCTTGTGAGGTTTGTGCTCTCCTGTTCCTTGTGTTCTGTTTGCTTGATCTGTTGCTTGACTTTGGACTTTGTTCTGATTATCCGCCTGTTTAACCCCTTCAGCTCTGATCCATCAACCTCCTGGTACTCTGACCTCGGAACATTACCTGACTACGCTTTTGTCTCTTCCTTCTGTTTATGACGTACCCTTCCGACTTATGACCTTGGACTCCTTAACCACTCCAAATCACGGCTTGGCCGTGAGAAGTGACTAGCGTCATACTAGGCTGTGTGCTTCTATTTCAATAAAATGAGTTTTTTCTCTGCAGGAGATTATCACTATAGGGACTAGGTGTCTCGTGGCTCCTAGTCAACTGCTCTGTGTAACCCTGCCCCCACCACTGATTAGCAGATTTCTGCCTTTGCACAGTGTTAACTGAAAGCTGACAATCAGTGATGTGGGTGGGGTTATATGGGGCTCAGCATTCCAAGCTCTGCTAAATGTACACCAGAGGAAACTATGATTGTATCAAAATGACAGCATGCAGATAAGTAAGTGACACATCACTGGAATCAGGGTCTCAGCCCCTACGTCATGCTGCTCTTGGATTATATAGCAAACACCTGTGTCATGATACAGACCAAGTTTTGGGTCTTGTCTCTCCTTTTCTGGTCTGGCCATTCAGGGGTTAACGTACTCTGCCTCATTCCGGTGTCGGGTCTGCTATTTCTCTGCGCTGCATCCTGCAAGCAGTGCCAGTTATATTTCCTGTCTACAGCGTGTGTAGCTGGCTCTGGTGAGACCCTGATTTGTCCTGCTGCGTTTAACTGACTTTGCCCGTGTCTGTGCACCCCTCTACTACCATTCCTGACTCTGTGTGTCCCTGTGTGTTTGGACTCCTCGATACTCGACTCTGCTTTGGCTCTGACCTGATTCTGTCCCTTCCTTCTGGTACTTCTGCTACGGTCCGGTACTGACCTTTTTGCGCTCCTCTGACTCTATGTGTGGGATTCCCCTTGGTTCTTCGCTATTCTCTGGTATCAACCTGGCTTGTCTGACTATTCTGCTGCCTCCTGGTGGTAGCCTCGCTGCAGTTCTGCTGGTCTGCTCTGAGCAGGATTTCAGCCCTCTCTCCACTCTGCTGCCATCTAGGGGAGTTTGCATTACTCTGCATTTACCCGCAGTGCTGCAGCGTGACAACCTGCTGACAGATCCCCTTTAAAGTCTGCATAAAAAGCGAAAAACACAAATGACAATTGCTTTCTGTAGGGAACTTTCAAGGTTTGACATGTTCCCAGCTTACTAATAATCTATGAACATTTTAAATAACGATCTACAGATGCCGCGCAATGTTCTCTCACCAGCAGCTTTTTTTATCTATAACTTTAATATTTGATGAAAAATCTTTTGCTTTTTTCCGGCTAAAATGTCCCATACATCTTACCTAAAATGACCTTAAAGGTATGGAATGGCGGCTCAAATACACAGTATGATGTTCTAGCAGCCATCCTATTATGGAGCACAGCCGCACCGAGACTTTCCGTAGAGTTATTGTGTCGGCATTAAGAAGTCAGAAGCAAATTTCACAGTTCAACAATCTAATAACTTTTGCATTTCTCGTCATCAAGATAAAACTGAAATTTTTCATCCTGGGAGGGATGTGCAGCCATGTATTTATACAGTGTGATTAGATACACTTTAAATCTCGTTTTCCGCAGGGTAAAATAGCTTTGAAGTTCCAAGACCTTCATCCCGTTAAATAATCTCATATTCCTTATCTGAATTGTTTCCAATTTTATCATACTTTTTTTTTCTAATAAGGTGATTTGAACTTTATTCAACGCAGTAAAAAAATGTTTAAGTGTGGCCGGTATGCAGGGGCGATTACGGCGCCGTCTTAAAAATTGCCTCTGTGGACGGTCAATTGGCTTATTATTCACTTTGATTTGGAAGCACTGAATATCCACGACATCCTGGGTCGTTAGAAGTACTTGTCGCTCTGAAATGAAAATTATATTTCTATTGTTCCCTAATCATATACTGCGCTGCTGGCTGTTGTATAGTGAGGAATTAAAGGGGCCCTGGACCCCCCCAATGCAGGTATACAGCCATGCTGCATCATGTTCCTTTTATATGGTCCCAAAAATTCTGGATCATCAAGTTTTGTCCAAACGTTGCTACAGCATACAGCTCCTGCCTTTCCACTGATGTGAGATGGACCAGCGCTGATTACAAATGTGCAGTGACTGATCCGGTTGTCCAATCCCTTAGATGCCACAATCAATAGTGACTTCAGCATCTAAGCGGTTAGACAGAGGCAAGATGCTTCTTGTCACCCTATAATTGTCTTTCCCCACCTCGGTCCTGATGGCTTGTCATGTCAATCGGGGGGCCTAATAATGGTCCTTAGATCTACCCTCTTCCAGTGCGTCCCGATGCAAAATTTGGACCTGGACCCATACCTGCATGTTGGTCAGATGTATGCGCTCTTCCAGTGTTCTAGGGCCTATAATGACAAGCACGTTCACCTCCAATTTAAAAAAGTCCTCCGTACTGACTATCTTCTTTAATAATATCTTCCATCGTGGGCCCAATCCTTTAATAATGTATCTTACCCTAGGCCCCTTACTGGTATAATGCCCTCCATCCTGTGCCCTTTACTGTTATAATAGCCCTTGCCCTGAGCTCCTTTCTGGCATAGTTTCCCCCATCATGGGCTTCTACCTGGTATAATTTCCTCCATCTTATGCCTTTTACTGTTATAATATCCCTCTTCCTGAGTGCCTTCCTGGTATAATGTCCCCCTTCACCTATTAATACGTTAGTTAACCCACATGGAGAAAAGTGTAAAAAAAAAAAAAAACAGTTCCAGAATTTTCCAATTTTTAATTTTGCTTACCATAAAACAATAATAAATTATCAAAAATTTTACGCCAAAATGGTATCAATAAAAAAATCTGTTCATCCTGCAAAAAACAAGCTCTGACACAGCTAAGTTGACCAACAAATAAAAAAAGTTATGGCTCTCAGAATATGGCGACATGAGAACTGTGTTGCCACGCAGAAGCACCATATGGCGGCTCATGGAGTCATAGTAACTCTGTGCTGTCACATGGGATTAAAAATGCAAAAAGTCTCACAAAGCAAAAGCCCTCATACGGGTATGAAAAATGTTATAATGATGAACTAAGTGAGAAAATAAATCAGCACTTATTCAAGGGTTTAAGATAATACAATGACCAGTAGAGGGAGTTAACTAAATCCGGATTATTATTTTATCAGCAGTCTACAGCTAGTACCTTAGCTCCCTCTAGTGGTGACTGCAGTCAAAATTAATTTTAGCATTTAAAGGGGTATTTTAATGGATAAAACTGTGTGTGTCAAACCTTGTGAGGTGGATTCTTGATGCCCGCAATCTGGATGAGCAATTGTTGTGCCACACAGACAAATGACATTTGAGCTGCAAGATGAATAGGTTGGAACAATGAAGGCTGTCAAGCCTGAACCACAAATGGAGTAGAGTAGATCACAAGGAAACTGGAGACTCAGTTAATAAATGGCACAGCAGAGAAGATTTTTGATGTGGAAGACGCACTGGAACATCGTAGCAAACTAGCAGAGTTAAGAAGGTCCAGAGACTCACTGTAGTGACGTAGCAGAGCCCAATCATGCAGACAAATGGAGTAGGTCAGGAAATTCAGTGTTGGAATGTAGCAGAGCCAAGTGATGTAGCAGAGTTTAGTAGGCCAAGAGGCTCACTGTAGCAATATAGCAGATCACAATGACGTAGCAGAGTTGGATAGGTCTGTAGACTCACGGTAGCGATGTAGGAGACCATAAGGAAAATCAATAAAGTAGAATAGCAGTGTAATTGTAAGAATTAGTGTGTTGCATGTCAACTACCAGAATACTCAGGTGGCATGCCACCACCTGTGCAGGCCTATAATGCTGGGAAGTGTGACCTATGAGGTGCATGGCCTGGTTACAATGGTAACCCAACATGCAGTGGTGGAACAAAAGGAATCCATCTGGAGCAGGAAACGAGGGGAGTCTGCGCTGATCCGGGATGGGTAACAAAACATTTTTACAAAGAGCAGAGACACAGAAATAATAATAATAATAATAATAATAATAATAATAAATGTTATTTCTATAGCGCCAACATATTCCGCAGCACTTTACAATTCAAAATGCCTGTTCAACCATCACTGGCCACAGTGGTGGCCCAACTCAGCGAGTGATTGGCTCAGCAGGTTTTTCCTGCCATATGCTGTGTGACAAGATGGAACCCAGAAGAACAGATAACCTATGTGTTATAAAATTGCTATAATACTATGTTACACAAAATTTTGAACTTTCTTTTTGTACATGGATAGTAGGTGCACTCAATAATTCCTATGGCACAGATGATTATGTTAAAGTTTCCAGATTTCCCAGGAAAGTCTTTTTTTCCACTTACAAAACTGGTTTTCCCATCATTAAAAGTTATAATAATCTCATATTGAGAAGTCACACGGGGACTGGAACCTAAGAGAATAAAATATGTGGTAGATTTCATGGGAAGAACAAATGTCTCTAGTCCCTAAAAAAAAGTTCATATGCAATTCTAACAATTTATAAAGGGGAGTCCAGATGGCATTCTCATACACTGCTTTGCTTTTTATAAACGTCTTTAAGGGCTTCTCCAGTTTGGTCAATATATTTTGCTAGACTTGTCATCTAGCAAAAAACTGTTCATATTGTGTTCTGCTGCCGGGACTCCCAGCGATCAGCAGTAATATGTGAGGGAACATGGTCAGTTCTCCTGCAGCGCCACCACAGGTGACATGAAACATTACACTATTCTCAGCATTAGGATGTCAATGTAATGAGGATAGATAGATAGGTGATAGATAATAGATAGATAGATAATAGATGATAGATAGATAAGAGATCAATAATAGATAATAGAGAGATAATAGATAATAGATAAATAGATAGATGATAGATGATAGATATATAGATAAAATAAAAAAAATAGGCAGCACTCCAAATTAAATGTGAAAAAAGTGGATACTTTACTGATCCTCAGGTGGCGACGTTTCAAAACGGTGACCCGTCTTTATCAAGCTTGGGTCACCATTGAAATGTCGCCACCTGAGGATCAGTAAAGTATCCACTTTTTTCACATTTAATTTGGAATGCTGCCTATTTTTTTTATTTTATTAACTCGGCTGTTTGCACCAATTGTATAATTTTGGTAGTGCTGCCTTTTTTTTTTATTTAGATAGATAATACATAGTAGATAGATGATAGATAGATAGATGATAGATAGATAATACACAGATGATAGATAGATAATAGATAGATGATAAATAGATAATAGATTGTAGGTAGAAAAGCTGTAAGGTAGATAAGAGATAAATAAGAAAATGTATATGTTTCTCTGCCTAATTAAACTTTTAAAAGCAAATATTATTCTGATTATTTATCTATTTCATACCTCTCTGCCTATTTATCTAAACATACATTCAATAGCTATGTATTATCTATTTATCATCTCTGTTTCTTCTTTCTGTCCGTCTTCCCTTCCTCCTTTCTCCTTTTTTTATCTTTCTCCTTTCTTTCTCTCTTTTATTTCTGCTTTCTTTTTATCTTTCTTTCAGTCTTATTCTTTTCCTTCCTTTTTTTCTCTTTTTTTTCCTCAATTTATCTGTGAATTTTCTATCCCTCATATTTATCTGTATATCTATATCTATCTCTATCTACAGTAACTGAGTGATCCTCTTGTATAGCTCATTAATCATCCTACTTGGTTCTCATGCTAGAATTTTCCGCCACAACATATAATTAGCCGACACAGGGTTGCCAGGACAGAGTTAATAGGGCACTTTTTTTGCACTGTCCATAAAAACAAAACAATTTTAGGCGCCTGATTTTTTTTTTTTTGAAGATCTTTCTGACTGTAATTCTGATATAATTTAACAGTTGACGCTGAATACAGCTGATGTTTCACATCAGAATTCTGGGCTGTAGACACGGATCACTCATAGTCATAATCATTTATTATGGTTTTACAGTGTTCGTAAAAAATATCTGTCCGTGACAATAAAAGAAGGTCAAGTTGGCAACCCTGGTCCAAAAGACCCCTCAATATACTCAAGAACAGAGTCGTCAGCCTCTTCAGCTGTTCTCGGACACCGTCTGCTCCTTACCAGGGGCTGTATTTGGTAATATCCTTGGCTGATATGTCCATTATCACTATCATCCCTGCTGATATGTCCGTTGTCACTGTACCCTCTGGGGTTGTCATCCACAATTCCTACAGTCCTGAATCACACATTGGCACAAACGCTCGTCAGATAATGTATAATGTATATACCAAGGACATTCATCTGCTGAGGACATCTGTCATCTGCTTGGATTCCTCACTGACCAGTAGTCTAAATAGCCGGTGACCCCTGAACAGGTCACCGCTCATTACTCTTCCTATGTGGATGGCCAGTGACTTAAGGGAACGCTCTGCTCCACTGTAGGTGCCACAATTCACTGCCTCCTTAGGACATAGGAGCTTTTATGGCCAGTGAGCTTTCCAGACCATCTGACCCTACATATGTGTCAAGGTCACAGCGATATTCCTGGGCAGCCAGTTCATCTGAAGGCTAACCCTAAATTTTGTAAATTCATTTCTTACTGTGTATCTCGCATTTTCCCAGTCCGTCCCTTTTATGGAGCCCTGATGAGCCAAGAAATAGGATTTCCACCATAACAAAGCCTATGTGGTGGATTGCTAGAATATATGGTATTTTAAAGGGATTGTTTAGTCTTAGCATAGGGTCACAAGACCATATTCTCTACATCTGAGAAAATAGTTCGATTTACTCTGATCGGCTTCGAAAAAAAAAGTATCTACATTCTGTCAGTCCATGAAAATCGGGCTGCCCTTGAATGCCATCCGAGTTTGGTCTGATTTTTTTCACAGACCCATAGACTTGCCTTGACAATTTTGATAAGACACTTGAATCAAAATCGGATGTCTGTTTTTTCACTCTGCGTATCCGGAGATAAAATCGGATATATGCACAGCCTATGCACAGTGCTATCAATGAAAACCACAAAACAGCACTTGTCATGTGCATGAGTGCTTAAAGACGACCTGTCAATTACCATAAATATATTTGTTTTTACCTGGTGTAAATGCCGCTGTTCTCCTGAATCCGGTAATGTTTTTCTTTTTTTCCTGCTCCTAAGATATGGCCCACTGTTCCCTGTATATAAATCTAGCTTTTTTTAAGCCAACTGGGCATAGTCCTGAAGAAAGTGCCTATAAATTTGAGTGTGATGCCCACTTGGATGAAAAATAAAACTAAATTTACAAACAGGACAGTTAAATTTTTTTAACTATGGGCCTAAGAACTAACAGGCAGGTAGCTGCCCGTCTGTGTCCATCTCCAATCTCTTCCGGCACAGAGCGGTGATAGATTGCTCTTGTTGGCGATTGAGTGGCTTCCACTGACATCACCTCGACGGAGCAGTGGCTACTCTTCCGCTTTGCTCTGTAGACCGGGCGTGACAGCACGACATCAGTAGTCACGCCCCATCAGAAGAGTAGCCTGGAAAAAGAAGAGCTGCTCTGTTAATGTCGAGCAGCTGAATCGCCAGCAGGAGCGGTCGGTGACCACTCTGAGAGACTGCTGGGTACAGCAGGCTGGTAGTTGTTTTTGTTAATAACTACGTGCCTGTTAATTTTTAGGCTCATGAGAAAAAATAAAATGGTTCTGGACAAACCTGTTAAATTCGTGTATTTGTGGCTAAAACACAAACAGTGCATAATTCTTAATAAGACCCAATTGCAAAAATGATTTTTATCCCCAAAGACATGCATCTCTGAATGCCCAGAATATTCAGTTGGTTAAGAAAGTCAGTTTTCCCATACTTCTTTTTTTCTGCAGCTTTGCTCCCTCATACAGATCAGGGAAAATGAAATTTTCTATCATCCAGCTGTTAGTGTATCGTGCAGGATGATGGTCAACAGCAGCTGGAGATTGCCCGCCATATGTGACAGCCAGGCAAAACAACCCATTTACATTCCCCCCCCCCGTGCATACTGTATATGTCAGACAAACCCAGCCAAGCTGCAAATGCAAAAGTGTAGTCAGAATTAACACAGAGGAAAGGAATATTTGTGTCAAATCAGATGTAAAACATGAAGATAGCAGCAAATCTGAGAGGTGCAAAGTGTCCAATGTTACAGAGTCAGAGGCAGCAAATTGCATCCGTGAGGACGGGATCGCACGGAGAGGAAATGTGGTTGAAAAATTCACTAATTTATCCATTAAAGTAGCAGAAAAAAATTTTCACAAATCCCATCCACACCCTGTTGGAAGAAATCTGGAGTTGATCTGCGGAGAGGAGTCTGACCCCCAAAGTAGGGCTCTGGGAACACTGGAACCAGGTATTGCAAGCCTCGTCTTCAATATTTTCGGGATCGCTGAGGCTCCCAGCAGTCGGACCCCCAGTGCCCTTCTTCTAGAGATTAGACAGATAACCCTGTAAATCCACAGCACAATTTATATTATGTGGTGGATTTTCCGTATCGGGTTCAAAAGGGAAGACAAAATCTGCAAGAAACTCCCAATTGTTGCTGATTTTGCTGCTTATCTGCAAAGTCACAGCAAGATCTGAGAGTCATGAAAAAGTTTAAAATCACTATGTTCATACATGTTTGCACTCCCCTGGTCCCCTGTCACTGTCTCATGTAATGATGTCTTGCTCCGTGTGACAGCTGCAGCCAGTCACTTGGGACGAGATATCATTGTAGGAGGCTGGGTGTACAAATACTGGAGGGGGGACGAGAAGGGAGACATGAAAGCACTATGGGAGGTCAATATGTAGTGGATGGGATTTTCTATACATAGCTTTTTCTAAAGGGGTCTACTTAAAGGGGTTGTCCAATTAAAATAACTTATCCCCGATTTGTAGTATAGGTGATAACTTGCTGATCGGTGGGTGGCTGACCGCTGGCAGATCAGCAAATCAAGGGATCCTTTATCCCTGTTACAAAATTGTGCAAGAAGGTCAGACGTCCGACCACCACTTTATCCATTCCCTAAAGAGCTTGCAGAAAAAGCCGAGCGCAGCACTAAGGAACGAATGGAGCGCAGGTGGCACATGTGCACTGTACATTTTCACAGAATTAAAATGAAAGTGCCCTAATCTACCAATCGGCGCGTTGGGCCCAACAGTCCAAGACCCATCAATCAACAAGTTAAAGGGGTTATCCAGGACTATATTAATTTTTACTCTGGGCCTAAGATCTAAAAGGCAGGTAGTTTCTAACCAACTACCTGTTGTGCCCGGGCTGATCCCTGCTGGCACAGAGCGGTAACTAATCGATCCTGCCGGCGATCCTGCATCATCTGTTGACGTTACAGCTTCTCTTCCGCTCTGCTCTGTTGACAGAGTGTGACTGCCGACATCATGTTGATTGACAGCCGGCTCCCCGCTGCCTAACAGCAGGAAGCCAGCTGTCAATTAACATAACGCAGGCAGTCACGCCCTGTTGACAGAGCAACCTAAAGAAGAACTGCTCTGTTGACGGGGAGCAGCTGAATCGCCAGCAGGAGCGGTCAATGACCGCTCTGTGCCGGCGCTGGATAAAATAGGCAGGTATTTGCTAATTTATAGGCAATGTAGCTTATTGCCACTGCTCCTTCCATATCTATAATCAGTGTCCAATTTCCAGGCCGTTGTAGGTCTGAACCATGTCTCCCCTGCCTTTCTCTGCTGCTGGGTCGACACAGCACAGTCATCATTGGCGCTGTTCCATCCCATTTCAATGGAAAAGCAGGCAAGTGTTTCTCTAAGATACAGTAGGTTATCAATATACGATGCAGTGGGATCTGATTTTCGGCACTGCACCCCTGGCTATAAAATTGTTTAAAGGGGCTGTGGCACTTAGCAAATACTGAAGCGACTTTTACAGCATTGTTCCATTGAAGCAAATAGGATAATGCTGCATTGTCTACAGGTAAACAGAGGAGAAGAGGCTGCAGCCTCTTGAAGAAGCTTAATAGTGTGGGTGCAGAGAGTCCAAGCTGGACTGATAGGATATTGAAGACCTGTGCTAAAGATGGGCTATCAGTATTGATAACATGGAGGCTACAAGTTCTGAAAAGAAACTTGGTCAGGACATACACTAAGTCGGAGAAGTGTGGCTCGTTTCCAAAAAACGTCCCCCTGCAGCACTCAGGAAGAAAAGGAGAAGAAAATAATCGAATAGATTTTACACAAAGAATCATCCATCTCTGCGAGACAATTGTAAGAATAAATCATCCATCATGTATTGCTTGAAAATTTTTAAAAGGACTTCACGTGTCCTGTGTTTGTTATTTGATGAAAATAAACTTTATTTCTAGCAGATGATTTATCACGGCAGGACATTAAAAGTTTATTCCCATCCTCATAGTCGAATATTGTCGGATAGTGCTGGAAAAACAAAGGCGTTTGCAATTTACTCCTTTTAACATTTGCAGCCGTAAGATTGTATCACTTTTCTTTTGTTTAAAGCTTGTTTCTTAGGACACCGACCACCGCTGCGGTCTAAATTGTAAGCCCTTATCTGAAGCTGGCGGGGGATTAGGAGGTAACAGCGCCTTCCAGTGATCCTGGCCAGCTTGAAAACAGTGCTAATAAACTCAATAGAAAAGAGCTTATAAGCATGGAACATGTTCTGCTGTGCCACAGGGGTGGTCGGTCTCCAAGGCAACAAGCTGTAAACAAAAGAAAAGTGTTAATATCTCAAAAATGGCTGCAAATTTTAATAAACAGTAAATTGCAAAATTGCTTGTATTTACAACTCCCACTGATCTATGGATTTTTTTTTTATTGGAAATACATGCAAATGATAAAACATTTAAAACTTTGGAAAGATCAAATGATACTTTTTTTTTTACAGGCAATTAAATGTCCAACCACTTTTCCTCTTTTCTCCAACCAGTTGAGAGAGTAAAACTATTCCACCTGAATGTGGCAGTTTAAAGCCACTTTACTTTACAGAACGGGGATCAGGGCCATTCAATTTTTTATAATACGAACTCCCATCTATCAGACATATGTCATTTTGCAGAAACAGAGTCAAAGCTGTCCATGGGTAGTGTCTGGTATTACAGTTACATTGAAGGGAATAGGTTGAGCTGCAATACCGCTTAAAACCTGTGGTGATGGGTGGTGCTGTCTTTGGAAGAAGACATTCTTCCTTATAATCCCTTTAAAAAGTGAAGAGTCCCATCCTGACGGTTTCATCTGTAACTTTGATTAATTGGGGCAACCAAATTGAGTGAAAGTGATGCAATTTTACCATGTGCATTATGCTCGGGCACCACTACATAAGAGCACAATAGTAATATAAATAGGGAGTGGTGCCAGAAATCCAGACATTACTGTTTTGTAATTTTTATCATCATAGATGTCAGTGGTGGTTCATACAAGGGACAGGGTATAATTTCTAGTGCGCTCCCAATCGGTCTTTTTATTTCCCCATTCCCAAAGATATTAAAAGCTCACCACATCCGTCTGCACAGAGATGAATGGTAGTGTCAGAAATGGAGGAAAGCCCCTTCGAGTGCTCCCTGCCAAAACTTTGGCTCTTGTCTTGATAGAATCCTTGTCAGATGTCACTCATGGTGTAAATAATGTAGTTCAGCGGTGTCCTCACTGAGCAGTGAGAGGCAGTGACCCAGCAAAGTTCAAAGTAAAAGTAGGTTTTTTGTCCAAAACTTGTAAAAAAAACAAATGGTATCCTCCGGATCGCAGCCGGGAAACAAGCCAGTCCGTAAATGCAGCCGGTTGCCGAGGGTGACTGCACCACCATATAATGCTGCGTGGTGCCAGGAGTTTGCTCTGCTGGGTGCTGTGTTTCCTCACACAGGCTGAGCTTTTGCAGAGCCGTCTGCTCTGCACCTTGCAAACTCCACACTGACACACCCAACCCTCTGCTACAGGGGTTTTTACAAAAAAAACTGTGGCCGTAGGACACATGGAAAACCCAGACCGGGGGGAGAAAACGGACTGTCCACTGCCTAGGACAAATAGCTTGTCCTAGACCAACACTCACTTTTATTTTGCATTGCAATCACAGCTACGCCTATGACTGCAATGCACTCCAGTGGCCTCAATATGCTACTGTGCGCCTTCTGGGGGACACATAGCGACTCTCGCATATGACCTCGGTCACTGCCTCACAATACAAAGCTAGTTTTGCTATTTAACATCGTAGGAAAAAAATAGCTACCTGTAATTTTTAAAAACTTAACAACATAAACATTTTGGCCCTAATTCATCGAGGTCTTTTCATGAAAATTTTGGCGTATAAAAACTCAAAATGTTTGTACAATTTAAAATTGAGCAACAATTTTGCCGCTTTGGGCATTACTCTAGTCCCAGCCAGCTCCATCCACTTTCATAAAAGTGGATCAGGTTGGGGAATTAAGTGGTGCGGTCAAGCATGCCCAAATAATTCATCAACAGTGGCTTAAAATTCTGCCAGCAATGTCCCCCCATCTGTGACCGCAGAACGTTTCTGGCAGTGGAGCACAGCAGCTGGAATATGCGCCAAATTAATTGAGTGGCGCGCGGCTCTTAATACATTTGGTGCCTCCTATGGCAGTGCAGTTTATCAAGACTGGAGCACTAAACACCAATCTTGATGAATCGGGACCATTATATTGACCTGATTACTATATACAGCCCTATGAATACAAAAATGCCATGAATTTAAACGGAGAAGAAATAATGGAAGATTAGAAGTAATTTAAAAAAACTTTTCAAGAGAACTTCAGTATATGCATGCAGGGACCTATACTACAAGCCTAGACATAGTGTTTACGGTGCTAATATTGGGGGAAGGAGACATGTGAGATGTTGCGGGTGGTGGCGGGCTCATCTCCTGCATTCCACTAGTGTTTTCAAAAGGTTACTCCCAGCAACTGGACAAAAAACACATGAATGCAGCCAATGGACACCCTCTGCGGCACAGGGAGTGGGAAGTATGAGCTAGATAAGCCCTATTATTACAGATGAAGCAGAGCTGAATGTCTCATTTGACTCTTTGGACTGCAGTGTAAAGGCACTATGATGGCGGTAGTAGGACACTCCAGTCCAGAATTGCCTTCTTTGTTATTCTCAAACCTGTCATGATAGATATGAAGGCGAAACTGTACCGTTTCCCGGTTGGATCTGATATTGGTTTCAGACTGTTAGCATGGCACAATACACCCAAGCTTAGGTCTCAGTTGGCATTGCGGAGTGAGATGTGGCCAAAGCCAGTGTGTATTCCCAGTGTTGTGTCAAAGCAGAGATTGGCCTCCAAGTTCTCTAACAATCACACATTGATGATATAACCTGTCAAAACGCCAACAAAATCTGTCCCAGACAAACCCTATAGAATAAGGTAGCAGATTTTCGTGTAGTCCTATGTAAATAAAAAAACTACAATAGAGGACCTGGCTGTGACTTGCGCAAAAAAAATTGATTTAAATATCTTGTAAAAATCCCTGAGTGCTCCGGATCCTGCCGCTCTTTTCTGCTTTGCACTGCGTCGCTCCGTTGCAGAGATATTCACATTTGTTGCTTTTGAAGCGCCGTATGTGAAATCTCAGCTTGATAGTCCAACTGGGTGTTTCTCCAGAGTCTTCTCTAGGGGTGTACGCTTTTACGCCTCCCTCCCTGATGCTGCCAATCACGGCTGATCTAGCTGTCTCAGACACTGCCTAGTTGTGATTGGCAGTGTCTGGGAGGGAGGAGTAAAAGTGCACGCCCCTAGAAAAGACTCTGAAGAAACATTGAGTTGGACTACAGGCAGAGATTTCATATACTGTGCTCCAAAAGCAACAAATGTGAATATCTCTGCAATGCAGTGACGCAGCGCAAAACAGAAAAGAGTGTCAGAATCAGAAGAGCGCAGGGATTTTTGCAAGGTAATAAACTCAATTCATTTGAAGTGACTCTTTAAAGTGAACCGTGCTCCATGTGACTCAGTTGTGGTACATCTCTATATAACCCAATTAGATGCATAATTTGTGCAGGTGATTATTATCCGACACGTGGTATATGGCCACAGAGCAGCTAGAGAGACGTCTCCTTTGCACGTATGCACATTCTTGTAGCAGCCTCTAATTTCTGCTTGATGTCTTTCCATGGTGTAACATCCAGTGTTCGCACATGCAGAAAATTGTTGTGTAGATGAATACATGCGGGAATTCTATGTGAAAGTCAGCAGGCGAGAGCTCCAGACGTGTTACAGATGGATGTGATCAACATGGGTGTGAGCATGAAATTATCATCTACGTATGGAAGAAGTGAGATGACGACTCGGGAACAATTTAAAACAGAGACTAAGACGGGGCCATGGGCAGAAATTGTATCTAATGGGGGGCAACGATCCAGAGATGTGAATAGCGTCCCCCCCCCCGAAAATAAAATCCTCCTATTTAGATGTCGCTCATTCAAGATTTGTTACCCAGCTTTCCCATAATCCTGAAAAACAATGAAGCCCCACTAACGCAGCAATAAGTGCTCTGGGTGATATGTAGAACATGGCACCCTGATCATAAGTGACTAGTCCTAGCTAGAGTCCATTCTAAGGGGTAACAGAGTGCCCCCATAAATAGTAATAAGCAGCGTGACCCCTAAACCATGCCAGGGTCCCGATTAATAGTCCTAGTCAGGATGCCCTTTGAATTGTTCCGGGCTCAGTATTACCACAAATAGTCCTAGCCAGAGTCCTTTCTAACGGGTAACAGGATGCCCCCCATAAATAACCAGAGTGCCCCCTAAACTTTGCCAGGTAGAGTATCCCTATAAATAGTCCCTTCTAAGAGGGAACAGAGTGCCCATAAAAAATATAGTACTACTCAGTGTGACCCCCTAAATCATGCCAGGGTCCCCATGAATAGTCTTACTCAGAGTCCCTCCTAAAGGGCACAAAACTAAAATGCCCTCCCCCCAAAAATACCAAAGTGTCCTGATTAGTGGCCATAGCAACCAGAACATCTAATAAACAGTGCCAGACGGTGCCACCATAGACCATATCTGTCAGATAATGTCCAAACCAGAGCATGCCATAAACGTCAGCCACAGCTCGGCTTATTTCTTGGAAGGCAAACTTCAGTTTATTGCCTTGTACCTACATACCCCGACCAAGGCAAAATACTCGTTGACACCTATCACCTGGAAGACACATTCGCCGCCCCTGCTAAACCCCTCCAAAACCAAGATGGCCCCCATTACCAGTGTCAAGAGTCCTCCCATTACCAGTTTGCCCCATTACCAGTTATGCCCATACTACCAGTGCTAGACAGAGTTCCCCATTACCAGTGCTAGTAGCAGTGGCGTAACTACAAAGTTATGGGCCCCAGAGCGAACTTTCAAATGGCCCCCATGCCAAAATACATGCACATCTCCGCTCCGTCCACCTCACACACACGCGGCTCCGCTCCGTACACCTCATACATGCGCGGCTCCGCTCCGTACACCTCGTACACACGGCTCCGCTCCGTACACCTCGTACACACGGCTCCGCTCCGTACACCTCGTACACGCGGCTCCGCTCCGTACACCTCGTACACGCGGCTCCGCTCCGTACACCTCGCACACGCGCAGCTCCGCTCCGTACACCTCGTACACACGGCTCTGCTCCGTACACCTCATACACGCGGCTCCTCTCCGTACACCTCTTACACGCGGCTCCGCTCCGTACACCTCGTACACGCGCGGCTCCGCTCCGTACACCTCGTACACGCGCGGCTCCGCTCCGTACACCTCGTACACGCGCGGCTCCGCTCCGTACACCTCGTACACGCGCGGCTCCGCTCCGTACACCTCACACACGCGCGGCTCCGCTCCGTACACCTCGTACACGCGCGGCTCCGCTCCGTACACGCGCGGCTCCGTTCCGTACACCTCGCACACGCGCGGCTCCGCTCCGTACACCTCGCACACGCGCGGCTCCGCTCCGTACACCTCGCACACGCGCGGCTCCGTTCTGTACATCTCGTGCACACACGGCTCGTACACGCGGGGCTCCGCTCCGTACACCTCGTACACGCGGGGCTCCGCTCCGTACACCTCGTACACGCGCGGCTCCGCTCCGTACACCTCGTACACGCGCGGCTCCGCTCCGTACACCTCGTACACGCGCGGCTCCGCTCCGTACACCTCGTACACGCGCGGCTCCGCTCCGTACACCTCGTACACGCGCGGCTCCGCTCCGTACACCTCGTACACGCGCGGCTCCGCTCCGTACACCTCGCACACGTGCGGCTCAGCTCCGTACACCTCGTAGATAGAGTACCCCAGTGCCAGTTGTGCCCCTACTACCTGCTGTGCCCCCACTATCAGTGCCAGCTGCCAAGCCCTGTAATTAGCTGCCCTGATGATAAGGCATTGTACCTGTGAGCTTGTGCCTGGGACGTGTCTATAACATTAGTCCCCATTTCTCTGAAATGTCTCCACAGCGCAAAACCTGTCCCTGCGCCATTCCTGTCATGTGTCTGTCCACAGCAGCAGGACGGACCCCGTGCTCCCCCGCCCCAGCCAGGGAAATGGTTTGTCTTGGGGACTCAGCATTGAATAAATAATGAACACGGGAAAAGCGAGCCAAGAAACTGCGCTCAGGAGTTAGGAAGCGACAAACATCTCCGCCGGGAGGGGGAGCACAAATCTGTCCGTGTACTAAGAGGTATTATTATATGGATGTGTGACTGGACTACAATGTACCATATCTGTGTGATCTCCTTCATGGCCTCCTGCGTTATGGAAATGATGTAAAGGTTCCAAAAGCTGTGCGCGGAGACTCCCCTATTCAGCAGTGGTAGGCTCCATTTAAAGAGGCCGTGTGCTGCGCGCTGTGTCCTTTGGAGAGGAGGTGCTGTGTGTCCTGCAGTGCCGCTCATTCCTTCAGTGGAGCCGCCGCTCCCGGTGTGTGCGCCCGTACCCACCATGCCGCTCTCTGTCTCCCGTCTCCCCAGGCCAACATCCTGCAAATGATGGAGGAGAACAAGCAGCTGGCCCTCCGGATAGATGGCGCCGTGCAGTGTGCGAGCCAGGAGGTGACCAACCTGCGAGCCGAGCTGACGGCCACGCACCGGAGACTGGCGGAGCTGAGCGGCGCGGACCCGTGTGTCATGGAGAACAACCAGCACAACAGCCAAGGTAGGGACCCCCGGAGCCACATGGCGCCCCTCCACCTGCTCCTCTGCGGGAAACACCGGGGGGGGCACGGGAAAGTTTCATTCATTGGGGGGACTTAACCCTTTATTGCTTCAATGGTGCTAATTTTTATTTAATTATTTGCAATAAATGTAAATGTCTGCTCCGAGATGATGCAAATTAATTTTCAGGAAAACAAAAAAAAAAAAACCTGCTTTATTTATTTTAATTTTTTTTATTTTTTTTTAACACAAAAAAGTAAATTTTTTTCTGACTTTATCGACTGCTTTTATATTAAGCCAGCATTTTAGGGTTTTTTGGGTATTTTTTTTTTTTTTTTTTTTTTTTTTTTGGGGGGGGGGGGGGTCAGTCGGCGCACCATTCTTCTTGGGATACACCGTGGCGGTGCTCACACAATTGCTATATTTATGGGTGTTTTTGCCATGATTTTCCTGCAAAAAAACAAAGTCGACTTTTTTTTTTACCGCGTGATTGGAAAATCCTTTGAAAGGCCCTATCGTGCAAATACAGCCTAATGTTTTAGATTTTCCAAAAAATGGTGCGAAAAAGTGGTGACTACCGATTTAAAAAAAAATAAAAAATTCCTATTTAAAAAAAAAAAAAAAAAAAGTAACCCATTAGGAGCGAATTTTGGGAATATGGCCTATATTATATGAAAAAAAAAAATGGGCGATTGGGGGGGGTTGTTTTCCAGAAATGTTGCAAAAACAGAGCAATTTAATGATAAAAAAAAACAAAAAACCCATTAAAGTAGCGCATGGTGTGAATGCGGCCTAACATTATTCCCATGCTGTGCTGAAAACGCGCAAAGATAAAGTGATGCTTTGGAAACCTGTGTGATGGCGCTGCAGAGGCCGTGGCTTTGTTGCTGCGCAGGGCAGCGACACCGAGGCAGATGTCGTTATTATAGGCTGTCATCACAAACTGCAATTACACAGTGTGATCTCCGCTCCCCCCCATCCTTTCGTAGGTACACAACACTCTGCTGGATGGAACCCGTGGCATTTGTAGACCTCAGTCTGTGACCGCTGCAGGCAGTCCCCCTGGTGTTTGTGAGGAATCGCTGGTGACAGTCACAGCTCGGAGCGCTGCCGGGCGCAGTCTATGGAGACGACTGAATGGCTTGTGACATTATTGCGCTGACGCCAATCTACATTATTCCTCTTGGGTTAATATCCGACTTCAGGCTACGTCTTATTGCGCCATATAATGTGTCATGTTTTATGTCCTGTCATATCGCGTGTTGCGTTCATGCTCTGTCATCATTTAGGGTCCCTCGGAGGAAGAGTGGCAGATTGTTTGTTTTCCTCGGCCATCCACTTTCCTAATAGTAGGTACCCCAGAAACAGGAATATCTTTGGGGTCCTATTCACAGTAGCCAAATAATTGTACACTGCCTTTTATTGATTCCACTTAAGCACGTTTTCGGGGGGCCACTGCAGCCCTGCGTCACAGTTCTCTTGCCTCTGTCCAAAGTAGGGACCCCCACAGTTGTTGGCTGCATGGTGCACTCGGTATAGAGCTGTTTAAATGTATATTTTCCTTTGTAGACTTAACTTTACTTAAATGCGCATTTGTGAAAAAATAATTTTTGCAATTGGATTTGGTTAAAAATGTGGCTTTTGTGCATTCAACTATGTGGTCATAAATCAGCTGAGAGTGTGGAGAGAAAAAAGTCAGATAAGAAGTACAAACTTGACAATCAGAAGGAGCTCGCTGCTGGATACTCAGTTAACTCATTTTGCATCTAGAAGTAGACTGGTTTTTATTATGCTTTACTTATATAGCGGAATCCTATTCTGCAGCGCTTTTTTAGACCTCATCACCGTCCCCATTGGGGCTCACAACCTAAATTCGCTATCAGCGTGTGTTTGGAGTGTGGGAGGAAACCGGAGAACCCAGAGGAAGCCCACAAAACATGGGGAGGACATGCAAACTCTTTGCAGATATTGTTGTGGTGGGATTTGAACCCTGGACCCCAGCAATGGAAAGCAACGGTACAAACCTCTGAGTCAATGTGCAGCACAGAGGCCATAGGCAAACTTTGCAGAATTGCTGAATGAAATTCAATTGCAAAAATAATCCTCAAAAGTTGGACATCCCCCTTTTAAGAAGCCCTCCTCCTCCCATCCTCTTAAATATATAGCAATCATATTATACAGCACTGTGTGCTTACAATTGCTCATTTTGCCTTTCTACCCAGAGAATTCTTCTCTTTTTCATTACGTCTGACGTCACGTGATTAAAAACTAACTAGCTAAATCCTTCTAAGCTCTATTTAGAAACAGGAGGTCTGTTTTCCCTGCATGAGATATCATTAGAACTACAATTCTACTCTTAGCAAAATCCCTGGCAGCCCAACTCCACGCCTGTTCAACTCCTGACTAGTGATGAGTGATTGTGCTCTGATAAGGTGTACTTCCATCAAAGCTTTTATCCTCTTACTATATTGCAGTCATCATAAAGCACTGTGTACTTACAATTGCTCATTTTACCTTTCTACCCATCTAATTCTCTTTTCCATTAGGTAGATGCTATCACGTGATTAAAAACTGACTAGCTTACTACGTCTAAGCTCTATGTAGAAACAAGAGGTCTGTTTTCCCTGCATGAGTTATCATTAGAACTACAATTTTACATCACTTCAAAGTCCCTGGCAGGGTGGAGGAGCGTAGCAGATGGGTCAGGAGTAGTGCTAACCGAGTGACTTGTATGTGCACTAAAAATGTTCAAGGCACCACGCCTGCAGGTCTCGCGACTGTTTGGCAGCTGCAACGCATGCAGGGATTGCCTAACAAACAGACAATCCTTGCATGTGTTGTGGCTGTCAAACAGCGGGTATTCTAACTTATTATTCGAGCATGCTAAAAACACTCTGTTAGCACCCGATCATGGATAACACGTTGTCCGAGCACATTCGCTCATCACTAGTCAAAAGTTGATTAGGAGTGGAGCTGGGCTTCCAGGGATTTTGCAGTGATTAGAATTGTAGATCGAATGCTGACTCATGCAGGGAAAACAGACCTCCTGTTTCTAAATAGAGCTTGGAAGGATCCAGCTAGTTAGTTTGTAATCATCTGGTGTCATGGACCTAATGGGAGAAGAGGCAAATTGACTGGGTAGAAAGGAAAATGAGCAATTGTAAGTACACAGAGCTCTATAATATAACTGCAATATATTAAGGGGATAAAAACTTTGGGAGGAGGAGTGACTCTTTAGAGAAGTCCTACAGAACCAACCTTTTTAGGTTTTATGGTGCATGGGTCTTGTATGGTAGCGCACAAGTCTCTGTGCTTCCATATTACAAACTGATTCTCCATGTGCCGCCATATAGTGCTTCTGGAAATAACTATCTTTCCCTAGAGACGTTGGTTACGGTATTTTGGTTAATTCCAAAGGAACGGCACAATTTTATCTCCCCATATGAAGAGAGAACCGCAAATGAGAATCCCCCGGCGGTGCAGGCGGGCGCACAGTGGTCTATAGGTGCGGTTTTACGTGATCCACTATATATCTGTGTGTGTGTCGGGGAAGCCGCAGTTCTGTTGCCGCCACGTCTTCTGCATTAGCTTTCCATGTGCGGCCCGCGGTACGTTGTCTTATTACATTACATGTTGCGATGATTTAGTGTCTGCCTTTGTCGGGGACATCGGCTTCGTTGAGTGATTTAATAACTGCTCCTCTTCATCATCATCCCAATTAATAATCCTACAAGCCCCGCGATAAACCTGTAGGTATCTCACCACACGTCTGTATTAAATGTCATCTGATGCCTTTTTTTTTTTTTTTTTCTTTTCTCCCTGTTGATGTGATTTTTCCTGATGTCATTTACTGTTATCTCACTGTAGTGTATATTTGACACACTTGCGTTTTAATTACGGCTCCACTCCATGTCGCCCGCAGCGGCGGTTATGTGGCAGGAAATGAAAGGTTGATGTTAAAATTCTAATAAACAAGTTTTCTTTTTCTATTTTTTTTTGCTCTTTAATATTGCACCTTTGGGGGCAGTAGAACTAGAATACGATACAATGGAGACTTTGTAATTGGTGTAAATAATTCTGCGCTTCGTTGCGTTGCGTATTTAGTCACTTTTATCTTTTTTTTTTTTTTTTTTTTTTTTTTTTTTTTTTTTTTTTATGAAGGGTAAGAATGCTAGAAAACATGAAGTCAGATGGCAGTCAGGGGCTGATCATGGCTTCTCGGGAAGGTTTTTAAGGGGTGGTGTACTAAAGGTCTACCCTTCCCATATTCCCAATTGAGGCTTTTGGAATCCTTTGTACAATGGCGTCTGATGGTCTTCAATGGCTTCTGTTTTGAGAATAGGAATAGATCTTGCATCCAGTGTTGGCACGGTCTCTCCCGGGGATTGGGTGACATTGTCACGTGATCACTGTGACCAGTCAGTGGATAAGTAGTGGACAGCCCCTTAAAGCCAATTCTGCACCAATACCTACAATGAAACGCGCTGTTACAAGCCACGGATGCGGACCTAAGGTGTGGATCTGTGGCACCCTCACAACGTACAGCTGATGCCCATCATTCCTAGCATCATCCTCACAAGTTTTACGCTGTGAGTGAAGGTAGCCTACATTGTGCTGTACTTTGCTGTGGGACTTCAGTGCAGATACAACTCTTCCCTTGGTTTACTTAAAAAGTGACATAATGGATGAAGTCATTAGTGCTTGTAGTAATTACATTACGGCTCCTCTTCATTGCCGCCTCATCTGTGATTAAAGCATGGGGGACGATATTGAGCAGGTGAAGAGGGAATGACTATGGAGGCTCCAGGCTATCGTACATTCTGGACGTCCCATCCAGTTTTGTTTTCGTGTTTTGCCCTCAGGAAAGTTTTTACGTTCTTCTGGACGATTAAAGGAGATGGCGACATCCTTACCAGATATTCTGGTTCATAAACTTTTACGGCTGCTGTTCTGAAGATCTACAAACGAGAAAATCTGGTGACACTGCCGACTCGTCGCTGACTATCATTCCGAGATGTCTATCCTTTTGATTCCACCAAGGCTGGTGTAGGTTATTTTTTCTTTTATTTTTTTTTGTCCTGAAGGTTCTATAGATATCAGAAGATGCTGCTTAGATCATTCTGTGGGGATTACAGTTTTTCTAATGCCATGTCTTATATTTTTTTGGCAGTTTGCGCCATTTACTATGTGGTATAAATGATGCAGTATGTTCTGTTAATCAGTACAATTGTGGCAATACCAAATATTTTATTACTATTATACTTGTTTTCTTTTAAATTACACTCTCCCTGCCAGTCAAATAACTTAACATGATGAGATTACAGTCCAGGTATTCAACATGACAATACGAGTCGTTTTGGTTGTGTTTTTTGTTTTGTTTTTTTTTTGCTTTTCTTTATATTTTATTTAAGGGCTAGAGATTTATTTACTTTTTGTTTTACTCAGGTCCTGTTATTCCAGGAAGTTTTCAGCAGTTTCCTTATCAAATACAGGATTACAACGACCCCCCCCCCCCCCATTCACAGTGACCTTTGCACACGCTCATTAGATGCAGTCTGTTGATTGTGTCTACAGGCCCCGTTACATTTAGCGATGCACCAGCGATCCTGACCACGATACGACCCGGTCAGAATCGCTGATGCATCGCTAAATGATCGCTAGTGAGCTGGCACACAGGCAGATCTCACCAGCAATGCAGCAGCGGTCGATACTTACCTGTCAGACGCGGCGATGATGACTTTTTTCCGCCCGCGTCCATGGCTCGCTCGTCGGCGCCAGCAGGAAGCAGACGACGAGAAAACGGCCCAGGATGTTCTCGCGCGATCACCGACAACCAGCCGGGGGAGCCGATCGGAGGAGAATGTCACATGTAGCGATATCGCTAGTGATATCGCTGCTGCGTCACCAAATCGTTGATGCTTTAGCGATCTCTCTGGCGATATTCCTATGTGTAAATGGCCTTTAATGTACATGTGAATTTTTGGAAACAGGAAGTTAGTCTTAAAAAGTCTCCAGTGACCAGTGTTAGAATTGCAAGATTTCCATTTTATTTTTAAGACTGATTGTGATTTGGGAAAAAAAAGAATGCAAAAAATATATAAATGTAACCTGAAAACCTGATTAAAATAATAGGTCATTTTCTGATGATGGCCTTTCTTTAAGAATGATTTTTGCTTCCTTGAAGTTATTTATTGACCTCCTAACCTTAATCAATAGGTTTCGTGTCTGTTGGGATTTGGACAGTGCAGCTATTCCTAGGACACTGAGCCTTATCTACATATCTATTATCACTCTGCAGACAACACTTTCAGATGAAGACATTTGGCTTTTTTTTGCTTAGAAAGCTCCTTTTATATGAAAGTAAAGCCAGTGGTCAGACTTTTACTATTCTTTATTGCTTTTTCAGGGACTTTGAGCTTCCAGGAGGGTATTCTGTGCTCAGGATTAGTGATGAGTGAGTATGCTTGTTACTCGACATTTCCTGAGCATGCTCGGGTGTCTTCCGAGTATTTCGGTGTCCTCGGAGATTTAGTGTTTGTCGACGCAGCTGCATGATTTGTGGCTGCTGGACAGGCTCAACACATGTGAGCAATGCCTGTTTGTTAGGAAATCCACACACACAATTCAGTATTCTAATCATGCAGCTGTGTCGACAAACACTAAATCTCTGAGCACATCAAATTACTCAGCGATCACCCGAGCATGCTCTGGAAAACCCGAGCAACGAGTATACTCGCTCATCACTACTTAGGATCCTTCCTTTTGTAAGCCTTAACCACCTTGTAATGCTGCATATCAACCTGTAGGGGCACTGTATTTATGCTCCCTCCTTATAACAACTGATTGTTATGGGTTTTCAGCAATTGGGTCCTTGAAGGTTAATTGGTGGGCTGGATTCCTACCATGAGATGAGCTCTTGTATGTGGCCTTCATGGAGTAGACATGGGGTTTAGACCTTAAAGTGCGGCTCTAAAAAATGTAGCTTGTGACAAAAGATGAAAGTCCTCTTCTACCGTGAGTAAAAGGTACTGTCACACTTAGCAATGCACCAGAGATCCCGACCAGCGATATGACGCGGTCAGGATCGCTGGTGCATTGCTAGGTGGTCGCTAGTGAGCTGCCACACAGGCAGATCTCACCAGCGACATCGCTGGGGTCGGGGGTCGCTACTTACCTGTCAGACGAGGCGATCCTGCGTCCTCCCGCCCGGCTCCACGCGTCGCTCGTCTCCACAGCAGGAAGCTGACTATGAGAAACAGTCCAGGACGTTCTCGCGTGATCAGCGATAACCAGCGGGGGAGCGGTCGGAGGTAAGTATCAGACATAGCGATATCGCTAAGTGTGACAGTACCTTAAGGCTCCTGGGGGAACTTGTTACACCAATTCCTCTGCTTTCTACCATGGGGGGTACATAAGGGCTGTATACATAAAACAGTAGGGACAATTCGCACAGTTGCTTCATTTTTATTTCCACTTATGTCAGTCCATCCTTAATGGTGTGGCTTACTGGCATCATTACCCATTCCCTAAATTATGAATTCTCCTCTTTAGAAAATGTAAAATTCCCTCTTTAGCACAAATTGATGTTTTCAGGTCTGGTTTAAGTGCAAACCCCCAACATACAGAATGTCTAGGTGGTCCGTGGGAATATGTTTGTATCTTTAGTTAGGTAAAAGATCACCTTTTTTTTTTTTTTTTTTTTTTTTTTTTTTAACAGCTGTGCGGAAACAAGTCCGATTGTTGGGATACTCGGTAAAATAATTGCCGCCATTATCATCCCGGGCTCGTAATTGCGGCTACGTTTCTTTCCTGCCTGATGAATTTAGAGGCGGCTGCCGTACATCGAGAAGTCAGGAGTCGTGGAATGGTTGAATGTAATTTTTTTGTATCTTTTCTTTGCCATTGTGATGAACCGGGAAACCAAATGCCTGGCTGGCAGCTTAAGAATGGATGCTATTTTCCCCGCTGAAAAGAATTAATGATTTCTATGACTCACGGAACATGTTCCTGTTTTGAGATAAACATGAAAACAATGTGTTGTGATTGCATTTTCTTCATGCTGGTCTCGTGTTTGGGATTACTTGCACCTCAGGGGCGCAGGTTGGCCGCCTTTGTGTTCAGAAGCTCTTCTTCCCCCTCCCTTCCTATTTTTTTTTTTGTTTTTCTTTTTTTAATAACTTTGTATATGATGGAAATCTAAAATATTGGATGCCGTCTTCAGTCAATGGTGGAGAGATGAGATTGTGGTCGATGTATACAAAAATGCATACTTTCATGCAAGAAACACTTCATACGCTAAGCTCGTCTCGTGGTCTCCAAAGGCCCTCGAGTCTGTGTGTGATCCGACTAGTTTCTTTGTATTTTTATACTGATGCTTAGAAATAACTTGCTGCTAATTTGTAGGCCAGGGTAAATATGCTACAACTGAATAAGAAAAACTCCTTCTCGTCGTCTTTGATATATAAATCTTGTAAGATGGCTCATTATGCGTTGCAATTTATATACGTTGCAAAGAAAGTCTGCTACCGTGTGAATCAGATGAGTGCCGGAACATTGTTTAGATCTAATCATCTTGTGTATAAAAAGCTTTCTGTCCTTATGTACAGTGGGTAAAATAACTATTGAACATGTCACCAATTTTCTAAATAAACTTCTAAAGGTGCTATTGACATGAAATTCTCACCCATCTAATCCAAACGGGCAAAGAAATTAAACCGTAGATGTCCATAAATTGTGTAATAATGAGAAATGATGCAGGGAAAAAGTATTGAACAGACATGTAATTAATACTTTGTACAAAAGCCTTTGTTAGTGATGAAAGCTTCAAGATGCCTCCTGTATGGAGAAACTAGTTGCAGGCATTGCGCAGGTGCAATTTCAGCCCATTCTTCCACACAAACTGTCTTCATATACTGAAGGTCCCATTGGCTCCTTCTATGAACTCTGAGCTTTAGTACCTACATTTTCTGTATGTATTTTCATGTTCTATAATTGGCTCGGCCATTTTGGCAGCCTTATTCTTTCTCTGAAACCAAATTAGTTTCCTTGGCTGTGTGCTTGGGATCGTTATCTTGCAGAAATGTGTACACTCTTTTTATTTTCATCCCTGTAGATGGGAGATTTTTTTTTTTTTCAGGAATTTCTCTGTACATTTGTCCATTCATCCTTCAATTACTGTAAGCTTACCAGTGCCATATGCTGAAAAACAGCCTCACACCATGATGTTTCCAGCTCCAAACTTCACTGTTGGTATGGTGTTTTTGGAGTGATATGCTGTGCTTTTTGACTTTCAATCGTGGTGTGTATTATGGCATCCAAAGAGTTCAATTTGTCTCCTCTGACCAGACTATATTCTCACAGTATTTCACCAGCTCGTTTAAAAGTTGAACAAACTTCAAACAAGCTTGAACGTGTTTTTTTATTCAGCAATGAACTCTTGCGTGGTGAGCGTGCATATAGGCCATGGAGGTTGCATGCATTAGTTATAGCTTTCTTTAAAACAATTGTACCTGCTGATTTCAGGTCTTTTTGCAGCTCTCCACAAGTGGTCATTGGCTCTTGGACAACTCTTCCAATAATTATTTTCATTCCTCTCTCTGAAATATAATTTTACCATAAATTGGTCACAACTAGATTCTTTCTACTTCCATATTATGGTCCCAACAGTGCTGACTGGAACCTTCAGTAGCTTAGAAATTCTTCTATAGCCAATGCCTTCAATATGTTTTGCAACAATAAGGTTGCAAAGGTCTTGTCATACTATCCTGCGCGTTTCAAAACTACTATTTTTAAAGGTTCGTAGTTATGTTATATTGCTAGTATGGCCATATTTTTGAACTTTGGCTGTTTTATTACATAATTTTAAAATAAATCATAATAGATAAGTTACAAACATCCCAAGTTTAAATATTATATATGATATTTTTTTCTATTATGCTGGATTTTAAAATTGTCTAATAAAGGATAGAAGGATTTTCATATCCTACAACTGTGCCTCTGCGAACCTACTTGACACCAACTGTAGAAATGTATGGGGACCTTTGTTCAGTAGAGAGAACTGGATGGTAAAATGTGCCCACATTAAAACTGCTATTACAAAAAAAAACTTTCAACTTTTTTTTGGTTTGGTTCAAGTGTCTTCCCAAAGTTCTTTGCAGGCTAGGCACATCCTTATCTGGTAGGTTCATTAAGGGGATCCTGTCAAGTTCACAAACTGTGAAAGACTGCTACTATATAGCGTAATATATCCCTCATCCTGTATTCTAATGTGTTTTTAATGGCCTAGTAAGGTTTTTTACCCTTTTTAACAATGAAGTTTTAATGTACTGCGCGGCAGGTGCTGATGAGTCAGAACTTGGTCGGAGGGGTGTCCTAAACCTCAGTGTCGAATCCTAGGATAACGCCTCCCTGGGTGCAACTGTCAGCCTTTGTACAACCCTCCTCTTAGTAGGACCTCTTCACATCTCGCACATATGCAAGATTCCAGCAATCATACCAAGACTAGGACGTTATCGAGGATATCCGTGGCAGCCACTGAGGCGCCATCGATGCCTCATTAGTATATGCCATGCAGAACATTTATTAGAATACAGGATGGCATATATAAGGCTAGAGTCGCAGTCTCAGACCGGTTTCACTTGAGCAGCCCAATGAGCCTTTTTTAAGTTGAATTTTGACAAGATCACTTTTTTTTTTTTTTTTTTTTTTTTTTTTTTTGCCAAATTGCATTATATTGTATTTCATCAGTAGAAGCTGTTTTTCAATACTTTTCGGTCATGTCCTATACGATGAGCGCCGGGCACTGAACTCTTTAGGAATCCTAAAAATGTCATTGCTATGCGAATATTTACTAAACAGAGTAAGGAGCGCTGATAATCGGCTGCTGTAGGTGTAGGTTTATGAGCGCAGATGGTTCTGTGAAGATCCAATTACTTAATTTTTTTTTTTTTTTTTAGATGATTCCGCACTATGTTCGTTCCCACTTTACCCGTCAGTTGGAGGTGGAATACTCCTGGTAATCAACACAATTGGGCTTGCCTAATTTTTGCTAATTTTTCTCATCCCCAATTCCTTTTGATCATGAAGCCAGTGATTATCGAGCATTAGAGTAATGTTCTCATCTATGTTGACTTTTTTTTTCTTTAATCTTTCAACACTTTTTTCAGTGGCCATTACATCTAGGGGCCTGTTTATGGATCCATGTTGTGTATATGAACACCCAGGGTCTGATTCAGCCCTGATCATGGTTTCCACTTGTTGAAAGGGAAGTTTTTATCAGAAATAACCTATTTGGTTAAATTGGATATTTTCTACTTGTATTTGGCAATGGGTCTTTATTTTGTTTTGTTTTTTTAACATGTCTTGCCTTTTATTGAAAAAGAAATTAACTTTGCAATTGTAAACCCACACAGCCACTGGATGTTGTGGGTTTTTTTTTTTTTTTTTTTTTGACTCCTACTTCCTATTCTTTAAGAAAGTTTACAGCAGCCTGTTTATCAAAGGCAGGGTTACAATAACCGGTGACACATCTATACGCATCTGATAACACAGGATCCACCAATAACAGCTCCCTCTTCCTTTGCAATGAATTTTGCACACGCTCATTAGATGCTTCAATACAAAATATAAGGTCGGGCTTTGACCATCGTGGCTAATGTGCATGTGTTATTTTCTAAAACAGCCAAGTTTGTATTTTAAAGAAAAAAAGTGGTCACTGTGAAAATTACAAGAATAGTATTTTTTTTTATTTTTAATACAAATTGTGACATCAAATGTTTACTTTTTTCCATACAAACTGTTTTGAGCTACGTTACCATAACGAGGGTTTTTTTTTTTTTTTTTTTAATGCCAAGTATTTCAGAAAGAATGTAAGTAGCCATAATGGGTGCAAAAATGATGTAGAAAATCTGCAACATCAAAAATTCACCTGAAGCTCATCGTGAGAACGTAGCCTTAAACAATGGGTCATTTTCTAAGGATCGCTTCCCTTTAAGTCGTTGATGATGGCATATTGCCCTCTCCCATATTTTCTGTTGGAAAAAAAAAAAACATGTCACCATGTCATCGGTCCAAGTATTGACTGTAAAACTTTGCCGCATTAGTGCTAAGTTAGCGGATGCACCTGTCTATGGGATGTCATGCCAAAAACAAGCGGCACCTGTGATTAAGCTCACAGCATTGATCAAAGCCATATCTAAAATATTGCTGGCACGTCATCTGCCGCCCACACCTCAAGGATTTAGGAACGCCCAAAACAGCAAACACAGAAAAAATGTGACTAAACCGTTTCTAGCCTGATGAATGATCATCTCCCCATGGGAGAATACTGTTTGCTGAATACCTAAGGGCAGAATTTCGCAATAAAAATATTTCTGAATTTCTGTTCTATGAACCGAGCCTGGCTGTGCTACACAGGGTGAGATCACCTGGGTCTGGAGATGTCATTCTTATTACTTAGGAAATAATTTCAGAGGGTTGCGTAGACTCGCTATTGTTTCCTCTGTTGCTTGTGCTCCTAAACCCTCCCATCAAGGGCTTACCTGACTTACACCTTGTCATCGTCATCATACAGCAGACTTACCGATACAATGGACACTTTTTGGATTCTGAGATTTTGGCTCTTTGAGGTGGATTCTCATATTCACGTTTCACACCCACTTGTGTCTGTACCAGCCATGCTTCTCTGACCGCCCAACCAACAGCCTCGTAGACTTGTATAAGACTGTAGGCTCAGGTCAAGAGCCCCACATCCAGTCTGGAAGTCATGGATCTGCTTGAAAGTCCTGTAATATATTTATTTTAATTTTTTTTTTTAAGGGGTAGCGCCACATGTATTAGCCAAAGCAAAAAATAAGTATCGCTATGAAGGACCTGGATAATTTGTGCGTTAAACTGGTTTAGGTTTGCTCTGTGTGGCTGAGTTTGGGTCCGGAGACAGGCAGCCGGTCCAGACATCGGCGTTCACACCCAGATGTGCCAAGATTGACCTTACTCCAATGGGTCAATTATTTCAGTAGGCAGTGTGTAATACTTGCTAATAACTGAACCCTTCCTGCTCAGTTCTCCATAGTTTATCCCTGGAAGACCCTCTGATCAGTGCATTGTAAGGGAACCCCCCTTTTAACCTTACTATGTAGACTTGTAGCCTATAGCTGCAACAATAAAATCCCACAACGTTATTTGTATCAGAACATGGCTGCACGAGCGGTCATACCAGTCATGACCCTTGGACAGAAGTGGCGCTGTTTGAAAAGCTGAATTTTTTTCCTTAATCACTAACATGACTACCCCTTTCAAGGGTTTTTTTTTTTTTTTTTTTTTTTATTAAAGAATAGTTTAAGGGGAGGACAAGGAAGGGAAACTTGTTTAGCAGTTTTTCAAGACCCCTTAGGGCACTTGGAGGTCACTTGTGTATGTAGTTACCAGATTAGCTCCAGGGGGCTAGCTGATCTTTCTACTAATGTTCTTGCCTACTTCTAAAAAGTTGTAAGGGTCAAAAAAACAATTTTTATGTTTGTAACACTTTTCTGGTATCTCAGCCCTTGGTCAATATGGAGAGTGATGGCAGAGTCTCTCTGTGGAGGGAGGTCGGTCTCTCTGTGGAGGGAGGTCGGTCTCTCTGTGGAGGGAGGTCGGTCTCTCTGTGGAGGGAGGTCGGTCTCTCTGTGGAGGGAGGTCGGTCTCTCTGTGGAGGGAGGTCGGTCTCTCTGTGGAGGGAGGTCGGTCTCTCTGTGGAGGGAGGTCGGTCTCTGTCCTGCTTATGTTAGAAAAGCCATAGATCTGACTGAGCACTTTTTTTTTTTTTTCTTTTTTTTTTTTATACCAGGTTTACAGATTTCAGCTAATTACTTGGGATCCAGCAGGAGGAACACTAAAATCAGTCAAAAGGACTCTTCTAGCAAGGCAGGATTGTCTACATTGGAGAACTCCCAGATTCGGGAGTTCTCCAATCTGATCTTAAACCTTGAAATGGTCTCCATCTAACACTACATTACCCATCAGTTGTGACCAAGCAAAATCTGTTTGTCAGGGTCACCTGAGGCGAATACTGGGAACCACTGATCATCTGGGAGAATCCAGAGTGGCTCTAATTTGAAGCCATATGTCAGTGACAAAAAGATCCCCTTTTAACTTTTTTGGGTTTGTTATGTAAAAAAAACAAATTGCCTAAGGAAGTGGTTTGTATGGAGTAAATTAAAGCGTTGGGGTATATTTATCAAGCTAAATGCATCAGAATTCTGAAGTAATTTGCACCAAAGAACTTTCGTGTCTCGCACCAGATCTCCTATGCCTTTTAGACTTTTTACAACATGTTCGACAAGTGGCATGGCTTATCGGAAAAAGGGTTTGTTTTATCATGCAACACTTAGTGTCAAAATTGTGGCACAAATATGTAGGTGGGGGTAAACCTAATCAAAATAGTCTTAAAGGGAGTCCGTCAGTAGGTTTTTGCTTTGTAATCTGACAGAAGCATGATGTAGGGACAAAGACGCTGTTTCCAGCAATGTATCACCTATACTGCATGCAGCAGTTGTCAGAAAATCCATTTTCTCTGCTGCAGAGCTCTGAATGCTGAACCCTGTATAAACCCGCCCACAAGACTGGCTGCTTTCTGTGTACACTGTATATTGACAGCTGCCAATCAGTGGTGTGGGCGGGGTTGGACTAGAAGGCACGAGACACCTAGCTCTCTAGCGATTATCTCCTGCTGATAAAACACTAATTTTATTGAAACAGTCCAGCAGGGTACTGTATACATCTCTGGAATCAGGGTCTCTGCCCTTACATCATTCTGCACTCAGATTATTTAACAAAAGCGTGCTGGCAGATTCCTTTTAAAAATAGATTACGCTTGAGCCACTGATTAAATCTGGCACACATAAACGTACTGTCACACTTAGCGATGCACCAGCGATATGACGCGGTCAGGATCGCTGGTGCATCGCTAAGTGGTCGCTAGTGAGCTGCCACACAGGCAGATCTCACCAGCGACATCGCAGCAGTCGGGGGTCACTACTTACCTGTCAGACGAGGCGATCCTGATGTCCTCCCGCCCGCGTCCACGCGTCGCTCGTCTCTCCACAGGAAGCCCAGCAGGAAGCTGATGACGAGAAGCGGTCCAGGACGTTCTCGCGCGATCATCGATAACCAGCGGGGGAGCGGTCGGAGGTAAGTATCACACATAGCGATATCGCTAGCAATATCGCTGCTACGTCACAAAAACCAGTGACGTTATAGCGATATCGCTTAGTGTGACAGGCCCTTAAGACTGTCTAGTCTAAGGGTACCGTTACACCTAGCGATGCACCAGCGATCCCGACCAGGATCGCTGGTGCATCGCTAGGTGGTCGCTAGTGAGCTGCCAAACAGGCAGATCTCACCAGCGACATCGCTGGGGACGGGGATCGCTACTTACCTGTCAGACGCGGCGATCCTGATGTCCTCCCGCCCGGCTCCACGCGTCGCTCGTCGGCGCCAGCAGGAAGTCCCAGCAGGAAGTGGCCGACTAGGAATGGTCCAGGAGCTTCTCGCGCGATCAGCGATTACCAGCGGGGGAGCGGTCGGAGGTAAGTATCACATGCAGCGATATCGCTAGCAATATCGCTATAACGTCACAAGATCGGTGACCTTACAGCAATATTGCTAGCAATATTGCAGTGTGTAACGGGGGCTTAAAACTTAAGAAATAATCAGCTTTGATAAATCTCCCCCATTGTGTTTCAGGGTTGCACTCAACGTACCTAATGTTTCAATTGTCACTAACCCCAAAATACCAAATAATTTGATTTGTAGAGGACAGCACCAGGTACAATGTCCATTTTGGATATAACAGAAAAGAATCGATATATGCCAGGCCATTAATAAGTTAAAGACCATAAAAGCGGGCTATAAAGCACAAAGAACAGTCTTTAAATCTAGATGTATAATTGAAGATATTAAAATATCCCCCAAAAAAGACTAATGGGCTCCAGCTGTAAATTATACATGGGCTTACAATAATTGAATGCAGCGGATAGAAGACTGAGGAGGATAACTTGTTACGAATCTGTATCCGCAACCTGAACATACAGGGAACTCCGATAATTGGACTCTGTCGCTGCTCTATTCTTTCCTATTAGCAGTTCTGGACGTTTTTTTTTTCCCCTTCCTGTCTTCATTTCTTCATGCATCGGTATTTATACCATTCTGTTCTGCCAGTGTTATTTCACCGATGGTGAAACCTAAGCCTACTTTATTGAAAGCCAGTAGGGGCTCATGTGTGAACACGTGCCAAGTTTTGCAGCTTCTGCTGTGGAAGATACAAGCTTGCCGCATGCAAAATACAGCTCCAAAAATGATTATTTGTAGCTGTGCCCGGTTCCATGTCCCCAAATATCTGATTTGGATGCATGACCGGGAATCGCGCACAAAAAACCTTCCATAAAGCATCATGGAAGGAGGCCATAATTGTCATTACCTGATCACAATACCACTATACTGCAAGATGCAGATGGACCCCAGTAATAAAACATGGGGGCAGTGCAGGTGCAGAATACGGAGGATCATCCATAGGGGGAGGGCGGGGTGGGGGTTTAGTATTATAAAAGCACACAGAAAAAGCTTATAAATGGTACCAGTGCACAGATACATGTAGTGCACCGCGCCGTATTAGGCTATGTGCCCATGTACAGTATGCAGGAAAAAAAACACTCCTTCCCAGGAAAAACGCACTTTTTTTTATGCATTTTTTACAGGCGCATTCTCCTGCTCATAGAATATAGTTAAAAATGCAGATTTTTCCGCGAAATTAATGACATTCTGCGTTTTTTACCGCGATGCGTTTTTTTCACGGGAAAAAAAGGCATCAATGTGCACAAAAAGTGTGGAATTCATTAAAATGAATAGAATGCTTCTTGTAAGCGGTTTTGCCGGTAAAAACGAATAAAAACTCTTACGTGGGTACACAGCCTTGCAGTCCATGCTATTAGAGCCGGCGGGCTGTCCAGTACCATATAAGTGCACCCCACAAGGACAGACACCCCAATTCCACCACGATCATTGCAGGACCTGACTGTTGCCTGCAAAGATGAAAAAGTACATGAAGTATTCGTTACGGTTTTCGTCAGTCCGCCAGATCTAGTATAAGCGTGACCAATAGGCTGAAAGCCGGCATGGTGCACTACACGTATCTGTGCAACTGATGTTTTATCTGTGTGCATTTACCCCCCCATGGTTGATAGATGTGACTGGTTGCTCATCAGTATTTTGCACCTGCTCCTTCCTCCAGTGTTTCTGCAGAATGTGGCACCTAGATTTTCTGCTATGTGATGGGACTTTTTTTTCCAGTTCTTATGGCATAGCCTTCAAGAAATAGGTGTGGGTATCCTACGCTTGTTGGTTGTGTATCCATAAAATCCAAGAAACTGCAATGAGGTCAACAGTGTGGGTTAATGTTGATGCCTTTTTTTAAGTGCTTTGACTTCATCAGGAGAACCCCAAAGATATGGGTAAACCTTGTCTCCGATCTGGACTGAAATCCATAATGCAGCTGTGCGCGGCATTACCAGTGGACTACAATGCATCCATGTTGCACTGATGGCTGATTCTGCCGTGGGATACAATTCGATCACGGCATACCCAACACTGTTGGTTTTTGGATCTCCAGTTGTGTGATGTTTCTCCATTGGGTCATTCTTACCTCAAAATTCGGTGGATAGTTTCATTATTATATGATGTTTTGATTCCCACTGGGTTAGGATTATTGCTTTACACACCGGCTTCATTCATTCATTTTCTCCTTTTTCATGGTGGTTCATGTTTTGCAAGAGATGAGCAATTTGATCAGCGCTGATCTACTCCAGCGTCCGGTCCTCCTTGGCGGTCGGTCTTCATTTCTGTGCTAGCCCTATGATGTCATGGAGCCTAGTAAGCACCAGATGCACTAAGGATGGTGAACAGGGGATGGCAGGTACTGAAGGGAAAACTGACTGCCTGAGAGGACTGAACCAGACACTCCACCGGGGTGAGCTCGAATTAAAATGCTCATCTCTACAATGCAGTCCTAGTGGAAACGCAACATTCTCGACTGCATGCCAGAGCTACGTAGCAGGACAAGTTTAGCTCCATGTTGGCTATGTTGGGGCGGACACCATAAAGTAAAACTCAGGTTTGCTTTACGAGCAAATGTGCAATCTCCCAGTGGACCACCATCTGCTGCTGTTGATTGGCTGTGGAAATATTGGCGGTCAACTTCAGCGTTTTGGTTCATTTGTGGAGAGCGTCTGTTGGACCTTTTTATTTGCCATCAACCAAACTGGCTGCCATAGGAAATATTTAGATATTTTGCCTTTTGTCCTAGTTCTCACTGATGGCCTAATTATGTCCAGATCCTCTGGATTATGTGAGATAACTGAAGGACAGATGCTCTTCTCGGTGAAAATCTGGAGTTACTGAGACATCTGGTAAAATAAGTTTCTTGCTTTGCGTTTTTACAGCAGATTTTATGTGTTTGTTCTGGCAGCAGAACATTTCTCTTCTCTGAGCCTGCACATTCTTCCATCCATCACCTCCAGCGGAGTCTGAGGCGCTGCCCTGCAACCTGTGGCTTCTAATAATGATGTCCTGGTCAAAGTGTGGAGGAGAGCAGCGGGGAGGCAGAAGAAAGGAGCACGTCATGTCCAAGCGATGGTGCACCTGTTAGCAGCAGCAAAATATACAAGATGGCAAATTATGTGAAAATTCAACAGGCGAAAACTGGAAAAAGGGTGTCTCAATTTGGAGGACTCATGTAAATTAGGCAAAGTGCACACTGCACCTATGAACTTGGCTTAAGGGCTCATTCAGACGTCCGATTTTTCTTATTTTTATCAGACTCTGATCAGGGTGTTGACCAAGCGTTATCTGTTTTTCTCACATGTGGACGAGAAAGTTTGTCCACCTTCTCCTATGTGACAGTCTGTGAAAATTGGGCCACACTTAGATGGATTTCAAATGCAGTCTGATTTTTCTTCACGAACTCAAAGACTTATATTGCAGATTTTGATCAAGAGAAAAGGGAGCTGGAGTCCATGAGCCAGGCTCTGCAGAGCCGCTTCTTGAATGGAGCAGGGGTGGCCATGCTCTTCCTCTGTTCTGTTCATTGTCTGTGGGACTGGTGGAAACGGCTGAGTGCTGTGCTTTTTGGCATAGTGTAAATTGAGATTACACATCTCTGATCCATTCAAGATGGGAGTCTGCACAGTCAAGTTACCAGGGTGAGTAGTTTTTTAGGATTCTGTCTCGAGACACCCAGCTATTAGTAAATCGTTCTATTTCCTAGTAAAGGGAATGTGTAAGCAGGTTTTTGCTATGTAATCTGATAGCAGCACGATGAAGGGGCAGACACCCTGGTCACATCTCTTCTGACCAGTAGTTGGCCGACACCCGCCATACACATCAGACCTTTGGCCGAACCTCTCAGTATCGTCTGGTTCATCCAACATTAGTCTGTATGTATATATATATATATATATATATATATATATATATATATATATATATATATATATATATATATATATATAATCTCTTAAGGCTCTGTTCACACTGCATTTTCTGTGTGGGTTACTTCTGAGTCCTGCTAAGTTCTGCTACACTTCACTTTTTAAACAATGGATCCATTCAGAGAGAAAACACAAACTGAGTTCATTTGAACTCTTTATGTCCGGTCATCATCTGCATTGCAAAGTGCTGCGGAATAAGTTGGCACTATATGATTAAAGATTATCTCATCGTAGGCTATGACCCTATTGGGGGTGGTGTCTGAATCTTTTTTTTTTTTTTTTTTTTTTTTTTTGTGATTCACACTGCAAAAAAAAGCAATGTGAACAGGGCCTTAGCGCTGGAATCATGGGGGATGAGTAAAGCTTTTTTTTTTTTTGTTTGTTTGTTTTTTTTAATTGACTTTTTCCCTCTTGGCTACAATTGGTGCCTGGGTGTAGTTGTGTGACAGTCGCTTTAGAAAACATTACAAATGGCGGGACACAGGTTTTGTGACTCTAAATGGGGCATGGCTCCATAGTATATTGTTGGGCTCTGTATCCACAATTCAAGAGCGTTATGAAGATTAAAAAAAATAATCCCTCAAAAAATGTGACTTACAGAACGTTCTGATGGCCACACCCAGAATAAAAGTCTTAAACGAATTCTGTCACATTTTATATTGCCGAACTAATTCCAGAGATCTGAAATAGCCGCCAGCCAAGTCACACATTCCATGATCAACCGTCTGTCGGTAACCAATCGTAATCTTGGGAATTAATGTAAAAGAAATCTTGAGAAATCTGCTCTGGTATAAATCTGTTCTCCAGACTGAAGACGAGACCCTTTTATAGATTGTGGGATCACTACAGCAGGGTAAAGGTTAATCTATAATGGTCAACAAAAGCAGCAGTGTGGACCCCCCTACTGGCTTCTGACCTTTTTGGTCATTGGTAAGTATCCTCCTGGGGGACCCCAGAAGAGCATAAATCCGCTGATTGGGAGCAGGTGTCTTTGCCGGCAATAATTCTGTAGCTGATGTGAGCTTTTAAAGGTAAAGGAAAGGGCCTTAATGAGACTGTCTAGAGCAAATTGCCACTTGCCCTTCCCCCCTGGTATTGTTTGGTCATAGTGCAAAGTGCACCTGGTCACACTGCAGGGCAGAGGCTCGAGACTGGACCAGTCTGCATCCTGCCCAGATTTCTACTGCCCCCTGTATCCGTTTGTCTATAAAGCTTTCAACTAAGTGTTACACCAAGATGATTCAGATTTTCATGTCCCTTATTATTTTTGGTAACCAGCCAGATAAAACTCACAGCTGGGGGCTGCGATCCTCAGCTGTCAGCTTCAGCAAGGCTAGTTATCAAGAATAGAGGAGTTCCCATTTTTTTTAAATTGTTTAAATAAACGATGTGGAATCCCCCCCCCCCCCCCCCATTTTTGACAACCAGCCTTGCTAAAGCAGACCGCTGGGGCTGGTATTCTCGGGTTGGTAAGGGGCCATTGATCTTGGGGGGGCCCCCCAGCCTAAAAATAGCAGCCCGCATGTCATGTCTGCGCCGCCTGTCAGGTCGGGGCCGGCGTCGCCTATCTCACCGGGTCCCGTTCTTCCTGCTGCTGCTCCCAGGGTTCCCCCTAGGATCCCCGCGCGACACCCTCCGCCTCTTGTCCTGCAGCCCGGGGGAGTCAGCATGAGGGTTCCTCTTCCTGTCCTGCTCCTGATGAGGTATGCGTCTTAGGCTGCTGGAGCGCGTCCTTCTCCCTTAACCCCTTCTGCACCACCCCTGTGGAGCGATCACCAATCAAGCTCCAGCACAGGGTATATCAGGTGGTTCCTCCCTCATGGAGGCGCCTGATTGTTTTCTTCCGTGCGGTACTCTGGTCGCTCCTGACTCCGGTCGCTCTGCCTTGTCTGTCTCACCTGCACCTGAGCTGCCCCTCTTGGTATCAGCTGTCACGGTATTCGACTCCTTCGGGCCTGCTCCTAACGGTCCCTGTATAGGGGTCGGCACCACCTGGCCATCTCGCCCCAGGGATCCCGGGACCGTGACCCAGAGGGTCCACTCTTGCTACTCATAACAGTATAATCAGGCCATGGACCCCGCTGGTGCCTCGGCAGCCACCCAAAAGGAACTACTTTTTGCGGGAGAACCAAACCCAGATTATGGCTTTTATGAAGTCGATGGACACTCAGTTATCTGCCATTCAAACCTCCGATCCAGGGAGCGCCACTCTGCTGGCGGACTCCAGCGGGAGCTCACGCAACAGCGTGATACTCAGTCCCATATTCTAAATTACATGGCGTCTGTTGATGACTGTTTGCAGTCCCTGCAGTCGTCCACAGCAGCCTCTGTCGCGACCCAGCACGTCCCCCACCGACATGGTTTGGGGAAGCCTCCTAGGTATAGCGGGGATCCCAAGTTTTGCCGGGGGTTTCTTAACCAGTGCCGCCTACATTTCGAGCTGCTGTCCCAGCAATACCCGTCTGATAGGGCTAAGGTGGCATTTATCGTGTCCCATCTCGTGGGGGAGGCCTTGGCATGGGTGAACCCCCTGTGGGAGCGGGATGATCGGTGGTATCCAGCCTACATGACTTCCTGGATACTTTCCGCCGGGTCTTTGACAAGCCCGGGCGTCTGGCCTCCACCACGGAGTCCCTTTTCAATCTCCGACGGGGAACTCTTACCGTGGGACAGTACGCTATCCGCTTCCACACCCTGGCCTTAGAGCTCGGGTGGAATAATGAGGCATTGGGGCCTTTTGGAGGGGGCTTTCGGGGAAAATCAAGGATGAACTTGCTGTTCGGGACACCCCCACCTCTTTAGAGGACCTTATATCCCTGGCTACTCGTATTGACTTGCGGTTCCAGGAACGCTCCCGCGAGACAGTCAGGGAGAGAGAGGCCCTTCTAGGTTCAATCCTGCCCCCAATCCTCGTTTGTTCAAGCCTGCCATTAGTTCTGCCCCAGAGCCCATGCAGGTGGATCGCGTTAAGCTATCAGAGCTGCGGCGCAGGGAAAGGTTAGAGCAAGATTTACGCCTCTATTGTGGTGGAACCAACCACTTCCTGCATTCCTGTCCTGAGAGGCCGGGAAACTCCTCTGCCTAGGCCAGGTAAGAGAGGCCTTCCTAGGTGACTCTGTTCCCTCTCTACTCCTTACCATCTCAGCTTTAATTCTCCTAGGTCGGGAGCGTAGATCTGTGGAGGCGTATGTGGACTCGGGTGCGGCGCGCAACTTCATTCGGATGGAAGAGGTGGACAAGTTCCGGATTCCTGTCGTCACCCTTGAAGAGACGCGTGTGATCACCTCGGTAGATGGCAAGCCGTTACCTGTTCCTGTCACCACGGTCACTCTCGAGCTGGAAATTAAGATTGGAGCTCTTCACGGGGAGAGAATTGCTTTTTATGTTTTGCCTAATTTGTCTCACGCTCTGCTCCTTGGCCTGCCCTGGCTCAGGTCGCATGAGCCAGTCCTTGCTTGGCGCTCCGTGGAAGTCCTCCGCTGGGGTCACTCTTGCCAAGAATGTTGTCTGCTGCCTGTTACCCGTACCAGTCTGCACCAAGTGCCCGCGGACCTTCCGGGGCTTCCCGTGGCCTACCATTCATTTGCGGATGTCTCATCAAGAAGGAAGCTGAGACCTTTCCTCTGCATCGGGCCTACGATTGCCCAATCGAGCTAGTTCCTGGAGCTACTCCACCAGGGGAAGAATAAACCCATTGTCGCCTGCAGAAACCTCAGCCATGTCGGAGTAAATCCAGGAAAACTTGGCCAGGGGCTTTATCCGGAAGTTGTCTTCTCCAGCAGGGGCCGGGTTTTTCTTTGTTCGTAAGAAGGATGGATCCCTTCGACATTGCATTGACTACCGAGGCTTAAATAACATCACAGTCAAGAATAGGTATCCTCTACCACTTATCCCCGAACTGTTTGACCGCCTGCGTGGTGTCCAGATCTTTACCAAACTGGATCTACAGGGGGCCTACAATTTGGTCCCAATACGTGCCGGAGATGAGTGGAAGACCGCCTTCAACACGCGGGATGGCCATTATGAATATTTGGTCATGCCCTTTGGACTTTGTAATGCCCCAGCGGTCTTCCGGGATCTTCTATACTCGTGGTGTATTTAGATGACATCCTCATCTTTTCACCAGACCTGTCCTCTCACAGGAGGAGTGTTCACCTGGTCTTGCAACGCCTGTGGGAGAATCAACTTTATGCCAAGTTGGACAAATGCCTGTTTGAGCAGACCTCCCTACCCTTCTTGGGGTATATCATCACGGACTCGGGGTTGCGAATGGACCCAGAGAAATTGTCTGCGGTGCTCAAATGACCACGACCTGCCGGAGTGAAGGCCATTAAACGGTTCTTGGGCTTCGCAAATTACTATAGGCAATTCTTCCCGCACTTCTCTGCTTTAACCAAGCCTATTGTTGCCCTTACCCGGAAGGGAGCAAGACCGAACATCTGGCCCTCGGAAGCTGAAGACTCATTTCTCGCCCTAAAGCGGGCCTTTGCTACGGCTCCGGTTTTGCATCGGCCAGAGGTCGGCTCAAAGACTTAACTCCAGACAAGCCAGGTGGTCATTGTTTTTCTCTCGCTTCGACTTCGAGCTCCACTTCGGTCCCGGTGACAAAAATACCAAAGCAGATGCTCTCTCCCGGTCCCTGCAGTCACCTGAAGTGGAGGAGTCTCCGTCGCATGTTCTCGATCCTGCCCGAGTTATCACGGTAGCTCCTGTGAATCTTCATTCCGTGCCGCCTGGCAAGACCCTCGTCCCGCAAGACAAAAGGGCAGAAGTACTACACTGGGGCCACTCCTCCAAGATCGCTGGACATGTCTGCATCAAGAGGACCTTTGCGCTGATTTCTTGTTACTACTGGTGGCCGTCTCTACGCCAAGATTTGTCAGACTTCATGGCCTGCTCAATTTGTGCCAGGAACTAGGTACTTAGAAGCTTGTCCTCCGGCCTCCTTCTGCCGTTGCCTGTTCCCGAAGCTTCTTGGCAACACATTGCCATGGATTTTGTTACCGACTTACCCCGCTCTTCTGGATGCACGACTGTTCTGGTGGTAGTCGATCGGTTTTCCAAGATGGCCCATTTTGTCCCGTTACCCAGCTTGACCACGGCCTCCGAATTGGGTAAAATCTTCATTCATCAGATTACACGGACTTCCTGAGTGAATCGTGTCTGACCGCGGGGTACAGTTTACCTCCCGCTTCTGGAGAGCACTCTGTAAACTCTTGGGCATATCCCTGGATTTCTCTTCCGCTTATTATCCACAGACCAACGGGCACGTTGAACGGGTCAACCAAGTCTTAACCTCCTACCTGCGGAACTTCTCTAACGCCCATCATGACAATTGGGTCAATCTTCTTCCATGGGCAGAGTTTGCCCATAACAATCACTCCAATGAATCCAACAACAGGTCTCCGTTTTTTGTGGTCTCCGGTCAGAATCCAGGTGTGCCTCTTCCAGTATCTTCATCCTCCGGCGTACCTGCCGCCGATGCCCTCTCCCAAGAGTTTTCCAAGGTCTGGAGGAAGACCAAATAGGCTCTTATTCAAGCCGCGGCCCGGATGAAAAAACATGCCGACAAGAGGTGGAGGGATCTCCCACCATACCATCCAGGAGACAAGGTCTGGCTGTCGACCAAGCACATCCGCTTAAAAATCCCTTTGTATAAATTGGGCCCCCGGTACATCGGTCCCTTCGAGATTCTTGGACGCATCAACAATACGGCCTACAGATTGAGGCTGCCTGCTTCACTCCGGGTCCATAACGTCTTCCGTGTTTCGCTCCTGAAACCAGTCATCCTCAATCAGTTCTGTCCTGCGCCTCCCGTTGTTCCTCAGTCAGTAGGGGCCGATGACGTCTTTGAAGTGAGGGATATTTTGGCCATGAAAAAGGTTAGGGGAAAGACCTTTTTTTTTTTTTTTTTTTTTTTTTTTTTTTTTCTCATCGATTGGAGAGGGTTCGGGCCTGAGGAGAGGGCTTGGGAACCTCGAGAGAATGTTGATGCTCCTCACATCATGGACAGGTTCTTGGCCAATCTCAGAAGGAGATCTAAAGGGGTGGGGGGGACTGTCATGCCTGCGACGCCAGTACTGGCGACGCCTGTCTCACCGGGTCCCGCTCTTCCTGCTGCTGCTCCCAGGGTTCCCCCTCTGATCCCCGCTTACCGCTCTGGCCGCCGCGCGACACCCTCAGTCTCCCGTCCTGCAGCCCGGGGGATTCAGCACGAGGGTTCCTGTCCTGCTCCAGGTATGCGCCTTAGGCCGCGTGCTCGCGCCCTTCTCATTTAACCCCTTCACCACCACCCCTGTGGAGTGATCACCAATCAAGCTCCAGCACAGGGTATATCAGGCGGCTTCTCCCTCATGGAGGCGCCTGATTATCGTGTGCCTTCCATACGGTACTCTGGCCCCGTCTACTCCGGTCGCTCTGCCTTGTCTGTCTCACCCGCACCTGAGCCACCCCTCTTGGTATCAGCTGTCACAGTATTCGACTCCTTCGGTCCTGCTCCTAACGGTCCTTGTATAGGGGTCGGCACCACCTGGCCAGCTCGCCCCAGGGATCCCGGTACTGTGACCCAGAGGATCCACTCTTGCTACTCATAACACCGCAGCTGCCCAGAAAAGGCGCATCTATTCGATGTGCCAATTCTGGTGCTTTGCCCGGCTCTTCCCACTTGCCCTGTAGCGGTGGCAAGTGGGGTAATAAGAGGTTAAAGTCACCTTGCTATTGTAAGGTGACATTAAGCCCGGGCTAGTAATGGAGAGGTGTCAATCCATATCTGGGGGGGTAAATACTTTACAACCGGGAGCGGTGCTAATGCAACCACCCCGGCTGTAAAGCACTGAGGAATGAGATGCTGGGAGCGGAGGTTCAGTGACTAGCGCTGATGTCACTGAAGCTCCGCCCCCTCATAGCCTGACCTGGAGTGAACTCTGAAGCATGGGAAAATCCAAGGGAAGAGGTTACCGCAGGTAATGTATCTATTCTATTCTTTCTATCTTTCTATCTATTTTTTTTCTTTCTATCCTTTCTATTTATCTATTCTTTCTATCTCCATTTTAAAAAAACGGATCCGTCACAAAACAGACGAAACGGATGAAAAAACGGATCAGTTGCATCAGTTTTTCACAATCTGCGACGGATCCGTCAATCTGTCGAGCCGACGGATTGTGACTCATGCCAAAAAACTGATGTGTGAAAGGGGTAAGTGGCTCACGGTCTTAAGGCCCCGTCTCACATAGCAAGATCGCTGCTGCGTCTCCGACTTTGTGACGCAACAGCGATCTCGCAGTGATCTTGCTACGTGTGATACATATCGGCGACCGGCCCCCAGCTGGACATCGCTGATCGTGCTTGAATGTCCTGGGCCATTTTTTTCATCATCAGTGTCCCGCTGGCCAGCATGCATCGATGTGCTTGATGCCGACGAGCGATCTCGTTGGCGACGCAGAACTCGGGGACGCAGGCGGGAATCGTCAGAATAGCTGCTGTGTGACAACGCACCAGCGATCCTTACCAGGTCGTATCATTGTCAGGATCGCTGGTGCGTCGTTGAAGAGATCTGCCTGTTTGGCAGCTTACTAGCAACCATGTAGTGACGTGCCAGCGATCCCTACCAGGTCGTATCGTTGTCGGGATCGCTGGTGCGTCGCTATGTGAAACGGGTCCCTTACTTTGCTTGTAGAGGTGGATCCTGTGCGACAGATCACGCAGACCCAGGTACAGGTCAGTTCTACAATACGAGGAGCCACCATAAGGCTCCTAATATTTCAGCATAAAATTTTCGGTTTTACCTGCAGTGCGGCTCTAAACATGTCTGTATTTTGACTCGTGTAACCGTCTCTCAGATGTTATCAACTAAACAAATGGCAAATATGTATCCACCACAGAAGGATCTGATCATGCGTGGCCAACTCTAAATCCACCATTACTATGGTACACTTTGTATTGGCTGTTTCAAGGGGTAATTGAGTACTGACATGTTCTTTTGCTTTGTGTTTCTATGAATGGACACTGTCTAATGTTATTGATCTAAGTGGGAGCCATTAGCATTTGGATGTGACTGATGATTGTATTGTCGTTCAATTTAGTCTTGATACTTTGCTTTATGTACAAAGTCGATTATCTGCATTGTGTGTAGAAAACAGCGTTTTATGTACACTGCCAACATAGACTTGATGTGACCAATGTCTAGTGGGATATTAAAATATACATTAGATCATTTATACATTGCATACATACATTGCATATATTGCACATACACCTACATCCATACATACTGTACATTAAATACATTGCATACACATACATACATTAAATACATTGCGTACACATACATCCATTCATACTGTACATTAAATACATTGTATACACACATTTTCTTGTAAATACTCTCTCTGTAAGAGAATCTGCATTAGATCTTCAGGTTTGCTCATTGAGTTTTTTGATGGCTGCTCTAACACTTTCGGATCAGTAGCAGGCACACATCTTAAAAGATCTTGAAGCATCATATATAATAATTGGCCGTCGGGCATCAATGCTGAGTAGTTGAATGTCATAGTGCTTACTGGCTCGCCTTAAGTAACCCAGTGCTGTGCATGGCTAATGATTCAAGCTAATAAATTGTGCCTTTTCATAGGGTTTATAAAGGATGATAAATAATGGCAGCTTTCTTATAAAAGCGCACCCAGTATTGTTCTTGGGGTTATTTTTTGCAAACAATTGTTTCAGTCCCATTCACTCCAATGTAAATGAGCTGCAATAAACACATGGACAGAGCTTGGTGCTATTTTTGGAAGAAAGCCACTGTGTTTTTATAATCCTGTATAACTTTGGAAAAACCTAAAAATAATTTTGGGGTCATGCACAGATTTGTACAACTTAGGCTGGTTTCATATTAGCGTTTTTTTAGCACAGCGCATCGTGCGCGTCCATGTGCATGCGCCATGCTCCCCTTTGTTTAACAAGGGGGAGCGCATGCATGGTCTAGCGTTTGCATGCGTTTGTGTGCGTTTTCGTGCGCATGCGGTATTTTGTAGTGTGCGCCTAGGCGCGCCGGACGCAACCTGTTGCATTTTCGGTCCGTCCAACCTGTCAAAAAAACGCTTGCGCACAGAATGCGCCAAAAAAATCACAGTCTATGGGAACGCAGGCATGCGCACGCCTGCGTTTAAAATCGCATGTGTTTTAAGAGTTAACATGGCTAGAAACTGGTTAAAACGCATGCGCCTAAAAAAAGCAAACACATGATGCGTTTTTTGCATGCGTTTCTATTGCGCACGAAGCGCAGTGGTAAACGCAAATGTGAAAGTAACCTTAAACGGAACCGGGCAACGGATACATGCTGCCCAAACCACGACACCATGTATTGGTCACGGCTGTATGATTTTATCCTTGTATATTTGACTGTCATATTTAGGAGAAAAATGTATTTTTGAAAGCCGCCGGTGACAAAGCCGCATGGGTGACTAGTCAGAATGGCGGCTCCCTGGCCCTTCTCCCCACCCACTAACTTTCAGTGACCACTCCCTCTTTATACACCCACACAGGATTCTGCTGCCAAGAACAATTATCTTTGTGAGCAGCATAAAAAATATCACCAAATGAAAAAAAACATTTTGCATAGCATTCCTGATGATCTTGTAAAATAAATGCACCTTCAGTTAAGAGGGATTATCCGGGACCTCAGTAATTTTTTTTTTCCTATGGGGCTAAGAACTTCTGCCTGGTGATAATGTCTACTACCTGCTTCATTTCACCTCATATCAACAGAGCAGTACCTTGTCTTCTGGGCTGCTCTTTCGTCAGGGTGACACTGCTAACATCATTCTGATTGACAGCTGGCTCCCCGCAGTTGGGTAATGGGGAGCCGACTAGCAATCAGCAAGACCTTGGCAGAGTCGCTCCATCAACAAAGCTGCTCTGACGTGATGTCACCGGCAGCAGTAGAATCTCCAGCAAGAGAGGTCTGTGACTCTTCTGAGCCGGCAGAGATCACAGGGTAGAAGAGGCCGGTAGTTCTTGGCTCCATGGGAAAAATAACCAATGTCCCTGATAAGTGGAAGCCTGGTATTAAGATGAATACAATTTGCTATATTCATCAGTTTTAGCTATTGCAGATTTGTGTTGCTCTTTTTTTCTTTTTTTTTTTTTTTTTTTTTTTTTTTTTTGCGAGAACCTTTCACTGTATAATCATTATGACAAGGGAATCGTTACATCAAGTCGGTATCCTTTTTCCCTTCTGTGCAGGAAGTCTTCATCTTGGCACTGTGTGGGTTGTATAAATCACCAAGATAAGCCACTGACAAAATAACTTAATCAGCTTGCCAAGAAAACATCTATAAAGATTAAGCTTGACCTAAGAATGTGATCGCACGGAAAGATGCTGATGGGAAGAATCGGGGTACGGCGGTTTCTTGGCTTGTGAAAAATGAGCAACTTTAAATTGGGAACTTATTTTTATAAAGCCCTTTACTTGCATTTTTTATAAAGCCTCTTGGATGGTACTGGCTCTTTGCAGACATCTAACAAGTGTGGAGTCTTCAGGGCCTCTGGTGTCACCTCTAGCAACTTTTCTTCCTTGAAAACAAAGTATTAGGCATGTCGAAATTCAACTAGCACAATCATTTTCATTTAACTTTTATATAACTCCTCCCCCCCCCCCCCCCTCAAATTGCATTGACTGCACTCCTACCATACATTAGGTGGTCCTCCAAGGTAGTCTGGTTTCGCCAGTTGTAATGGCTTCCTCTAGGTTTTAGGCTACATTTCCACGCTTGGTCAGTATTTTTACATTGCTTGCACTTTTTCTAAAATGCACAACCTATTTTATCAAATGGTGCAGAAAATCTGCAACATCGAAAAGCTCATTGTAGAAATGTGGCCAGAGTCATCCCTAATCCATAGCTTGGTTGTTGATGGAGGTTTTGGCTCACAATGATCTTGCCAATGGGGCCTGCAGCACCTTTAGAGAACGAATAGAAGGAAGAGAACCGGTGATCAGTTGCTTCTCCATTCTCGTGGTATTTTGCAGAACCTCGTTCTTGGTCGCTGACCCAATATGAGGACCCCCAAGCAGGTTATCACCTAATTTTTGGTTGTGTTAACGTTAAAACTTGGTACAACACCCCTTCCCTTCCTTGAAGAGAACCTGTCCTCTTTTTCTTGCTGTCCAAGCCACAAACCATGTGACTCAGATCTTGGCTGCACGATTGCCAGGTATATTTTTCTCTGACACGCTCTAACGTTTCAGAGAAAATCTAGTTAGAGCGAGCCGGTCCATAGTTGGGTACAAGATTAATCCAGTGCTGCCCCAGATGGCTTTTACCTGCTCTGGGAGGTGATTGACAGGTTTTTCCCCCCATAGCTAGAGACCTGTCAATCCCTGGGAGCGGTGCTGGGAATAGCCGGCCAAGGGCAGCACCAGATTAGTCTCGTCCCTGGCTACTACTTCTAACTAGTTTCTTCTGAAACGCCAGCGTACTTTTTAATGGGTTGTGAGAACCCATGCGGGGTCCAGTTTTTCAAAGACCTTTTTTAAGTTAACACTTTGATGTTAAGTACGATTAACAAATGGATGCCAGAAAGATAGAGGCAAACCGGCATCAAGTTCTATAGTCTCAGATGTTTTAAAAGAATGTATTGCCAGCTTTTGTCTCCGATTATGCTGCTCTCAGAATGTAGATATAGAGACCCTGATTCCACATATTGGGCTGCTTGCTGTTCTTTTTGATAAAATCACTAGAGGACTAGTAAACCTGTGGCCAAGTAGTCATCCATGTTCATGAGCTCTGCATAAGTCCGCCCTCTACCAGCTTTCTGTGTACACTGTGCATAGGCAGAAAACTGCTAATCAGTGATGTGAGATGGATTATACAAACATCAGCACTCGGAGAACTGATGAATCTGCAGCAGTTAAACTAATATTTTATCAAAACTGCAGCATACAGCCTAGTAACACATCACTGGGATCAGGGTCCCTGCCCCTACATCATGCATCTCTTCGATGGGGTAGAAAAATATCTGCTGGCTGATTCCCTTTAGCCAGCACTGGTTGGTGGTCATGTATTCTAATCGTCACCCATACAGGTTTCCTGACACTGCCCCCAAAATTCTCTGCATGTAATAGTTAAAAGTGCTAATGAAGGAAGCTGGATTGTATTCTGCCATAAATTAGCTATTAGAACGCCGACTATTAACCTAATAGAATTTATTTCAAAAGCTCACACTTCCTCTGAAGGAATATTTCATGCGCTGCTCATTAGTGGCTTTAAGTGCCACCTTGCTGTTTCTTCACTCCGCGTGATGCCGCGCGCGGCTCTGACTTTCTGCTGGCTGCGTGAATTGTGTGCAGAGGTTGATCGAGCCGGCCAAACAAAAATATTTAGAATAATTGGGCAGAAAAGCAAATCAAAGCTGAGCCGCCATTGAAAAGCCATTAATTTTATCTGTAGACCTCCCCCCCCCCCTCCCCCCTTCTGTTAATTTCCAGCTTTTTGGTGGTGGGAGACTTCAATTAAAGACCTTGCACCTCATTATGTCTTGGAGTTGTCATCCAACTTTCTATTAAAGGGTTTGCTTCTTCAAGGCTTCCCCTTTTACAACTGAAGTGTAGCTAAAAACCTATCGAGCCATAGGCAATCAAAGGGTTACCCCGTGACGGCATATCCTCATGATCAGGGGGACTGTAATGCAAAAAATGATAGTCCAAATTCTAATAAAAGCCACTCACCGAGGGTTAAATAAAGGATTTGACAAGAGGCGATCAGCTGATTGCAGCACTGGCTTCCCGTTAGAGGCGATCCGGAATAGATTGATAGGATAAAGTAAGTGCAGGATTGCATCCATGTCACTGTGTTTAGAGCTTTTATATTCCGGGTTCTAATTTTATACATTTTTTATAAAATGCATTTTCACCCAGATTATAAGCCGTTGGCGACGCTGCATCTTCGGGCAATATACAGCTCTGTCTTCTGAGCGGTAACGTTTTGATCATCATTAGATCATCGTAGATCAATCTCCTTACATTGCTCGTGGCTATGTTTTAAAATGAGCTTTGTTAGGCGCGATAAATAAATTCTGTAGATTTAATATATCATATGGTTTTGTGCCTTCAGGATTTTTTTTTTTTTAAGCTTAGATTGTGTAGTATATTATAGTCTAGAAAATCCAAGCATCAAAAGGTGTGGCCAGAGTTTTAAGCAGGTTGTTGTTTATAAATAAATAAATATATATATATATATATATATATATATATATATATATATATATATATATATATATATATATATAATTTTTTTTATTTTTTTTTTTTTATTTTATTTTTTTTTTGCATGTTGGTGCAGTTTTGAATTTCTTGACAACCAAACTTTTATTTCTTTAAATTTTATTGTGAACTCCTTAAATGAATGCATCTAGGGCTGTGATATAACGAGTAGCACAAGTTGAATTGCCCCACCATTTAGGGGCCATCTCATATCAACTTAAGTATGCTTGTCCCACTTAACAAAAAAGTCACTATGCTTTTGTTATGCAATCTGAGAGCAATATAAAGTAGGGGCAGAGACACTGATTCTAATGGTGGTTCATACACAGAGGTTCTTGCTGTAGTTTTGATTTATATTAATGTTTTATCTGCTGCAGCTCTGCAAGTCTTCTCACAGATGAGCTCCTACTAGGTAGACATTGGTCTTCATGAGTTCTGGCCACCCTCCCTCCACTCCCCGTTGATTGGCCGCTTTCTGCCTGTGCACAGTGAAAGCAGAAAGCTGTCAATCATTACTGTGGCCCGTGTTAGAGCTGATCTGTGAGTGGACTAGCAGAGCTGTGGCAGATATTTTCACTATTTTATCTGTTGCAGCTCTGTATTCAGTCCTCTCACTGATGAGCTCTCTAACACAGCCTGCAATATTGACAGTTTTCTACTTTCACTCTGTATAGGCAGAAAGAAGCCATACCAGAGCACTGTCAGTACTGTGAGTGGTGTTAGTCCTATCAATGATGAGTTGTCTGATAGAACTGCAGCAGATAAAACCATAATACCTGCTGCAGCTCTGCTAGCCTTCTCACTGATGAGCTCTAGGGGCCTGTGCATGCGCTGCAGATTTTGCGTTTTCTGTGCAAATTTCTCACAAAACCTGAAGTTTCCTGATACAGATATTGGACAGCAAGTTTTTCCACTGATTACTTAACGTATCCACGTACATCGTACAGTATTGATTGACCGTTCCCTTCTTTCACTGTGCATAGGCAAAAAGCTGCCAATCAACAGGAGAGGGGTGCAGGGATAGACAGAACTTGTGAATATCAAGGTATACATAGTAACTGCTCATCAGTGAGAAGACTTGCAGAGCTGCAGCAGATAAAAGTGATATAATCAAAATTACGCAGCAGGAAACATCAGGATCTCTGCCCATACATTAAGCTGCTAAGATCGGAAAGCATAAACCTACTGACTGAACTCATTCTTCATTCTTCATACTTAGACCTTACATGTGTATATGTTGCTGTTACGTGTTCCCTATATGGCACTGTATGGTACTATCATTTGACACTGTGATTTTCTTGTACAGGTAGGCTTATGGCGGCATTCATTAGTGTTTCTTTTAGTCAATATTTCGCTTGGTGGCTTCCATAGACTTTGCTCAGGCCCTGAGGATAGTTTAGCAATATAAATCCTTTTTTTTTTTTTTAAGCCTTTTTTACACTTTAAAATTTGCATTGCAGGTGGGAAAATGCCTCATTACCCCAATATAAGAAAGCAGAATAGGAAATTAATGAAAACTCATCACTTTTCAACCAACGTAGTCCAAAATGCGAAGCTTTAACAGAAAATGAATTTGCGCGTTTAAGCAGGTCCCCAATAGTTTTCAAGGAAAGCCCAAAGGTCTCCAAAAGCAAGTATAGCTTGGGTCATGGCCAAGGAAGGACGTGTCCTAAAATAACGGCTCCTAAAAATAAAATAAAGTGTATTTTCCCTTCCTACTAATTGGTGAGTAATGAGGTTTTCTAGAAAGTGTTATGTTTGCTGGCTCCTGAATTGAGAGCCCTGGACCATTGTGGACAATGCCTATCCAGAACAATAGAGGATATATGCTGAACGCAGCTGTAATATATTAAATTACCCTCTAAGTGTTCAGTAAAATTCAATCCATCGCGCTGACGGAATATAATTTACTAGCGCTCGGAGACTCTGGTCTCAATCTATTTCACTTTTTTTTTTTTTTTTTTTTTTTTTTTTTTTTTTTTTAGTAGAAGCCACCGGGAGGATAGTCCTACTCAAGGTTACAAGAATGTCAGCAATTTAGCCTAGTTTTAGAGTTGTATTTTTCTCTCATAAGTATGAATACTGAGTGAGAGAAAAACAGTGGCTTTGATTTGTTAATAATGTATGGTGCTGGAGCTGTCCGCCATCCCTGCGTCATCTAATACTTCATGGCCATAATATCAGTAGGCTCTTTGTCCACCTTTACAATTTTAATCTTCCATTGAAGCAATGAAAAGGAAAAAAATTTGTAGACAATCCTAAAATGGATTTTATTTAGAAATTTCCTACCGTTTAGTGCGTTCAGCTCCCATAGGGGTTTGTGTTCTCATGGTTACAGATTACAAACAGACATGTATAGTTTGACCTTGGAATCATGCGTTAAGCCCCATCACACATAGCGATCTCGCTAGTGAGATCGCTGCTGAGTCACAAGTTTTGTGACGCAACAGCGATCTCACCAGCAAGATCGCTGTGTGTGACACTTCTCAGTGACCGGCCCCCCTGCCGGGTATCGCTGATCGTCCTGGAATGGTCAGGACATTTTTTTTTTTTTTCAACGCTGGTCTCCCGCTGGCCAGCACACATCGCTGCGTGTGACAGGCGGGAGACCAGCGAGCTGCCGCTGGTAACTAAGGTAAACATCGGGTTTCTAAGTGGCGCGCAGCACTTAGAAACCCAATGTGTACCTTAGTTACCAGCGCGCTGGTGCAGGGAGCTGGTAACCAAGGTACACATCGGGTTTCTAAGTGCCGCGCGCCGCTTAGAAACCCGATGTGTACCTTGGTTACCAGCTCCCTGCACCAGCGCGCTGGTAACTAAGGTACACAGTGGGTAACTAAGCGACGCGCGTCGCTTGTTACCCTCCTGTCGCTGGTGCTGATCGCTGGTGAAGCTGCCTGTTTGGCCGCCCACCAGCGATCATGTAGCGACACACCAGCGATCCTGACAAGGTCATATCGTTGTCTGGATCACTGGGGCGTTGCTATGTGTGACGGAGCCCTTACTCCCTCTTTTTGGCGGTCTCAGAGGTGATAAGGGGCTGCAGTTGAGTGCCTTGGTTTCTTGGGGGGGGGGGGGGAGGAGTTGCTAGCAAGCTTCTCTGACTTGGTCACAGTATTTTAAAGTGGTTAAAACATTTACGGTATATAAATGACCCCCGAAATCCTATGCATAAAGCAGCACACAATGTGCAAAACACAAAAGCTCCCAGCCTCCTTGAGTCATAGATTGTTTATGGCCACTTGGTAAGCTTCACAAATGGTGATTAGTTAAATGGTGATGGAGAATTACAATGCTTTGCGAAAGTATTCAGCCTCCTGGAACTTTTCAACCTTTTCCCCACGTATCATGCTTCAAACATAAAGATATCAAATGTAAATTTTTGGTGAAGAATCAACAAGTGGGACACAATTGTGAAGTTGAACGAAATTGATTAGTTATTTTAAATTTTTGTGGAAATACAAAAATTGAAAAGTGGAGCGTGCAGTATTAGTCGGCCCCTTTAACTTAATACTTTGTTGTGCCACCTTTTGCTGCGATTACAGCTGCAAGTTACTTGGGGTATGTCTCTATCAGCTTTGTACATCGAGAGACTAAAATTCTTGCCCATTCTTCCTTGGCCAACAGCTCGAGCTCAATGAGGTTGGATGGAGATCGTTTGTGAACAGCAGTTTTCAGCTCTTTCCACAGATTCTCGATTGGACTCGGGTCTGGACATAGACTTGGCCATTCTAACACCTGGATACGTTTATTTGTGAACCATTCCATTGTAGATTTTGCTTTGTTTGGGGTCGATGTCTTGTTGGAAGACAAATCTCCGTTCCAGTCTCAGGTCTTTTGCAGACTCCAACAGGTTTTCTTCAAGAATGGTCCTGTATTTGGCTCCATCCATCTTCCCATCAATTTTAACCATCTTCCCTGTCCCTGCTGAAGAAAAGCTGGTCCAAACTATGATGCTGCCACCACCATATTTGACAGTGGGGATGTTGTGTTCAGGGTGATGAGCATGTTGCCTTTACGCCAAACATATTGTTTGATATTGTTGCCAAAAAGCTAGATTTTGGTTTCATCTGACCAGAGCACCTTCTTCCACGTGTTTGGTGTGTCTCCCAGGTGGCTTGTTGCAAATTTAGCAACAATTTTTATGGATATCTGTGAGAAATGGCTTTCTTCTTGCCACTCTTCCATAAAGGTCAGATTTGTGCAGTGTACGACTGATTGTTGTCCTATGGACAGACTGTCCCACCTCAGCTGTAGATCTCTGCAGCTCATCCAGAGTGATCCATGGGCCTCTTGGCTGCATCTCTGATCAGTCTTCTCCTTGTTTGAGATGAAAGTTTAGAGGGGCGGCCGGATCTTGCAAGATTTGCAGTGGTATGATACTCCTTCCATTTCAATATGATCACTTGCACAGTGCTCCTTGGGATGTTTAAAGTTTTAGAAATCATTTTGTATCCAAATCTGGCTTTAAACTTCTCCACAACAGTATCACGGAGTTGCCTGTTGTGTTCTTGGTCTTCATGATGCTCTCTGTGCTTCAAACAGAACCCTGAGACACAGCAGGTGCATTTATACGGAGACTTGATTACACATAGGTGGATTATATTTATCATCATTAGTCATTTAGGACAACATTGGATCATTCAGAGATCCGCAATGAACTTCTGGAGTGAGTTTGCTGCTCTGAAAGTAAAGGGGCTGAATAATATTGCATGCCCCACTCTTCAGTTTTTAAATTTCCACCAAAATTTAAAATAACCAATAAATTTCGTTCAACTTCACAATTGTGTTACACTTGTTGATTCTTCACCAAAAATTTACATTTGGTATCTTTGTTTGAAGCATGATATGTGGGAAAAGGTTGAAAAGTTACAGGGAGCCAAATACTTTCACAACACACTATAGTTGAGCCCACCAGTACTGCCCTGACGTGCGTTTCGCGTGTTTCCTTAAGGTGAGGAGGTACACCTATTAATGGAGTAGGGGATGACTTATTGATCACTGAGTGCCTTTACAGCTGGGCCCTCTACTGATCCCAAGGACAGAGGTCATCAGAGTTCCATCTGAATGAACCAGGTGGTTGTGCGTGTGCACCACCGCTTTACTCCTTTTCTGTGGGACTGCCATCTATAACAGCCCCATAGAGCATGAATGAAGAGGAAGTGCGCATGCTCGAATTAGATATTAGAAAATAACTTTTTGACAGTGAGGGTGATCAATGAGTGGAACAGGCTGCCACGAGAGGTGGTGAGTTCTCCTTCAACGTAAGTCTTCAAACAGAGGCTGGACTGACATCTGCTTGAGATGGTTTAGTGAGCCCTGCATTGAGTAGGGGGTTGGACATGATGACCCTGGAGGTCCCTTCCAACTCTAACATTCTATGATTCTATTAAATGGCTTCCCATAAGGCAAGTGATATGGGATGGTCTAAATGAAGGTTTTTCTTCTATCAAGGGTTTTTTATAACATGTCATTTGGGGCTATCCCCATCTGGATAAGCAGAGACCCTTGACAAGCTCTGCACCCAAGTAGTCCTCTCGACGTGTGATGAAGATGTGGCAGGAGCCTAGTAAGCCCTAGCCATCTCTCCATTGTCTACTGTAGGTAAAGCAGCTAGTGTCAATTTTCAAACTGGGGTTTTAGGACCCCCTCTTCTCCAGGAAAGTGTGTCTGTCCCACCTTATGGTTTTTCGACAAGGATTTGACACCTTAATGATTTTTAGGGGTCCTGTTCCTGGCTTGGCACATATTGTGAGTTGACATAATTTAGAGATTATTTTTTCATTTGTTACCCTATTCCTATTGTAAAACTCTTTTTCTTGATTTCCCAGTTTGAATGAATGTGTGTTAAATTAGAGATAATTTATCAGATGAGGTAGATTATGTATTTTTTCTCTAGCGTTGGTACAATAAGGGAGACGGAGTTGACTCCTACATATGTGCATTCAATGTGACAGCTACCATCTGTCATTCATGGCCGCCTCCAGTAAATTTTTGTTTTCCTCAAAACAAAAGCTGCATTTTGGAGTCAATGTTTTCATGTAATTGGGCTGAGCGCGCAGAAGGCTGTTTTCTCGACAGGCCGCGCGCTTTATAGTCTCACGTTGGCGCCCACTTACCCGGTATAATGAGCGATCTATATGGATAGGCACGTGGTCTTATATTGTTAGTTTTGATGAAATGACCTTTCCTGCTCAGTTGACATGTTTTGTATGGTTGTCTATGTGCGAGTCTTTCTTGCCTGAATCCATCATTAAATTCTTGCCTCCGCAGCTGTCCCCAATCTTCTGTATAATTAAGGGGGTCAAACCCTGGAAAAAATAAGAAGCGGTGATTACATTTTCCTATCGTTGGCTTTTAATTTTCTTTCTGATTGCCTAGCGCATGGCTCTTGGACATTGTCTAGGTTTTCTCCAGAAGACTCCTGTCCAACCGGGGGTTTATCTTCAGGTCACGTACACAAGGGATGGTGCAATTAACGCCGTCGTTGAGCTGCATAATTCCGGCTTCACATATTTGACACCGTTCCAGAAAAATAAAGAAAATCTCTCTACTGGGATGTATGTCTAAAGATTAAAGCACTTTATAGAAGAAGCTTTATGATATTCCAGGAGAACATGTCCTTACTGGTGTCTCCACTCCACTGCCTAAGTAGAGCAGATGTAGCCATCTGCTAGTGCTAAGAGGCAGCACAGCGTAGAAGTTTTATAGGGATAAATATAATGGTGTCTGTAAGCTGGGTCAGTACCATGTGTGTATAATTATCGGTTCCTTTTAATGTCCTCTTAGATTAACATTGATTATCAGTGACCCACACTAAGGTCTCATTCAGACGCATGCTTTATATTCCCTCATTTGTGCAAAAAATGTTTGTCAGTGTTTTAGATCAGATGTTCGTCAGCATTTGGTCAGTGTGTCTGTTTTTACCATCAGTTTCTAACTATGCTATGTCAAAAAGTGACGTCAAACGGACGGCCATGTGTGTGATCCATGATTATCGCAAACCCATACATTTCTGTGGGTGATTTTGATCGAAAGCATTTTTCTTTGAAAATGTACAATCTGCAAAAAAAAATAAAAAATTGTGTGAAAAACTCGGAATAAACATACATGTGAAAAACGTTTGTCTGAATGAAGCCTAAGGCTTAGCAGTTATACGCTACGTAATGAGTTGGTGGTCAGGATGGAGTATGGAGAGACATGACCTCAGGGGGCATCTTTAGACTATGTAATCAAAAAAGGAATTGGGGGAATTAACACTGGTGATCTATAAACCAGGGATCGGTGGAATAAGATGTGCCGAATATATTGACAAATTTGCTACATCTTGACACTGCCCTTGCACCAAAGGCAATAATCTACTCATAGTTGACTGGAGGACATTTCTCTTATAATCTGGGCTACTTCCAGATTTCAAAAAGTTGTCTGAGCTGGCAAAGTCTCAAAAAGTGACTTTTTTGTAATGAAAAAGGCTTTGTGAATCAGCTCTTGATACATTTGAACAGTGTTCAATTTGGTCCTTTTGGGTCGACTGTCACCCTGTCTTTTGCATAAAATACTAGGACATATACAAGAGTTAACATTGTCTTTGAACAGGCTGTATTCTAAAAGCTGAAAGGTTTTTTCAGTCTTTTTAATTATTTCACCTGTTGCTCCCATATTACTGCAGGCTTTATTCAATTGACCGAGGGAAATTAAAGGCAAGAAGCCACTAAATGCAGCCTGGTGGGGTTTTTCTTCTGCAGGCCAAGTTGGAAGATCTTCTGAGATGTGACTTTCAAGATTACTGCACAGCGGAACGCTTTTATTTGTTTGCAAATAGCATTTTATATGTTTAGCGATGCCCTTAAACCATGTAATTTATTGCAGAGCTTAATTGCTGTAGTTTGGAACAAGTTGAGATTGGTAGAAGGGATTTAAACTGATGTAGAAATATCCTCGGAAAGGCACCTGGTCTCAGATGGAAACCAAATGAAATTATAGCTAATACTTTATTCTTGCGATATCAGTGCTGCGTGCAGAATAGCGACGTTTATGGTTTGTTTGCCGAGAGTTGCCCATAGATTGGTAGCAGCTTCCCCTTAACCAGTGGGCCGCAAGCTCTCACTGATCATTGGGCATGATCCTTATTGTTTTTCTTGGTGCCATATTGGGGAATTGAGATATTTTGACTATTTCCACTTATAAGAATATTCTACTGTTAATATAGCAAAAATATGCCTGGCTTCTTCAATTGTTGGCATGCTAACTGTCTTTGTAGTTGACAATCTCATTGAAATGATCCCTTATCACATTGATCCCAATTAATGCAGATTCCATTAACTCCTGAATGTCTCCATCAAGGGTCTGTTTTTGATGGCCAGAGGATTCCTGCAGACTACACTGTTGTCCGTAATCCAGTGCACACACAGTCTAATGGAAGCAGCAACTTTTTTTACGTTCTGCTGACATCGTGTTTGACTACGTCCATTGTCATATTTTATACTATCTCTATCCAAACTGTGTCAGCTATGTATGTTTATAATTAGCTATACAGCAGATTAGTGATGAGCGGTCATGCTCGCCACTGTTGAAATACTTGAATGCACATCGGGGTGCTCGGGTGCGCTTGATACTCTATTGCATATCAGGGTGCTCAGATACACTCATTACTCGATCAAGTATTGCGGCTGTTAGACAGTATTACTGTATACGGCAGGCAATCCCTGCATGTTTTTTGGTTAAGAGCCGCAATGGCACTCGTGATCCAACAGCATGACGCTCTAGCAACCGCGATACTCGATTGATTAATGAGCATACCCAAGCACCCCGATGCGCGTTCCAGTAATAGACATATCTGAGCACCTAAATGCCCGATCTAGTAACAAGCGTACACAAGCACCCCGATGCGCGGTCAAGTAACAAGCGTAACTGAGCACCCTGATGTACAGTAGAGTATTAAACAGTGGTGAGCACAATCGCTCATCACTAATCTCCGTCTATATATAGCCCATTATAGGCGTACATAGCTGATGCGTTTTGGATCACTCATAACTAATGGGGTTACTACGGGAAGGCTCAGATGTGATGTAATATGAACTGAGCCTTCCTCTGTAACTGTCAAGAGAATATTGCCTCTGTAGCCCTAACCTAACGCAGTCAGCGGTCTTTACCCATACAAACCTATCTCTACTTTAGGATCTTATTTCACCCGGTTACAAAATACAGGGGTTGGACAAAATAATGGAAGCACCTAACTTTTTGGCATCATAATCTTCGAACATGTTATAAACATGCAAACCGTGACATATGTTAATGTTTTGTAGATGATTATTTGTGTTGTGTTATGAATATGTAAATTAACTGTTTGTTTTGCAGAATTGTAAGAACATTGATGAAAACCTGATACCAATGGCAGACCTCTCGGATTGTCAGAGGCCAAATTGTTGATGCTTGTATGGCAGCCGCTAGTGTAACAGAAAGTGACCGAATTCTTGGCGTGTCAAGAGGTACTGTCTCCAAAGTAATGACTGCGTTTGAAAGAGAAGGAAAAACGTCCGCAGCAAAGGACAGGTCCGGCTGAAATCGAAGTTGACAGAGAGACCGTCGGACTCTAAAGCGAATTGTGAGAGAGGATCGCAAGACCAGAGCTCCGAAAATCACTGCTGAGCTCAATGAACACCTACAGAACCCAGTTTCCACAAAAACTGTTCGTCGGGAGCTGCACAAATCTGGATTCCGCGGAAGAGTTGCAATTAGAAAACCGCTGCTCTCATTGACAAATGTTTCCAAGCGTTTAGAGTGGTGTAGAAACCTCCAGAATTGGTCCCTCGAGCAGTGAAAACGTGATATTCTCAGGCGAATCATCATTTACCCTATTGCCGACCTCCGGCCGAGTGTACGTTTGGAGACAGCCGAAAGAAGCATTCCATCCAGACTGCCTTCTCCCAACCGTAAAACATGGCGGAGGTTCTGTGATGATCTGGGGTGCTATTTCGTGGAGATCCGCCGGGCCAATGATATCTCTTCATGGAAGAATTAACAGCCGAGATTATTTAGGCATTTTGGGCGACCAAGTGCATCCTATGGTTCAAGCACTGTTCCCGGAGGGGAACGCCATCTTTCAGGATGATAATGCACCAATTCATACAGCTAGAATCGTTAAAGCATGGCACAAGTAACACTGTAATGAAGTTGAGCATCTCATCTGGCCCCCACAATCCCCAGACCTCAACATTATTGAGCATTTATGGTCGATTTTAGAGATTCACGTTAGATGTCGATTTCCGCCGCCATCGTCGCTCAAAGAACTGGAGGGTGTTTTAACTGAAGAATGGGCTACTATTCCTTTGGAAACAAATCACACCTTGTATGAATCCATACCTCGGAGAATTGAGGCTGTAATCGCCGCAAAAGCTGGAGCTACTCCATATTAAACCAACTTTTGTTGATGTTTCCAGGTGTTTCCATTATTTTGTCCAACCCCTGTATGTGTCCTTGTGTCCATTTTCTCTCTAATGTTGTATTCATCTGTGATTAATACAATATGCTGTCATATTAATATTCACACCTGGCTGACTTTTTTACTTTGTGGACGCAGGGGAAACATAGACTTTGCATATAAAGTGCGTGTAACATGAGGCAGTTCAAGGGCAATGAGTTTTATGCCAGATGGAGCATGCCTGCGCTATTTTGCATTAGTCACTTATGAGGTTTATGCTCTGAACATGTCTTTGGGCATTGTAGTTTAGTGGGAAATGAAAATGTTACTGGATTAATATGCATAAGAGGTCGCTGGTAATCCAGACAGTATGGGGTGCTCTGTTATATCTCTGGGGGGAGGGGAGTAGAAAAATAACTTGACTCTGACTGAGTGTAAAACCACTTTGCTGTTTGGTTTTTTTTTTTTTGGTTTTTTTTTCCTGCTTCAGATTTTGAAAAATGCCTGGTGGGAAAAAAATAATAATTTGCATATCACTTCTCTGATGTGGTTCCTGATGGAATCTCTCTGCAAACTAGATGCTGGCCAATCAGAAATCTGAAAAGGTGAAAAAACTACATTAGAAAACACTCCAAAGAAGGAGAATTTTCTGAAGGGCTTACCACTTGAAAATTTGTCATTTGGATGCCTCCTCGTGCACATACCTGAAAAGATCCAATGGAGCTGTCTAGAATTCTTTTTTTTAATTTTTGTTCAAGAAGCAGCATTTCTTTTGTCTCTAGTATTGTGGTGTTATTATAGTGAATGTGGCTTACAGAGGTTGTCTCATCTTCTTAAATGGGTGAAATTTCAAAGTGCTTGTAAAAATAAAACAAACTACTTTGCCATTTACTTCTTATTAAACATCCTCGGTCCTCAAAAATGGAGGACTTTTTAACTTTATAGTTTACTACTTGTTGCCTGCAAGCAGCACAGAGACACAACCCACCCACCATATACTGTCAGTCAAACCTACCGATATCGATGGATTCGGCCAATAATCTAATATTTATAGGGGCCTCTGACATATTATTGTCGAGCAAGAGATCAATCCTACCTGTCCAATTCTGGACTTCCGAATGTATTGTCTCCAGGAGATGAGCCGTCGCTAGAGATACCTGGTATTGGCTCTTATGGAGGACACAGGAGTGCTCGGCCGAGCTAGCCCTTCTATGTATGGGAGTTCCAGCTAAGATGGCAGCCAGCCGAATGATCATCCAACAGCCATTTCCTGTTTATGGCAGGCTTTTTACTATCATAGAATGTTAGAGTTGTAAGGAACCTCCAGGGTCATTGTGTCCAACCCCCTGCTCAATGCATGAGTCACTAAACCATCTCAGACAGATGTCTGTCCAGCCTCTGTGTGAACAATTCCATTTAAGGAGAACTCTCCACCTCTCGTGGCAGCCTGTTACATTCATTGATCACCCTCACTGTCAAAAAGTTAAGGGGGTTTTACACATAGCGATATCGCTAGCAATATCGCTAAAGCATCACCGATTTGGTGACGCAGCAGCGATATCGCTATGTGTGATACTTACCTCCGACCGGCTCCCCTGCTCTCTGTCGCTGATCGCACAGCTCCATTTCTCGTCGGGCGGGAGGACGTCCGGATCGCCTCGTCTGAAAGGTAAGAAACGACTGCTGTATCACTGCTGCATCGCTGTGAGATCTGCCTGTTTGGCAGCTCACTTGCGACCATTTAGCGATGCACCAGCGATCCTGACCGGGTCGTATCATGGTTGGGATCGCTGGTGCATCGCTAAATGTAAAGGGGCCTTTACTTCTAATATCTAATTTGCATCTTCTCCCATTCAGTTTCATCCCACTGCCCCTAGTCTTTACTTGTGCAAATGAGAATAAAGCTGATCCCTCTGCAGTGTGACAGCCCTTGAGATATTTGTAGACCGCTATTAACGCTTCTCAGTCTTCTCTTTTGCAAGGTAAACATTCCCAGATCCTCTAACCGTTCCTTATAGGACATTGTTTGCAGATTGGTCACCATTATGGTTGCTCTTCTGTGACCTACGGCCACACCTCGGTCATTCTGCCTCTGCCTTCCACCGCTCATACGTCATTCTTTTTTCATTGGTTGGCGCCAACTGCTCTTCTGGCTTGGCACTCCACCCTTATATATTTGGTAACTTCACCACAGCTACCACCCGATCCGGTGCTCTCTTCAAATCCATTCCCCCAGGAACGCTTCTTCCGTCTCCTGGTTCCACCTTACTCTGCTTACTCAGTAGATGGCGACATTTGGTCACAAGTGCCGTGGAACTTTGAATCGTATCTTCGACTTTCCACCCCACTTATACAGGTGCTCCCGAGGCCGATGGCCTAGGTGGGTCCAAAAGATCCCTTATGGTCCACATGAGAAGGCCAGTACTATTAAAAACGCTTGATCGGAGATTTGACATTGGGGACCACAAGCTTCAAGGTATGTTGCTGCTCAGCCAACTTTTGATTACCGTATTTTTTTTTTTATTTTTTTTTTTTACTATGTTTGGCAGCAGTAGACTTCTCTGACTCATTGATTCCAATAAAATCTTGTGGAAGAGGCAGTGTTTGAAGTTATCCAGCTTTGCCTTGTTTATTTCTTGTATAGAAGATGCATGTTGCTTGTATGGCCTCTTCAAAGTGCGCAGAGTAGCCGCACTTAATCTCCAGGAGACACTATTACCTGCACGTGAAAAGTTATGTGCTACAACTACCTACCCTTGCATGGAGGCGCGCTGCTGTGGCTTTTATGGAAGGTGCCTGATGTAATTGCTTTCATTCCTGCACGTCATTATTAAGTTTGATTTTTGAGGCTGCACGGCGAGAGGGTAAAGCGGGCATGGGTGAAATTTGTTCGGCCCTGGTGCTCAGTGCTTTGTATCGGTGTAGGCAGACTGGAGACCATCTTCGCTTTATCACGAGCAGTTCTTGCGAAACGTCTGGTTTATGCAAATGCTTCAGCTATTCAGTAACCATAGCAACCTGTATCCGCTAATGCAGTAGATCTATAGGCCTCACATATCAACTTAGGAAAAAGTGGTCTTGTTGCTCTTAGCTAGTAATGAAGACCTCGGCTTTTATTTAATTTTCATCTGCATAGAGAAAAAAATTAAATAAAATGCATTTCCTGATTGGTTGTTGAGCAATTTTTTTTTTTGTATTTTAGTACTAAGGGAATTTTTTTTTTTTTTTTGGTAAAAGGGTGTTTATGCTGGTCAAAATTTGCTCTGCTGCCAGGATCACACCTAGCAATCTACTGATATCGCAGTGTGTAACGGGGGCTTTAGTCCTCTGGTGGTTGTGCAAGAGCGGTGGGCGCAAGAGCGTCGCTCGAGACTCAGCAAGAGGGGCGTGCAAGAACAAAGCGGTGTGTCCCCAGCTGCTGTTTTTACCTTCAATGACTTGATTGACTTGGGTCTGGAAGTTGTCAAAACTAAAAGGGGTGAGGAACCCCAGTGATCCCCAGTGGAAAACCTTGACAAGCGGGACACTGTCATATAAAAAGGTAGAAAAGAAAACAAAAAAAAAATGGTAAACTCAAATGTATACGAGTAACATGCAATCATTTACTAGTCGTAACTACGAAATCAGTAGTAATCTGCGAGAATGCACCATAAATTTGTGCTCAATTGTCCCTGCAGTGCCCCAAAAGAGGAAATGAAGTATTACACATTCAAACCAGCTGGGTCCTCCAGGGCAGGAGATGCTTGTTTTAGCCACTACCACATAAAGCTAACCATACACAATAGATGGCAAATTATTATTGGTCTGACAACTTAAAACTGTTTCCCAATTTTCTCCCCATCTGTGAGCGCCGATGCTGGTATAACCCGACAGCAGCTTAAAACTCTGCCGAAGAAAAGGGTCTCGCAAATGCCAGATCCTTGTCCTCCAGACAAGAGTTGGCAGGCCCTCTTACACGTTAGATTGCCAGAATCTGCAGTTTTGCCCACTTTTATCTATGTATGTGGACTTTAGGTAAGAGTTTAATGGAAAATTCCCCCCTATCTTTATATTAACTTGGCCGTACAACATAGAGGAATGGCATTGGTGGACACATTTCCTGGCAACTCTGGCCCGCTCGAGGTTCTAAGGACAGAATGGGGGTTTATTAGTGTCAGATGTATTTTTGACTCCTAATTTGGCTTTTGATGTGAATTAAGCACACCTTCCAGGCTTGAAAAGGCATGTTAACTAGTGATGAGCGAACGTGATCAGATAAGGTGTTATCTCGGCATGCTCGTTTGTTAACAGATTGTCTTTAGCGTGCTCGGAAAATAAGTATTGAGACCCTGTGGCTGCATGTCTCTCGGCTGTTAGACACATGCAGGGATTGCCTAACAGCAGCGAGACTTGCAAATGTGGGGTCTCGAACATATTTTTCGAGCACGCCAAAGACACTCAGAACACCTTTTCCGAGAAGGTTTGCTCTTCACTACTGTTAACAGTATCGTTGTCTAAACGTGACGGAAGCTCAAGGTATTGTTTTTACATTAAAAAGGGCCTCTTCTACCTTATTGGCTGCATGCACCATCCAAAGTACATCTGTCCTTCAGCCATAGCCATCACTAATAATAGGAAACTTTCTTTGAATAGAAGCTGTCACAAGATTTACAATTCAAACTACATACAATGTGATATTGGGCCTGATGAGGCTCGTGTACTTGCTTAGAAAATTCATGTCAGAATGGCTGTAGGATCCTAATTTTAAAATAAGCAAGTGAGCCTAGGTGGAGGGGAGAGTCCATGAAGAATCTAAAGAGTCTAAATGTGTGTCACTGCCCACTTGATTGGTAGCTGCAGCTTGTGCTGAGCAGTAAAGGATCACATCAGGGAGGAGGGACACTGAGAAGCTGTCACTACAGCCATTCTGACATGGAATTTTGCAAAGTATACCAGGTTCATCAGGTTTAAGATTTAATAATGTTTTCAGTTTATATTGTGAAATCGGGTAACACATCCAGTTAGTGTTCGGTCTCATATTAAGTAATGTTTTTTTCCGTGTCTAATATGTGAATAGCCATGCATAACGTGCTTGGCATGTCGGCCATATCACATATCGGCGCTGTGTTAGAAGCAGGACATGAGGCTCTATGGCTGATGAACGGTCTGTCAGTACTATTGTTTAGAACGTCAGTGAGTAAATAGTGCATCGGTTGTTTAAGCATCTATTTTGTTCCAGGAAACCTTGTAGAGACAAGTAAATGGTAACCTGCACCTCCTTTTTTTTTTTTTTTTTTTTTTTTCGAACTAATGCAGTTTAATTTAAAGGGGACCCTCGCCTTATTGGGGGCATGTTGACGAGCCTTGTCTAATGTGGTGCTTTGTGTGTGTGGGGGGGGGGGTGCACTGTTTGAAGAGTTCACATCCATTCTGCCATTCTTACCTCGACTGCTGATGCAGTAATAATGGGTCTGTGTGTAATATGGCGTTTCCCGGCCATCTAAAGTCGACAGTCTGTGATTTACACAATGGGGTGCACGTGTCCTGCAGATACTCAGACTTACAGAATGAGTGGCTTAACTTTATCCAAACTGTAGCACAAAAATGAATTTTGTATTTTACTAGTACATTGCTCATAGTCATCAAACAGATGATACTTTTTACAATGTTCCTGATTATCTTCAGTTCTCAGTATCTGTGATCGGTGTGTGGCCCATCCATTGATCTGATCTGCCATGAGGCCGGATTGTGTCTTGTCCCAGTGTACCAATTTGGAATCGGGTGATCGTAGGCTATAGGATAGAGTTGGATTCTCTCTATAGCCTCATGAGTAATGGCCCATTTAGATGTGCTAACAATTTGGGAATGACCATTTGTAGCCCAACTATTAGCCCATGAATATCAACCAGCAGTCATCTGACAGTTTTGTTTTATGCTATTATTTTTAATTCATCCCCCCTCTATTAAATCATTGCAGATGGGTTACATGCAAGCCGGTCATTACCGGTCTCTCTACACAGGCTGAAGACCATGCTATGCACACAGAACCATCGTTACTACAGTTAATCCATGGACATAGTCATGATCATATCATGGGACGATGGACTATATATTATACACAGAGGTTAAAAATTTATAAAATGATAGCACCCAATGTATGAACCTTTTGTTCATTCATTGGATGATTGCCATCCTGTTAGGCAGATTGTCAGGATTGAGCGTTCCTAAAAACATTCATTCGATAATAATCTTTATTTTTATATAGCGCTAACATATTCCGCAGCGCTTTACATTTTGAACACATTATCATCACTGTCCCCGATGGGGCTCACAATCTAAATTCCCTATCAGTATGTCTTTGGAATGTGGGAGGAAACCCACGCAAACACGGGGAGAACATACAAACTCCTTGCAGATGTTGTCTTTGGTGGGATTCAAACCCAGGACTCCAGCGCTGCAAGGCTGCAGTGCTATCCACTGAGCCACCATGCTGCCCATAGCTGTATATGGCCATCTCTTATTACACAGTGCCATCTCTTGTTATGAACACCTCAGTCCCTTACATATCGGATTAGATAATTAATGACCCGTGTAAAGGGACCATACACCAGGCTTAAAGGGAATCTGTCACCAGGTTGTTGTCAACTAATCTGAGAGCCACATGATGTAGGAAGGGGCAGATACCCTAATTCCATTGCTGTGTTACTTATTGGACTGCTTGCGGTAGTTTTGATAGTATGCTGATAAAACAGATATTCTCCTTTTAGAGGACTAGTAAGCCAGCTGCCATGTAGTACTCCACATTAATGAGCTCTGTGTAACCCGCCCCTTACCACTGATTGGCAGTGTCGGAGGGGGGGAATCATGCAGCTGCCACCAGTTTGTGAGAAAGATGCAATTCCACTGCCTCTAGTCATCAGGACAATTGCGCAATTGACTGATGTGTGATAGACGGGCCTGTGGCTGTTTCTGTGGCACCCCAGAGTCTGGTTGCCATAGTGACATTGCCTCCCTCTAAGGGGTTATGTCATGCCTGGAGGCAGGAGGGTGGTCCCCATGCCAGGTAACACAGGTTACATGACAATTCCTGCTGTGGGTCTGAAAGGGGAGCTTCCTTATAAAGTCTAGCCAGCAGGTGGGGTTAGTGAGTCAGTAAGAGGTCAGCTGAGAGTAAACAAGGGAGTTGTCATGGAAACGGGAGCAGGTGGAGCTCATGACAAGACAGACAGTTGAAGTTGGTCTGTGAAGAGGAAAGGGACAGGAGCAGAGACGCGAGGCTCTGGGGGGAACTAAAATTGCGTATAGCTGACCCCAGAGCAAAGCGTTGATATAAAAATGGACGCCAGAGTCATTTCCTTGGCTGGGCAGGAGCTGTACACCCTGGCAGCTGAATCTGGAGTACAAGGGACTGCAAGTTCCTTGGACACACTGAATACCTGGAGGCACGGCAGCAGACCAAGAGCCCCGGGGCTGACCGTGAAAAGGACAATACCCGTGATATAGGCTCATGCTGTCAGTCATACAGGTTAGAGATCATCATGCAGGAGAGGGCTGCAGCTTAGCTACAAGCAGCAGGGACCTGAAAACAGAGCACAGAAGGAAGGTCCCCAACCCCACCTGGCAGGGTGGATGCCCTGAATGCCTCCAGGCGAGCCAGACTCAATCCCTCATCTGTATGTGGTACCCCAGATTGCAACTACTTTCAAGTAAAAGGTAAAGAAAACTGCACCTCTGTGTCCTTCGCTTATTCTCTGCACCCCAACGTTCACCACCATCTGAACAATCAAATATATTTGCTCTGGGGGCCCACTCTACCCGTGGGGAGCTGAACCATCTTTGCTGCGTCACCATCAGCCCCAGAGGACCAAAACCTCAGCGTCGGCCACCCATTGCCGAACACCATGGGTGGTGTAACAATTAAACTCCACATAATGATCCTCTTTAATTACTGGACGCCCAGGGCCACGGACCGGGTCACTGCCACCGTGACATCCCCTTTTGAGAGCCTGACCGGCCCGGTACCGAGTAACCTAAGGCCCTGCGGGGTTCTCCATTTCCCCTACTAGGCTGGTTATTGAGGAACTCGCAGTGAGCGATGGTACCTGCTCAATTACTCATAGGGGTGTGCTTAATTTCATTGGTGCCTCCCTCCCAATTTGATGCTCACGGGGTTGCGCCAACGTCGCTCCAATCCATTGTAAAAAATCCCATGCTTGCACAGTGTATCATGGAGATTAGGGAACCATGCAGTCCAGAATCTCTCAGTAGCTGGGAAGTAATAAGTGTCGGCGCTGTAATGGCTGCCATCCTGTACTTTGTCAGTAGAACGCCCCTGAAAAGCGATATGAAGTATTAAAGGGAATCTGTCACCCCATTTTTCGAGTATCAGCTGCCGACACCGCCATCAGGGGCTTATCTACAGCATTCTGTAATGCTGTAGATAAGCCCCCGATGTAACCTGAAAGAGATGAAAAATGAGTTAGATTATATTCTCACACAGGGGCGGTCTGGGTCCGGTTTTGGTCCGATGGGTGTCGCGGTCCGGTCTGGCGCCTCTCATCTTCTAACGATGGCGTCCTCTCCTTTCCTGCCTGTTGTGACTCCTGCGCAGGCGCACTGCTCTGCCCTGTTGTGGGCAAAGCAGTCCTGCAGTGCGCAGGCGCCTGATACTCGAAAAATGTGGTGACAGATTCCCCTTAATTGTACGTTCCCAAGAGAAATTTGCGGTCAAAAACGATGTGTTAAAGTTGAACATTTCAGAAATCCACGGTAACATCTGCAGCATTGATTGACATGCTGCAGATAATCCACACCACGGGTCTGTTTATGCTGAAGCTATTCTCCATAGCGTATGCATGAAGTTTATAATGTCCGACGTTGACCCAATAGTTGGGTGACTCTTCTAACTGAAAGGGTCTTTCCAACATACACCACCCTCGTCCGAGCTATTCACTTTGAACGCTTTCTTTATCATTTCGGCTCTCTACAAAGCACAAGAGGCAAGAAACGGACATATCCTTTATGGCCTGTAAGGGGCCCACAAGTACATCCAAACCAGGTGGAATTGTGCATCATGATGAGCTTTAAAGGGGCCCTTATATTGTTCTTGCACAGGGGCCCTCATCTGTCTGTGTCCCCAGTGCAACAGAACCCTTCATACTTGAGTTTGTTGGTAATCCGGCCCAACATCAAACAAAAGTTAGCCTCTAAACTATCAGATAGCTTTTTAAGTATTATTTGTACTTGCGTGATCTCTATTCAGATAGTGAAGAAAGTGATCAGGATGTCTTGGTCAATCTGCTATCTTCTTTTATGTAAAGTTATTGGTAAATGGCTAGCGATTTACTCTAGTGTAATTATTGGCCACGTCACATTTTTAAGGTCTGTTCAATTTTTCTTTTCTTTTTTTTTCTTTTGAAGATGTCTAATTCATTTTCCTTTTTTGTAGCAATGCTGAATTAAATTACCAAAATTGCCGGCTATTATCAGAGTGCTATTTACCAGGATTATGTAGAGCTATCCGCAGCATCCGTCTATGCTAAATTAGTGTTTCAGCTGTAAGACTGTAATAATGCAATTATGTCATTCAGTATATTGACAGTTTATTTTCTTTTTGACTCATTAGGGAATGGGATTATGTAAGGTTAATCCTCCGTGGGTTAAAAGAATAACAGAGTGTGCAGTAGACTGTTAGCAGCTGCAGAAGTTAGAAGTAGTACATCAAAATTCTCCTTAAAATGAAAACTTGTATTTTACAGGGAACATTTTTGGAGTCCCCCCACACGTCTAAGAAAATGCTGATTATGGTAATCGTTTGCCTTTTTTTTCTAGGCAACGATAATGTAGAAGATGCCATTTTGTCTTCCACAAAATTATGGTCACTAGTGATGAGCAAATGTGCTCGGATAAGGTGTTAGCTGACCATCCTCCGCAGAGTGTCGGTGTACTCGAAAAATATGTTCTCGTCCCTGCGCCTACATGTCTCATGGCTATTCGGCAGCCGCAACACAAGCAGCGATTGTCTAACAGGAAATTCCCTGAATATGTCCCCGTGACATGCAGCCGCGGGGACTCTAACATATTTTTCGAACACGCCAAAGACCCTCTGTTAGCACCCAAGCATGAATAGATAACACCTTGTCCCAGCACATTCGCTTATCACTAATGGTGACCTATGATCCATAACGACATTGTCCTAGTTGGGCATTCCCTCTCTGACTTCATGTGTCATTATTCAGAGAATCACATACATATATATATATATATATATATATATATATATATATATATATATATATATATATATATTCAAAAAAATAAAGAGAACACGAACAGAATGTAGCGCCAAGTAAATCACACTTCTGTGACATCAAACTGTCCACTTAGGAAGCGACACTGATTAACAATCAAATTTCACGTGCTGTTGTGCAAATGTAATTGCCAATAATTTCCCTCTGTTGTCTATTATCAAGACCTCCTCAATAAAAGGAGTGGTTCTGCAGGTGGGGACCACAGACCACATCTCAGTACCAATGCTTTCTGGCTGATGTTTTGGTCACTTTTGAATGTTGGTTGTGCTTTCACACTCGTGGTAGCATGAGACGGACTCTACAACCCACACAAGTGGCTCAGGTAGTGCAACTCATCCAGAATGGCACATCAATGCGAGCTGTGGCAAGAAGGTTTGCTGTGTCTGTCAGCGTAGTGTCCAGAGGCTGGAGGCGCTACCAGGAGACAGGCCAGTACACACCAGGAGATGTGGAGGGGGCTGTAGGAGAGCAACAACCCAGCAGCAGGACTGCTACCTCCGCTTTTGTGCAAGGAGGAACAGGAAGAGCACTGCCAGAGCACTGCCAGAGCCCTGCAAAATGACCACCTGCAGGCCACAAATGTTCATGTGTCTGCACAAACTGTTATAAACCGACTTCATGAGGATGGTCTGAGGGCCGAACTTCCACAGATGGGGTTTTTGCTCACAGCCCAACACCGTGCAGGACGCTTGGCATTTGCCACACAACACCTGGATTGGCAAATTCGCCACTGGCGCCTTGGGCTCTTCACAGATGAAAGCAGGTTCACACTGAGCACATGTGATAGATGTGACAGAGTCTGGAGACGCCGTGGAGAGCGATCTGCTGCCTGCAACATCTTTCAGCATGACCGCTTTGGCAGTGGGTCAGTAATGGGGTGGGGTGGCATTTCTTTGGAGGGCCGCACAGCCCTCCATGTGCTCGCCAGAGAGGTAGCCTGATTGCCATTAGGTACCGATATGAGATCCTCAGACCCTTGGCCCTGGGTTCCTCCTAATGCAGGACAATGCCAGACCTCATGTGGCTAGAGTGTCAGCAGTTCCTGCAAGATGAAGGCATTGAAGCTATGGACTGGCCCGCCCCTTCCCCAGACCTGAATCCGATTGAGCACATCTGGGACATCGTCTCGCTCCATCCACCAACGTCACGTTGCACCACAGACTGTCCAGGAGTTGGCGGATGCTTTAGTCCAGGTCTGGGAGGAGATCCCCCAGGAGACCATCCGCCGCCTCATCAGGAGCATGCCTAGGCGTTGTACAGTAGGGAGGTCATACAGGCACGTGGAGGCAACACACAATACTGAGTATCTTTTCCTTGTCATGAGGCATTTCCACTGAAGTTTGATCAGCCTGTAAATTTGATTTTCCACTTTGATTTTGAGTATCCTTCCAAATCCAGACCTCCGTGGGATATTCATTTTGATGTACATTGATAATTATGTTTCATTGTTCTGAACACATTCCGCTATGCAATGAATAAAATTTGCAACTGGAATATTTCATTCAGAGATATTTAGAATGTGGTATTTTAGTGTTCCCTTCATTTTTTTTTTTTGAGCAGTGCGTATACACACGTGTGTGTATATACGCACACGCACGTTTACAAACACACGTATATACACACATATTCCCACTCGCACGTATATACACACGTATATGGCCACTCGCACGTATACACACATATATACAGTACAGACCAAAAGTTTGGACACACCTTCTCATTCAAAAAGTTTTCTTCATTTTCATGACTATGAAAATTGTAGATTCACCCTGAAGGCATCAAAACTATGATTTAACACATGTGGAATTATATAATTAACAAAAAAGTGTGAAACAACTGAAAATATGTCTTATATTGTAGGTTCTTCAAAGTAGCCACCTTTTGCTTTGATTACTGCTTTGCACACTCTTGGCATTCTCTTGATGAGCTTCAAGAGGTAGTCACCGGAAATGGTCTTCCAACAGTCTTGAAGGAGTTGCCAGAGATGCTAAGCACTTGCCCTTTTGCCTTCACTCTGCTGTCCAGCTCACCCCAAACCATCTCGATTGGGTTCAGGTCTGGTAACTGTGGAGGCCAGGTCATCTGGCCTAGCACCCAATCACTCTCCTTCTTGGTCAAATAGCCCTTACACAGCCTGGAGGTGTGTTTGGGGTCATTGTCCTGTTGAAAAATAAATGATAGCATGCCGCTGCAAGATGCTGTGGTAGCCATGCTGGTTCAGTATGCCTTCAATTTGGAATAAATCCCCAACAGTGTCACCAGCAAAGCGCCATCACACCTCCTCCTCCATGCTTCACGGTGGGAACCAGGCATGTAGAGTCCATCCGTTCACCTTTTTTGCATCGAACAAAGACACGGTGGTTGGAACCAAAGATCTCAAATTTGGACTCATCAGACCAAAGCACAGATTTCCACTGGTCTAATGTCCATTCCTTGTGTTCTTTAGCCCAAACAAGTCTCTTCTGCTTGTTGCCTGTCCTTAGCAGTGGTTTCCTAGCAGCTATTTTACCATGAAGGACTGCTGCACAGTGTCTCCTCTTAACAGTTGTTGTAGAGATGTCTGCTGCTAGAACTCTGTGTGGCATTGACCTGGTCTCTAATCTGAGCTGCTGTTAACCTGCGATTTCTGAGGCTGGTGACTCGGATGAACTTATCCTCCGCAGTAGAGGTGACTCTTAGTCTTCCTTTCCTGGGGCGGTCCTCATATGAGCCAGTTTCTTTGTAGCGCTTGATGTTTTTTGCCACTGCACTAGTTTTCCCAATTTTTCGGACTGACAGACCTTCATTTCTTAAATTAATGATGGCCACTCGTTTTTCTTTACATAGCTGCTTTTTTTTCTTGCCATAATACAAATTCTAACAGTCTGAGTAGGACTATCAGCTGTGTATCCACCAGACTTCTGCACAACACAACTAATGGTCCCAACCCCATTTATAAGGCAAGAAATCCTACTTTTTAAACCTGACAGGGCACACCTGTGAAGTGAAAACCATTTCCGGTGAGGAAGCTCATCAAGAGAATGCCAAGAGTGTGCAAAGCAGTAATCAAAGCAAAAGGTGGCTACTTTGAAGAACCTAGAATATAAGACGTATTTTCAGTTGTTTCACACTTTTTTGTTAATTATATAATTCCACGTGTTAATTCATAGTTTTGACGCCTTCAGAGTGAATCTACTGTACAATTTTCATAGTCATGAAAATAAAGAAAACTCTTTGACAAGGTGTGTCCAAACTTTTGGTCTGTACTGTGCGCGCGCGCGCACACACACACACCACACACACAGCAAAAATTAAGAGACTACTACAAAATTTTCAGGTTTTCTTTTTTTTTTTTTTTTTTGAGCAAAATGTAAATTGCTCTTTTATTCTATAAACTACTGACAATATGTCTCCGAGTTTTCAAGCACTAATTTTATATTTTCAGAAAATGAGAAATCGTCAAAATAAACAAATGCAGTGCTTGCAGACCTCAAATAATGCTAAGAAAACAAGTTCATAGTCATTAAGAAACAATACTAATGTTTTAACTCGGGAAGAGTTCAGAAATCAATATTTTGTGGAATAACCATGATTTTTAATCACAGCTTTCATGCGTCTTGGCATGCTTTCCACCAGTCTTTCACACTGTTTTTGGGTGACCTTGTGCCACTCCAGGTACAAAAATTTAAGCAGTTCTTCTTTGATGGCTTGTGACTATCCATCTTTCTCTTGATTACATTCCAGAGGTTTTCATTGAGGTTCAGGTCTGGAGATTGGGCTGGCCATGACTGGGTTTTGATGTGGTGGTCCTTCATCCACACATTGATTGACCTAGCTGTGTGGCATGGCACATTGTCCTGCTGGAAAAACCAGTCGTCAGAATTGGGGAACATTGCCTGAGCAGAAGGAATAAACTGTTTTTCCAGGATAACCTTGTATGCGGTTTGATTCATATGTCCTTCGCAAAGATTAACCTGTCCAATTCCAGCCTTGCTGAAGCATCCCCAGATCATCACCGATCCTCCACCAAATTTCACAGTGGGTGCAAGACACTGTGGCTTGTATGCCTCTCCTGGTCTCGGTCTAACCATTAGATGACCAGGTGTTGGGCAAAGCTGAAAATTAGACTCTTCAGAGAAGATTACCTTACTCCAGTAACTCAAATGGTTAAAAATAAACTTGGCACTCAATTGCGGAAGAAATTCAATTCCTTTTATTGTGCATCCAGACAAAATAAATGAATGTTGAACATTTTTGGTCTGTCACAGGACCTTCATCAGAATATTTTCATAGCGTAAACTAGGAAGAATATCCTTAGATATTAAATTCAAGTTGTGTTATACACGTTCGGAAGTGGAGGACGCCCTGAGTAGAGTTCCTCTGCACCACGAACCGGGGCACACAAGCGCAGTTCACTGGCAATTCCATTGCAACTTCAGACTCGCATACTACTTGTTTAGCCGCACCCTAATATCCAGAACCCCGCTCTGGACCCATTCAAACTAGACGTGTCATTCTATTAGTCACAGTACATGCAGTTAAACACCACTTCTGGACAACGTGTATAACACAGCTTAAATTTAATGTCTAAGGATATTCTTGTTTACGCTATGAAAATATTCTGATGAAGGTCCTGTGACGGACCGAAAATGTTCAACATTCATTTTGTCTGGCTGCACAATAAAAGGAATTGAACTTCTTATGCAATTGAGTGCCAAGTTTATTTTTAACTACCGTATTTTTCGCTTTGTAAGACGCACTTTTTCCCTCCAAATTTGGGGGGAAAATAGGGGTGCGTCTTACAATGCAGATATACCTTATTTTTGCTGCCTCTGCGGGTGTCCGGTGCTTACTGCTGCGGCGCATGTCTGCCGGGTGCTGCCGCCGCGCTCTGTCCCCAAGATTTCAGTGCTGAGATCTCCATCTGCGCTTGCGCGACGGCCATTTTTCCGGAACCAATGCACCGCACAGGGCAAGCAAGCATGGATGGAACGGCAGAGCCCCCCAAACAGAATGGGACAGAGCGCGGCAGCATCGGGAGACAGAGCGCGGCAGCAGCACCAGGTACAGAGTGTGGTGACAACACCCAGCAACACTGGGGACATAGCACAGTGGCAGCATCGGACACCTGCACATCAAAACACCCCCCTCCCCCTCATCCTAGCAGCAACGTTCCACTCCTGCCTCTTCTAGCAGCTACCCTGGGAACCCACTTCCCACCACCCCCGGTAAGCAATAAGACACCTGGATTATTAAGTTTTTTTTTTCCTATTTTTCTCCTCAAAATTTGGGTTGCGTCTTATAATCTGGATACCTAACTTGAGCACCAACAACAATAATCTTAAGTGCTGTGCTATCTATAGCTATTTACTCCAGTAACGTAATATCAGTTCTCAGCTGTCTGCTTTACCTTTGCTGGTTACAAAATAAAACTATCCAATAAGCTCCACAGGGTGCAATTTTATAGTATGTTGGGGGATTGTGCAATCACATGTTGGCTTGTCTATTTGTCCGTTTTTATCTACTATCTAGCTCTACAGCATTCATTGCTGTCTAAAAATGCCAGAAGAACACAGATGCGAAAATGCATTAAAAACGTATGTTTTGTCACTGCGTTTTTCCTGCCAAGAGATGAAGAAATTTCTGCATCCAAATACTCATTGTGTGTACATGACCTTACACTACCAAGTGCAGATATTTGCTAAATATTTGCAGTGGGGTTAAGATGTATTTTTACATAATGGGTTTTGCAATCAACAACGTTAATTCTAAATATTCTTATTTTCTCTCTGTATTTTCTGACCTATGCCTCGAGATCCTGGTCTTTGGACCAGAATACGGAGGTCTGTGACAGGCTCTTTTGAGGCTTCATTGACATTGTTAGTCGCTGAGGATGGGGAAGTGGTGCCAGAGTAAACTGTCAGATATGCTGCATTTCAGAGAGGCATCATTTGCATCTGGCACAATCCCCGCACCCAAACCATCCGCTCTGCTACAGGAAATCACCTTGGCCGCTCGTGGCCTTTGTCACGCTCATATGCAGGACTCGCATCACCAGGGGATAAAGCAGAGCAGTTATAGGAAATGTAAGCGTATCAGGTGCTTGTGTTACACCTCGCATCTATGAAGAATCTACCCCCTGACATTACTACTTGTGTACGTCCATATTTTTTTTTGTATTGCGCTGACCTGCTACCTCTAGTCCAATTCTTGTCCCGTGATCGAAGCACAATTATAATTCAAAGCAATATCTGCAAAGGAGCGATGGAGAATTATTCCATTCCTTGTGGGAAGGCTGCAGAAGGTCGTATTAGGCTGTGTGCCCACGTTTGCGTTTTTGCCACGATTTTCTGCACGAAAACGCTTAAACTCATACTGAACGCACCCCATGCATTCCAATGGCATTCCGCACACTCTGTGCTGATGATGCTTTTTTTTTCTGAGGCGGAATCGCATAGCGGAAAAAAATGCAGCATGCTCATTCTTCTTGCAGAATCGCCGTGATTCCGCACCCATAGGAATGCATGAGATCCGCTTCCCGCATGTGGCTATGCCCACCATGCACAAAGTGAGCTGCTCATGTGCGGATGGTACCCACGGCCTGGAGGAGAGGAAACTGTCCTCCAGGCCCTGAGTTGCCATATCCCAGTAAAAAAAAAAAAAAAAAAATCGGGTTATATTCACCTTTCGGCGTCCTGCGCAGCCTTCCCGGGCCTCAGCAATGCTCGCGTTCCCAGTAAAGCCTTGCGAGTCCTTTGATGATGTCACGTTCCCGCTATACTGTAGCGGTCCCAATTCCTCGCGACACCTCTACAATAACGCGAGACCTCATGTCATCAATTGTCTCGCAAGGCATTACTGGGAGCGGGAGCATCGTTGAGGCCCAGGAAGGCCGCTAGGGACGTCGGAAGGTGAGAATATCATGATTTTTTTTTTTAGTATTTTTAACATTCTATCTTCTACTATTGATGCCGCATAGGCAGCCTCAATAGTAAAAAGCTGCTCACACTTGTCAAACACTATGTTTGACAAGTGTGACCAACCTGTCAATCATATTCCAAGCGATGCTTCAAATCGCTTGGAAAGTGCTTGAATTCTGCACGGGAAAAACGCGATAACCGCAAAAAAATCGCGCGGAAAAAAACGTGAGTTTCCTGGGAAGGAGTCCGGTTTAAGGCTGTGTGCCCAAGTAGCGTTTTTCATGCAGAATATTCCTGAGTGGAAACGCACACCCTCTTCCTGGGAAAATGCATGCGTTTTATGAAGCGCTTTTGTAAGCATTTTTGATGCTTTTGAGCGTTTTTGCAATACAATTGAATGTATGCGGAAACGCATGCGTTTCCGCAAAATTAATGAACATGCTGCATTTTTTTCCTCTTAGCGTTTCCGCAGCGGAAAAAACGCACCATTAGCACATGTTAGGATTCCATTATGATTACATTGGATGCTTTTCTTAAGCGTTTCCGCAGCAGAAACTCTTGTCTAAAAGTGCTGCGGAAATTATTAAAAAACGCAACGTGGGCACACAGCCTTAAACGCAACGTGGGCACACAGCCTTAAACGCAACGTGGGCACACAGCCTTAAACGCAACGTGGGCACACAGCCTTAAACGCAACGTGGGCACACAGCCTTAAACGCTACGTGGGCACATAGCCTTAATGTGATCACATTAATATTAAAAGTGCAACTCCACAGAAAATCTCAAACTCCTAAATACTTTCCAGGTCCATGCCTAATTTTGTGTTACTAGATGCCATTATTTTATTATTTGGGATACAGATGACATCACCTAGTAAAGCAACCACTTTGAAAGTTGGAAAGGGTCTCGTACTGGTTCCCTCTTCCCTGAAGTTTTGAGTTGAAATAGACTAAGTTAGGAAAAGATTCACAAAAAGTCATTAGAACTCATGGAAAATCACAAACGATAAAAATTTCGGTGCTGATTTTTGGTTCTTCAGGGATCACTGTTGTTTTACTGCTCTTGAGGCCTTACTGTAAGGGCAGGTGCAGATGGCCGCATGTTTTACATCCGAGATAAGGTTGATCTCTGATCCCGCTCTCTCCGAGGAGACGATGGGAAAAGACATTTCTCCATCTTCTCTATTGTGTCAGTCCATGGAAATCAGATGTCAGTCAACCAAATGCAATGGTTTCCATTGAACTCATTGGCAAGCAATAATTTTTTTTTTTTTTTTTTTTTTTTTCCCCATATAGTCCGTCCGAGAAAAAAAATCTAACGTGCACGGCCCAATAGAATAATACTTGTCCGAGTGCTCTCCCATGTTTTGTTGGTTTGAACTCTGACCAAAAATGCGACCATGTGCATGAGACTACACTACAAGAGGCTATAATAAGGTTATGATCCCTGAAGTGCCACCTGGAACTTTATTCCCAGCATTGGCCCATTTGTATTCTCAAAAACAAGCCCATGTTTCTGGCCCCAGATTAATTTATGGGACAGCACAAGGAGCATAAATGCTTGTTCAGCCCACAACTATCCCTCCCGACCTCATTATACATATGAACGCTCGGTTCATCCGATCATCCTTCTTTTTTTTAATGGGCAGAGGAGAGTAAGGTGCTGTCAGGCACCTCTTGCAGTTACTTTTTCTCCTGTAAAATAGAATGTGTGATTAAAAATAACATTCACCTTATTTCTTTCAACCTCTATAGCGAGACTTTCCCTTGTTTTAGGCTGTATTTGAGGTTCCTGCTGCAGCCAGTTGTCTCACGGCGAAACACCAGGACAGTGAGGGTACACATTGAAGATTTTGCTTTTTTTTTTTCCTCGTGTGTTTTTTTTTTTTTTTTTTTTTTCATAGGATCAGAAGAAGTGAAGAAAGGAACATTTAAGTGCATTTTATATATTGTATTTAGTGTTCCTTTTTTGTATGTGTCCTATGTTGTAAGCAGAACTCTATATAGTGGTGGCTCCAGGAAGCCCCAGTTTTATTACCTTCCTATCAGAACAGACGTATACGGTATATTTATAGAAGATAGTACAAATCAGTACGCTTAAAATTAATCCATTTACCAATTTACATAAAAATAATCTATTGATCTCGATTGCTTATCCGTAGGTCTGGAGTACAGCAACATGAAGCTGAGCAGATCTGGTACGCTACAAATGCAGGACAAATACACCAACGGTTGTAAGTAGCACAGAACTTTCTTCCATCTTTCCTATGTTCATGGTAGACACTAAAGTACTTAATTCACAGCTGGGAAAGGGTCCAATTGAAATTGCCCCCCGTAGCTCAGAAACTGTTATTCTTGAAGTCGATTGATTCATTACTTTTCGAACTTCTTGTAGGTCCTCATTGGCTTCAGTGTCGGACTGCTTGGCCATTGTTTTCGGCATTATTTCACTGGCTTCTTTACTAATGTTTTTTCATCCCTCTTGGAAATGGCTCTGATTTTGTAGCCTTCATTTTTAGATTAATATTTGGATGCACTCTTTGCATTTCCTGGTTTCGACTGCACGTTGTGAATATAACTATATAGATATATATAGATAATTTAAATATATATATATATATATATATATATATATATATATATATATCTCTCTATATAGATGGCTATTATCTCAGTATACATTAAAGTTGCAGCACCAAGAGGGGTAATTTATGGACATCAGTGTTGATGGACCTGTTACTGATGTGAAAAAGTTCCATTTCTCATCATTTGCATAACATCACAATGTAATCAGTATTGACTATGAACACCACACACTTACACACACACCTTGGCATGATATGAGTGAGGTTATTGTTAATGGAGAAATTTTCTGCCTTGCTGAATGAATTCGGACAAATCCTCAAGATCCGCTGCTGGCAGCTACCTGTGCAATTGCGGACCAGTGATGGCCCAGATGTGCCTGATGGGAGATGAGTCTGGTGATGCTGTAGGCCATGGTGTGGGTTGCTCTTAGTATCACAAGTAACATGTGATTTTTAGCATTGTCATGTTGAAAAACTGCTCCTGGGACACTTTGGAGAAATAGTTCCACATGTGAAACAATGTAACAAACTGATGTACCTGGAAAGAGCACTTAGAGGGGTCTGCCTTCTGTACATTAAGCCACCCCACAGCGTAATATTAGGATCGTAAATCAGTAGGATCGGTGTGAAGGTCTCTCCAAGGCATTGCCCTTGTGATCTTGTTAAGGGTCTGTCACACTAAGCGATATCGCTAGCAATATCGCTATAACGTCACTGGTTTTTGTGACGTTATAGCGATATCGCTATGTCTGATACTTACCTACGACCGCTCCCCCGCTGATTATCGCTGATCGCGCGAGAACGTCCTGGGCCGTTTCTCGTCAGCTTCCTGCTGTGCTTCCTGCTGTGACGAAGAGCGACGCGTGAACGCGGGCGGGAGGACGCAGGATCGCCTCGTCTGACAGGTAAGTAACGACCCCCGACCCCTGCGATGTCGCTGGTGAGATCTGCCTGTGTGGCACCTCACTAGCGACCACTTAGCGATGTACCAGCAATCCTGACCACGTCATATCGCTGGTCGGGATCGCTGGTACGTCGCTAAGTGTGACAGTACCTTTAGAGTCGAAGAATAGTGCCTAGGGATCCGTTAAGTATGGCAAGTGAAGTTGGACGTCCTGTATTGAGCCTAAGACGTCAGTCAGTATCTACGCAAGCCATCAGAAGGCAATTGCGCAATATAGGACTACGAACCAGACATCAAGGTACAGGTGTTTCATTGACCTCCAGCCACCCCACTCAAAAATATTATGAGCAAGATGGAAATGGAGAGCTCTCCTTTTTAGCAACAAGTCCCGCATTTGTATTGGGTGCAGTTATAACCAAAGATTGGACTAGACACCACGTGAGCGACTCAACGTAGAGACCTTCCTGATAGAACACGTGTGTCCCGGGAGCCGTCTAACACCAGGAATTATGATAGTTGTGCCACAGCGATTAGCCTGCTTGGCATAATTGTCTACCATGGATTTTTTTTAATGCAGTCTTCATTTTGTGCTTAATCTATCCTGAGGGATGTGTATCATATGTATGATATACCGAGATTATTTTGTTTTTAAATTTCTTTTTTTTTTTTTTTTTTTTTTTGTGGTAAAGCAAAACGTGTCTTTGTGTACAAAGCTTGTTGTTGCTACTAAGCTGAACATAAATTCATATAGTCTACTCAATGTATTTGTTACTTCTCTGCGGCACTAACGTCTTGGTAGAGATGAAGAACATTAGAACCTTGTCAGATTAATAGTAAAAGGCTTAAATTGTGTTCCTTCAGCCTGTGAAGAACATGCCTGTCTGCAATGTGTGCTAGGATTCTACAGAGCCCCCAACAAAGGGTTGGAGCTGGGGTAATCAAGCTGAAAACGACCATTGTGTTTTGCCTCCGCCCCTCCTGCCACCTGCTGCACTCTATTCACATTAAAGTGTGTTTGGCCAAGTGGATGATTCCCCCCCAACGTTACTATTTTGTTTCTTGCTCCGGAACTGCAGTTCTGCATACTCCGTGTGTGTATGTGTGTGTGTGTGTGTGTGTGTGTATATATATATACATATAATTCAAAGAAGCTTTATTGGCAGGACTAAATACACATTAGTTTTGCCAAAGCAGGTGTACAGAAGGGAATAGGGATAGGGACTGTAGGGATGTTGGGAAGGGGCTGTAGGAAAGGTGGATGGGGCAGATCCAGGATGGGGCTATAGAAGTCCATGGCATAGGGAAGGTGGATGGGGGCAGATCCAGGATGAGGCTATAGAAGTCCATGGCATAGGGAAGGGGGATTGGGGCTATCCAGGGTGGGGGCCATAGAAGTCCATGGCATATCATAGTTCTCTTTCTCGCAGTCTATGGCATTCACTCACATATTGCGCTGCTCTCTCTTCTTCCCCCAGCAGGATGTATGTTTTCTCTTCCTCCTTCATGGTGGTGAAATCCGGGAAGAGATGTGAGAGTCTCCTGAAGTGAGTGTCCCTCACTGCTGAGTACTTGGAGCAGTGTAGCAGGAAGTGGGTCTCATCCTCCAGGGCCTCCTGGTCACAGTATTGGCATAGTCTTTCCTCCCTGGGCTTGTAGCTCTGCCTGTGTCGGCCAGATTCGATGGCCAGACTGTGGGCACTGAGTTTATACCGGCTCAGGATCTTGCGGTCTTTGGGGTCCGGGAGTTTCTCCAGGTATGGAGCCAGTCTGTAGTCTCTCTGTAGACTCTGGTACATGGTCATTTTCTGTGAGCTGATGATGTCGTTCTTCCAGTCACTTATGTACCTCTCCTGGCCTTCGTCTACCATCTTCCTGATACCGGCTTTTGTCAGGTTGTTGTGATTGGTTTTCTGGTCAGGTTGGGTTTGGGTGAGCTGTTCCGAGGGTCCTGGTTTTTCTGTTTCCCCTACATGTGTCAGGGCTTTATGGTGATGGGAGCTTGAATTGCTCCTACGTAGGTGAGCCCGGAATGACAGTGCCCTCTTTAGAACCGTTAGGTGTAGAGGGAATCTGCCCAGCTCGGCCCGGCAAGCACTGTTGGAGGTGCTCCGATGGACTTGGAGAAGGTGCTTGCAGAATTCCAGGTGGAATATTTCTGTTGGGCTTGAATCCCACCTTGACCAGTCTGGGTAGGTGTGAGGACCCCAGACTTCGCTGCCATACAGGAGGATTGGGGCGATGATAGTCAAAGATTTTTAACCAGACCCTCACTGGTGGCTTTAATGGTGGAGTTTCCTTCGGATGGCATAGAAGGTTTTGCATGCCTTGTCTTTCAGGGTCTCTATGGCTTGTTTGAAGCTCCCTGATCGGTGAATCTCTAGGCCCAGATAGGTATATTTGTCCTTTCCTGTAAGGGCGCAGTTGTTGAGGATAAATGAAGGGTGCTGGTCTGATTTTCTCTCTTCTGGAACACCATGATGTTGGTTTTCTTTAGGTTGACTGGTAGAGCCCAGGTGGAGCTGAATTTCTCTAAGATTTTCAGGTTGTCTTGGAGGCCTTTCTCGGTTGGTGACAGAAGCAGCAAGTCATCTGCATACAGCAGGAATTTCACCTGCGTGTTGTGGAGGGTGAGACCTGGTGCTGTGGAAGATTCCAGAGCGGTAGCCAGCTCGTTGATGTAAATGTTGAAGAGCATCGGGCTTAGGCTGCAGCCTTGTCTGACTCCCCGGCTCTGCTGGAAATAAGTCGTTCTTCTGCCGTTCACACTCACACTGCAGAGGTTCTCGGTGTAGGAGCTTTTGATAACATCATAGGTCTTTCCTCCTATTCCGCTCTCCAGCAGTTTCAGGAATAAGCCTGGGTGCCACACCGAATCAAAGGCCTTTTTAAAGTCCACAAAACAGGCGTATATCTTCCCGTTCTTTGTATTGTGGACGTGGCTCTGAATGAGGCTGTGCAGGGTGTAGATGTGGTCAGTAGTGCGGTGGTTTGGCATGAAGCCTGCTTGGCTCTTGCTGAGGACGTTGTGCTCGGTGAGGAAACTGAGGATCCTCTTGTTCAGGATGCTGTTGAACAGTTTTCCCAGGTTGCTGCTGACACATATTCCTCTGTAGTTGGCTGGGTCATACCTGTCCCCATTCTTGTGGATGGGTGTGATGAGGCCTTGATTCCAGGTAGGAGGGAAGTAGCCGGCACTTAGCACAATATTGAAGAGTTTAACCATTGCGGCCTGTATTTCTGGTGGGCTGTACTTCAGCATTTCTGGTAGGATTCCATCCAGGCCACCGGCTTTTCTACATCTTATGGAAGAGATTCTCTCTGCTACTTCCTGTAATGTAATGGGTGCATCCACGGGGTTTTGGAAATTTTTTACTTTTTGCTCCATTGCTTTTAGTTTTGCCATTATGTTTTCCTGTTCTTGGCTTAGTTCTTCCTTTGGAATGTCTTTATAGAGGTCTCTGAAGTACTGGAGCCAGATGTTGCCATTTTGGATATGGATGTTTTTTCTTGTCTTTTGTACCCATGTGGTTCCATAGTTCCCAGAAGGAGTTGTCTTGGAGAGCGTCTTGGAGTTGGTTAAGTTTGGTGGAGATGTAACTCTGCTTCTTCCTCCTGAGGATGGTTTTGTACTGCCTTTGTATGGTTTCATAGGCTTCCCTCAGACCCGGGTGGTTGGGGTCTCCGTGTTTCTTGTTTGAGGCTGTTCTCAGGGTCTTCCGTACGGCTTTACATTCTCTGTCAAACCATCCATTTTTATATATATATATATATATATATATATATATATATATATATATATATATATATATATATATATTTTATTTTTAATTATAAGACGCAAAATGAAGAAGACCCACGGTAACAGTAAAGAAAATTCATTGAAAGCAACATATTAAATAAGCGTTTAAAGAAAAAAAAATTACCTTTTTTTTTTATTAGAAAAATATTTAGTATGTATGCATTAAATCTGTATGCTACTGATTTTGGAGATCATGAATTTGTGCAGTCTGTGTGGTCAGTGCAGAGGCCGCCCAAGGTGCATTTCATGGACAGATGCTGTTTTAATTCTTGCCAGATTACCCGTGCCTCGGCGTTAGCGGATTATTCAGAAAGACCAAATGTTTGCGAAAAGGGCCAAATGTGACATTGTAACTTGTGCATTACTTTGACCATGTAAAATATTTCTACAATTTTTAAACTTGACGTTTGGGAATATGTTGTAGGGGGTGCTGGCCATTTCTTATATTTCAGACCACTTAGTATGTGTTCATTGGTAGCTGTTTGTCAATGTCTGTGTTTTTACGGTATATACTAGAGTATAAGCCGAGATTTTCATCCCATTTTTTAAGGCTGAAAGTGCCCCTCTCGGCTTACACTCGAGTTATATACCAGGGGGTCGTGGGGGAGGTGGAGTGCGGGTGTCAGATCATACTCACTCCCTCCTGGCATGGACTCTGCAGCCCCTGCTTCTCCCATGGTTTCCGGTGCCAAAGCTCTTCCTGTGTTCAGCAGTCAGGTGGTACCACTCATTGTCATGAATATGCGCATATTCATGACTTTAATGAGTGGTACTATGTGACCGCTGAACACTGGAAGAGTTGCAGCATCAGAGAAGCAGGGGCTGCAGAGACTGCACCAGGAGGGGGTGAGGAGGACGACCTCGTTTTTCCGCTATAAGCTGCAGCCACTGCCTTTCGGGGCTTATCTGCAGCATTCCAGAATGCTATAGATAAGCCTCTGATCTAACCTGAAAGAAGAAAAGCAAGTTGTATTATACTCACCTGGGGGCACTCTGGTCCAATGGGTGTCGCAGGTCTGGCGCCTCCCATCTTAATGCGATTGCGTCATCTTCCTTGCTTCTTGTCGTGGCTCCTGCGCAGGCGTACTGATCTGCCCTGTGTAGGGCAGAGTTGAGTACTGCAGTGCGCAGGCGCCGGGAAATGTCAGAGAGGCCCTGCGAACTGCAGTACTTGCCTCTGCCCTCAACATGGCAGATCAGTACGCTTGCGCAGGAGCCACAACACTAAGCAAGGAAGATAACGCCATCGCATGAAGATGGGAGGCGCCGGACCTGCGACACCCATCGGTCCGCCACCAGGGGAGTATAATATAACTTGTTTTTCTTCTCTTCCAGGTTATATGGGTCTTATCTACAGCATTCTAGAATGCTATAGATAAGCCCCCGAAAGGCAGTGGCTGCAGCTTATTGCCGAAAAACAAGTTGACAGGTTCCCTTTGAATTGAACTATGAACATCTTAGTAGAACAGCTAAACTTTATATGGGGTTAATCATATTCCCTGTCATTTAACCGGGGGGTGTAGACTTATTTATCCACTGTATATAGATATGCACACAGTTTAAATCTACAATGGCAGAACAATTAAAGTCTCGAATTATCAAGGTACAATTGTGCCGGACATAAAAAAAAAAAAAAAAAAAGCAATGAATGTTATAGGTGTGGAAATCATAGACCATTTGAGGGCAGTATCCTCTATTGTATGGTAACACATTTCAGCCTTGTAGACAGACAATGACTTTCTGAACCTGTATCTCGATGTGTAAACATTTGCCTGAGAAGGCCGGATATCCTCTTTATGAGCTTTCAGCTCCTCACTGTGCCATGTAACCAGTTGTATCATACAGTACCAATCCTAACACAGGTGTAGGGCTTGTGTCACGGTAAGGTCCCTCGCAGCTGGTGCAACCTCCTCCTGAGGACCAGAATCATGACTGAACTTTCATAATATATTTTAATTTTTTTTTTTTTTTTTTTTTTTTTTTTTTCACTTTAGAAACATATAATTCACCCTTGTTCAGTTATCTGCCATCTTTAGACGTATTCTAGGAATTGAGAGGGTAAGCCAAGAGCAGTGGTAGACTATTCAAACCCACCACCAGTGTTGGACATCAACATTTGTGGTGGGTTTGTGTAATCTACCACCACAGAAGGTGTGAACAACATTTTTGTTTTGTACAGCATTAGACATAACAGTTTGTCACATTGATTTCTTATTATATTGGGGCATGTTGCAAATCGGACATTCCCCACAAGATTTGCAGCAGAGATCAACGGCGTACACTTTGATTTCTGGTCTGGTTGTGTAGGAGAACACCAAGTACAGCTGTGGTATTGTGGGTTTCAAAAACGGCCCATTTGCTACTTGTGTCCTAGAGCAGTGTTCACCCATCTCGGGTCATCAAGAGCCATCAAAAGATCATGTTTTCAGGATTTTTTCAGTATTTCCAAGGTGATAATTCCATCATATGGGCAATACTAGGGAAATCCTAAAAAGATCTGTTGAGAACTGGAGTTGGAGAACATCTGTACAGAGGCAAAGTCAAACATATATTGATACTTTTTTTATTTTTCAAAATTCCTAAATTTGTCAAAGCCTCCCAACCAGTAGTATCAACGTTGGCTACTCCTGAAGGTTAGAATGTGTCCGTCTGTTCTCTCCTATATATTAGACTTACCTGGTTATAATTAGAATGTGAGATTATCTCTTTAGGGGATCTGGGCAGCAATTTGTATTTTTTTTGCACATAGTACATGGCAGCGAGAGGCTTTTCAGCTGAAATCAGCATGCATCTGAATAATAATCTTCGGTCAAGACTCAAATCAGCATGGACGGGACCCATTTATCAGCTGTGTGCTTTTCGAGTGAAGCCCTACAAGTTCTTCTGTAGCTTTTGCAAATTAAAGACATGACTGTAATGTTAATGGAGGGGCATCAAACACAATCTCCCCTTTAGAGAATTAATTAGCCTGTTTTTTGTTGTTCCTTTTCTTATCTCTCATGTCTTGATAGATAGGTCCAGGCATGGATGGAACTGTACTGCATAAACTCTTCAGATCGTTCACTGGTTGAACAGCAGGGGCCATTGTTCTGTGCTAACAGTTACAGTTCTAGTGCAAATATCTCATTATCTGTGCTCTTGGGATGCCAGTAAAGAAGGCTTGACATTATTCTAAAATCATGCAGTTTCTTACGTGTGTGTGTGTGTGTGTGTGTGTGTGTGTGTGTGTGTATATATATATATATATATGTATATATACATACATACATACATACATACATACATACATACATACATATACACACACACACATATATATATATATGTGTGTGTGTGTGTATATATATGTATGTATGTATGTGTATATGTGTGTGTGTGTGTATATATATATATATATATATATATATATATATATATATATATATATATATATATTATATATACACACACACACTCACTGGCCACTTTATTAGGTACACCATGCTAGTAACGGGTTGGACCCCCTTTTGCCTTCAGAACTGCCTCAATTCTTCGTGGCAGAGATTCAACAAGGTGCTGGAAGCATTCCTCAGAGATTTTGGACCATATTGACATGATGGCATCACACAGTTGGCGCAGATTTGTCGGCTGCACATCCCTGGTGCGAATCTCCCGTTCCACCACATCCCAAAGATGCTCTATTGGATTGAGATCTGGTGACTGAGGAGGCCATTTGAGTACAGTGAACTCATTGTCATGTTCAAGAAACCAATCTGAGATGATTCGAGCTTTATGACATGGCGCATTATCCTGCTGAAAGTAGCCATCAGATGCCTGTTCTTGGCTGAGAGGAGTGGTACCCAGTGTGGTCTTCTGCTGCTGTAGCCCATCTGCCTCAAAGTTCGACGCACTGTGCGTTCAGAGATGCTCTTCTGCCTACCTTGGTTGTAACGGGTGGCAATTTGAGTCACTGTTGCCTTTCTATCAGCTCGAACCAGTATGCCCATTCTCCTCTGACCTCTGGCATCAACAAGGCATTTCTGGCCACAGAACTGCCGCTCACTGGATTTTTTTTTCTTTTTCGGACCATTCTCTGTAAACCCTAGAGATGGTTGTGCGTGAAAATCCCAGTAGATCAGCAGTTTCTGAAATACTCAGACCAGCCCCTCTGGCACCAACAATCTTGCCACGTTCAAAGGCACTCAAATCACCTTTCTTCCCCATACTGATGCTCGGTTTGAACTGCAGGAGATTGTCTTGACCATGTCTACATGCCTAAATGCACTGAGTTGCCGCCATGTGATTGGCTGATTAGAAATTAAGTCTTAACACACAGTTGGACAGGCGTACCTAATAAAGTGGCCAGTGAGTGTGTGTGTGTAATATATATATATATATATATATATATATATATATATATATATATATATATATATATATATATATATATATATATATATATATATATATATATATATATATTTTGCTGAAGAGCCTGGCATAGTAACTAACTACGGTTACTTATATCTGTATCTGAGTATAGCCCCGCCCACTCCACATAGTCACATTCACTATAATATCCCACATCATCTCGTCAGCCAGAGCTACCGGACTACTACCCCTAATATCCCACATCATCCCATCACAGCCTCTGGATTACTACCCCTAATATCCCACATCCCGTCAGACACCCGACTACTACCACTAATATCCCACATCATCCCATCAGCCAGAGCCACCGGACAACTACCACTAATATCCCACATCAGCCCGTCAGTCAGAGCCACTGGACTACTACCCCTATCATCCTGTCAGCCTGAGGTCAAAAATCAAAGCGCTGAGTGGAACGATCCTAACTTCCATACCGGGGATCCCATAAAAGAGGGGCTTGGAGTCAGAACCAGAGCGCTGAGTGGAATTGCCCTAACTTCCATACCAATGATCCCTTTAAGAGAGCCTGCGGTCAGAACCAGAGCGCATAGTGGATTTGCCCAGACTTCTATACCAATGATCCCCTGTAAGAGGGAAGATGTGCCTATGGGATGGAGGATGTGTGATTAGTATATGGGCACGGGAGGGGGGGATTCATTTCTGTCCTGTGCCCTCTGCTCCTTTCTGGGGGGCAGACAATGGCTGGGAGCTTATGTTCCCTGTGATGCTAGATTTCTCCCACCTGGTCAGTGTCCACTGAGTTGTTGTGGAGTGGGAAAACTGTTGCTCATAGCAACCAATCACAGCTTGCCTTCTTTTCAACAGCTCTGGTGAAATGAAAGATGCTTAGTGATTGGGTGGGGCTTTGTGGAGTGGGCATGGCCGATACATGCATGCATGCGTGTGTATGTATGTATATGTATGTATATATATATATATATATATATATATATATATATATATATATATATATATATATATATATATATATATACACACATACATACATACATACATACATACATACATACATACATACATACATACATACATACATATATGTATTTAGTCAGTCAGCAATAGTGCAAGTTCCACCACTTAAAAAGATGAGAGGCGTCTGTAATTTACATCATAGGTAGACCTCAACTATGGGAGACAAACTGAGAAAAAAAAATCCAGAAAATCATTGTCTGGGTTTTTTTTTTTTTTCATTTTATTTGCATATTATGGTGGAAAATAAGTATTTGGTCAGAAACAAAATTTCATCTCAATACTTTGTGATATATCCTTTGTTGGCAATGACAGAGGTCAAACGTTTTCTGTAAGTCTTCACAAGGTTGCCACACACTGTTGTTGGTATGTTGGCCCATTCCTCCATGCAGATCTCCTCTAGAGCAGTGATGTTTTTGGCTTTTCGCTTGGCAACACGGACTTTCAACTCCCTCCAAAGGTTTTCTATAGGGTTGAGATCTGGAGACTGGCTAGGCCACTCCAGGACCTTGAAATGCTTCTTACGAAGCCACTCCTTCGTTGCCCTGGCGGTGTGCTTTGGATCATTGTCATGTTGAAAGACCCAGCCACGTTTCGTCTTCAATGCCCTTGCTGATGGAAGGAGGTTTGCACTCAAAATCTCACGATACATGGCCCCATTCATTCTTTCATGTACCCGGATCAGTCGTCCTGGCCCCTTTGCAGAGAAACAGCCCCAAAGCATGATGTTTCCACCACCATGCTTTACAGTAGGTATGGTGTTTGATGGATGCAACTCAGTATTCTTTTTCCTCCAAACACGACAAGTTGTGTTTCTACCAAACAGTTCCAGTTTGGTTTCATCAGACCATAGGACATTCTCCCAAAACTCCTCTGGATCATCCAAATGCTCTCTAGCAAACTTCAGACGGGCCCGGACATGTACAGGCTTAAGCAGTGGGACACCTCTGGCACTGCAGGATCTGAGTCCATGGTGGCGTAGTGTGTTACTTATGGTAGGCATTGTTACATTGGTCCCAGCTCTCTGCAGTTCATTCACTAGGTCCCCCCCGCGTGGTTCTGGGATTTTTGCTCACCGTTCTTGTGATCATTCTGACCCCACGGGGTGGGATTTTGCGTGGAGCACCAGATCGAGGGAGATTCATTGGTCTTGTATGTCTTCCATTTTCTAATTATTGCTCCCACAGTTGATTTCTTCACTCCAAGCTGGTTGGCTATTGCAGATTCAGTCTTCCCAGCCTGGTGCAGGGCTACAATTTTGTTTCTGGTGTCCTTTGACAGCTCTTTGGTCTTCACCATAGTGGATTTTGGAGTCAGACTGTTTGAGGGTGTGCACAGGTGTCTTTTTATACTGATAACAAGTTTAAACAGGTGCCATTACTACAGGTAATGAGTGGAGGAAAGAGGAGACTCTTAAAGAAGAAGTTACAGGTCTGTGAGAGCCAGAAATCTTGATTGCTTGTTTCTGACCAAATACTTATTTTCCACCATAACATGCAAATAAAATGAAAAAAAACAATGATTTTCTGGATTTTTTTTTCTCAGTTTGTCTCCCATAGTTGAGGTCTACCTATGATGTAAATTACTTTTTTGCCCCACTGTATATGTGTGTGTATGTATGTATGTATATATATATATATATATATGTGTGTGTATATATATATATATATATATATATATATATATGTATATATATATATATATATATATATATATAATATTTTATTGGACAATATAATGGAAACACCTAACGTTTTGGCATCATAATCTTCGAACATGTTATGAACATGCAAACCGTGACCTATGGTATTGTTTTGTAGATGATTATTTGTGTTAGGTGATGTGTATGTAAATTAACTGTTTGTTTTGCAGAATTGTAAGAACATTGATGAAAACCTGATACCAATGGCAGACCTCTCGGATTTTCAAAGAGGCTAAATTGTTGGTGCTCGTATGGCAGGCGCTAGTGTAACAAAGTGCCCGAATTCTTGGCGTGTCAAGAGGTACTGTCTCCAAAGTAGTGGCTGCGTTTGAAAGAGAAGGAAAAACGTCCGCAGCAAAGCACAGGTCCGGCCGAAAGTTGACTGAGAGAGACCATCGGACTCTAAAGCGAATTGTGAGAGAGGATCGCAAGACCACGGCTCCGAAAATCACTGCTGAGCTCAATGAACACCTACAGAACCCAGTTTCCACGAAAACTGTTCGTCAGGAGCTGCACAAATCTGGATTCCACTGAAGAGCTGCAATTTGAAAACCGCTGCTCTCAATGCACCAATTCATACAGCTAGAATCGTTAAAGCATGGCACGAGGAACATTGTAATGAAGTGGAGTATCTCATCTGGCCCCACAATCCCCAGACCTCAACATTATTGAGCATTGATGGTCGATTTTAGAGATTCACGTTAGACGTCGATTTCCGCCGCTATCGTCGCTCAAAGAACTGGAGGGTGTTTTAACTGAAGAATGGGCTACAATTCCTTTGGAAACCATTCACACCTTGTATGAATCCATTCCTCGGAGAATTGAGGCTGTAATCGTCGCAAAAGGTGGACCTACTCCATATTAAACTAACTTTTGTTGATGTTTCCAGGTGTTTCCATTATTTTGTCCAACATTTAGGGTGTGCGCACACGCTGCGGATCATCAGCAGATTTGGCCCTGCGGATCCGGCGTCCGCAGCAGTTTCTGCTGTGGTGTACAATACCATTATAACCTATGGAAATAAAAAAACGCAGTGCAGACGGTGCTGATTTTTCCGCATGGATTTTCTGCGGTTTCTAAACCGCAGAAAGAATTGACATGTCAATTCTTTCTGCAGATTCCGCAGCGGTTTACCATCTCCTCCATTATAGAGATGATAAACCGCAGGGAAAAAACCTCAGGCTAATCCGCAGATAAACCGCAGGTCTTTTGACCTGTGGATTTGCCTGCGGATTTTGCAAAGTCCGCGCAGATTAATCCGCAGCAGAATCCGCAACGTGTGCACGTACCCTTAATATAGATAGATGGATGTGTGTGTATGTACACATACACTCATACACACACTCTCACTCCTCATACACATACACACACTCACTCCTCATACACACACTCACTCCTCATACACACACTCACTCCTCATACACACACTCTCACTCCTCATACACACTCTCACTCCTCATACACACACTCACTCCTCATACACACACTCACTCCTCATACACACACTCACTCCTCATACACACACTCACTCCTCATACACACACTCACTCCTCATACACACACTCACTCCTCATACACACACTCACTCCTCATACACACACTCACTCCTCATACACACACTCACTCCTCATACACACACTCACTCCTCATACACACACTCACTCCTCATACACACACTCACTCCTCATACACACTCTCACTCCTCATACACATACGCACACTCTCACTCCTCATACACACACTCTCACTCCTCATACACATGCGCACTCTCTCGCCCTTACACGCGCACTCTCTCGCCCTTACACGCGCACTCTCTCGCCCTTACACGCGCACTCTCTCGCCCTTACACGCGCACTCTCTCGCCCTTACACGCGCACTCTCTCGCCCTTACACGCGCACTCTCTCGCCCTTACACGCGCACTCGCGCTCTCTCGTAAAAGTTTAGGGTCACTTAGAAATTTCCTTATTTTGGAACTGAAAGCTGTTTTTTTCCACTGAAGCTAACATTAAGGCTGCATTCACACTTCGCGTTTTTTTGCGGCGATTTTTTTTAAGGCACGATTTTGCCACGAACACGCAAAAAAACTGCATCCCATGCAATCCTATGGGATTCCACAATGCTGTGCTAATGCTGCGGATTTTCCCGCGGCTGAATCGCATCACGGAAAAATACGCAGCATGCTCATTATTTTGCGGAATCGCGGCAATTCCGCCCACATAGGAATGGTGTGCCCACCATGCGAAAAGTAAGTAGAACATTTGCGGATGGTACCCACGGTTCGGAGGAGAGGAGACTGTCCTCTGGGCTGTGGGTACCATATCACTGTAAAAAATAGAATAAAAATAAAAAATAGGGTTATATTCACCTTCCGGCGTCCCGCGCAGCTTCCCCGGGCTTCAGCGATACACGTGACAGGTCCCGTTCCCAGTAATGCATTACGATAATGACCTTTGCTGACGTCGCTGTCTCGCAATACTGTAGCGGTCTCGCGAGACCATGACATCATCAAAGGTCATTGCCGCAATGCATCACTGGGAACGGGACTGCCGGAGCATCGCGGAGGCCCGGGAATGCTGCGCGGAACGTCGTAAGGTGAATATAGCCCAATTTTTTTATTTTTAACAGTAGATCTTTTTACTACTGATGCTGCATAGGCAGCCTCAATAGTAAAAAGTTGGTCACTCGTCAAACACTGTTTGACGAGTGACCAACCTGTCAGTCAGTTCTCCAAGTGATGCTACAGATCGCTTGGAAAACTCTAGCATTCTGCAAGCTAATTACGCTTGCAAATCGTTAGTTTTTCCACGGGAAAATCGTGGGAATTTAAAATGTGATTTTTCCCACAGAAGGAAATTCCGGAATTCTCGCGGAGTTCCGCTACGTGTGAACCCAGCCTAAATGATTCAGAAATACTCTATACGTTGTTAGTGTGGTACATGACAATTCTAGCTGCAAACGTCTGTTTTGTATTGCAATGTCTTCATACATGTATAGAGACTCATTTCCAGCAACCATTACTCCAGTGTTCTTATGGTACTTTGTGTTTGCTAACTGTGTAAGAAGGCTATTGGATGGTTAGAATACCCTTGGAAAAACCCTTGTGCAAATGTTAGCACAGCTGAAAACAGTTTGGCTGATTAAAGCAGCTATAAACCTGACCTTCCTTTGAGCTAGTTGAGAATCTGGAGCATTACATTTGTTGTTTCCATTAAACTCTCAAAATGGCCAGAAAAATAGAACTTTCATGTCAAACTCGACAGTCTATTCTTGTTCTTGGAAAAGAAGGATATTCCATGCGAGAAATTGCCAAGAATCTGAAGATTTCCTACAACGGTGTGTACTACAGGCTGTAACCAGTGTAGAAAGAGAAGTGGGAGGCCCCACTGCACAACTGAGTAACAAGACAAGTACAGTCTGTAGTTTGAGTAATCAACACCTCACAGGTTCTCAACTGGCAGCTTCATTCAGTAGTACACACAAAACACCAGTGTCAACATCTACAGTGAAGAGGCAACTCTGAGATGCTGGCCTTCAGGGCAGAGTGGCAAAGAAAAAGCAATGCCTGAGACCGGCTAATAAAAGGAAAATATTAATATGGGCAAAAGAACAGACATTGGACAGAGGATTATTGGAAAAAAAGTATTAGGCCATGTGCATACGTTGCGGATTTTTCAGCGCGGATTTAGATAAATCCGCAGGTCAAAAGATCTGCGTTTTACATGCGGATTAGCCTGTGGTTTTCCCCTGCGGTTTGACACCTGATCATGGAGCAGGTGTAAAACTGCTGCGTATGCCGCACAAAGAATTGACGTGCTGCGGATTTAAAACCGCAGCAAATCCGCAGCATGTGCACAGCGTTTTTTAATTTCCATTGAATTTAAAGGTACTGTACAACGCAACAAAATCTGCTGCGGATCCGCAGGGCCAAAAACGCTGCGGATCCGCAGCAGAATCCGCAACGTGTGCACATGGCCTTATGGACAGAAAAATCCAAGTTTTAGATGTTTGGAACACGCAGAAGAACATTTGTGAGACGCAAAACTGAAAAGATGCTGGAGGAGTGCCTGTATATATGTGTATGTATGTGTGTACATGAGAGATAATATATTTATTATGTACACATGTTTATAATGGCAAGATGTATGTTATATGAATGTACATTATGTATGCATACGCACTTATACTGTCGGTTCTAGCTGTCAGAGTAGACACAGGTGTCAGGTTCTTGTGTCGTGTAAGGGTACCGTTACACTTAGCGATGCACCAGCGATCCCGACAACGATATGATGCGGTCAGGATCACTGGTACATCGCTAAGTGGTCGCTAGTGAGCTGCCACACAGGCAGATCTCACCAGCGACATAGCGGGGGTCGGGGATCGCTACTTACCTGTCAGACGCGGCGATCCTGGCGTCCTTCCGCCCGCGTCCTCGCTCGTCGGCGCCACAGGAAGCGCCGCAGAAAGTGGCCGACGAGAAATGATCCAGGACGTTCTCGCGCGACCAACGATAATCAGCGGGGGAGCCGGTCGGAGGTAAGTATCACATGCAGCAGTATCGCTAGCAATATCGCTGCAACGTCACTAAATCAGTGTCTTTACAGCGATATTGCTAGCGATATCGCAGTGTGTAACGGGGGCTTAAGATTTACCGTATTTTTCGCTTTGTAAGACGCACTTTTTTTCCCCAAAATTTGGGGGGAAAATAGGGGTGCGTCTTACAATGCAAACATACGGTTTTTGGGCTGCCGCTGCTGGTGTCCGTTACTTGCCGCCGCCGCACTGGGTCCCTCAGGTGCTGCTGCTGCCGCGCTGAAATCTCATCTCCCGAGATTTCAGTGCCGAGACCTCCATCTGCGCTTGCGCGGCGGCCATTTTCCAGGAAGCAAGCCACCGCGCAGGCATGGATGGAACGGCAGAGCCCCCCACGCAGCACGGGACAGAGCCCGGTGGCGGCGGCAGGCATCGGGGGACACAGCGCGTCAGCGGCAGCAGCACCCAAGGGACCCAGCGCGGCGGCGGCAGCACCCAGAGGACCCAGCGCGGTGGCGGCAGCACCAGGTGCAGAGTGGGCGACAGCACCCAGGGGACAGAGTGGGCGACAGCAACCCAGGGACAGACCAGTAAGTAATAAGACGCCTGGATTATAAGAAGCACCACCATTTTATTAAAAAACGTTTTTTCCTATTTTTCTCATCAAAATTTGGGGTGCGTCTTATAAAGCGAAAAATACGGTATTATTACAAATTATATATTTTATTAGATGTCCTAAACTTCCACAACTCTCAAATGCAAAGAAACAATGTTTTTCTGGCACAAACAAATTACAAAACAGTCTTTTCACTGGGTATGCAAAATAGTTAAAAACGGTCTCACGATTCAGTTTTGAATCCACATTTCAGTCTCTATCAGACTGTCCACCATTAATGGTCTATTCCCTCTCCAAATACCACACACGGCTGAGCTCACCCAGCTTCCTTATTAGGTGAGCAAATCCCGGCCTGGAATGTATGGGAGCTACCTCTCCCACCCAGGTTCTTTTGGTCGTTACTAAATACCAGACCCAAAATCCAGTCCACTAAAAATCCTCTCTGTAGTACTTCCTCCTGGGATTTAGATCACCGAGGCGAGGCACCTCAGTGACACATACCTGCCATCTGCTTCACTACAATACATGCACACTTACATATGCATTTACATACACACTTATATACATCTCTACACTTGCATACACTAACACACTAAATATATATTATATATTATTTTTTAAAACTTTATGAAGTTGAAGAGAAATTTGTAAGATGCTGTTATTTCTACCATGAGACACCACTGATGTCGTCTATAATATTTTATTGCTGTGTCCTTCATAGTGTCAACATGTTCTGTAGTGTAGCATGGGAATTTGCATCCTTTATACTTCTCTGCCCCAATGAGGCTTGCAGTCTAATTTCTCTAAGGGCCCTTTTACACGGTCCAATAATCAGCCAAAAGAGCGTAGAGGGGAACACTTATTCTCGATCATTGGTCCGTGTAAGCATGTCAGCGATCAGCCGAGCAAAGTACTTGTTCGGCGGCTGATCGGATCCTTTACGAGACCTAAATGATAGTCACGGGGTAAACCAGGGATGTTTGCTGGCAATATGCTGACTGTATGGGGATCTAATGATGATTCTTCCTTATACAGTTTGCATTGGTCCCTGTAAAGGGGCTTTTAAATAAAAGCATATCAACATTTTATATAACAAATAGAGGACTTTTAGGCTGAGTTCACACGTGGCGTTTTTCTCGCGTTTCCGCTGCGGTTTTGCCGCGAAAAATAAGCATCCCATGCATTAATATGGGATTCCGCAATGCTGTGCTAATGCTGCGGTTTTTACCGCGGCGGAATCGCTTCGCGGTAAAAAAAACGAAGCATGCTCATTAATTTCGCAGAATCGCGGCGATCCCGCACCCATAGGAATGCATTGTTCTGCTTACTTTCCGCATGTGGCTGTGCACACCATGCGAAAAGTAAGCAGAACATTTGCGGATGGTACCCACGGTCCGGAGGAAAGGAGACTGTCCTCCGGGCTTGGGTACCATATCCCTGTAAAAAATAGAATTTAAAATAAAAAATATTATTGTTCTCACCTTCTGGCGTCCCGCGCAGCCTTTCCGCCTCTCTCCATGCTCCCAGTCCCAGTAAGCCTTTGCGAGCGATGACATCCGTTCTCGCGAAGTCTCGCAGTCATTCGCGCAACGTCATCGCGAATGACCGCGAGAACAGACTTCATCGCGGTAATTGTCGCAAAGGATTACTGGGACCGGGAGCGTGGAGAGAGGCGGGAAGGCTGCGCAGGACGTCGGAAGGTGAGAATAACAATTTTTTTTTTTCTTTTAATTAATTATTTTTTACATTCTATCTTTTACTATTGATGCCGCATAGGCAGCCTCAATAGTAAAAAGTTGGTCACACTCGTCAAACACTGTTTGACGAGTGTGACCAACCTGTCACAGTTCTCCAAGCGATGCTCCAGATCGCTTGGAAAACGCTAGCAATTCTGCAAGCTAATTACGCTTGCAAAATGCTAGTTTTTCCGTGGGAATTTAAAATGCGATTTTCCCGTGGAATGGAATAAAGGAATTCTCGCAGTAATTTCCACGAGAGTTCCGCTACGTGTGAACCCAGCCTAATTATAAGCAGAAATCTGCCCATCTACATTGACCTTAGCACATAATTATACAGCAAAGCCAATTTCCCTGAACAGCTGGTCTTCTGACCTGAGCCAACTGCCTCGTATCAATCAAGCGAGAAGATCGGGTGGTCGAGCTGGACATTGCAATGCGAGCTCGGTCCTTGTTTCTTGAAAGTGAGAGCCTGGCTTAAAGAGGTGCTGCTCACCGATGGTCTAGCTGCCGGTGCTCATGATGATTTGTGGTACTCCAAAGAAATTTGGCAGCACCTGCTCATCTCTGTTGGGAAATTTTAAATGGGTGATGTGAGGTGGCCTCACTGGAGAAGTTTTCGTGTTAAGGAGAACTGTCAAGGTTCGGAGAACTCTATTACTGAAGACCAATATTATCGGCAAAGAACTTTCTGATCATGTGCAATGTTGATAGAATGACAAGTACTTACTTCCCGATCTGTGATAGTCTGATGTCAATGGTGTCCGATAAAGATCTTTTGTGGCACTCTCAGTTTTTAATTTTTTTTTTTTTTTTTTTTTACCGTGGATCATAATGTAAACATTGTAGGAAACTCATTATCCCAAAGCACAGTTGGCCTCCTGTATCAGAACTTCGAAAAAATCTTATTTTCCCTCGGAACCAAAGCAGTTATTAATTTTAGTAATTTGTACTTTATGTCCATGGAAGTCCTAGTTTGCATTTCAAGACTATTTGATATCTGAGGACCCTACTCAGTTCTTCTCTTGAATGACCACCATCACCTTCAAAGAGGTTTTTTTTTCTCCCACAAAACCCACCTGCCAAAATTATTTGAAAAGATACACAAAGCTTCCTCTTGGTTTCTTCCAAATTGCAATGCAGCCCTCTGAAAACATTGGTTAGAAGGGATGTGGATGAGATGCTCATCAACCTTTGCCTGATGAACCGGTGGTTGTTCGTTCATGATGAGCACTTATAGTTGATTATTTCTCTTACCTGGAAACTAGCTGTCACTGAATATTGTTATGGAAATTTGTGACTAACTTTCTCCTAAAATAGTGCTCTTCGTAAACTCCAAGTTCTTCTCTACGAAAGGAGTTGACAAAAAGTTTGACCCCATGAATGGCTGTAGTACGTTGTGCGGTTTCAAGGCAGTGAACCCTACTCTAAATAGCCCCCTCAATAGAAAATTGTAACCCTGTTTTTGTGACACCCTGAGTGTATTTAAAAAAGATGAAAGGTTTTGCTTTATTTTTAACCGAGATATCAGATGATGGCGGTGGCGTTTACTTTGCCCCAAGCCAAATTTCCATGCATTTGCTGAGAGCTGCTGCTTGAAGATTTGTGTTTTGTCAGTTTTAGAATTGAAATTGGCTCGTCTTCTGTGATATTACCTCTCCTGCCCAACTTAATAGAAAATTTCATTTCTTTGGCAGTGTCAGACAACTTTTTTATTTTCTTTTAATACATGGGATTTGCAATTATAACCTCCGGGGAGCTTTTTTTTTTTCTTTTTGTCCTCAATAGGGAAATCTGATAGCAATGCAAAAATAATGGACATCAAGGACTTAATGCCGGCCAATAATTTTAAATCCCAAAGGGCTTCTAATTGGCACAATGTAAGGTTTTTTTCCTTCTGTGAGCAGGTGGACGATTTGTAACGGTAGAAACTACAATACTGCAATCCCTACAATGCCTGGATAATATCTCCATACAATATCTGTAAAATACTGATGAAAATATTATCTTGGAACCATACATTTCCAACGATCCGATCATGCAATGCCATAATAAAGCCATTATGGCGGTGTACAGCAATATTAAAATCCTCAGTTGTGTAGGATGTGACTGTCTACATACGGTACTAAACTCTCAAGTTACCCTTTATTATTTTCTTAAAACTGTCCCTTCCTTTAAATGGCTTGCTTGGTAAACTCTATGGCTGACTTGGTTTTACAAATGCTGGGTTTCGACTTGCGACTACCACTGATGCTAATTGGCAAAAAGGGGTGAACCTCCTATTTAGATCCCCCTCAAACAAGCCATAAAACTTTTAATGGCAATCTAAAATACGTACGGGGTGTCTCTTAAAATATTGTGCTTAATCTGCCTACAATTTATTAATGTTGAGGTAACAAGCTATAATTCAGTTGATGGCACTCTAGGGTGCCATCACTTATGTAACCCAATCGGACAAGCAATATTATAGCACACATCCTCCCAACATGTTTCACCGAATGTGTCATCAGGGGATGAGACAATGGCATGGATGCAAACTGTTTGGGATGGTCCTAACTGCTAGTATGAAAACTTTACCGTGCGTCATAGTGAGGTCTGTGGGAATAAGGGTTGAGCAGTACCGGGTCCTGAACATGGACACACAGCAAATGGGAAGCTACTTAAAGAAGTTGTCCACTGTTGGACAACTCCTTCTTATACCCGATGCTTGACCCCAATAGAACTAAAAAAAAAAAAAAAAAAGCCCAAACTCCCATGCCGGCGCCGTTCCAGCGTTGTCGCCGCTCGCAGTCCCGGGGTTCTCGTGCGGTTGTTGGGACACGTGAGCCCGGTGCCCAATCAGCCCTGACATCACGGTCCCCGCCTTCTGTCAAATTGAGCATGAAGAGGAAGTTCACGCTGCAGCTGATCTGACTTCGTCTTCATGTTCAATTCACATGAAGGCGGGGACCGTGACTCCAAGGCTGAATGGGCGCCGGGTACCACGTGTCATACAACCACACGAGAGACCCGAGACCATACTGCCAACTCTGCCGTAACTGTGCCAGCACAGGAGGTAAGTGTATAGGCTTTTTTATTTTATCGGGGCCAAACACTTAGATCAAGAAGGTGTTGTCCTATTAAATGTAATGTCCAGCTCAAAGGAAGGGAGGCTACACCCTTACCTGCACTATATACAGAAACCAAAAAATGAACTGTAGTTTAAGTTGGTGTGCATGCTAAATAGGAGCATGTTCACAATGGCCATAAAACAGACAAAACCCAAGACCCAAACAAGATAAACACATACCGTGCTGCAAGTAAATAAGTAAAAGCAATAATGCATATAAACATTGGGTGATTGATAAACACCTGCTATTGCTTAGCCCTTATTCACACAGACGTTACTATGACGCATGGTAAGGTTTTAATACTACTGATGATAATGTATATCCACAGGACTTGCTTACAAAATGCAACAGGCTTGATTTAGATGTTTTTTTGCATACTACTGATGCTAAATTTTATGGTGAGGTCATATAAGCTGTTTTCTTCTGATGACTCTTTCCATGATGGCCATATTTGTGCAGGTGTCTCTGAACAGTAGAACAATGCACCACAACTCCAGGGTCTGCTGAATCTATCTGAAGGTCTTTTGCTGTCAAGCGGGAGTCTTTGATTTGCCTCTCTAGCAATCCCTACGAGCAGCTCACTAAAATTTTTCTTGGTCTTCCAGACCTATCTTGACCTCCACTGTTCCTGTTTGCTGCCATTTCTTAATTACATTTCAAACTGAGAATAGGGCAACTTGTAAACACTTTGCTATCTTCTTATAGCCTTCACCTGCTTTGTGGGTCTCCACCATTTTCAGAGTGCTAGGCAGCTCTTTAGAAGACCCATGGCTCCTGTTTTTTTGGCACAAACTTAGAAGAGGCTGGGCTTTTATAAAGCTGGGAAATTTGCATTACCTGGCCTTTCCTAACAAAGATGGTGAACAAGCCATAACCCTAACAGGTTAAGGTCTGAAACCTTGGCCAAAGTTAGCGGAGCGCACAAATCTCCAGGGGTGCCTAAACTTTTGCTTCTGCCCATTTTCCTGTACGTAATTTTTTTAAAATGTAAAATAAATAAATATATATATATATATATATATATATATATATATATATATATATATATAAAATATTTATTTTTTATAGATGTCACCTGTAACTTTAGGCTTTTTATGCTACACAAAAGAATGTAAACTTTAATTTCTCCTCAATAGGGCTTACCTGATTCATGTCTTCTACAGATTTCCGCAATGTTTACTTTGTATCTGTAAACAAACTTGCATTACTCCAGGAGACATGATCCTGTACTTACATATTGTCGCTGGAGTAAAATCGGAGGCATACAGATGGACAATGGTTTCCATAACTCGCATGAGCGCTAACCTCTCACTGCATGCTGAATGAAACAATACTCATCTCTGCTGCGTCTGTATTCTATTTTTTTCATTGCTCCGTCTGTATATTTTTTTCATTACGCCAGCTGAACATAATGATCGGTCAGTCCCAGGACTGAATACTCCTCCGGTTACGTAATCCTATTGTGAAACATGAGACACTAAAGAATGGAATTGGAGCTAAGGCACAAATCAATAGCTTAGTTCTTTCCCTTACAGTGTCTCTTGGTTTACTTCCCAGACTTCATCATATATGTGTATATTCTCAAACATGACTATTTTTGCTTTGTGCTAATAAGTTTAGGGATTTAAAGGGAACCTGTCACCTGTTTTGGCTGCTATAAGATGTGGCCTTTGCCTTTCAGGGCTTTTCTATAGCATTCTGTAATGCTGTAGATAAACCCCCGGTCCGACCTGAAAGATAAGAAAAATAAGTTTTATTATACTCACCGGGGGTCGGTCCGATGCAGTCCAATCCAATGGGTGTTGCAGGTCCAGGTGTGATCCCACCCGCCTGCTTGCTTCATTGCCCCCGGCGTCGCACTTCTGCGCAGGTGTACTTCTCTACCTTGTTACGCTGGGCCTCTCTGACCTTTCCCTGCGCACTGCAATATTTTCCTTTGCCCTCAACAGGGCAGAGGAGTACACCTGCGCAGTAGCGCGATGCTGAGAGCGATGAAGCCGGCAGGAGGATGGCATCGCAAGAAGATGGGAGGCACCGGACCCAGACGGGTTCGCTTTAACCCCCTTAACGACCGCCGATACGCCTTTTAGCAGTGGTAGTTAAGGGTACTTAAGCCACTGTTAATTAACAGTGCTGTGGAAAAAGTGTATAGCGCCCCCCAGAGTCGAATTTTCTCTGGGATCTCGGCTGCCGGGAGTAGCCGAGGCCCCAGAGAACATGATTCGGGTCGGTTTCTACCGACTCCGCTTTTGCGATCACCTTATTAACCTTTTAATGGTGAACGCAAAAAAAGCACGATTTTGCATTTACTTTCTCCTCTGATGTGATCGTACATCAGAGGAGAGAGAAATGGGGTCCTCGATTTCCCCCCACGACCTCCCGGTGGTCCTCGACCCTCCTGAATCCTCCGGTGGGCGCCGCCATCTTCCGGCCAGCAGATTCCATTCATTTATTCATTCATTCATTCAACATACATTTTGATCGTTGTGATAAACCCCATCACAGTGACCAAAATAAAAAAAATAGTAAATAACCCCCCCCCTTTATCACCCCTTAGGCTAGTTTCACACTAGCGTTAAAAGGCGCAGCGCACGGCCGCCGTGCAGTTCCGCCCCCTCTGGTCAGCTCCTCCTCTGGGCACATGACGCTGCATGCGACCTGCGTACCCTATCGTTAGCATTAGGTACGCAGGGCGTGCTCTGGTATGATTTTGACGGGACGTGCGCCAAGAGCACAGTGTTGCATTTTTGTACGCTCGGCGCACCATCAAAAGGGCGCATGCGACGTCAAAATCATACCAGTGCACGGCCTGCGTACCCAATGCTAACGATAGGGTACACAGGTCGCATGCAGCGTCATGCGCCCATAAGAGGAGCTGACCGGAAGGGGAGCAGCAGGGGGAGGAGCTGAACGGTGTCCGTGCGCTGCGTCTCCTAACGCTAGTGTGAAACTAGCCTGAGTTAGGGAAGTATAATGAAATAAAGAAAATATTTTTTCATTTTTCCGTTAGGGTTGGAGCTAGAATTGAGGGGTTTCCACTATTTAGGCTCATCAGGAGTTCTCCAAATGTGACATGGCGCCAGCCAATTTTGCATTCAAAAAGTCAAATGGTGCTCCCTCCCTTCTGAGCCCAGAAGTGTTCCCAAACAGTAGTTTACCCCAACATATGGGGCATCAGCGTACTCGGGACAAATTGCACAGCAACTTTGGGGGTCTAATTTCTCCTATTACCCTTGGGAAAATAAAAAAATTGGGGGCTGCTAAATCACTTTTGTGGAAAAAAATTTTTTTATTTTCACGGCTCTGCGTTATAAACTTCTGTGAAGCACTTGGGGGGGTTCAAAGTGCTCATCACACTTCTAGATAAGCTCCTTCGTGGGTCTAGTTTCCAAAATGGGGTCACTTGTGGGGGGTTTCTACTGTTAAGGCACATCAGGGGCTCTGGAAACGCAACATGACGCCCGCAGAACATTCCATCAGTCTGCATTCCAAAATGGTGCTCCTTCCCTTCCAAGCTCTCCCATGTGCCCAAAAAGTGATTTTCCCCCCCCACATATGGGGTATCATTGTACTCAGAACAAATTTTACACAACAACCTTTGTGGTCCAATTTCTCCTGTTGGCCTCGTGAAAATAAAAAATAGTGGGCTAAAAAATCATTTTTGAGAAGAAAAAAATGATTTTTTTTATTTTCACTGCTCTGCGTTATAAACTTCTGTGAAGCACTTTGGGGTTCAAAGTGCTCACCACACATCTAGATAAGTTCCTTAAGGGGTCTAGTTTCCAAAATGGTGTCACTTAGGTACATCAATTCCAACCAATTCTGCATTGAAAAAGTCAAACGGCGCTCCTTCCGTTCCAAGCCCTGCCGTGCGCCCAAACAGTGGTTTACCCCCACATATGGAGTATCTGCGTATTTCGGAGAAATTGCACAACAAATTTTGTGGTTCAATTTCTCTTTTTACACTGGTGAAAATAAAAAAAATTGGTTCTGAAGTAAAATGTTTGTTAAAAAAAAATATATATATATTAATTTTTTTTTCCTTCCACATTCCTTCAGTTCCTGTGAAGCACGTAAAGGGTTAATAAACTTGAATGTGGTATTGAGCACCTTGAGGGGTGCAGTTTTTAGAATGGTGTCACTTTTGGGTATTTTCTGCCATATAGACCTCTCAAAATGACTTCAAATGTGATGTGGTCCCTAAAAAAAAAAAAAAAAAAGGTTTTGTAAATTTTGTTGTAAAATTAAGAAATCGCTGGTTAACTTTTAACCCTTATAACTTCCTAACAAAAAAAATTTGGTTTCAAAATTGTGGTGATGTAAAGCAGACGTGGGAAATGTTGTTTAAGTATTTTTTTGTGACCTCTCTCTGATTGAAGGGCATAAAAATTAAGATTGAAAATTGCAAAATTTTAAAAATTTTCGCCATATTTCCGTTTTTTCAGAAATAAACGCAAGTCATATCGAAGAAATTTTATCACTAACATGAACTAAAATATGTCACGAAAAACCATCTCCGAATTAGCGGGATCCGTTAAAGCGTTCCAGAGTTATAACCTCATAAAGTGACAGTGGTCAGAATTGTAAAAATTGGCCTGGTCATTAAGCTGCAATTAGGCTTAGTCACTAAGGGGTTAATAAACGTCCCCAACCATTTGCTATGACTGTCATTGATCGACACTGTACTTGGTAGAAGGTAGCAATCTATTGAGGATGCTGATGATTACTACTGTGGTTGCTAAATGAAAGTCATCAGAAGAACAACATAAAGGAATCCGTTTCCACTAAGACTCAATACTGTGGGTCGTGAAGACACTAAATCGGAGCCATCAATCAGATCAGGATCATGAGACGTTTTCATTCGATTTACAAGCTGATGGACAGAAGACCTACTCCTGCAGAGAACTATTCTACCGCTTGGCCCAGCAGTTGTTGCCTTACTTAGACTATGTTTAATCCATCATGGTTCGACCTACATGAGCAGGCACCACAGCCACTTCATTGTCCTCAGTGGTGGTCTTCCATTTTGTCAGGCTCCCACCAATAAAAAAAACTTTGCTTTTCTGAAGGATAAATCATCAAAGTTCTAATCCAGGAGAAACTCTACAGACCTGCCACTTGACATAAACCTGTACGGTAATTTTGTTTCCTTGGTGCAAATGGCGAAGATCTGAATCTGGTTTAGGGTTTTTTTTTGTTTTTTTTTTCTTCCTCTTCTGCTCCAGATGGGTGTGTTTCACGGTCCACATACAGTTTGCAATGTCTGGACTGACCACGGGTCTCCCAACCCAAACTTACTGCCTCCTACACATCTGAACCCAGCCTTCCTGAGAGGTGGTCTTCTCTCGCTGTATGTAAAACTAAACTGTGTAACAAGTGAGCATGGTCAACACTTTGTGGGAAAAATTGAAATGGACATTTCTAGTTGGTAATAACTCAAAATTTACACACGGGGAACGGAGATCCATATCTCAGGATTAGAAAGGCGCAGGAACTAGATAAAAACCTCCAGATCCATTACAATAGTAACATTTACCCCAGTTTGTAAAAAAAAAAAAAAAAAAAAGTTAAGGCAAGAATGTATCCTCAAAAATCATCTATTGTTTTAAATCAGCATTTGTGTTGCTCTTACAAATTTTTGGCAATGTTTTTTGCCCATAGCCAAATTTTTAAAAAGAAAAACATAATCTTTCAACTTTCACACTGATCACCGGGGCTTTTCTTTAGCCTTCTTGTTGCAGACAATCCACATGTAAATTATCAGCAAATAACAAACTGACCCTAATCTTGTATTAAAGCATCTAATGAGCATGTGCAAAGGTCACTGTGAAGGTGAGCGGAGTCAGCTGTGACATCGTCTGCTGTGATTGGTGTATCCCCCCTGTGCTTTCAGCTGTGTATAGAGGTGTTTTGTCTTTTTAATCCTACCTCTGCCGGTAAGATATGAAGCTGGATGGATATCAGTATGGATCAGAAGTGGGAATTCCCTTGAAGGTTGATATATGGACTCCATGGACTGCATTGATAAGAACTATCTTTCGGCTAGGATGATACCCCAGATCCCTTCATGTTTATCACCATTGACTTCTCCAGTGAGAGAAACTGAGTATATAGTCTTTTGGGACTATACTGTATTGTGTATGATTAATTATTTAATATTTTACTATTACCATATTGTGACTTTGTATTGCACATTCAACACTGCATCACTACAAGTTTTCACTGTATTTTCCATAATTTATTTTCATTTCGGTCACAATGTCACCATTCACTAGTTCAATCCACTTATCATATACAACTGTTATATTCATTAATTAACCATTTCCTCCAATTATAGTATCATTCACTTGTTGCATTCAGTTTAGTGATCCTCATCCCCCACCCACACTTTCATGCACATATTTCATCTCAATATAACTTCGTATTCCCTTATTCACATAGTAGTATAAATACATTCTTTTTTTTCACAATACACGATTATCTTTCGCTGGATTGATTTTGTCAAGGGGCTGTATTTGCTAGTAATGGATCACCTACCAGTACATCCAGATACAGCCCAGCATCAATTTGTCCCTTATCACTCTGCCTGTGGCGAGTTTGCATACGGTTCCGGCTCAGTGCGCCTGCGTGATGTCAGCTGCTGGTCTCTCAGCGAGCAGTCTGCTTGGATGCATGCGCTGTGGTCTCGACGACACATCTGTGCTTGTGGTTCTCAGGACACTGCACACTGCTGCGTTCACAGCGTGCATGTGCCAATATAGAGCCACGCTACTATCTTCCCCCTCCACCTGGTGAGCATTTACTCCACTTCCCTTACACGGTGGGATCTCCCTATTGGTCCCCTGGCATTATATATACACATACCCCCCCTCTCTCCAACACACGCCTCCTGAGGAAGTGACCACACGAAACGTGCGTTGGGGCGACAGGAACACTACCACTACAACTGGGCTTCCAATGTAAGTGTATACTCTTTTCATTACATTTATTACATGCACGCTTTACGCAGCACCTTATATTTAATGCAATTTAGCTGATGGTGGCACAGGTTTACCCTGTATTTACTTTATACACCGTTTTTTATGGTAACAACAAGTCTGTCTAATATGTAGTGTTTCTCATCCACTATATCTGGCATTGCAGTATTTTTTTAATGGCACAAATACTCCAATGTTTTGTTGTTATCTAAGTTAGTGTTCTGAGTTTTGCACATTTGTGTGTATGTGTGTGTGTGTGTGTGTGTGTGTGTGTGTATGTATATACACACACACACACACACACCACCCCCCCCCCCCCCCTGGGTGTCTTCTTTCTTACCTCTGCTGATAAGAGCGTGCTGGAAATTCCTCCTGAAAGGACAGGAGTCAAAAATGGCCCCAGTGGCCAGTGTGGAAATTGCAGGATTGCTAATTGGTTTTTTTTTAAATGCACATAACACAAAAAAACTGATTAAATAGGAAAATATTTATTGACCAGTTACATTTTAAGTGCCAGTTTCTTGCTGTCTGAGATACTAAAGTTCAGAAATGATTTGCTCAGTTGAGAAAAAAGTGGTAAAAATACCGTAATATTCTCCTATCAGTCTTAATTTTGCTTAACAGTTGCCCATTCCTCAGACAACTCTTTCTGGATCTGTTTTTTCTTTCCCCTAGTAAAATCACACACTCCTCCGATGCATGTGCCATTCCAGCATAGTCAGCGCTGGGTCACCCACGACTCCCATGACCTTGTAACCTCTAGCGATCATTGCTGGCCAATCAGCAGCCGCCATTGGACATATCGCACATATCCGGAGGATATCAGAGCTGCCGCTCGCCAGATATCTTCCTCCAGATGTATGTGATACGTGCAGTATATAGGGTCTCCCAGCATCGCGTTCCAAATGGAGATAAAGCCGCAGCCACAGGGTTCTTCAGCAACATTATGCAATAGTATTGGCTATCCGAGCAGCAGATGTTTACACGAAGCAGCCTAAATAGCTTTAAGGGATGCTCCTAGCAAGTTCCCCTTGCCCCCCGCTTTGGTGTATTTCCAACTAGATAACCTACACAGTCTAATTTCCTCTCTGCTGTAAGTCTCTATAGATGGATTTGGCTCAGGGATAAAACAGACTCCGATATGAGACAATCCTGACTTAATAGCACAGTGCCGCACCATGTACTTTTCACCTTCAGAAATGCGCCCTGTTCAGCTCTGTGCAGACACTTGGCAGGACAGTGGCACAGTGCAAAATGTATTATCTAGAAGACTGGACATCAAAAAACTTCTTATTGGAATTGTGACTGACCAGAGACCAGCAGCCCACACTCCCGCTGCTTCCTCTCCTCCATATGCTAGAGGGTAGCAGGAGATGGAGACTGAACAATCTGGTGCCTGCTAAATCCCTGGCAGCAAGACCAAAGAGCTAGGTTTTATGATGCCTGCCTGCAATGTCTACAGAAAATGAGCCTGATTCGTGCATTGCATGCCACTTTGTAAGGCAGCTAAAAAGTCAAAACTTTATTGGTACCTTATTTAAAAGGAAACAAAGAATGTTCCTGATCAGAAACAAAAATAATGACCGTACCATCTACTAAAGAAACAAAATAAATTACATACTTCGGCAGAATTTTTGCTTTCTTGGCCTTTTTTCAGAGAATATGAATGATAACACCTAAACTTTCTCTCTACTCATGGGTAGTGGTTGGGAGAAGCCATTTATTGTCAAACTACTGTTTTCTCTCTTTAAATCATAATGACAACCCAATCCTGATCAAAAGTTCACATACCCTGGTGATTTTGGCCTGATAACATGCACAGAAGTTGACATAAATTAGTTTGAATGGCTACTAAAGGTAACATCCTCACCTGTGACCTGTTTGCTTGTAATCAGTGTGTGTGCATAAAAGCTGAGTTCCTGGGATCCAGACAGACTCTTGCATCTTTAATCCAGCCACTGACCTTTCTTCTTAGTTTCGTTTTTCTCTGACTTTAGACAAAGACATTCCTGAGACCCCCTTATCTGATCATAGACTCCATCTTGCCAGGAAAGTGATTCATGGAGTCAGTATAGACAAATATAAATCCTGCTCTCATACCCTTACATTTATTCCATGATATTGCCCGTACATTGCTGCGGAGGCTGGCATACTAATACACGCAAATTTGTGGCACCCTCGCTCACCGTTGTCTCGCTCTACTCTGTCTTAAACTGCCCTACGTACTAGTCACCTTTAACAAAAAAGGGATTCTCAGACGAGCAAAACCAATCCCTATTGGTAATATATAGATACTAAAGCCAATAAGCAATGCAAATGAAAAAGGATGTATGCATATGTTTAGTAGGACCACAATATATGCCACCATAGATATGAAAGGGATCCCTGCAACAAGAACACCGGCACAAGTAGTCAGTCTGTAATGTAGAGTGTTATGATTCTCTCAATATTTAATCAAGGATGAAGAAAGCCCCCCTACCTGTTACGGTTCTGCAGCACAGGACTAGGGGAGGAGGAGGAAAACTGACCCTGCACTGCGACTATGCTGATGCCCTACTATGGCGTGGGCGACCCATTCCTTGTGAATAGACCCACCGACGATCCTAGGCTAATCTCAAGCGAAGCCCTATAGATAGGGGGAAGAGGGTCCCTGAAAGATATAAGGACGGAGTACAAAAACGGGTCATCTCCTAACAGAAAACACAAAGAAGGCTGCAGAAACAGACTGAAAACAGAAACTAAGACTAGCAGAACCAGAAGTCCCAGAACTGCAATAATTAAACGCACAGAAAGCAAAGCAAGCCTCCAAGCCAGACTTCAAGCGGATTAACACTGTTGTCCAGCAAGGACTGGGAGGCAGGTGCAGGCTAATAAAGGGTGATACAATAACCTGGCCAAAGGCAAACCCAGCACCAGAGGAAAAAGACCAGCAGCCAGAACACTACAAGAAAATGGCGGATAGTCACAAACTGAGCAGATTCTAACACTACCATAGTAAGAGCAAAAGACATAATCTTTCATTTAGTGTAAAGAATTACAAGTGGCTGATAATGTACTGCAACCTCAATAGTAATAACCAGGCAAAGGGCGGTAACACAGACCATACCACAGTATGCACTACTCGACATATCTGCAAGAAGGGCACTAGAGGATGGTATGTAATAAGGGACGGTGTTATACATAAGAGGAAATTATGTAACTAAGGATGGTGTTATACATAAGTGAGTATACTATATTTTAAGGGACTGTGCTATAAATGAGTACACTATATACGAAGGGTCTGTGCTATGTATAAGTGAGTACACTATATACTAAGGGCCTGTGTTAAAGGGAACCTGTCACCTGTTTTGGCCACTATAAGATGTTACCACTACCTTTCAGGGCTTATCTACAGCATTCAGATTTTGCACATGTGCACTGAAATGGTATCTCGCGCGTGCGCAGTATGCGTTGCCCAACTGCGGGCAAAGTTGAAAAGCAGTAGTGCGCACGCGTGAAATCTGTACACGATCTCCGATATTCACGGCAAAGAATGCTTGCAGCAAGCCAAGGAGGGGTGGAGTGAGAGGGAACAGAGACAACACGCATCGGACCGGGTCAAACAGATTACCATACAGCGTGGAAGCAATAAGAGGTTTTTATGGGTGATACATGGGGAGTCAGGGGGTTTCAGAAGTAGTTGTGGAATGCATAGCTGACACCGAATTAACTTATGTTTTTAGCTGGTAGGCAAAAAAAGTGGTGACAGGCTCCCTTTAAACATAATAAGCGATAACTTTTTCCTCCACCTGTTCATAAATCCATTTTAAATCCCCCTTCCTCCTTTTCCAGTCCCCCACAACCCTCATTGTCCTCCTTTCCCTGCATCCCATTATTGTCCTCTCCCCCACCTCCATCATTGCCCTTTCTACCACCTCCATATTTTCCTCCTCCCCGATCACCCCTATCATTGCCCTTTCCACCATCGTTGTCCTTTCCACTACCACTATCATTGCCCATTCCACGACGCCATCATTTCCTCTTCCCCCACCACCCCATTATTGCCCTTTCCACTACGACCATCATCCTTTCCACGACCTCAATCATTGCCTTTTCCCCACCACCTCCATCATTTCCTCCTCCCCACCACCCCATTATTGCCTTCTCCGCAATCACCCCCATCATTCCCCTCCTACACACACACACACACACACACACACACACACACCTACCTCACTACCTCATCGCACGTTCCCCCCCCAACATCACCTTCGCCTTCAGCTACACTCACCTTATCGCACGCTCTCCCGCTGCATCACCTGCACTGCAGCTTCCTCTCTGGCACAGTCATCAGCCGCAGTGCTGGATAACGTCATCCAGTTGCGCCGCTGACTGCTTTGATACAGGAAGCGCGGGCAGGGAACAGGATGGATCGCTGCAGCTCTGCTGACATTTTCTCTTGTAGGCTCCCTGCCCGCTGCATAAGAGGGCAATCTGGCCAGGGGCCCCCCGGAGCCTCGGGGCTGGTTAAACAGGCCAGATTGCACTCATGATTAGCTGCCCTGCAAGGGCCCCCTGGAGCGGCTGCACATGCAGTGTGTTCCCCCATGGGCTGACATCTATCAAAGGTGGATGAGCATCTTTTAGAGAAAATGGAATTGTGCCTTGAAAAGGCTCCCATGGACATGCCATCTATTGCTTGATCATTGAAAGTGTCTGCTGGAAGCAATGCTGTATACAGAATCTGCCTGTAGTTGGGGTCATAGTAGGACCCCACAGACTTTTGTGTGCATCTCAGAAGTTGTACACCGCCTTAATTTGATGGTGTCCATGTGGTCTCAGTCGTAGTTGCAGCTGTAATCAGTATGGTTGTTCTCTCGAGCAGCCTCCTGCGCAAGTTTCCCCAAATCATGAACTCTTCACATGCTGATAATTACTGAATTGTTGGTTAAAAATCCTAAGCATCTGAACCAATGGAGTGCGACAATAAGTACAGCTGAACCTGGGGGAATTTCCTCTACCCCAGGCTGTCATGGTTTTTGACCTTGTTTTCACTTTATTCAGGTTCTTCCAGGAACTTTCTCTGGTGGTGATCATGGTTTTCCAGTGTTGTCACAGAGTCATTGTTGGAGCACTAGGGACCTCTCGTGACAGTTTCATGTTCTTTATATAGTCCTCCACTCCATCTGGAAGTCTATGCTTGGATGTACTGGAGGGTCCTGCTATTGGTTATATGATGAAAAGTCACTTTTATGGAAAAGATGCCTTTGCCTTGTTTTCTTTGTTTCCTTTGTTTGGAGTGAGTTGGAGGCATCTTAATACATATCCTTAATTGTGAACCGAAGGGAAACGCGAATAAGGAGTCACAGCTTTCATGCAGTTTACGTCACATTTGGGATTTTCATTTGGTGGCTACATAATGAAAACCCCTTACATTCACTGTAAATGAGCTCAATAGGGTAATGTACCTCCAAGAACGTTAAAAAAAAAAAATCTTTTTGATGTAAATCGGACCAGAGTACATTGGTGTATTGCATGTAAAAAAAAAAAAGAATATCAAAGCAAACTATGGTAAAATGTACAACAGTAATCCTGTAAGCTTAACATGGGATCTATGTGCTGCAAAAAAAAGCGGTCTATAGGAGCGCTAAAGGAGAGGCAGAGACCAATAAAAAGTTAAAAACTCAGCTTTTAATCTTCCTCCAATACCCACAACGCGTTTCCACGGTCACAGCCGTCTTCCTCAGGTGGAATCGATCCCCTAAGGCCTGTTTCACACTTCCGTTTTTGACAATCAGTCAAGATCTGCCGAATTGGAAAAAAAAACGGATCCGCCATTTTTCTTTGCGGATCTGTTTTTTTCCCCATTTACTTTCATTATCGGCGGATTTTGACTGATGTTGGTCCGTTGCGATTTTTGCGGATCCGCCAAAATTTTGGCGTCCGCACAGATTTCAGAAAGGACCATGCAACGTTTTTTGCCTTACGGATCCGGCAGACACTGATTTTAACCCGCAATTCTCTCTGGGTGCCGGTTGAAAAATGCTCTCGCTCTCTCGTAAAACAGGCCTAAGGTGAGCACCCTGTTTATTCAGTTAGGGAAACCAATTTTAATACAGGTACACTCATTGCGCCTCTTTCCATTTTTTTTTTTTTTTTTTTTTTTCCCACTAACATGGGATCTAGTCACTGGTGTGTGTGTGTATATATGTACATGTATACATATGTCTGTGCAGAATATGTATGTGTCAGTATTTGAGTATGTATGTGTACATACAGTATTTGTGTACCCACACACTGGAAAATATTTGTCTCTGACGATTTTGCAAGTTGTCCCACTTGCCAAGATTGGAGAGGTCTGTAGTTTTTATCGTAGGTGCACTTTAACAGAGAAACAGAAAAAAAAGTAAATAAAAAAACAGAAAATCACATTGTATGATTTTTACATACGGTAATTAATTTGCATTTTATGGCATGAAATAAGTATTTGATCACCGAGCAACCAGCAAGAATTCTGGCTCACAGACCTGTTCATTTTACTTTAAGAAGCCTCCTACTCTGCACTCATTACCTGTATTAATTGCACCTGTTTGATTGTGTTACCTGTCTAAAAAAAAAACTCCTGTCCACACAATCAATTACACTTCAACCTCTTTGCCATGGCCAAGACCAAAGAGCTGTCTAAGGACACCAGTGACAAAATTGTATATCTGCACAAGGCTGGGATTGGTTACAGGTCAATAAGCAAACAGCTTGGTGAGAATACAACAAATATTGGCACAATTAGAAAATGGAAAAAGCACAAGATGAATGTCAATTTTCCTCGGTCTGGGGCTCCATGCAAGATCTTACCTCATGGGGTAAGGATGATTCTGTGAAAGGTCAGGAATCTGCAGAGAACAACACAGAAAGATGTCAGTGACTTGAAGAGTGCTGGGATCACAGTCTCAAACTTTTTTCCGTTAGTAACACACAACACCATCACGGATTAAAATCCTGCAGGGCACGCACAGTCCCCCTGCTCACACCAGCACATGTCCAGGCCCATTTAAAGTTTGCCAAAGACCATCTGGTTTATCCAGAGGAGGCGTGGGAGAAGGTCATGTGGTTAGATGAGACCAAAAATGAACTTTTTTTGGTATCCACGCCACACTCAGTGTTTGGAGGAAAAAGGATGAGTACAACTCAAGATTGCCGTCCCAACCATGAAGCATGGTGGGGGAAACACCATACTTTGGGGGTGCTTTTGTGCAAAGGGGACAGAATGACAGCACCGTATTAAAAGGTGTATGGATGGGGTCATGTATTGCGAGATTTTGTCCAACAGCCTCCTTTCAGTAAGAGCACTGAAGATGGGTCGTGGCTGGGTCTTCCAGCATGACAATAACCTGAAACACACAGCCAGTGCAACTAAGGACTGGCTCCGTAAGAAGAATTTCAAGGTTTTAGAATTTCCTAGCCAGTCTCCAGACCTGAACCCAATAGAAAATTTTGGCCGGAGCTGAAAGTCCATGTTGCCCAGTGACAGCCCCGAAACTTGGATGATTTGGAGAAGATCTGTATGGAGGAGTGGGCCAAAATCCCTGCTGCAGTGTGCGAACTTGGTCAAGAACTACAGAAAACGTCTGACCTCTAATTGCAAACAAAGGTTTCTGTACAAAATATTAAGTTCTGCTTTTCTATTGTATCAAATACTTAATTCCATGCAATAAAATGCAAATCAATTACCATATGTAAAAATCATAGTGTGATTTTCTGGTTTTTATTTTTAGGTTCTGTCTGAGGCTATGTTCACACGTGGCATTAGGCTATGTTCATACGTGGCATTAGGCTATGTTCATACGTGGCATTTTCGCTGCATTTTGTTTTCTACAGCAAAATCTCCTCTCTTGGCAGTAAAGAAGCTGCAGGAAAAAAGCAGGTTTTGCTTGTTTTTTTTCTTGCTTTTTTTTTGCTGCATTTTTCTATGCTACATTTGTCCCTTATGCAATGCTGATAGTTTAGTGTGAAAAAAAAAAAAAAAAAAATCATTCTACTTCATAAGGTTTTGGCACACAAAACGCAGCAAAACTTGATACCTGCGGTTTTTGAGTGTTTTTCTTCCCTAGCTTTTTTTCTCCACTTATTACTTTCAATGGGTGAAAAGTGTTGAAAAAATGTTGAAAGTGACATGCTCTATTCTGCAAAAGCCAAGCACAAAATACTGAAGAAAAAGAAAAAAACAAGCTGTGCGCATGAGATTTCTGAAATCTCAGCGTTTTGTACTGTAAAACGCAGCTGAAAATTTGCATAAAAATGCTTCCAAAATGCCACATGCACTTACAATTAGTGTACCTACAATAAAAATTACAGACCTCTCCGTTCTTTGTAGGTGGGAAAACTTGCAAAATAATCAGTGTATCAAATACTTACTTTCCTCACTGTATGTGTATGTATGTGCATATATATCTCCACAAGCATACATGTGTATTTATACTTTGTGCGTCAGTGAGTGTATGTACATGTACACAACACACGTCTGTATAGAAGTGTGTGTATGTGTATAATAAATATATATATATATATATATATATATATTATACTAGATGGAGGCCTGATGCTATCGCATCGGGTGGGCGGTAGTGTCACGATGGGGACAGGCTTTGCAGCGTTAATCTATCCCCCCATGTGCTCACCCACCTATCCACTCTTTCACCATGTGCTGACTTCTCCTTTCTGTGATCACCCACCTATCCACTCTCTCTTTCCCCATGTGCTGACTTCTCCCGTCTGTGCTCTCTTCTTTGACCTGTCTACCCCATTTGCTATCCGCCTTGTCTGCTGTCTCTCTCCTTCCTGTGCTGTGTTCTCCCCTCATGTGCTGTCCCGTTTGAGCTGTCTCCCCCCTGTGCTCTCTCACCCCTGTGTCTGACCATGTACAGAACATACCACATCTCCTGGGCAGGGGAGGAAGCAAAATACAATACTGACATTACAGCAGGAGATCGCAGAGGATACATTTTGTGAGGTAAAATATTGTTTAAAAACGGTCAGTAAATATTTTACCTCACAAAATGAATCCTCTGTGATCCCCTGCTGTAATGTCAGTATTGTCTTTTGCTTCCTCCCCTGCCCAGGAGATGTGGTATGCTCCGTGCACAGTCAGACACAGTTAATTTTTAAAATGAACTTTCATTCGTGGGAAAACCCCGTTAATGTGACCGGCTTCCTCTGCCTGTTGACGCGTCACGCATCTGCCGCCGGAATCAGCCGAATGATTCACTGCGCCTGCGTGGAATTCGCTCAGGCGCAGCCCACCGGTGTTCTGCTGGTGGTACCACGCAAGAGGCTGTGTGTGTGTGTGTGTGTGTGTGTGTGTGTGAGTGAGTGTGTACGGCGTATAGAGTATCTATGTGGTGCAACGGTGTTCCGCTGGTGGTACCCCACAATAGGTTGGTACCAGCAACAGTTTCCATATTGAGACACCCATCAGTGGGGGTCCCAATATGGCGGTCGGTGAACTTCCTCCGCTTGGAATTCTGGGATACGGTGACATCTGGACAGAACAGGAAATGAAAACATTACAAAGCAATTATATAAATGTGTGTGTGTGTATGTATATATATATATATATATATATATATATATATATATATATACACATATATACATACACGCATACATATGAGTATATAGACACACGTGTTTGTGTGTGTGTATACATACAAACGCACACATACATATATATACAGACACACGCACATCAGTGTGTGTAACATATTTTGTACATGCATATACACAAACACTTCTACAATAATTGTTATACATGGGGGATGTTGATCTAGCAAAATGTGAACATTTTTGCAAATGAAAGACAGCGGCTGTATTGGCATTGATTGTTTTGTTCATGTACATGGTTCACGCATCCTGGATGTGCATGATAATCATTTATTAGAAGTTGGCTTTAATGAGATGTCTAAAGGGGAAGGTGCTTCTAATTATTACTATTCAGTACATCACCTCCTCTGTTTTTTTTTTTTTACTTAATATATAGAAATGTTTTTTCCCATGCATGCTGTTTAGCTGCTCACATTCTGGATGTTCAGGGCGTAGTTGCTTGGCAACAGCCAAGAGGCAGTGTGCGGTCTGATCTCCCCATGCCACTATGACTTCCCTTACGGTAGAGGAGAGCTTGTCCTGTTTGTGTGCTTGTGTTGTGTGGTTTTTTTCTTGAATTTCTCCAATGAAATATGGAGCGAATTGGGATTATCAAATATTTGAGACCATTTTATATTGAGAGTTGAAGTTCCTATGTGTCTCCATGATTACAGACTACATACACAGTGTAGTCACATCCTTACCCCCTTTCATGTGTTCCCTACTTGTTCCGAACTTACCGACGTGATGTTACAGATGGAGAGAGTGTATGGGTGCTGGTTTATGTGCAGTCTGGAACTTAGGATTTCGCATACCTCTGCTCTTCTTTGAGGGGTATAGTAAACATTCCTGTTGACCATGTCAATGAAGAACTGGTCTCTTCTGTTCCTTTCTGATTAACATACAATAGTTTTTGTTGGTTACCAGCCTCAATGTAATGTGCAAACAGTATGCAGCACTTAGCACCTAACCGGAGCCTGGACCATCCGGCTCTCCCTCCTCCGCAGTCCTGTGCAAGTGGCTATCGACCCTGCCTTCTACCATAAATGAATGGACAGGGCAGCCCATACAAGAATTTACAACCATCATAAATCCTAAGGCTAACCTGCCCAACCCACGTTTTGGCCTGATCTGAACAATTGGGAAAGTGTGGAAAATTCCTAACTTTACTGCCCCGCCACCACCTGCATCAAAGGGAGTGACTGTAAAACCCTCAGGTCACTCTGGACAATCCATTGGGGCCATCGGTGGAAATGTGAGCCATATTGCCCTTACAGCCCCTTCTTTACCCACCGAGATGTGGGAATATGGGAGAAATGTGTTGATGCAATTTCCATGTCCTCGCTGCATATTACTGTAGGGTTGGACTGAGCAGCCCGGGAGCTTGTGTAGCTCTAAACTGACCTGTTTTGTTCCCACTTGTCGTAATGGACAATTCAGGGTTCCACAAAAGGTTGGGAAATTACTATGCATACACTTTCCTAATACACAAGATTCTTCCGTGATGACCCTTTATAACCCCACTTGCCTTTGTTAAGGCTATGTTCACATGCTGCGTTTTTTGCTGCTTTAATTTATGAAAATTAAAGCTTTTTACAGCAGCAGCTGAGATTTCAGAAATCTAATGCACGGTTGGCTTTTTTTTTTTTTTTTTTTTTTTTTAAATCTTCAGCGTTTTTGCAGCAATTTTTCACCATAGAAAGTGAAAAACCATTGCAAAAAACACAACCCTGCTTTTTTTGTTTCCTGCATTTTTTGTGACTAAAACTAACGTTAGTAAACATGTGCTGTAGACAAATGACACATGTAATCTTAACCAAAAAAAGCAGCAAAAATGAACCAAAAACCTGCTTTTTGTATTTTGCATACAACTTGAGTTTTGTCTGTTTACTGGCCAGTGTGAACATGCTCCTATATTTTGCATGCATACCAATTTATACTCCCAGTTCATTTCAGGTTTCTGCATTTAGTGCAGGTAAGGATGTGGCCTCTTTCTTGGTGGTGAACATAATGGTTATATAGCTTCTATTAAGGAGCAAACCTGATCGAATAAGGTGTTATCTGAGCATGCTCGGGTGCTAACCGATTGTCTTCGGTGTACTTGAATAATATGTTCGTGTCCTGCTCGACCCTTATTCGCATTGATATCACTGTGACCCATGGTAAGGTTTTAAACTAAAGGTTACGACCATCCCGATTGCACCAGTGTCAGTGACTTTTATTTTTACTTTATTTTTTAAATCGAAAACTGTTTACTATGTACCCTATGTTATATTTTTATATATATATATATATATATATATATATATATATATATATATTTGCATTTACTTACATCCAAGGTATATGTACATTTTGTTTGTCTTGGGTTTTATTTTTTGTTTGTAAGCAACAGGGTTTGCTTGCAGATAGGAAATGCAGCAAAAACACCATGTGAACATAGCCTAAAGTAGGTTCAAAAATACATTTTTAAAAATGTTTAATGTCTTATCCGGTTATATTTCAGCGTTTTTCATATAACGAATGCTCCATATAGATTGTATTTACACTGCTTTGTGCCCATTTCTGTAAGGCAGTGCCAAGTTACTGCCCCCCTGAATATGCCTCTGGATATCAGGGCTTGGGGGTCACAGCAGAGAGAATGTGGATTATTGCTGCTTTTCAGGGGGTTCTAAGAGGTTTTTGTGGTGTCTGGAAAAATTTGCAACTTTTTCTTGGGAAGCTCTCCTATTTCCAGTAGCCTCTGAGAGGTTCTGAGAGAGTTGGCAAATACCATTTAATATGTTGATTTAGCCGGGGGGGGGCTACTCATTATCTCTACAGTGACCACAACAGGGGAGATGATGTGTTATGTGCCGCAATTTAAAGAGTTTTTCCGGGAACAGAAAAAAATAAAGATGTCATAAATTTCAAAATATCTTTAATTGGCGAATCACACTTGTTTTGTCTAGGGAATTAATCTCTATAGTAGAATAAAATGTCCTCTGATCTATTATACACATAGAGCCAGCGCTAGACTGTTAACAGGACAGGTGTCTGAGCATGTGCAGTAGGAAGCTCCGCTGCTGTGACCTGAGCACAGTATGTGGCACAGGGTATATCCAGGTCACAGCAGCAAAGCTTCCTACTGCACATGCTCAGACACCTGTCCCGTTAGAGCCTGCGCTAGACTGTTAACAGGACTGGTATCTGAGCATGTGCAGTAGGAAGCTCTGCTGCTGTGACCTGAGCACAGTATGTGGTACAGGGTATTTCCAGGTCACAGCAGCGGAGCTTCGTACTGCACATGCTCAGACACCTGTCCTGTTAACAGTCTAGCGCAGGCTCTAACGGGACAGGTGTCTGAGCATGTGCAGTAGGAAGCTTTGCTGCAGTGACCTGGATATACCCTGTACCACATACTGTGCTCAGGTCACAGCAGCAAAGCTTCGTACTGCACATGCTCAGACACCTGTCCTGTTAACAGTCTAGCGCAGGCTCTAACGGGACAGGTGTCTGAGCATGTGCAGTAGGAAGCTTTGCTGCTGTGACCTGGATTTACCCTGTGCCACATACTGTGCTCAGGTCACAGCAGCAAAGCTTCGTACTGCACATGCTCAGACACCTGTCCTGTTAACAGTCTAGCGCAGGCTCTATGTGTGTAATAGATCAGAGGACATTTTATTCTACTATAACGATTACTTCCCTAGATAAAATGTTAGTAAGTTATTTATTTTTCTATGCCCAGAGAACCCCTTTAAATTATTGGACTTTTAGGTGTAATACATAGATAAGATGAGATCTTGAGCCAAAACGAAAACTGCTAGAGAAGCGGCATCTTGAATCGAAGACCCTTCACCATGATGGCAAAAACCACAATGCTTATGGAAGCGGTTGTCACGATGAGAAAAAATTAAGGCTTTTTAGGTTGTAACTAAATCCCCTTGTACATTTTCCTGTTTATCATTTTTTTTCCCCATTGGCTTTCAAACATGAGTTATGATGCAGGTGTTTTTTTTTTTTTTTTTTTTTTTTTTTTTTTTTTTCTCCTCTTGCTCATCGCCAGTGTTTCGTTATTTTTGGCACCTGACAAGCCTCCTTAAATATTTCTCTGGGTCTCTTCTGGCATTTTGTGGTTTCCCAGTGATTTTTCTTTCCAAAACTCTTTGAATGTTTGATCTGAGGCTTAACAAACCACAGCTCCCAGTAACCGCCATTCTCCAGGATGCTCTGTGTAACGTTATGTACATGTACTGGAAGGACTATTGTCAACTGGGATTTGGATTTTTCTTCTGTGTTTTATTAATGCTTCGTATGTTTTGTGGAACTTCTCTAAAGTTAAACCAATCCTATTGAACTGACAATGCTGAAATATGATGGCGATATTCATAGCATGGCGCTTTATGAATCAAACACGTCCTCGCTTGTCTGGCGGCAATAGTCAAAGAGGAACTCCGGTCAAAATTTGTGCGGCAGACTAGCGTGAAGTCACATTGACTGTCCGGCTGCCCCCTTGGTCCATAAATGGTGGTTAGAGTTGGGTAAGGGATTGGCTAGTTTTAAAGGTGGTTTCCCCATTGGCGCTACCCTTTGAGAGGTAGACTAATTAGCTTTTTAAGACCATATTTATGCAGATCATGACAGCCACATGCAAATATGGTTGTCTGCAGGGCTGTGGAGTCGGTAAGCCAAACCTGCGACTCAGACTCCTCAATTTCCCTTACACCGACTCCACGACTCCGACTCCCACATATATTGCTTATATTTAAGTGAAAAATTTATTGTAGTACAATGTGAGCATCAGACATTTAATCATTTTTATGATACAATAATCAAGATATTTAGAACATAATTATTGGAATACAACTTTAGAACACAAAAAACTTTAATAAATTGTAAATATGTAATACACTATGTAATATCGATTACATATTTACAGTACAGACCAAAAGTTTGGACACACCTTCTCATTCAAAGAGTTTTCTTTATTTGCATGACTATGAAAATTATAGATTCACTCTGAGGACATCAAAACTATGAATTAACACATGTGGAATTATATAATGAGCAAAAAAGTGTGAAACAACTGAAAATATGTCTTTATTCTAGGTTCTTCAAAGTAGCCACCTTTTGCTTTGATTACTGCTTTGCACACTCTTGGCATTCTCATGATGAGCTTCAAGAGGTAGTAACCGGAAATGGTCTTCCAGCAGTCTTGAAGGAGTTCCAGAGATGCTTAGCACTTGTTGGCCCTTTTGCCTTCACTCTGTGGTCCAGCTCACCCCAAATCATCTCGATTGGGTTCAGATCTGGTGACTCTGGAGGCCAGGTCATCTGGCGCAGCACCCCATCACTCTCCTTCTTGGTCAAATAGCCCTTACACAGCCTGGAGGTGTGTTTGGGGTGATTGTCCTGTTGAAAATAAATGAGGGTCCAACTGAAGGCATACTGAACCAGCATACTGTGGTAGCCATGCTGGTTCAGTATGCCTTCAATTTTGAATAAATCCCCAACAGTGTCACCAGCAAAACCCCCCCTCACACCACCTCCTCCATGCTTCACGGTGGGAACCAGGCATGTAGATTCCATCCTTTCACCTTTTCTGCGTTGCATAAAGACAGTGGTTGGAACCAAAGATCTCAAATCTGGACTCATCAGACCAAAGCACAGATTTCCACTGGTCTAATGTCCATTCCTTGTGTTCTTTAGCCCAAACAAGTCTCTTCTGCTTGTTGCCTGTCCTTAGCAGTGATTTCCTAGCAGCTATTTTATCATGAAGGCCTGCTACACAGTGTCTCCTCTTAACAGTTGTTGTAGAGATGTGTCTGTTGCTAGAACTCTGTGTTGCATTGACCTGGTCTCTAATCTGAGCTGCTGTTAACCTTTGATTTCTGAGGCTGGTGACTCGGATGAACTTATCCTCTGCAGCAGAGGTGACTCTTGGTCTTCCTTTCCTGGGGCGGTCCTCATGTGAGCCAGTTTCCACCAGACTTTTGCACAACACAACTGATGGTGCCAACCCCATTTATAAAGCAAGAAATCCCACTTATTAAACTGGACATGGCACACCTGTGAAGTGAAAACCATTTCCTGTGACAACCTCTTGAAGCTCGTCAAGAGAATGCCAAGAGTGTGCAAAGCAGTAATCCAAGCAAAAGGTCGCTACTTTGAAGAACCTAGAATGTAAGACATATTTTCAGTTTCACACTTTTTTGTTAATTACAGTATATAATTCCACATGTGTTCAGTTTTGATGCCTTCAGAGTGCATCTACAATTTTCATAGTCATTAAAATAAAAAAAACAAAACTCTTTGAATGAGAAGGTGTGTCCAAAATTTTGGTATGTGTGTGTAGAGATAAGTCATAGTGATATAGCTATCTCGGCTAATAAGCTAAGACAAAGCCTAGATCCCCAGGCTGCATTCACACCATTGGCGTAGCCAGGATCAAACCTAGGGGGGGCAGAACCTCATACTGTTCCACAGAACCTCATACTGCACACCTCAGCTGCTGCGGAATCTCATACTGCACACCCCTACACTTGAAAATAAAGCCTGCACCTTATGAAGATGTGGTGATGAATGCAGTCTATTTATTCCAACTATCAATTGATGTTGATGTGTTACTGAAGACGAGCAATGCCTGTCCTGGGCGTCCTTTTGGTCAGCTATGAGGTGTACCTGACTGGTGCTAAAAAAAAAGTTAGGGTACCGTTACACCTAGCGTCTCACCAGCGATCCCGACCAGCGATATGACGCGGTCAGGATCGCTGGTGAATCGCTGGGTGGTCGCTAGTGAGCTTGCCACTCAGGCAGATCTCACCAGCGACATCGCAGGGGACGGGGATCTCTACTTACCTGTCAGACGCGGCGATCCTGCGTCCTCCCGCCCGGCTCCACGCGTCGCTCGTCGTCACAGCAGGAAGCGCCGCAGGAAGCGGACGACGAGGAATGGTCCAGCAGCTTCTCGCACGATCAGCGATAACCAGCGGGGGAGCGGGTCGGAGGTAAGTATCACATGCAGCGATATCGCTAGTGATATCGCTAGCAATATCGCTGCAACGTCACAAAATCGGTGACTTTACAGCGATATTGCTAGCGATATCGCAGTGTGTAGCGGGGGCTTTAGTCTGTGTGCTACACGGCTTTCATTCTTTTTGATACAGATAAGATATGGATAGACAGATATGGATAAATGGTTAGAGCAGATTTCTAATCTGCTTTTGCTATTGAAAACATCTGTGAGCTCAAAAACCTTTCAGGTAATGCGTTTTTTTTTAAAAAAGCTGATCTGCTTTTGCAGCTGAAAAACGTATCCTCAAAAAACGCAGGAAAAACGCTGTGGTGTCAGTGTAGCCTTAGATCAAGAATAGAACAGCCACTTATAGGACATTTCATAACTTTTCCAAATTCCTATGAAAAAATATTCAGCACATTCTGCATTGACCTACTGTACCCAATTTATTATATACTAGCTGAAGAGCCCGGCGCTGCCCGGGCATAGTAACTAACTGTGGTTAGTTATAACAAATTATAATTATCCTCCATCCCATAGTCCCATGCCCATATACCCATCATACATATCCACCATCCAATAGGCCCATGCCCATATACCCATCATACATATCCTCCATCCCATAGTCCCATGCCCATATACCCATCATACATATTCTTCATCCCATAGTCCCATGCCCATATACCCATCATACATATCCTCCATCCCATAGTCCCGTGCCTATATACCCATCATACATATCCTCCATCCCATAGTCCCATGCCCATATACATATCCGCCATCCCATAGTCCCGTGCCCATATACCCATCAAACATATCCTCCATGCCATAGTCCCGTGCCCATATACCCATCATACATATCCGCCATCCCATAGTCCCGTGCCCATATACCCGTCATACATATCCTCCATCCTATAGCCCAGTGACCATATACCCATCACACATCCTCCATCCCATAGTCCCATGACCATATACATATCTGCCATCCCATAGTCCCGTGCCCATATACCCATCCTACATATCCTCCATCCCATAGTCCAATGCCCATATACCCATCACACATCCTCCATCCCATAGTCCCGTGCCCATATACATATCCGCCATCCCATAGTCCCGTGCCCATATACCTGTCATACATATCCTCCATCCCATAGTCCAGTGCAAAAATATACCCATCACACATCCTCCATCCCATAGTCCCGTTCCCATATACCCATCATACATATCCTCCATCCCATAGTCCGGTGCCCATATACTCACACACATCATCCAATCCATAGTCAACCATTATGACATCATAATGAGCGGCGGCGGGGCTTACAACCTTTGACGACAGCGTCGCCATGGCAACTATTGTGACATCATAATGAGGGGCGGGGCTTGACACGCTCACACTGCTTCCCCAGTATGCAAATAGGGGCATTGTGACATCACAATGAGGGGCGGGGCTTGACGCGCCCACACTTTTCCCCCCAGTATGTAGATAGGGGCAAAATTGTTTGGTGAATTGGAACGTGCGGGGTTAAAATTTCGCCTCACAACATAGCTTAGGACGCTCTCGGGGTCCAGACGTGTGACTGTGCCAAATTTTGTGGCTGTAGCTGCGACGGTGCGGATGCCTAGCCCGGATATATATATATATATATATATATATATATATATATATATATATATATATATATATATATATATATATATATAATATATACACACACACACACACACACACACTTTGAGCTTTATATATTAGATTTTAGGAGTCGGGCCAAATAAAATCTCAAGTGCCAAGGAATCAATTTCATGATGCGGATCTCTTTTATAGAAAGTTGCATTTGTCATAAGTAAGGAACCATTGGGTTGTTCAGTACCGACTTTTGGGACAATTAGTTCCTATATGCAAGTTTTTTTTTTGTTTGTTTTTTTTTAATGGCTTTTAGAAAAAAAATTCCCACTAATGATTTACAATAAAGCCATTGTTGAGAATTCGCTAAATTAATGGGGGAAGTACAAATATTTGTATGTTCATGATGTGGCCTGTTTAGGATGGGATTTCTGCGTCAGATGAAATTGGTAAAATTAAAAGGCATCTGTCATCAGGATTTTGCTGCTCCATTTGAGAACATCATGATTCCAGTGATCTATCGCTTACTGGGCTTCTTCCTGCAGCTTTGGATAAAATCACTGTTTTGTCTGCTGCAGATCTAGCAGTTCTCTGAATGCTGAGCACAGAAAGCTGCCAATCAGTGGTGTGGGCGGGCTTATACAGATATAACCCCGCCCACACCACTGATTGGCAGCTTTCTGTGTACACTGTTAATGGACAGATGCCAATCAGTGATAAGGGTGGGGTTATACCGAACTCATGAATAGACAGGACTACATGGCAGCCAGTTTACTAGTCCTCTAGTGATAATCTCCTGCTGATAAAATCAAAACTACAGGAGGCAGCCCAGTAAGTAACAGTAAGTAAAGGCCCCGTCACACTAAGCGACTCACCAGCGATCCCGACACCGATATGAAGGTGTCAGGATCGCTGGTAAGTCGCTATGTGATCGCTGGTGAGCTGTCACACAGACAGCTTCACCAGCGATCAGCACAGCGATGCCGAGCGCCCGGCATCGCTGGCTATCGCTGTAAAAAATAGTATCAAAATAAAAAATATAGTTATTCTCACCTTCCGACGTCCCGTTCAGCCATCCTGCCTCTCTCCACGCTCCGGTCCCAGTAATCCTTTGCACGAATGACCGCGAGATGTCACGGTCTCGCGGGATAACAAAGTCTCGCGGTCATTCGTGCAAAGGATCACTGGGACCGGAGCGTGGAGAGAGGCAGGATGGCTGAACGGGACATCGGAAGGTGAGAATAACTATATTTTTTATTTTTTAACACCTGATCGCTGGTCTCCCGCCTGTCACACACAGCGATGCGTGCTGGCCAGCGGGAGACCAGCGACCAAAGAAATGTCCAGAGGTTTCTTCCAGTGATCAGCGATACCGGCAGGGGGGCCGCTCGCTGATCGCTGTCACACACAGCGATCTCGCTGGTGAGATCGCTGTTACGTCACAAAAGTTGTGACTCGGCAGCGATCTCGCTACCGAGATTGCTTAGTGAGACGGGGCCTTTACACTTCGTTGGACTCGGGGGGGGGTCTTTGTCTCTACATTCTGCTACTCTTATATTAGCTGTCAAAAATCTGGTGACAGATCCAATTTAAGATGCCTACTCAAAAGAAATTGGCAGATTTGACCTTTGATCAAAACTGTTTAGGGCACACTTGACCCTTCCCCATTAGTAAACCTCAGGGGAAGAGTAATTAGCCTTTCGGACGCCTGTACCTTTATTCCTTCTAAGATTCCCATTTTTATTAATATAGACATGCTTGTTTATAGAGCAATTGTAGAAATAACCAGCATTGAGACAACTATTAATTTTTTGGTTGGCCACCTGAAAATTTAGTGTCAAACTTCTTCTTGATTCAGTGTATATAGTTAATGCATCCCCTATCGCTGCTTTTAAAGATCCAACATCCCCCCCTTCGTGAGAACTTTTTGCTGGTGAATAAGATTGAGGCATTCAAGTCATGAATGAGGGGGGGTGTCCATGTTTTTTTTATAAGTAGGGTTTTGTTCACCAGTAATAGAATACCAGCACAGGTATCCTATATCCTTAATCAAACCTTTGGTACCAATTGCAACGGGGACGTACCATTGCATTCATGTTGCATAACTTTCTGTACTGTATAGCGTATTGTACAGAGAGCAGAAAATTCCAAAAGACTCTTGAAGCCTTTTATCCCCAGGAAAGTCTTATTTTCAGTGTGGTGGAACACAGTGGATGTAAATTGGAGCCAAGTACTATGGAGAATGGACCTTTGACACATTCTTGGGCTACATGACTTGTGTGTGAACTGGCCACTTTTGACTGTAGAGCAGTGCACCCAATCCATCGTGTCTATAAAGAACAGTGTAAGCCAACACACTGGCCATGGGTCACAAGGGGTTATAATTTGTTAAGATCTGTGGCACCAAGGACTGGACAAATCTCAAGAGCAAGATGGACAGTTACTGCTGTTACCTAACTGGATAAAAATACTGTTTGGAAAAAAAAGGGTAAAAATACTGCTACCCGTTGATTAATGTACAGTTATATATAGTGACTCAGAGCTGACTGTCTTTCTGATAGGGGTCATTCACTTTTTCAGTCTGTCCTTTGTGACCCAGACCTCCATGAAGGCTTCTTCAATCTGACTCATCTACATATTTTACCACAAAGATATTTAACTTCACATTTTTCGGTCCCCATCTATTCCTGACCTACCGAAATTCACCATCTTGTCTTTACTGTTTCACGCAGCAGGTGTAGTAATATCGGTTTTACTCTTCGTGCCCCACATAATGAATATGCACATCACTATGTCACTTGAGTAGTAAGGACCCCTAGTGCCATCCAGCAATGAAATGGCTGTAGAAAATATTACATGGGTTCTCCGACAAACAAAAGTTCATCAATATATCTTGGAATAATAATTTCCACCATTGGATGTGTGTAAATAAAATGTTCCTGTGCTGAGATAATCTTATAAATGTGCCCCACTGTGTACTATGAATTGGCTGTCAGACCGCACAGGTACATGGTCTGATCATACCACAGCTCCTAGGTGGGGGGAGAAAAAAAATATACAAACATTACAGTGTAAGAAGATGAACCGGACCGGGGGGTATCTCTTTTGCGCCCGTTCCGAAACTGTCGGGACTGTCACCATTGTTGCACGGGGGAGAGCTTTCTGGCCCAGACCGTCCTATACATTTGTCAGCAGGGGGCGGGTCGGAGATAAAAAGGGATGCGTGTGGGAAAGTGAGAGGAGTCCTGCCGGGAAGACAGAGTGCGCAGCAGGGTGAGGTGCAGGCCTGGTTAGTGGAGCATCGCGTGAGCACAGGCCCACCTTGCACAACCCCTGTGACCGTGTCCACTGTCGCGGACATCAGACTGCTACGCATCCGTTGTCCTCCGTACCTGGAGGTGACTCGCACGTGAGACCAGCACTGCTGCGTGCGTGCGGCCTAGCCGGGTACAGGTGACTGGGCCAGAGTATTCAGACGCTTACACCGCTTGCCCTGTTGACCCCATCTGGGGTGGTACCTTGGGGTCCGGCTATTTAAGAGGGCTGTAATGGCCGACAAATGCTTCTGGGCCCATTCTTCAGCATGGAGTCACCAGAGCAAGACACGCAGCAGCACTCACCAGAGCAGCAGCAACAGCAATGTCAGCCCATGGAGAAGCCCCACGTAACAGTCACCCAGCGGCGGTCTAGTGGCAGTAGTTGCCCTGGGGGAGCTAAAGCCAGTCAAAAGTTTAAGCCCGGCAAGTCAGGTCATACAAATGTATTACCGGCTGGAAAGGACCCGCCCGCAGACTACAGTACCACTCATTTTCATGTAAGGGGTAAGTGAGCTTCGAGAAAGTTCACTTGGTGATGTACTGTTTCCCTTTATGTTCCCTCTTTCGTTATCTGTCAAGGGAGAAAGTGCAGGGTTCCACTTCTAGATGGCCATGAAGGGAAGCTGTGCAGACCTTGAATTCAGTATTTAGTAGTAGCAGAGGAGACCCAAGACTTTGCTACCAGCCTGAGGGAGTTGGTCAAACAGGAGATCAGGGGTTTGGTTAAATCCCTATCTCAAGAAAGAGGTTGTAAGGCCTCTTTCACACATCCGGTTTTTGTAATCCGGCACGATGCGGCGAAATTTTTCATAACCGGATCCGGTTTTGTCCCATAAGCTTTCATGGTCGCCGCATCGTGCCGGATGGTTATGCGTCGTGTCCGGTTGCTGCCGGACACGGCAAAAATTAGCCGTCCGGCATCTGCAAAAAACGTTCTCTGCAACGTTTTTTTTATCAGCGCCGGACCGGCTTTTTCCACAGCGCATGCCCGGACTCTGTGAATGTTAACCCCACAAGTGCCCGGCGAGAGAGATCTGTCACCCGGACACTTGTGAGAGATCTCTCTCGCCGGGCACTTGTGGGGTTAACACTCAGTGTCTGGGTGAGAGAGAGAGATCTCTCTGTGGGGTTAACCTCACAAGTGCCCGGCAAGAGAGAGAGATTCTCTCTAAGTGTTAACCCCCCATGTCTCTCTCTCCACCCCCCTCTCCTCTCCCCTCCCCTCTCCTCTGTCTCCTCCCCTCACCTCCCTTTCAGCAGCTCTCTCTGCGGCTCCTTTAAATCATGTCCGAGCCGTATGTCTCGCCGCATACACATCCGGTGTCACGGCTGCAGGCCGGATCCGGCGGCCCGGCTTTTCGCCGCACGCCGCCGGACCCCACACACCGGATGTGTGAAAGTAGCCTTAGGGAAAAAAGTGCCTAGATCCCCAATTTCTTTTTCAGAGAGTGACTCGGGGGAACTAAGGTCAGACTTATCCCCTTCATCCTTGTCATCTTCAGGGGCCAGATCGAGTCGTTCATTCTTCCCGCTTGATCGAATAAATCGGCTTGTGAAAACTGTAACTACCATGGGAAATGAAGAACACCATTCAGAAAAGTCGATGCAGGATGTAATGTTTAGGGGTCTAAACAGGAAAACTCGTAGATCCTTTTCTGTGATTGATAAAGTGAGCTCCCTGATTACACGGGAATGGAAGAAACCCAAAAGAAAGGGTTCTCTACCACCAGCATTTAAAAGGAGGTACCGATTCGAGGAGCATCATCTGCATGGGCTGAAGCCCCCAAACTTGCTGTGGCCAAAGCATGTAAAATAACCTCTCTACCATTTGAGGATTTAGGAAGTCTAAAAGACCCGCTAGACAAGAGCCGTTGTTTTTAAAAGGGGCTTGGGAAACGTCGGCGGGAACCCTCAGGCCGGCAATTGCAGCCACTTATACAGCTCGATCTCTGATGGTGTGGTTTGACAACCTTGAGGAGTAACTTAAGGTCAAAGCCCCTTGAGACGAGATCCTTTCCTCCCTTCCTATGGTCCAGGGTGTGGCGGCCTTTCTTTCAGATGCGTCAGCAGACTCCGTGAAGCTAGCAGCCAGGTCAGCGGCCCATTCCAATGCTGCCCGTAGAGCCATATGGCTGAAGTGTTGACCAGGTGACTTGCAGGCCAGATCAAAGCTGTGCAGCATTCCATGTGAAGGGGTACAATTGTTTAAAATACAAGAAACAATTATGGGCGCACTCAGCTGTGCATGATGGCAACATCAATGATATGGCCAGGTGCCGCAGCAGTGGAATAATGACAATAGAGAAAAGAGAGAGAGAGCACCACTGCAAAAAAGCGCACACTGCACCAATAAAGTAAAGACTGAAATAAGTCATTTTTATTGATACAAAAGAGTTATACACAATAAAAACATGATAAAATCACAAGACTATTGTTTGGCTCAGTGCTGGACGAGCTGTTGGAGAAAGCGGGCGACAGTAAAAAAAAAAAAAAAAATTCCCTTACTTGTGAATACCCTCATACAGGCGGGATCCTAATAGGAGGTGGTCTGACTGTAGAGGGTCGACTAGAGAGAAGACCAGATATGACAGCTACGGGAAGAAAGGTAGAGGATATATGTTCAATTCCTCCCGTAACTGCAGAAAGCCACAATGACTGCCGGTCCAGATGGGGAGGTAGGCTTTTAGCTTTCTATCCGACCTGGTTAAATATTTCAAATAGCCCATGGATTCTTAACGTTATCAAGAAGGGGCTAAAATTTGAATTTCAGAGGACACCTCATGACAAGTTTCTCCTAATCTGTTCTTCACCTACAGAACAACTGGCGCTAGAATCTGAGGTCCAGGAACTTGAGCAGAAGGGGGTCTTGGTGAAGGTTCCTATGGGACAAAGAGGTAAGGGGTTTTACTCCCCTCTCTTCCTGGTCAAGAAACCAGACTGCTCCTTTCATACCATTATCAATTTGAGGAGCTTAAATAAGTACTTAATGGTCCATTCTTTCAAGATGGAGTCTGTTAAATCAGCAATAAAGCTGCTATTCAACAATTGCTTCATGGTAGCTTTAGATATTAAGGACGCCTATCATCATGTCCCAATACACAGACCAACAGTTTCTAAGAGTAGCAGTTTCACTGGGTGGAATAGTTGAACACTTCCAATTCAGGGCACTCCCCTTTGGGGTTGTGGTTGCCCCCAGGTCTTCACTAAAATAATTGCAGAAGTCATGGCACATCTACATGATCAGGACATACTAGTGGTTCCCTATCTGGATGACCTGTTAATTGTGGAGCATTCAAATCATACTGCGTTGTCCAATTGGGGAAAGTAATATTGGCCCTGCAGAAATTGGGGTGGATTATTTCAAAAAGTCACAATTGCAGCCCCTGGAAGTGCAAGAGTTCCTAGGCCTCATCGTGGACTCTAGAACGCAGGAGTGTCACCTACCGGAGTCAAAAGTGGACCATATTCGACAAGACGCTCAGGGTCATAAACTGTCAATCACACTAAGGGGGGCAATGTCACGGTTAGTAACGTCATGTATTCCGGCGGTTCTTTGGGCCTAATACCATACCAGAACCCTGCAGTGGGATGTATTACAAAATGCGTGCCATGTAGGGGGCTGTCTCAAAAATAGGTTTTCCTTGTCCGCTGCTTCTACACAGTCCTTACGTTAGTGTTTACACTTGCCTAACCTACGTAGAGGAGTTCCTTGGATAAATCGCATATCTAGAGTAAACCAACATGACCAATAACTCACGGGAAGTCATCACCCAGTTTTCCAAGATTCGAGAATGGAAAATTTGACACTTAGGTGCTACATCTCAAACCCTTATTTTAGTGGGAAGCAAGTCTCCGTTCATTGACGTGTAGGACTTTAGGAAATCTGAGGGACCATCCTGATCTGGAGTGAAATGACAGCCATATTGGGTGGTATCCAGTTGTGCTAGAATTATGCTAGAATTATTCGTAAACTTAACGGGCATTGGTGCTTTATTAATAACCCGGGAACATGTAGGTCTTTCTGTACTTTACTTATTTGATCCTTTCCAGCTTTGCAAAAGTAAAAGGTAAAGGAAAAGATGGGCGAGATGCAATGTGGTGGGAGCAGGACTGGAAGGTAGAGCAGACTGAAAGCCAAACCCGGTGCTGCTCTCTAGCAGGAGATCAATCCCCGCCTGATCTTGCTGCCTTGCGGTGACATCATGTTTTCTACTATCACTACCTGTGAGCAGGTCAAATTCCTGGCTGCCCAGGTAAAAGCAAGCAGCACTTCCTGTATTGCTGGGAGGAGCCGGGAGTCAGATGTGACGGAGGAGCGTTCTTCAAGCTTCTGGAGGGATTAATTACCATCATGAAGTCAGACAGGGAGGAAGGGAAACCTGGTAGGTTGCTTGTCATTATTTTGTTTAGGTTTTTTTTTGTCCCGTCCTGTACCCAAAAGTAGCAAAACTGGCTCGCATTTACCTGTCTAGCTAATAATGTAAGCATGCCTGCAGTCCTTTGTAAAACCACGACTTATGTAGGACTTGCACTGAATGACAAAATTTGGTTCCGCTTCTTCGGTGTTTTACAGGGTGAAGAGCGAATCACTTGCACTTTTTATTTTCTTATTGTTGTGGTTGGATGCAGGTGAGAGCAGCCTCTTAGCAGTGCTTATGTTATGTCGGGGACTCTTTCTGCGGAGTCATGGTTTACTGGAGGAGAATTCTTTTGGGACAGACGGTGCAATTATCATACACTGGGGCTGCATTGATTGGCGGGGGAGCGGAAAGCTTTAAAATCCTGATGAAAGCTTTAATAAATGGGAGTGAACGTGTCTGTACAGGAAGCGAGCGAAATACCATTCATTCATTAAGGGTTTAATGATCTCTAAATGAGCCGACGGTCTGATGTTTGTAGGTAAGGCTTGCCAAACAATTGAGGGACAACGTGGCTCCTGCATATGGGCTCTAGGTAATGGTGGACCCTGGTCTCCAGCCACTCATCCATTATAGGAGGTCACGAAGAAGACTGAAGCTTTAAGGCGTAGCCTCGAATTAAAAACATGGCTGTTTTTGTCTAAAAAAAGGCATCACACCTGTCCAAAGGTTGTGTGTGATTATTGTAGCTCAACTCCATTCATTTCAAAGTAGCTGAGATGCAACACCAGACACAGCCTTACTACATGGGTGATGCTGTTTTAGAAGAATTTGGCCATGTTTTCAACTCCTGGGCGCAACCCCTTTTAACCAAAACTAGTCGTGAGACCACCTATAAACGGCCTGATCCCTGTGGAGGGATGAAGGTTTAAGAGGTGCTGACGATTTCTTGCACCCAGTTCTGGGTATGAACACAAGGGATATGACACCGGTATGATAAAGGACACCTGGTGTGTGTGTGTGTGGGGTCTCGTTACTAGTTTTGCATGGGCCTCAAAAGTCCCATAATAATCAGACTTCCTAAAGTAACTTGCAACCAACCGTTCACATAGACCGCGCTGTTCTCCCTGAGCCGTGTCTTTATTTCTGCAGTTGATGCAGTCAGCTCCGCGGTTTAATCCTTTCTGCCTGGATCCCTTCATTTCATGTACTGGAATCACTCAGACTCTGACGTATGGGTTTGCGAGGATCGTTGCGGAGTGCAGGCTTCTCATATGCGCAGTGTGGCTTTCTCTTTTGCCTCGTTATTCTTCTTTCACTTTTGGCGATTCTGGGCCGTCCATTCCTTATCCAGCATGAGAAGGTTGTGTTTAGTCGCGCAATTTCCTCCCATTCCATTGTTCTGTCATTCGTTAAAAGTAAAAATCTGGAAATTTATTCTTTTAACTTTTTGTTTTCTTACAGAGTAACATTTTTATTTTTTACTAATTTTGTCCGGCATGGAAAGTTATGAAACTAAAGTCACTTTAGTAAGGGATTTGGTTTCATTCCTTAAAGAAAAATGAAATTGCATGTAAGTGGTTTCCAAACCCCTGCTGTTCCCCAGTCCTCGTATTTGTCTGTATAATTTGGAGTACAGACAATTGCAGTGATGGCTCAGTACTGGTGTCTCACTAACTCTTGAATAATCTGCTACAGGAGGTTGTTTTTATTAGTGCTCGTGCACATGCCCGTATTTTTGGTCCTTGTGCAATCTGACAAATCATCGGACTAATGTAATGCTATGGGGCAGTGCACTTGTATTATTTTTTCATTTTATCGAATTGGGAAAAAATTCACTACATGCCAGAGTTTGATCCGACATTCGAATCGCACTCGGTCGTACAAGTCAATGAGTCTTTAAAGAACATCGGAATTGCACTCGGATGACATCTGATTTCCACAGGCTGACAGAATGAAGAAGATGGACTTTTTTTTCCCCTCTCTTCTCTTCATACGAGACACTGAGCACACGCTGACCACCATAATCAGCCCGATTCTCTTGTATACACTGTTGTCTGCACCGAGCCTTAAAACACTGAGGATACAAGTGCTTACCCATGACTGCCGCCATCTGTACTCCACAAGAGTACGTTCTGATATCAATGCAGTGGAAGGCAGGAGAATACTGTGGGAATGCAGGGTTTTGAAAGCCACTTACATGCAATCATTTTTGCAGAAATGAAGACAAATCCCCTAATAGTCATTTGCAAAATTGTGAAAAATAATATATATTTCAACATCTTTACCTGTCCTCAAGAGCAAGTTCATGTGTCTTCAATGGGGGGGGGGGGGGAGAACCTCTGGCAGCGGCTCAGCTCCCCTGAAAACAATACGATCAGATTTTGAAATGCCAACCAATACATAGTTTTCTCCCCCCAACTACCTGGAGCCCACTGTGCACATCTGATAGATGGCTGGTCCCAACCAAATCATCGTGTTTGGCCGCTTTTCGTCTGTTATGGTGGCCTTGAGACCCGTCTGCCATAGAGGGGATGCCAATACATAATGGGGGTCTAGGAGATTCAGTCAAGTTACACTTTTGCTTGTACTTCTTAATGACCATCTTTCCTGTTACATGTTGCACCAACGTATTCCATAGTGTTGTACAGTTTGCATATTTTCCCTGTCTTCAGAAGTGAGCCAAAACCTCCTCTCCTTAACGTACATACACTTTGGCCAATTTCGTAGGAAGCCAGTTAACTGACATCTTGAGGTTACAGCGGTCCGACTTGGCTCGTGTGGCTCATTGGCTTATTTTGAAGCTGTGTGAGTCCAGTAATTGTGTAGCATATTAAAGTCTCTTTATTAGCCATCATTGACTGGTCGTCAGTGCCTTGTACTCTTCTGCCTTTTGTAAAGCTTTATATTGTCTCCATAAACATGGATTTCTGGCGTTCTTGAATAGTCCTCAGGCTAAACACCTTTCTCTGCAGTATACAGATAAATTGCAACAATGGCTTTCCATTTAATTGTGTGGGCACTAATAAAAGCCATTTAACCACATTTTCTTGAGGAATCGCTGAGTCAAGCAACTTTAATGAGTGATCGCTAACTGTTTCGAGCTTTGGAGGACCTGATCTTTCCGGCATTATAAATATTGATTGGAATAGATAGTGTAATGCCTAATTTGCCCTGTGGGGGTGCTGCAGGGAAAAGGACACTACACATATAACCGCTAATTGTAACTGCCGAGTGTCTGCGTGATCATCTTATTGTGAAAGGAAGACTGTTTCCATAAGTTAGCGTTGTCAAAGGTAGAGATTCGAGAACACTTTAAGAACTATAGATTCTGATTTGGAGTATCAATGTAGTGAGGTCTCTATTTTCTTTGCACCTTGGACATATGTAGTGTATGTAGAAGGCCAGAACATGGGGCACGTAAAATTGTTACTCATACTTAATTTTTCTGTCTTCTGTTTTTTATTAATCTTTTGGTCATGGATTTGAAAAGACCACCACACACTTTATGCAAAATCCTTCTTTCCTATATGACGTCTCTGAAGCTTTTCTATCGGATCTAATGATTAAAGGATTTTGCTGTAAACCTATCATTTTAGAACAAAATGGAGGTTGTGTAGAATTAAGTCTGGTAACCCAAGTGCTTTCAATAATTAGGCTGTGTTCTTACTGTACTCCATGTATGCAAGAGGCCATATTACAAGTGAGGATTATATGTTCTCAAAGACGTATCAAAATAAAGAAGCCTTTACTTTTGCTTAAAGATGTGGACCACTTCAACTTTATTTTAGCGAATGTGTTGGGGACAAGATTTTGTGATGAGAATGTAGACGTCCTTGGTTCTCCTTCCTCGTAGCGTAGCACTCCGATCCACATAATTTGTGCTGATGGAGGAGCATGTGTCTGGTCCTGTTAGTCAGCCTCCTCCAGTCGAATATCCGTGTAATGTTTTTCAATTGGAGGAGATTGAAGGACAGTTCTGGGCACATGCTCCTCCATCAGCAGCCATTGTGAGAACAAGTGGACGCTGCAGTTATTCTCAATTGTGTAACTTGAGTCCAATAGGCCCCAGTGTAAAATTTGGACCTGGGCCCACACCTACATATTGGTCAGACGTATGAGCCCTTGTAGCATTCTAGATCCTAAAAAGATGTGTTCGCCCCCCCCATGTAATGTCCCCCATCATGCCTGCTTCCTGTAATAATGTCCCTTGTCATGACTGCTTCCTGTAATAATGTCCCCCGTCATGACTGCTTCCTGTAATAATGTCCCCCGTCATGACTGCTTCCTGTAATAATGTCCCCCGTCATGACTGCTTCCTGTAGTAATGTCCCTTGTCATGACTGCTTCCTGTAATAATGTCCCCCGTCATGACTGCTTCCTGTAATAATGTCCCCCGTCATGACTGCTTCCTGTAATAATGTCCCCCGTCATGACTGCTTCCTGTAATAATGTCCCCCGTCATGACTGCTTCCTGTAATAATGTCCCCCGTCATGACTGCTTCCTGTAATAATGTCCCCCGTCATGACTGCTTCCTGTAATAATGTCCCCCCGTCATGACTGCTTCCTGTAATAATGTCCCCCGTCATGACTGCTTCCTGTAATAATGTCCCCCCGTCATGACTGCTTCCTGTAATAATGTCCCCCCGTCATGACTGCTTCCTGTAATAATGTCCCCCCGTCATGACTGCTTCCTGTAATAATGTCCCCCCGTCATGACTGCTTCCTGTAATAATGTCCCCCCGTCATGACTGCTTCCTGTAATAATGTCCCCCCGTCATGACTGCTTCCTGTAATAATGTCCCCCCGTCATGACTGCTTCCTGTAATAATGTCCCCCCGTCATGACTGCTTCCTGTAATAATGTCCCCCCGTCATGACTGCTTCCTGTAATAATGTCCCCCCGTCATGACTGCTTCCTGTAATAATGTCCCCCCGTCATGACTGCTTCCTGTAATAATGTCCCCCCGTCATGACTGCTTCCTGTAATAATGTCCCCCCGTCATGACTGCTTCCTGTAATAATGTCCCCCCGTCATGACTGCTTCCTGTAATAATGTCCCCCCGTCATGACTGCTTCCTGTAATAATGTCCCCCCGTCATGACTGCTTCCTGTAATAATGTCCCCCCGTCATGACTGCTTCCTGTAATAATGTCCCCCCGTCATGACTGCTTCCTGTAATAATGTCCCCCCGTCATGACTGCTTCCTGTAATAATGTCCCCCCGTCATGACTGCTTCCTGTAATAATGTCCCCCCGTCATGACTGCTTCCTGTAATAATGTCCCCCCGTCATGACTGCTTCCTGTAATAATGTCCCCCCGTCATGACTGCTTCCTGTAATAATGTCCCCCCGTCATGACTGCTTCCTGTAATAATGTCCCCCCGTCATGACTGCTTCCTGTAATAATGTCCCCCCGTCATGACTGCTTCCTGTAATAATGTCCCCCCGTCATGACTGCTTCCTGTAATAATGTCCCCCCGTCATGACTGCTTCCTGTAATAATGTCCCCCCGTCATGACTGCTTCCTGTAATAATGTCCCCCCGTCATGACTGCTTCCTGTAATAATGTCCCCCCGTCATGACTGCTTCCTGTAATAATGTCCCCCCGTCATGACTGCTTCCTGTAATAATGTCCCCCCGTCATGACTGCTTCCTGTAATAATGTCCCCCCGTCATGACTGCTTCCTGTAATAATGTCCCCCCGTCATGACTGCTTCCTGTAATAATGTCCCCCCGTCATGACTGCTTCCTGTAATAATGTCCCCCCGTCATGACTGCTTCCTGTAATAATGTCCCCCCGTCATGACTGCTTCCTGTAATAATGTCCCCCCGTCATGACTGCTTCCTGTAATAATGTCCCCCCGTCATGACTGCTTCCTGTAATAATGTCCCCCCGTCATGACTGCTTCCTGTAATAATGTCCCCCCGTCATGACTGCCTCCTGTAATAATGTCCCCCCGTCATGACTGCCTCCTGTAATAATGTCCCCCCGTCATGACTGCCTCCTGTAATAATGTCCCCCCGTCATGACTGCCTCCTGTAATAATGTCCCCCCGTCATGACTGCCTCCTGTAATAATGTCCCCCCGTCATGACTGCCTCCTGTAATAATGTCCCCCCGTCATGACTGCCTCCTGTAATAATGTCCCCCCGTCATGACTGCCTCCTGTAATAATGTCCCCCCGTCATGACTGCCTCCTGTAATAATGTCCCCCCGTCATGACTGCCTCCTGTAATAATGTCCCCCCGTCATGACTGCCTCCTGTAATAATGTCCCTCCGTCATGACTGCCTCCTGTAATAATGTCCCCCCGTCATGACTGCCTCCAGTAATAATGTCCCCCCCGTCATGACTGCCTCCAGTAATAATGTCCCCCCCGTCATGACTGCCTCCAGTAATAATGTCCCCCCCGTCATGACTGCCTCCTGTAATAATGTCCCCCCCGTCATGACTGCCTCCTGTAATAATGTCCCCCCGTCATGACTGCCTCCTGTAATAATGTCCCCCCGTCATGACTGCCTCCTGTAATAATGTCCCCCCGTCATGACTGCCTCCTGTAATAATGTCCCCCCGTCATGACTGCCTCCTGTAATAATGTCCCCCCGTCATGACTGCCTCCTGTAATAATTTGCCCATCGTGGGCCCTTTATTTAATAATATCCACCCATCTTGAGCCCCTACTGTTCTTCTCCAGCACATTTTAAAATGGGAAAAAAAAATATTATTCTTACCTTCCCTCACTCCCATAATGTGGATCCTCATCTATAGTTGGTACAGAACTCGGCAGCTGACTCCGGTGTGCTGGCATGAGCAGCGCATGAGGTCACTGTTATGTGCCGCCCGTCATGGGCAAGCTGATGCTTGCGGTCTGCTTTTGACTGGCTGGCAGCATGTGTTGCAGTGCAGGGAGTCGAAGGGTTGAATTTGCATCTGAGAATTCACATCCAGGTGAAATTGGCGCTGGTGTCTGTGGTCCCACCTCCCAGAAAGTACCTGTCGGTAGCTAGTTCTCTTTATTGCTGAAAAGTCTTTCAGGAACAGCCATCTCGCGATCTTTCTCCCTATGGACTCATTCAGACGTCAGTTTTCCTTGTGTGAGTTTTTGCCATGTTTGTCACGGATAAATTTCATACAATAATGTCTGTTATGCGCTATGGCATTAATGACGCTATATAAATGAGTAAAATAAATAAAAAAATTTACACAGTCTATGGGGCTGTTGACATGTCTGTATTTTTGTAGACAGAGTGGTGCTCACAAAATCCGAGACACATCTGATTTTGATCGGAGTCTCGGATCAGTCTTGCTAAGGCAAATCTATGGGTCCATGAAAAATGAAAACTCGGACAGCATTCTGATGCCACCTTTGCGCTGTCCCGTTTTCAAAATCCACAAAAAATGCCATCAAGGGATCTGTGGCGTAAGCAATGAGGTCAATTTGGCTAATAATCCTAAAAACAAAAAGGGCAGTCGGTAGCCTTGTTAACCTTCTGACTGTCATCTTAGATCCCACCAGGCATCCATTGCACATGGGAAGGAGGAAGCAGAATAATTCGGAATGCAGCTCTGGAAATAAATGAAGTATTGGTGGTTATGTTGCTCCGTATCATACTCTGCTTTAAGGCCCCGTCTCACATAACTAGATGGTTAGTAAGATCGCTGAAACGTCACAGGTTTTGTGACGCAACAGCGATCTCGCTATGTGTGACACATAGTGGCGACCGGCCCCCCCTGCTGTGATCTCGCTGATCGTGCTCGAATGTCCTGGGCCATTTTTTGAGCGTGGCGTCCCGCTGCCCAGTGCGCATCGCTGTGTTTGACCCTGACGAGCAATCTCGTTGGCAACGCAGAACTCTGGGACGCAGGCGTGAGTCGTCAGAATAGCTGCTGTGACAAGGTCCCAACGACCGACGAGGTCGTTATACGGATCGCCGTATCGTTGCTACGTCGTTGAATAGATCTGCCTGTTTGGCAGCTTACTAGCGACCATATAGCGACGCACCGGCGATCCTTACCAGGTCGTATCGTTGTCGGGATTGCTGGAGCGTCGCTGTGTGTAACGGGACCCTGATTATGGCTCCGATTAGTCGCATTTTATCATATTGTGTCTGTCTGTACTATAAACTCCTGTGCAAATATTGCTGGAGGTGCAGTTTACCTGGAAATCTAAAATGTTCGTTTTCCGTAAGAGTTTACAAGGTAATGTCTCCGGAGCCGGCTGGGGTGGGGCACCTGATGTGTACTATTCAAACACCACAGTTATGTAGTCTCTGCGTTCACTTTTGACCCTTTTTATGTTGTTACTGTCTCTCTTTGAAGCCTTTGTATAAGCGGAATCATTTTTTTTTCTTTGAGGAAGCTCTGTGGAGCTCTTCCAATACCTCGGGTCATTCCCGTGTACAGTGATGCACATTTTTTGTTTTCCTTTGTTGTAATCTGTTTTCATTTTTGCCGTTTCTCTGCATTGAGTGAGTGAAGGCACATGGAGGCAATGCTTTTTGTCTTGGTACCCAGAGATAGAATTTGCATTGGATCTCCAAAAATGTATATGAGCTTGGACAATGATGTAATCCTACCTAGGAGAGGCTTACAGGCCATACAGCAGTCGAAAAAGAGGTAGAGCAAAAACATAGGGTGATAACCTACGTGAAGGCTAAAAAATAGTAGAGTTGGGAGCTTGGCGTTGTGCCCACCGCTCAAGTAGGGCAGGATGTAGATGCAGCCACCATCCTGGATCTTTCTAAAAAAAAACAAAAGAACAATGATCAAATCAATCAGAAACCGATGTGCCAATACAACTGTGGCCATATAGCATCCAATAGAGATGATCGCAGCAATATAGAGGATTTTTTATTTAATTCTAGTGGAATCACATTTGTTCCTGACTTGAAAGACTTTGTACCCCGAAACGCGTTGTTTGATACTTTATAGAGGTTTTTAATGTAAATTTTCAAACAGCAACACGTTTCGGAGTATAAAGACCCTTTTTCATGTCGTAGACAGATGTGACTCTGTTAGATTGGAGTAGCATATTGATTACCACCTCATTCATTCTGGCCAAACCCATAAATGAATGAATAGAACAACAGTTGGGCATGGGCCCTGCCATGTATATTGCAGATAGACTGAGGTCTGGCCATAGATGACCACATCGCAGGATTCTTGAATTTTCACTACAGTGCTGGTCTGCTGATGTTCTCATCATCTGAGAAGACTATCAGGGCCACTCTTTGAGTAAATCTTTTAACTTTCTTCATAGTTTTGTTCTGTTCTGAAATATCTTGAATATTGCAAGACACCAGTCAGTGCTGAAATGTCTGTCAACAATAAAAAATGGAATTTTAATGCCTTGGGAAATACATTGGGTTCTGACTTTATACAGAGGATTTTAATCTCCGTCACCTTTTTGTCTCGCAGGAGGCAGAGATGTATTGAATGTGCATCTCAGAATCCTCGATGGAGGGTAAGTGTGTGAAACGCAGGCATACATTGACTTGTCAGCTTGATATATTCCATAAATCCTTCTGTCAACGGAAAGCTATTGCTTCATACATTTTCCAGAAACTCATCTGGTTATGATCGTCTTCAGCAATGGCACAAAATGGCATTCTGTTGGCTGTCTCCACCTCGCCATCACCAGGCCATGAGTCTGCTGCCGGCTGTAATGGCTCAATGCTACTTTATGGATGGCAAGAAGTCCTATTGCCCAGCCATCATGTAGCTCTCAGCTTTACTAATCTTCAGGCAAAATTAATGTTTTTTTCCCCCTTTCTTTAGTATTCTGCCTTTTTAAGTTGCCCAACAATTAAAGTAATTGTCGTTTTACGTTCTTTAATAAACCTATAAGTAATGTTGAAATTAAGAAACTTGGTACAATGTCTTATTAGCAAAATCTTCTTTCTTCTCCTGGATTAGTCGATCAGTCTCAAAATTCTCAATTCACGGGTAAAATCTGTCTTCAGTAAGCTCAGACTTTCTTATTAATGAAATGGGAGATGACAGTTGGTGCTCATAAAGTTCTATGTTGAGCTTGCAGCAGAATGTGTCTGCCTCTAGCTCATCCCTCCTACTATCCTCCCCAATATAGAATTTTAAAAGCACCAATGTCCTCTATTTGAGTAATGGGAATATCTGATTTCATTAAATACAGATTTTTACTACAGACTGCGATGAGTTTGCCCCGCTGATAGCGGCAGGCAGATTTTTACTTTACGGAGATGGGGGAAGGCAGTTGGTACTTTCAGAATTCTATGGAAGGGGGAGAAACAGACACATTGTGCTTCGGGTTCTCCTTACCATTCTCAGTAGAACTTTGAGCTCCAGCTGTCACCTATCTCAGTAATGAGAGATTTTACCCCTGAATTGAAAATGAAGAAGTCCTGTTGGAGAAGCAGATTTATCTCATGACATATATTGCAATGTTTCTTATTTTAACGTGTTCTAATTTGTGTAAAAAAAGAAAAGAAAAATACTTTATCACCTTCGAACTCCTCACCCCAAAGAGTGTATTGTAAGCGACTTCTGTGCAATTCCTTATACAGTGAAACACACGTAGACCTTTTGAAATTTACAAGGATCTTTCTTAGATACATGTTTTATTTTTAGCAGGCTGGAAGTGTCAAGGATATTGTGATAGTAATTTAGCTGCTGGCTCCATCCTTAGCACCTTTGTCAGCGGATGAGCTGCTTGCCAAGGTCCCCACAGCCATGGCCGCTGCAATATCCGAATAGCATGACACTTCCCCCTTGGCCTTAGTGCAACTCAGCATTTATTGATCCTGTCTGCACGTCTTCGTTCAGGGTATATTGTAATGGCGAAATGCTGATCAATACGGTCCTGCGGCTGCTAACTCTGAGGTCTGTCAGCAGCTCATATGGTTCACTTTAGACTAGTAGATCATGTATCGCTGATCTGTAGATGATTGACAGCTTCTCAACTTATTCAAGATATTAAACCCAGCCACCCTTTGAAATAAAGGAGGATTTTAAGGCAACTTGTCAAAAGCATGATTTCGACCTTTCCAAAAAGTTGATTATTTTTATTTTTTAATTTTTTTTTTTTATAATTTTTACCATGTTTTTATTTAATTTTTATTTATTTTTATTATATTACATTAATATTTTAATTTTTCAATTATTATTTTTAGGCACATGCTCTGAAAATGAAAATTAATCTGAAAAACTTTCTGTAAACATGCCTATTTTACCAGATTGCTGGACTGGGGAATCTTCAAGAAGAATTTGAGTAGTATTTTACTTTACACTTACCAGCACATTCCATTTTTTTTTTTTTTTCTTTAATATTCATCTGGGGAGCTATAATTTAGAAAATGAAAAGGTCAGATGAATTTTTTTAGTTTTATGTGCTACAAGGACGTGATTTTGTTGCTCAAAATGAATAACCTTAACTTTTCGTAATGAGTGTTACGTTTAGCAAACAGAATTCTAAATCCTGTTCTACTACAATTCAATCATTCCTAACCGGATCTTTCTCTCTCACTGGTAGTTTAGCTTGTAGTTTTATCCCTGCAGTAGTAGAAATTGGGCCTGTAATGTGCACATACACAAAAGCCAGTCTGAATAGGCAGAGCTGCAGTGTAAAGCATGTAAATCAATTACATCTGTTTTGAAGCCTGCAGAAATCAATATGATTGTGGTAGATGAATAGTGAAACATTGGTCTGTGTTTTTCCGGGTAAAAACAAATGACTTTTCATCCAAGTGGAATTCAATATCGTGACCAGTTGTGTTCCCAGACGCATTGGGTGAAAAGCATTGACGGTCTATGCATGTGAACTGGCCCATTTGACGTTATTGGCTCAGTGTTCAAGCTGAGAGCTGCCTAATCTACACTTGTCCATAACTTACTCTTCTACATTATTTTGTGCGGATAGGCAGTGGCATAACTAGTCGCATGGGCCCCGTTAAAAAATTTTGGACCAGGACCCTCCACCTGCATGTTCGTCAGAATTATGCGCCCTTGTAGTATTTCAGATCCCCTGAAGAAATTAGTGTTCACTCTTTCATGTAACAATGCCCCTCTTCGTGTAATAATGTCCTTCATCCTAGCCCCTTCTTGTAATAATGTCCTCCATCCTGGCCCCTTCTTGTAGTAATTTCCTCCATCCTGGCCCCTTCCTGTAATAATGTCCTCCATCCTGGGCCCCTTCCAGGTATAATATACCCACTTCGAATAATAATTTCCCCCTGCCTGGCATAATGTCTCCATACTGGATTCCTTCCTGATATAATGTCTCTTGGTATAATGTCCCTTATCCTGGTATAATCTTCTCAATCCTGAGCTGCTTCCTATAATAATGTCCTCCATCCTGGCCCCATCCTGTAATAATGTCCCTGTTCTGCAGCTCTTTTCCAACAAATGTAAAAAATTAACAATTATTTTCTATAGCCGATGCAGAAGCTGGCAGCTGACTTCAAAGTACAAGCGACACAGCCAGTGACTTTGACATCAGCTGCCGGGTTCTGACTGGCGGTGTGTATTGCAGTGCAGGGAGCCGGCGGGCTCTTCAGCTAAATGTGTCGTACCCCCCCCCCCCCATAACAAGTCCCAAATTCATAAAGAACATTTTTAGTCTCGATTAAAAGTTATGTGCATAGAATTGCCACACTATGTATTTTCCAGGCAACGTAACGTTGACTAAATTTCGAACCCCTTTGAAATTTAGCTTGAGGTTTTCGGAAAGTCAGGTTCACTTTAAAATGTGGAAGGTTCTGACCCTTAATTGCCTGCAAGATCTATTTGTCATTAGGCGGCTTTGATCTGCAAAATATTTTTTTCTTCCCTGTGGCTACTGCAGAACTGTTCTGCACCAGGACTACGCAGTTAATTCAGTTGACCTGACCCCTCATCAGAGCCGCACAGAGGAAAGAATCTGTATATCGAGATTATGATTTATTCTGAGCTGTTCTGGAGGGAAAAATGTTACTTATATTATATAAGGCCTCTTTCACACTTCAGTTTTTTGCATCAGTTGAAATCCGCCAAAAAGTCAGACAAGCGGATCCGTTCTTAACTGATGTGAACGGATGGCACAGGATCCGTTTTAAGACGGATCCTGAAAATGAGGAAATTTAAAGGAAACGCTGAGAGAGAGAGAGACAACTTTCGGCGGATCCTCAAAAAAACGGATGCAACGGACTGCAATCCGTCACAATCCGCCATTAATGCAAGTCAATGGGGAAAAAAAACGGATCCTCCAAAAAAAATTGAGGATCCGTTTTTTTCAAAACCTGGCAGATTGTGACTGATTGTAAAAGACTGAAGTGTGAAAGAGGCCTAAGATCCGCTAAAAGGGGCCCTCCAGAAAAAAACGGAGAATCGCATGTATGCCGGAGTCAACCTCATCCTCGATTCTAAACTAGCAGAGCGGCCGCCTATATGGTCTCCATCACACAGTCGTACAGGAAAAGTTACGAGTCCTGGTAAATCTGCCAAGTTGTACAGTGATGCTCTCCGTTTTTCATTTACTTCTTATAGTTTGAGGCTTTTTGCATATCAGTGTTTGTTTTGAAGACCAAGTGCCTGCTGGGGGGGGGAAAAAACGTTTTTGATGCAAAGTCGTACATCAAATTTGCCGGTCGAAAGCAATGGATCTGCGAAAAAGGCCGACCATTCATATGTCAGTGTGCTGTATATATTATTTTTTTTATTTTTTTTATTTTTTTTTTTTACACTGCGGTTATAAGTTTGGAATTTATTTTTGACACACGGATGAAAATCAAATTCAGCGCACGGATGAAAAATGGCCAATTTTTATTTTTTCTTGTATGCAAAAAAGGTCGTCTGAATGAGGCCTAACAGTGCAACACCCATATCCCATACACAACAAACGGCAGAGGCCTTTTAAAACTTGTTGCAATGGGGGAAGACATACTTTTTTCCAAGGGATAGCTTCATGACTCCTTTGGACCATGTGATAACCCTTCACTTAAAGACCATGCAAAACCAGCCTAACTAAGCAGACTTGTTGTTCTGGGCGATTGTACCATGTGTACATTTTTGGCCACCTGTACCATCGATAAGTCATGGTTGAAAAGTTTTGGTTATGGATGCAAATACACTAAATTGCCACCGCTGTTATAACAAAATCGTCAACCATGCCCTTCTTGAGGAGGCGACTTGAAGCTAAAATCTGAGAAATGCCATTCTAGGAATGTTTTTTAGGAAATCCCAATTGGTGATGTATTGTTGCCATCCTCATTGGATATCATCCATTTTTAACAGAACTGAAAAAGCACTGCATAACCGGTGACCCGTATGTGAGATCAGGCTGGTATTGGTTTGATATATCTTGGCTCATGATCGAGTGAGGAGATGGTCTTCAGATCTTTGCTGTTCTTAAGGGTGTTACTGTGGAACGTATTGTTTTTTTTAAATTGAAAACTCATAGCACAGAAAAGCCGAGGGAAAAGTAGATTGAACTTACCCCTACAATCTCCATGCTGCTGCGCCTGCCATATTGGAAGCATGAGAAACAGAACTTCAATCAGAACAGAGGATGGAGCAGTAGGGGGACTATAAATGAGAAATGCATAAGCGCTTTTCAAACTTAAGGTGGAGGATAACATTAAAGGTTGTAGGCACTAGTGGTCTTCCAACTGTTTCCTCCATTCATCCCTCAAATTTTAGAAGATTATGGAACATGATGGTCATTAGAGGACATTCAGACAACCACATATTTGCCATGATGGTCAATAGTGCAGATATGACGAATGTGTCTACCTGCTCAAGAACCCATTATGTAAGAAGTTTAGGAGGACAGATTTCATATTTTGGATAGAAGTTGATGTTTAGTTTGATTCTAGTAGACCAGATAGTAACATGTTCCACGTAAGGTGGAGAATATCTCCATAACATTTTTGGCTAAAGGTGAAGTCTTGCCACATGATCTTGTGTGTTAAGAAACTGAATACGGTAGATTTGGGATTGATACATCAAAACTATGAAAGAAATTTGAGTCCAGGGAGTATTAGAAAGAGGTAAGCACTAATTTAGGCTTCTGCCTCTCGTTTTTTGACATTCCATTGTGTCTCTACTCATCCAGGATTATCATTTCTACAAATCTATGACTCAGCATAAATTACCGGTCAATTAATTCAGTGAGCACATACTTGTAACATTTACTGTCCAAACAGGTTCTACCGGAAGTTCCATAACTTTTAGGATGATGTCCCTCACGTGCGGAGGGTGGTTGTTGGTAATGGGTTGATCCCAAGGATTTGATGACTGTAAGAAGAGGGAAAGCAAGATGATAACCTATGTAGATCCATATTTACCTATGTTTTAGAAGTAATCCATGCTTTCCAGCTATTTCACATTAGACCGTTGGACTCAGATGTTAAAGGGAAGCATGGGGTTTCTGTTACATGTATTTATTTATTTATTTTTTTTTTTAAACCTTGCAATTTACTTACTGGCCAATGGGACTTTAGACTCATTCTTCATGTTCTTTTGTGAATAGTTGTCAGCAGGCACCATATAATAGGCAGGATCACAAATACTGATAGCTTATAGAGGTGTTATCATCCATGTCACTGTTTACCTGCTTCCCCCTTCACAATGACCTGTGCACATGTTCTTTAGACCCTTCATTACAAAAGACTATTGTGCCTAAAGTACGTGTTGTTTCTTGAAATAGGAAGTTAGAAATTAAAAATGGCCAGTGTGAAAATGGCAAGACTTTGATTTTGTTTTTTATTCTTCACAGTTTGATATGTTAAGGATAAAAAAAAAGTTAAAAATTTAAAACAAAAGAAAAACGTTTAGCACTAAAACCAAAATTATACAATAGGTAATTTTTTGATGATGGCTTCCCTTTAAGTAGAATTATGCACAGTAAGTCCTGATATGTTTCTCCAAAAATATACGGCTTTGAGGTGCATATTTTTTAATGCAGTTTCCCTTTAATTATTAAAGAGACAGTACACATAGGTAAAAGGTCTCCGCCCTCTTCCACCTCGTGTGTTCTCTAGAGCAGCATTTTTGACGAAGTGTTGGTGTAGGCGTATTAATTTTTCTACGATATGTCGGTCTCGTGTTTCTGCAGAAATTACGTACAGCTTTTACCCTTGTAATCTTTTGTTTCCTTTAATTTGCAGTGCTGCTAAGGGAAGAGGTGTCACAGCTGCAAGATGAGGTTCACTTGCTCCGACAAATGAAGGAAATGTTGGCAAAGGACCTGGAGGAGTCACACGACAGCCGATCGGCGGAGATACTCTCTGTTACGGAGCTCAAGGTGCAACTGGCGCAGAAGGAGCAAGAGCTGGCTCGGGCAAAGGAGGCACTGCAAGGTAATGGTTGCCACCTTTGTCTTTTATTTGAGGGGCTCCCCATCTTTCCTCATTCTCTGGAATATTTGATTGGTCTGACCTCTTCCTCCAAACTCTAACTCTAGACTATGGGTCGCCCTCAGGGCTGTGGGGTTACTCTGTACCGGGCCAGTGTCTCATAGAGATGTCACGGTGGCAGTGACCCGGTCCGTGGCCTTGGGCGTCCATTAAAAAGGCGTGAAACGTAGCCGAATAAAGTTTATAGGTAGATGATACATGACACCACCTGTGGTGCTCGGCAATGAAGGGGTTAAGCCGACGCTGCAGTGCAGATCCCCTGGGACAGATGGTATAAGGCAGCAAAGATGTGATAGCTCCCCAGAGGTAGAGCTGTAGTCCCAGGGCAGTAGTAATGGGTGTTGGGGAAGAGGGTGTAGTGTTAGGCACAGAGATGTAGCAGTGCTGAAGGGGTTGCAGGAAGAAGGCAATGACACAGCAGGGTGCAGTTTCCTTTACTTTGCTTTGTAAGTGCAGTCCAGGATCCAGATTACAGGTGGAACAGGAGTTAATCAGCCTTGAAGCAACTTGGGAATCTCTCTATGCAGATGGGTTGTGTAGTCTCCTTCCTAGCGCTTATCTGAGGTACTTTCAGTTCTGAGTTACACTGAAGTTCCTCTTGCTTGCTCTTTTAGAACTCCCCTCGTATGGCAGGCAGCCGTAGCCGCCTCTTTCTGGCTCGCACACGTTGCTGCTGTGCCTCTGAGTCTTAGTTGGGGACAGGGCATTTACAGCCTCTTGTTCCTCCGGTTTTTGCTGCAGGACCATCAGCATCCATATAACCTTGGATACCGGACTCCGGACAAGGCGCTACAGCTAGAAGTGAGCCTGACTTGAGCTCATCTCTCCCACGTCCACACACTTCGCCTTCTCCACACGAACTCCACTAACTTTCCTTTCCTGGCCACAGAGAGCACCTCCTCAGCAGTTTGGGTTCAGATCTCCCTCTGCTGGCCTGGAGTGGGAACTGTGCTGGATTTACCTGACAGAGATCCTTCATTGCTTCCAAGCATGACATCACCCTCCCTAGGAGGAGGGTAATGCCACTGTGGCGACCATACTTCTGGGGTCGCCACAACTACACAAGCGACTTCTATTAGTGGGAGGTCATGCTGCAGAAATCAAGAAATCGACCCCTCATTTTTACATTCACGGCATTGTCCAGTCTTGTAAGAATAAAACTTGTGTTTTCTCTCTCACCCATGACAGCACCACGGAGAGAGTGGGGCCGCCCATCAAGGACAGGAACCTACAGATAAAAAGGCGGCACCTCTCCTCCGCCCCCAGTTGAGTTCCTGTCCTTGACGGGTGACCCGTGGATCCTGCAGCAGCAGCGGCTTACCTGAGGAAAGGACCAGGGCCGTCCCGTTCGCGGTTCTGGCAGCGGGGAGGCCCCTGCAGCGGCGGGGTCTGTGTCTGAAGCTGCCACCGCTGTAGCCGAGGGGCTGTACAGGGTGAGCGGGTGGGGGAGGACCGAGCCGCCGCTCCGGAAAGGAGAATGGGGCTGGGGGACGCCGGCACACGCGGGGGCAGCACAGCGGTACAGAGGTGTACCAAGATGGCGCTGCCTCGGAAATGAAACGACGACTTCCGGGTCCCCGGGGTCGGCGCATGCGCAGTGCTCGCTCCCCGGGGCTCAGCAGTGCAGGCTGTGAGAAGGAAGGTGATGTCATGGCGGGAGATTTAAAAGAAGAACGCAGGAGCTGCTCCTTGCTGGAAGCGTCCTTTAAACATGGAGGACAGCGACCAGCACGAGGAGCAGCCAATGCAGCAGCATAAGCAGCAGCACAGGCAACACCACCATCGCCGGCAAAAAGAAAAGGACGGGCGCTAGAACCGGTCCAGTAGCCACTCCACGCAGCGGAGCAAGTTGACTGCGAGGAGCAAGTCACCTTCCGTTGATCAGCCCGTGAGGGATCCGAATCCACCTCCCGAACCGGTACCTGCATCCGCGCACAACGGGGTAAGTGATCTACGTGAATGTCCCCCATTATAATAGACTTCTTTCCCTTAGGGAAAGAAGAAAGAGAAAAAAACAGGGAATGCCCCACCTGTAGCAGACTGCTACCACCAGCTTGGGATAAAAAGCTCTGCGATTCCTGCATACAGGAAGTTCATTGTGATGAAACCCCGTATTACGCCTCGGATCTAAGAGCGATAATCCGTTCGGAGTTTCAAAGTGCCCTTTCATCCCTAAAATACAAAGGAAGGGGAAGGAAAAGGGACACAATAGTAGCCTCCCAGTCAGAGGCCTCGACGTCAGGGGAAGTTACATCACATACCTCAGGCACCGACGCGTCATCCTCAGATGAGGAAACAGAAGGGCGTCATTGCTTTCCCCTGGATGAGGTAGACATGCTAGTAAAGGCAGTAAGGTCTACCATGGGGGTAGCAGACCCTCGGCCAGATAGATCAGTCCAGGACATAATGTTCGGGGGACTAGGCCAAAAGAGACGCAGAGTGTTTCTGCTGAACGAGAATGTACAGGGCTTGTTAAAAAAAAAAAAAAAAAAAAAAAAAAAGAATGGGAGAGACCAGATAGGAAGAACTCCACGGTTCCTTCTCTTAAAAGAAAATACCCATTCGATGAGGAGGCGTCCACGTCTTGGGATAAAGCCCCGAAGTTAGACGTGGCGGTTGCCAAAGCCTCCAAAAAATTTGCACGCCCCTTCGAGGATATGAGGGTACTTTAAGGGACCCATTAGACAAAAAAGCTGATATTTTCCTCAAGGGCACTTGAGAATCAGCAGGAGGAAATCTTAGGCCAGCAATAGCGGCATCTTGTACCTACATGGTGTGGGTGGACCGATTAGAGAAACAGCTAAGGGAAGGTACACCCAGGGAGAAGATCCTGGAATCCATTCCAGTGATAAGGGGAGCGGAGGCTGCCTTAGCCGACTCATCGGCTGATTCAGTAAGGCTGTCATCTAAAGCGGCAGCCTGAAGAACACTGTGGCTTAAATATTGGCCTGGGGACCTACAAACTAAGATGAAACTATGTGCCATCCCTTGTGAAGGGAAATTCCTATTCGGAGAGACATTGAATGATATCCTCCAAAAGGCGGGGGATAAAAAGAAGGGATTCCCAAATTTAGGTCCTACAGGTTTTAAAAAGTCCTTTCGGAACAAAAGGTTTTTTCAAAGGAGATCCCCGAGAGAACAGAAATGGGACGACTGAAGGAGAGACAGGGAGTTCTTCTTTGGTAACTCGTCCTGGGACAAAAAGCCCTCAAAGTGACTTTTTGCCCAGGGTGGGAGGGAGGCTAAGCTTTTTTCTCCCAGCCTGGAGGAAAATATCGAACAACCCGTGGTTACTAAATCTGATAGGATAGACTTTCTCTCTCTCCCACCTCAAAAATATATAGTGACCCCACTAAGATCATCAGCGTCAGAACAGGAAGCTCTCGAAAAAGAGGTCCTAAGCCTATTGAACAAGAGAGTCCTCCAGGAGGTTCCCCCACGGGAGAAAGGCAGAGGGTTTTCTTTCTAGTAACCAAACCGGACGGTACCTTCCGGTCAATTATAAATCTAAAGAGGCTAAACGATTATGTCAAAAACGAGAAATTCAAAATGTAGTCGATCAAGTCGACCATCAAAATTCTCTTTCCACATTGCTTCATGGTAGTATTAGATCTCAGCGACGCATACTATCATGTCCCCATCCACAAAGACTCCCGAGAATACCTCAGACTTGTGGTCTCCATAGGAGGCAAAGTAAGGGAGTTTCAGTACAGGGTCTTGCCATTTGGGATTTCGATAGCCCCGCGAATGTTCACGAAATTGGTGGCAGAGATGATGGCTCACCTAAGAGAACAAGATGTTCTAATAGTTCCATATCTGGACGACTTTTTAATAGCGAGCAACTCGGCGCAAACATGCAGGGAGCAGAGGGACAGAGTGATGGCCACTCTACAAAACCTCGGCTGGCTCCTGAACCTGAAAAAATCAAGGCTGGAGCCTAGAAAAGTCCAGGAGTTCCTAGGCCTGACTCTGGACTGAAACACCCAGGAGTGTTACCTACCAGACCACAAAAAAGAGAGGATCGCTCAGATGGTAGCAAGAGTGACACAGAACCCTTCAATGACGCTTAGAAAAGCAATGTCACTACTAGGGTCCCTCTCCGCCTGCCTGCCAGTGGTCTAGTGGGCACAGCTACAGCCGAGAGATCTCCAATGGGATGTTTTAGCCAACCAGTCGGCATTAGGAGGTCACTTGAAAGGTTACGTTACACTAGACTCCAAAACTATTCGTTCCCTAGCTTGGTGGGGGAACAGAGACAACCTGTCCAAAGGGATTCCCTGGGTGATAAATATCACACACATAATCACCACGGACGCCAGTCCCAAGGGATGGGGAGCGCACATGAGCAACAGGGTGGCTCAGGGGGAATGGGGAGGTCAGGAACTAAAAGCCTCCTCGAACCAAAAGGAACTGTTGGCAGTAGGCTACGCCTAACACACTTTCTACCGATATTAAGGGGCCATCATGTCCGCATATTTTCGGACAATCGAGTGACGGTGGCCTACATAAATCAGGGGGGAACCAGGTCCCGAACACTAATGAACACATCCTCCGAAATATTCACGCTAGCCGAGAAAAACCTACTATCCCTATCGGCACATACGGGGAGCAGAGAACCAGACAGCAGACTTTCAAAGTCGCACCCAGCTACATCGAGGGGAGTGGGTTCTAAAACAGTCCATTTTTCGGAAGATCGTAAAAATGTGGGGGACCCCGGACATAGATTTGCTTGCCGACCACAAAAACAAAAAAGTGGAAGCATTTTGTTCCCTAGACCCCAGGGGGAATCCCCGGACCCTGGACGCGTTTATGCTTCCGTGGACACAGGGCCTAATGTATGCCTTCCCGCCGCCCATTCTCATCCCGGCAGTAATAAGGAAAGTCAGAGAAGACAGGGCACGAATGATATTGATAGCCCCGTTTTGGCCAAAAAGAACTTGGGTTTTCCTGGCTGAGAATACTGTCAATAACCGACCCCTGGGTTCTACCAGATCTCCCCGACCTTCTGTCCCAAGGTCCCGTATTACACCCTCGGGCCGTGAACCTCCATTTAACAGCATGGAATTTGAAAGGACACTTCTGAGGGGGAAGAGGTTCTCAGAAAACCTGGTTTCCACGCTACAAAAGAGTAGGAAACCGATCACAACCAGGGCCTATGGAAGAACTTGGAGGAAATTTCTATCCAGGTCTGGGGTAAGGATTCAGGATGAAGTACAAATTGACAAAATTCTCGAATTCTTGCAAAAGGGGTTAGAACAGGGGCTGGCGACTAATACGTTGAAGGTACAGATGGCGGCTCTAGGCGCCCTTTATAACCAGGATGTGGTGGGCAACCCTTGGGTAGCATGGTTTGAGGGCCGCAGCCAGATCTAGACCAATAACAACCCAGAAGATACCATCATGGGATCTAAACCTAGTGTCTGCCCTAACAGGTCCCCCATTCGAGCCCATCCAGTCAGCACCCCTGAAAACCTTATCATTAAAGACTATACTCTTAGTGGCCCTAACATCCGCTCGCAGAGTGAGCGATATTCAAGCCTTGTCAGCGATACCCCCCCCGTTCACTAAAATCCTGGACGATAGTCATATTAAAACCTGACCCAGCATACCTACCTAAGGTGTACTACACACTTCCATAGGTCACAAAAAGTAGTCCTTCCTTCTGCCCAAACCCTAGGAATAGGGGAGAGGAAAAATGTCACACCCTAGATGTGAAGAGGTGCCTAGTTCAGTACTTAGAGGCCACCAAGGGATGTAGGAAGGAAGGGTCTCTCTTTGTGTTTCCAGGGACCTCGGAAGGGGCTCAAGGCATCCAAGAGTACCTTAGCAAGGTGGATAAGGTATGCGATTGCCCTGGCGTACTCATCCAGTGGGAATACCATCCCGGAGGGTTTAAAAGCCCACTCTACAAGAGCAATGGCGACCTCATGGGCAGAAAGATCAGAGGTATCAATAGAGCAGATCTGTAAGGCGGCCACCTGGTCAACACCTTCTACCTTTTTCAGGCACTATCGCTTAGATCTAGCCTCTACGTCTGACCTGACCTTCGGGAAAAGGGTCCTTCAGGCGGTGGTCCCTCCCTAAGCTACCAATGTCTGAAATTCTCTCCGTGGGGCTGTCATGGGTGAGAGAGAATAGCTTAGTTACTCACCGATAACGGTGTTTCTCGGAACCCATGACAGCACCCGCTTATTCCCCCCCCCCCCTTCACGTGTGCGGTGAGCACGAGTTAATATTTATAGAGTGGTTTGTTAGACACGGTGCTTCTCTATAATATGCGTTATTCTAATGTTATGTATATACTTTTGTTGTTAACTAACCTGGAGACCCTCTGATGCTCTGTAACCAACTGGGGGCAGAGGAGAGGTGCCGCCTTTTTATCTGTAGGTTCCTGTCCTTGATGGGCGGACCCCCTCTCTCCGTGGTGCTGTCATGGGTTCCGAGAAACACCGTTATCGGTGAATAAGCTATTCCCATCTGAGCCGTTCGTGCCGGAGATTGGAACTATGTGGGACTACAGTTCAAATAGCCCTGCCCCTAGTGTATAAAAAATGACCACACTTTCATTAATACATGGACAGCTCAAATCTTCGAGAGTGGGAGCCGATCCCAAAGAACGTTTTTCCAGTTTGGCTCAAAGATGGTTAATAGGGGATACCTATATGCCATCAAAAAAAGGTTTTATTCATAAGACACTTGTTTGGAAGCCCAACAATTTTTTTTTTTTTTTTTTTTTCTCTCTCTTTAAGTGCCAAAGCCTCTAGCAATATTGGCCCAGCCCGGGCATAACAAGGTATAACGGGTGACATCTGATTTCTGCACAATTGTTCCACAGCAGCAACCAATTGTCCATTTTTCATGAGGCCTGAGCAGCTTTTCTTTAGAGATTCCACACAATTGCAGCGTATCTGCGCCTGGTGCGCTAGTACCACTTTCCCCCCCCTCTGCATACACACACTAACCGCACAGAGGTTCCACATCAATGGTGACATTTTATTAATTTGTGGATGGGTAACCTCAACTATTTCTTTTACCATGCCACCCAACAGGTCCAAGGTAAATAGTGATGAGAGCATCTAGGTTATGAATAAGTGTGGGCATACAGGGTGGAGTCAGGACCTGTTTTGTCGATTTGAATATCTTAATGATGTAATTATAGTAATTAACGTGCGTATGGGAATATCTCTGCCAGCTCTGCAGGAACTGTTGGCACCATTAACTAGTCATTAAAAATAGAAATCTGGGGTTTCACCTGGGCTAGATCACATATAAACAAGGCACACAAGGATTGTGGGTTGTTTGGTTTTTTTTTTTAACCACCTATGGCAGTCAGTGTCCTTTCTAGTAACTAATTCCCACAAAAGGCCAGGTAATAAAGATCACTTTTTGAAACCATATATATAGTACAAGGTCAGAAGTGTTGTACTCACCTGTTCAAACAGTGGTTTTCCTTATTCTTACTGGAATGTGCGCATTGTAGATTCTGATTCAGACTAAAGGCAGCAAAACCAGAATGTTTTTGAAGTCGTAGATTCTTCAGAATTACCCCTCTTTTTTTCACCTTGGCATTCTCTCAAGCAGCATTAACAGGTCGTTACCTGGAATGGCTTTCCAACAGTCTTGGAGAAGGTCTCGGAGGTACGGAGCACTTGTTGGCTGCTTTGCCTTTACTCTGAATCTAACTCATCCCAAACCATCTCAATTGGATTGAGTGATTGTGGAGGCCATGTCATCTGACTGCCTCCAGCCTTATCCATCTTGGTCACATTACACTTGCATAGCCTGGAGATATGACTTGGGTCATTGTTCTGTCGCAGCACAATGATGGTCCTGCTGAGCACAAACTAGATGTCATTGCAGAATGCAGTGGTAGCCATGGTGGGTAATGTGCCTTGAATTCGGAAAAAAATTACCAGCTGTGTCACTAGCATGGCACCCCCCACCATCACACCTTCCGTTACATGCTTCACGGTGGGCTCCACACATGTAGTAACCATCCACTCCCCTTTCCTGCATCTCACAAAGATCACTGTAGGGAGCTTACCTGATCTGATGTCTAGTGTTTGTGTTACTTGGCCCAATCAAGTCTCTTCTTGTTCAGGTTCTCAAAAGTGGCTTCTTTGCAGCAATTCGACCAATTTTCTCAGCCACTTCTGGACAGTTAATGTTGAGATGTTTCTGCCGCTTAATATCTGAGATTTATTTATGATTGTTTTGTTAGGTGGTGTTGATTTGCAGTTTCTGAGGCTAAGTCCTCTTCAGCAGAGGTCATTTTTGGTCTTCCTTTCCTGCAGCAGAACTCATGAGAGACAGTTAACGATTGATAATTTTCATGACTGCACTTGAGGATACCTTCAAGGTTCTAGCAATTTTCCTTATTGGCTGTCCTTTATGACTTAAGAAAAATGACAACCCATCATTACATTACTTGAGCAGTTCTTGGCATATTATGGCTTTGAACAGATGTGAATTAGGGCTCAGCAGTGTATGGAGCTATGTACCAGCCAAGACTGCCTCTGCAAAATACACCTGATGGTGGCAAACACTTTCTGAAAGCCAGTGATTGCACAAGTATGCTTTTGAACAGGCTTACCTGGTGGTGACTATCTGATGACGCTGCTGGAGAGAATGCCAAGGGGTATAAAGTTGTCATCGGACTAAAAATATAATACATGGCTGTTTCATTTCACACGTTTACTCTTTATTTCCATATTTGTTGCTTCCTGGTTTTGCTACCTCCAGTCTGATTTACAATGTGCACATTCCAATAAGGAAAAGCATGTCATGAACTGTTTTTTTTGCAAACTTTTAACCAGAGTTTTATACCTTAATTTTAACTCTTAGCTGGCTCAGCCTCACCATATAGAATGGCTCCTACTAATTTGTTCTGTGTAGCTTTCAATACTTTAGAGACTTTGTTTACTTCGTTTTGAAGACTGTGCAAAGTAGTAAGTAGAATGTTTGTTTGTTTTTTTTTTATACAAATCCAATAAGAGCTGTTTAATTTAAAATTGAGTTAATACCATATACCAACCAGAAGCTGTCACATGTACGAGGTATAAACACAATTTATTCGTTATATTTGCCTGATACTAGTAACGGAATACTTAGCACAAATTTTGGGTGGGGTGTCAATTAAAATTTACACATTGTGGACAGTTTCCAAATAATTTTATAGTATTTTGTCATGTTGCATTCTGGTGTGACTACTCTTAACTCCTTTCTTCTGTAAAAATCTTGGATTTTCAATGTTTATAGTTTTTTTTCTTTTCTGGTGTTGGATGTTGATCATATTACCTGTGCTGCAGCATTTGATTTGTGTAGATCGCCCCCTGGTGGTGACATGTCCTTTCCATGGTATCTTTTGCTGTAGCTGTGGCCTTTTGGTAGGCATGTGATTTTTGACAATTTATTGGTCGCTTCCACACTCTCATTTTGCTATGCCAAAACTTTTACCTCTGCTTGGCTTTTTTATTTATTTTTTTTCATCCATTGTATATTTTGTCGCTGTTGACTTTACAACACCTGAAATTTTAACTATAGTTATAAATTGGAAATTAATCTGATTTTTACCTACAAGTGCCTGCAGTGATGTAGTTATATCAAGTGTAAAGGTAGTAGTTATAACCAGCCTGTGGTGCTTAAAGGAAAGCTGCAACCGGGTTTTTACTACCCCGTCTGAGAGCAGTATAATATGCTGTAGTTTTGATAAAATTTCAAGTTTTATCTGTTGCAGCTCCACCAGTTTTCTTCGGAATGCTGAGCTCTGTGTAACCCCGCCCACACCACTGATTGGAAGCCTTTGCACAGTGTACACTGTGATGTGGGTGGGGTTACAGAGAGCTCAGCATTCTGAAGAAAGCTGGTGGAGCTGCAGCAGATAACTCTGATTTTATCAAAACTGCAGCAAACAGCCTAATAAGTGACACATACCTGGAATCACTATTTCTGTCCCTATATTGTTCTGCTGTCCGATTTAAATGGCAAAAACCTGTTGACGGATTAGACGCCTGTATTCTAAATGACATGCGCATAGGGACGATGGCACTATTACAGATTTTGCCTCTGATTTAGCATTTTGCTAAACTATTCACCCCTTTATAGAGAAGTGCTTTAATTTATAAAGCTGTGGTTCTTTCTTTTTTAGTATGGCTGTGGGTCCATTTCCTAATGATGAGGGATGACATAAGCCAGCGATGTGAGCTTCCTGTTTAGATAGGACCATGGTATTTGGGGATTAACAACGATTATTTGAAGCAACATTTTATTTGAGGGAAGCTTTCACGAGATCCTCCTGGCTTCCTGCTCTGGGTTTCCACGTCGCGCTTTGTCCACATTTAATCTGACCTCCTCCCACTCAGCAGGGTCAGGATAAGCTGGAGTACAGGGGGCAGGCACTGTCTGCTCTCCCAGGAATTACGTTGATCTGAGATTCCCAGTCATTTGTATAAATAGGCATTAATAAAGGGGAATTAAAGACTATCGGAGAATAGGGCATTGTGCTTTGTAGGAAGCACCTGTCTGTCATTAATGGGGTGATCACAATGACTTGTATGCTCTATCAGTTTACAGAACGCAAGGTGACCCGTGTACATCCAGTTCTCCATTGTGACTGCCGTAAATGGGAAAATGTCACCCCATAAAACCACAACCATGTTTGGCAAATGCAGAAATGTGATTAAAAAGGTTCTCCTCTTTTGGGGATTTATTTATTTTAAATCAATTATTTGGAGCTAAAAATAATAATTTTTGCAATCAAATCTAATTAAAAAAATGTTGCACCGTTTACAGCTTTTTTTTTTTCCCCATGCCTATTCAACTTTGATGTGGTCTGTGGTCATAAATCGGATCAGAGCAGTTCAGAAAAAAAACAGATAAGCAAATTACAAACTTTCACATCAGAACAAGCTCACTGGCAGATTCTCAGATAACTCATTATGCAGTCGGTTTTGGCCTCTGTGTTGCATCTTTTATTGAAGGCAAGTGTGTGTGTGTGTGTGTGTGTGTGTGTGTATATATATGTATGTGTGTGTGTGTATATATATATATATATATATATATATATATATATATATATATATATATATATATATATGTATATGTGTGTGTGTATGTATATGTGTGTGTGTATGTATATGTGTGTGTGTATGTATATATATATATATATATATATATATATATATATATATATATATATATATATATATATATATATATATATATATATATATATATATACTTAAACAACAGAATATAACTCCAAGTAAATCAAACTTCTGTGAAATCAAACTGTCTACTTAGGAATCAACACTGATTGACAATCAATTTCACATGCTGTTGTGCAAATGGAATAGACAACAGATGGAAATTATTGGCAATTGTCAAGACACCCTCAATAAAGGAGTGGCTCTGCAGGTGGGGATCACAGACCACATCTCGGTACCAATGCTTTCTGGCTGATGTTTTGGTCACTTTTGAATGTTGGTTGTGCTTTCACACTTGTGGTAGCATGAGACAGACTCTACAACCCACACAAGTGGCTCAAGTAGTGCAGCTCATCCAGGATGGCACATCAATGCGACCTGTGGCAAGAAGGTTTGCTGTGTCTGTCAGCGTAGTGTCCAGAGGTTGGAGGCGCTACCAGGAGACAGACCAGTACACCAGGAGACATGGAGGGGGCCGTAGGAGGGCAAAAACCCAGCAGCAGGACCGCTACCTCTGCCTTTGTGCAAGGAGGAACAGGAGGAGCACTGCCAGAGCCCTGCAAAATTACCTCCAGCATGCCACAAATGTGCCTGTGTCTGCACAAATGGTTAGAAAACGACTCCATGAGGATGGTCTTGGGGCCCGACGTCCACAGATGGGGGGGTTGTGCTCAGCCCAACACCGTGCAGGACGCTTGGCATTTGCCACAGAACACCAGAATTGGCAAATTCGCCACTGGCGCCCTGTGCTCTTCACAGATGAAAGCAGGTTCACACTGAGCACGTATGACAGAGTGTGGCGACACCGTGGAGAGCGGTCTGCTGCCTGCAACATCCTTCAGCATGACCGGTTTGGCAGTGGGTCAGTAATGGTGTGGGGTGGCATTTCTTTGGAGGGCCGCACAGCCTTCAATGTGCTCGCCAGAGGTAGCCTGATTGCCATTAAGAACCGAGATAAGAACCTGAGACCCCTTATGAGACCATATGCTGGTGCGGTTGGCCTTGGGTTCCTCCTAATGCAGGACAATGCCAGACCTCATGTGGCTGGAGTGTGTCAGCAGTCCCTAAAGATGAAGGCATTGAAGCTATGGACTGGCCCGTCCGTTCCCCAGACCTGAATCCGATTGAGCACATCTGGGACATCGTCTCGCTCCATTCACCAACGTGTCACGTTGCACCACAGACTGTCCAGGAGTTGTTGGATGCTTTAGTCCAGGTCTGGGAGGAGATCCCTCAGGAGACCATCCGCCACCTCATCAGGAGCATGCCCAGGTGTTGTACAGTAGGGAGGTCATACAGGCACGTGGAGGCCACACAGTAAACTGTGCATCATTTTGATTTGTTTTAAGGACATTACGTTCCACTTTAATTTTGTGTGTGTGACTCCAAATCCAGTCCTCCATTGGTTAATAAATTTGATTTCCATTGATGATTTTTCTGTGATTTTGTTGTCAGCACATTCAACTTTGTACAGAACAAGTTCATTCATTCACATCTAGGATGTGTTATTTGAGTGTTCCCTTTATTTTTTTAGCAGTGTATATAGATCTTTTATTTTATTTTTTTTTAATGAAACTCAAATGATTTTATTCAGTTGGCCTGACGCCTTATGGATTACTTTCGCACATTTTAATGCATCTAAAATAAAAATCAATTTTGTAAGCATTCTTTCTTAAAACTCTCCTACTTTGTCTTCAGATCCTATGCAGACTTTTGTGTCATGGGTCCATGGTAACAGACAACAAATAATGTGTAGTCAGGTCCTGTAGTCATGCTTCAAGGTTGGCAAGAAGAAGGGGAGGAGGGGGGACAGTTGAGAAGAGACACTGATCATGGAGGCACATAGGTTTGCATAGGAGTTGTTGATACAAAAAAGTGAGACATTTTATAAGAATGACCATTTACACAATTTGATTTTTTTGGGTGGTGATATTTGATTTTACTTGAAATGATTGACATTAAATTCATTCCTTCAAGGAAGTGTACACAGTCCACAGTTGTCCTAATCTCCTTCAGATCCTTGAGACTTCTTTTGATACTTTTTCAAATAAGTGTCTGAGTGTGGGTATTCCCCTCTTAAAGGGAATCTTTCACAAGGACTTTGCTATCCCATCTGAGAGCAGCATGATGTAGTGACAGATACCGTGATTCCAGTGATGCTCTGTTGCTTGCTGCAGTTTTGATAAAATCACTTATTCCAGGACGTCCCTCCAGACAGCACCACCAGGAGGTTGTCCTTCTTATCCTTGATAGGGACAGGAACACAGAAGAGGTTAAATATCCCCTCCCCACCAACACCTTCAGTGTTTTTCCTGTCCCTATCGGACAAGATGCAGAGGAGCGCAGCAGTGCGTGTACCTGGAAGAATGAAGCTGTCCCGGTGGCAGGAGCTCCTGCCACCGGTGCCCTCTCAGAGGGTTTCGGGCAGCGATCGCCGCCGCAGCAGCAGCGCTGAGACCGCTGGAGGTCCATCAGCACTGGGGTCGAGCTGGCTCCTCCCCGTCAGGCGCATCCCCTTGGAGGGCTCTGCGCCGCAGCAGCTGCTGGTCCTGGCTGCAGGACGCCGGCACCTCGGGTCCCAGTTTCCGGCGCGCCGCGTCATCAATGGGGCATGCCGGTGACTACTTCCGGGGGGCGGAGCCAAGAAGGAACATGGCGCCCAGCAAAACTCGGCCCGGACAGTAGGGTATCCCACAAGGCCGGCGTCACGGAGATCGGGGCGCCCTGCAGAGGGCAGGGCGTCGGTAGAAGCGCGGATCCTCGCACACGCAGCAGGCACCATCATCAGCAGTTGGGCTCGGAAGGAGGACGAATCAGATGTCTTGAAGCCGGGTAAGGCGACTACTTAAGACACTCTGACAGACAGCACACTGACTCAGTAGAGATGGAAGGTGGTAGCCGTCCAGACGTCCAGTCCCTAGAGCCAGACCATGTCAAGGAGGCACCTAAGCAGTCTACCTCAACCACCAGAAAAAAGCCTAGCAAGTGCCCCCTATGCTCAGCCAAGCTCCTGTCAGGACATACAAAGAGCTTATGCGAGGACTGTATCTCAGGACTCCTAAGACAGGAACAGTCCTCTCTCCTGGACAATATGAGGTCCGTAATACGAGAGGAGGTGCAGTCCACGGTAGCAGCACTGGTACCGACACAATCCCTGCGCCCGAAGAGGCCCAGATGGGAGCTAGAACAGAGCTCGGAGGAAGGAGAGGTGTCAGACTAGTCTGATCCCAACTCTGGCGAAGGTTCCTCGGCAGCGTGCCCGGAAGAAAGGAAGAGATACCTTTTTTCTGCAGAAGATACGGACACGCTCCTACAAGCAGTCCGAGATACAATGAAAGTAGAGGATTCTACGGAACCACTGACAACCCAAGATGAGATGTTCCGAGGGCTGAGAGCCCGTAGAAATACGGTATTCCCGGGCAATAAGCACATAGCAGCCATGATATTAGAAGAGTGGGAAGAATCGGGAAAGAAACTAATAGTCCCAAAGGACTTTATGTACCGTCTTCCCTTTGATCCAGAAGAGACAAAGGTGTGGGAAACTGTTCCGAAGATCGACATACCTGTAGCCAGAGTGTCAAAGAAGATGGCTATTCCCTTCGAGGATTCCTCCGGCCTAAAGGATCCAATGGACAAGAGATCAGAGGACCTCCTCAAAGCCTGGGAAGAATCAGCAGCCGTTATGAAGGCTAACATAGCTGCCACCTCGGTAGCCCGATCAATGACCTTATGGGTGGGGGAGCTGCAGGATCAAATTAGAGACAGAATCCCCAGAGAGGAAATCTTAAAGTCATTACCTCTCCTGAGAATGGCTACTGACTTCATGGCGGACGCCTCGGCGGAATCAGTCCGGTTTGCCGCAAGAAATAATGCCTTATCTAATTCAGCAAGGCGGGCGCTGTGACTGAGGTACTGGTCAGAAGGCACTCAGTCAAAGAATAATCTTTGCTCCATACCCTTCTCTGGGCTCCATGTTTTCGGGCCCGTTCTAGATGAGCTGCTCGAGAAGGCTTCCGACAAGAAGGGCTTTCCGGAGGAAAAGCCTAAACGAATGCCTTTTTTTCGGAGGACCCGCTCCCACCCCAGACAGGATTATAGGGGAAAAGGGAAGTCCGGTAGGTGGAGCTACCCAAAAGGAGGAAGAGGGAGAATTTCTCATCAGGAGCAGAAGACAAGACCTACCAGAGAATGACGCCAGGAAGATAGGAGGGAGACTCTGTTACTTCCAAGACATCTGGAAGGATATTTTACCCAAAACCAGTGGGTTGAAAATACGGTCGCAGAGAGTTACAGAATAGAGTTCACCGAGCGACCGTCCAGAAGATACTGTGTAACCCAGACCCAGTCTCAGGTGACCCACCAGAGACTGTTAAAGGACATACGGGACCTGATAGAGATAGGGGCCATAACCCGAGTTCCCCAGACCCAGAGAATCCAAGGTCACTACTCAACTTTATTCTCCATAAAGAAACCAGGTGGAGAATACTGCACCATAATAAATCTAAAGCCGTTAAATCGGTGGGTGACCTACAAGAGATTCAAGTTGGAATCTCTAAAAGCAGCTATACCATTAATAAAAAAGGACTCGGTCATGTGCACCCTTGATTTAAAGAGCGCCTACTATCACGTGCCCATCCACAGGTCTCACCAAAAATTTCTCAGGTACGCCATAAAAGCACGGGAGAATCCAACATTACCAGTTCCGTTGCTTGCCGTTCGGTCTCGCTTCAGCTCCCCGGATCTTTACAAAGCTCATGGCAGAAATCATGGCCCATCTAAGGGAAAGAAATACCCTTATCATACCATACTTGGACGACCCTGCTACTGGTGGCAGACTCTACACAACAGATGGCGCAAGACCTTACATCCACCATATCGGTCCTACAGAGCCTAGGGTGGGTAATAAATTGGAAGATGTCCAGCCTAAGACCAGAAAGAGAAAAGAGGTTTCTTGGAGTCATACTAGACTCAGGGGAAGAATGTCCTTCCTTCCTCCGCACAAAGAGCAGGCAATCTCGCAAGAGGTCCAGTGGGTCCAGAGACGCAATTACATCTCCATAAGGAAAGCCATGAGAGTCCTGGGTCTCATGACTTCTTGTATCTCCAGTGTACAGTGGAGCCAGTTCCAGTCAAGAATACGGCAGAGAGAGGTCTTAGCGACCTGGGACGGCAGGGAAACATCGCTAGACAAGAACATGTCACTTTCCGAGGAAGGAAGGCAGTCCCTTTCCTGGTGGACAGACACACAAAATCTCGGGAAAGGGAGACCCTGGAGATTGTTGCCATGCACAAGCATTACTATCGACGCCAGCCTCAGAAGTTGGGGGGGCTCACATGGAAGGTCGATACGTCCAGGGGACATGGGGCCCATCAGTACGCAACCGGTCCTCGAATTACAGAGCTCGGAGCAGTCTGGGAGTCGCTAAAAGCATGTCAAGAAGAACTGAGGGGTCAGAATATCAGGATCTTCTCGGACAACTCGACTACAGTTGCCTTCCTTCAACATCAGGGAGGCCCCAGATACCGTCATCTCCAGGACCTAGCGCACAAAATCTTTTCTTGGGCAGAACAAACAGTAGCCTCAGTTACGGCAGTCCATCTGAAAGGATCCAGAAATCAGGTTGACGACTTCCTGAGCAGGGAAAAGATCCAGTCAGAGTGGTCACTAAGCGAAGAGGTCTTCACACAGCTATGCCAATATTGGGGGTCACCAGAGGTCGACTTATTCGCCACGAAGAAAAACTCAAAAACAGAGAGGTTCTTTTCTCTCAACCCGGCAGACAACCCAATAGAAGTAGACGCGTTATCCCAAGAATGGAACATGGAGCTCGCTTACGGCTTCCCGCCACTCCCTCTTATGCCAAGGGTCTTAAGAAAGATCCAGGAAAGCAGAGCATCAGTAATGTTGATTGTTCCTTACTGGCCCAGGAGGAGCTGGTTCTCCTTACTAAATTGGATGGCACAGGAAGAGCCGATATTATTGCCAGCAAGACGCGACCTGTTAACCCAGGGTCCCTTAGTGCATCAGAGACCCGGGATGCTACAGCTATTGGCCTGGATTCTGAGGCGGAGATCCTAAAGTCAAAAGGACTCTCTATCTCAGTTATAGCTACTATGCAGAATAGTAGGACACCGGTAACCTCTGCTATATACCGAAAGATCTGGAAGAAATTCTGTTCCCACTGTGTGGGGCCAGTGTCAGTCATTTGGTGTCTGGATATCCCGCAGATCCTAGACTTTCTCCAGGTGGGCTTTGATAAAGGGCTAAGGCCTAGTACGCTCAAGGTGCAAGTGGCGGCCTTAAGCTCATACTTCAACTTTCCCCTAGCCAAGCATCCATGGGTAGTGAGGTTCGTAAAAGCCACTCAGCGGATGAGACCCACAATCCGTAGCTCGATACCACCTTGGGATCTTAGCTTGGTCCTAAACGTGCTGCGCAAGGACCCGTATGAACCGCTAGAACAGGCCCCCTTAAGATCAATGACATTTAAAGCCCTATTTCTAGTGGCAATAACTACGGCTAGACGCATAGGGGAGATTCAGGCCCTCTCTATAGAGCATCCATATCTGAAGATCCAGGAAGACTGCATAATCTTAAAATTAAATCCAGCCTTTCTTCCCAAAGTGGTTACAGACTTCCACAGGAGTCAAGAGATTGTACTACCGGCCTTCTGCCAAAATTACAACAACGAGAAGGAACGCTCTCTCCACCTCTTGGACGTTAAAAGAACCGTCCTCCAATACTTGGAGGTTACAAAAGGCTGGAGAGTAGACTCTAACCTCTTCATCCAGATGGCAGGCAAAAACAAAGGGAAGAAGGCATCAAAAGCGACCCTAGCTAGATGGTTGAATTCAACTATCAGTGCAGCATGTGTGTCGGCAGGAGAGACTCCACCAGAAAACTTTAGGGCCCATTCTCTAAGAGCAGTTTTGGCCTCGTGGGCAGAGAGCGCGGGAGCATCTATGGACCAGATATGCAGGGCCGCAACCTTGTCTAAATTTAATACCTTTTGCAAACATTACAAGTTGAATGTTATGGCAAATCCTCAGACAGCGTTTGGGAGGAAAGTCCTCCAAGCTGTAATCCCGCCCTAGTTGTAGTAATTTGGTAATTCTCCTGGTGGTGCTGTCAGGAGGGACATCCTGGAAAGTAGGAATTAGTCCTACCGGTAATAGTATTTCCAGGCGTCCATCACGACAGCACCCCTTATATACCCTCCCTTGGATTTCCTATCTGATATGTGAGGTAACATGTATGGTAGGAAATTCAATAAAATTGCGTTGTATCAATCCTGGTGTGGTACTTAGAAAATCACTGAAAGGGTTGGTGGGGAGGGGCTATTTAACCTCTTCTGTGTTCCTCTCCCCATCAAGAATAAGAAGGACAACCTCCTGGTGGTGCTGTCATGATGAACGCCTGGAAATACTATTACCGGTAGGACTAATTCCTACTTTCTCCTTCGCCTCATTGGGGGACACAGAGACTGTGGGTGTATGCTTCTGCCGCTAGGAGGCTGACACTAAGTGAAAAAAAGAGGTTAGATCCTCCTCCGCAGTATACACCCTCGCACCTATTGCGGGCGGAAATCAGTTTTTTGCTTAGTGTCCATGGAGGCACACGTCTGGTTTTTCTCTCCAGACTTTTTTCCCATGAAGATGTGACAGGAGCAACAGATCCTATTGAAAGGGTCCAATTTCCCCAAACCAACAACGGGCGAGCACGTGCGAATGTCCCTCCACGTATCCTCTCCCGCGTCGTGGTACACAATGCCGGCCTTAGCCCTGACCACCCCTAGGTATTGAAACCATGGGCTGTACAGAGGCACAAGACTAGTCCGTGCGTCCCCCACTGCTCCACCAATGCTCAGACTGCGGTGCTGCAAGGTGGCTGACGGTCCCTCTCCTCACCCCGTCAATGGGTTAGATGGAGCTAGGGTCCCTTCACCGTCCTTTTTTTTTTTTTTTTTTTTAATCAAAGACCCCCTCACATACCTGCGATCAGGCTGAAGAGGATCATCGGTTAGAGGGTCTGGGAGGGCTCCTGCGAAGACTTCGGGCTGGAGCCCACAGCGCGACGACTAGCCATGCAAGAGAGGGTGCAATCCGTTAGGCGGCAGCCCGGGTCAGGAACGCCGCGCCGGTCAGTAGTGCCTTTTTTTGGTACCGCGCCCCCCACCCCCCCCAGTCGGGTAGGGGAGAAATTGAGCTAGCTAGGCCGTGGCCCACAGATGTCGGCGCGCGATTTAAAGGAAGCATCCAGGTCGGGGGGCCGCAGGACTGGGGTAAGTGCTGCCCGAGAGGCCACGCTACAGGGAAAAACAAGGTGCCTCCTCCCCATAGCCCCAGCAGCGGACAGCTACAGCATGTCCGAAAAGGCAAAGACGCACACGTTCTTTTACGCTGCATGCATCTCTTGTCGGGCTGCGTTTCCGCGGGCGCAGAGCAAGCATTTATGCAAAGCCTGCGAATCCGAACGCGCCCAGGAGCCCTCCCCTGCAACCGCGACCAATGTGTCAAATTCCCCGGAGTGGGCCTGATCACTGTCAGTTCATTGCATCGCTCATGAGAGCAAGAGTCCCTTCAAGCCCCAGATAGGGGCAGGCACAGTGGCTCGCCGCCTTTAGAGGGAACCTCCACCTCACTAGAGCCTCCGGCCTGCAGGGGCCTGTCTCACTCCAGGCAGACCCGGAGGAAACTAATCCACACGGTGTCTCCCAGGCCATCCGGTGCCTTGGCATCCGTAAGTTCTGCTTCTCGCTCCCCGTCACCAGTGGTTGATAGCGAGCAGACCTCAGATTGCGACTCAGACGAGCCCCTTGACCTGGACTCTCCAGGGTCACGTGAAACAGTGGACAGCCTCATAGAAGCAGTCAATCAGAGCCTGGGGATTGAGGATGATCCCGCAGCGGCTACGGGGCATAAGGTGGCATTTAAACGAGTGAAGCGTCCGCACAGAATTTTTTCCTCTCACCCTGAGTTTGAGGACATAGTGCAGCGGCACAGAGAACGTCCAGACCGGCGTTTCTCGGTTCAAAAGGCACTCGAAACGAGGTATCCATTTGTTCCGGACCTCCGTAAAAAATGGATGGAATCCCCGATAGTGGATCCACTTGATAGTGGATCCACTTCGGCACTTGCTGCTGCCAATGCAATCTCTATCAGAAGAGCCCTGTGGTTGAGGACATGGTGAGCCGATTCTACTTCCAAGAAGTCCTTGACTTCCCTGCCTTATCAGTATGGCCGCCTATTTGGGGAAAAGTTGGATCAACTTATCTCAGACTCCACAGGAGGAAAGAGCGGGTTTCTCCCTCAACAAAAGGTTAAACCGCTTTTTCGTCACCCGGTTCAGGCACATTTTTGGGCTTTTCACAACCCCGGGTGGACTACGGGACCCAGTTCTGCCGCCCCAGGCTGCCCCAACCAGGATAGGGAGTGGCAGGTCTCATATAGAGCCAACCCATTGGGTAGAATGCGTGCTCAACAGGCCAGATCGAGGGGATCCAGATCCTAAAGATCATCGGCCAAATGACTCCGAGGTCTTTACCAGATGACACCAGCAAGGTGGGCGGCCGCCTACTGTTTTCACCACGTCTGGGCCAACGTCGCTCACGACGCATGGGTAAAAGAATTGGTGTCCTCAGGTTACAAAATGGAATTTATCAGAGACCCCACCCCCAAGACGTTTTTTTTTTCTTTCCCGGCTTCCCAGGGTAGATGCCCAGGCAAGGGCTCTATTGGGAGCTATCAAATTGCTCCAGCACAACGGAGTCATTATTCCAGTACCGGAACACGAAAGGGCTCAGGGTTTCTATTCCAACCTTTTTGCGGTTCCCAAAAAGGACGGGTCTGTCAGGCCTGTGTTGGACTTGAATCTTCTAAACAGATTCATCAGGATCAGACATTTCCGGATGGAGTCTCTCCGTTCAGTCATATCGGCCATGGAGCAGGGAGAATACTTGGCCTCAATAGACTTCCAGGATGCTTATCTGCATATTCCCATTTTTCCTCCTCATCAGAGGTTCCTACGCTTCGCCATCAACGGTCGACATTTTCAACTCGTAGCGCTACCCTTCGGGCTAGCCACGGCTCCCAGAGTGTTCACAAAGGTTATGGCTGTTGTCATGGCCATACTGCATTCTCGAGGCATAGTCGTCGTCGTCCGTTATCTGGACGACCTCTTGGTCAAGGGCCCGTCAATACGGGCATGCGAGGAAAATGTGAGCATCACGCTGGATACTCTTGCCCGCTTAGGGTGGTTGGTCAATGTGAAGAAGTCATCCCTTGTGCCAGCTCAGAAGATCTCCTTCTTAGGAATGATCTTCGACACTTGCCGAGGTTTGGTGATTCTCCCTCAGGAAAAGGTACTAGCTCTCCGGCAGGGAGTCCGGATACTTCGCCAACCAGTCCCTCATACCATCCAATCTGTGATGAGGATTCTAGGGAAAATGGTGGCAGCAATGGAAGCAATACCTTTCGCCCAGTTCCATCTTCGCCCCCTGCAGCACGCCCTCTTGTCAGCCTGGGGCAAGAACCCTTTTACGCTCGATCGGCGGTGTAGTCTGTCCTCTCAAGTCAGGCAATCGCTCGGATGGTGGATAACCAGTTCCTCTCTGACCCAGGGGAAATCCTTTCCCCAGACCATTGGCTGGTGGTGACAACCGACACCAGTCTCCTCGGCTGGGGAGCGGTGTTCCTCCACCACACAACCCAGGGACGGTGGTCGCCACAGGAGGCACGCCTCCCGATCAATTTATTGGAGATACAAGCAATCCGGCTGGCACTGCAGAAGTTTCATCACTTCCTAGAAAGCCGCCCTGTCCGAATTCAATCGGACAATGCCACGGCGGTGGCTTACATAAATCACCAAGGGGGCACTCGCAGCAGAGCAACCATGCGCGAGGTGGGGCACGTTCAGTGGGCCGAAGCAAACCACTCGGTGATTTTGGCAGTTTACATCCCGGGCGTGGAAAACTGGGCGGCAGACTTTCTCAGCCGGGAGGGTCTTGCGTCCGGAGAGTGGTCTCTACATCCTGAGGTCTTTCAGCAGATTTGTCAACGGTGGGGAACTCCGGATGTGGACTTGATGGCTTCCACAGTGAACGCCAAGGTGCCCACATATGTCGCTGTGGATGCGTTGGTTCTGCCATGGAACCAGTTTCGCCTCCCATATCTATTTCCCCCGCTACCACTACATCCGAGAGTCTTCAAGAAGATCAAGACTGAAGGGGTCCAGGCAATTCTGCTGGCCCCAGATTGGCGCTGTCGAGCGTGGTACGCAGATCTAATGCTGCTTCTCACTGACGTCCCTTGGCACCTACCAGAGCGCCCGGATCTGCTCTCTCAAGGGCCGATTTGCCACCCGAACTCAGGGGCCCTGCGTTTGACTGCATGGCCGTTGAATCTTGGATTCTAACCCAGGCAGAGTTCGGGAGCAAGGTGGTCGCTACAATGATTAGCGCCCGGAAGCCTGCTTCAGCACGAATTTACCACCACACTTGGAAGGTGTTCTTCGCTTGGTGTCGAGGCCACGGTGTGTCTCTGCTGAGATTTTCGATCCCCAACATCTTGGCTTTCCTCCAGTCGGTGCTAGACTCGGGCTTGGCCCCAAGTTCCCTCAGGAGACAAATATCGGCCTTATCCGTCCTGTTCCAGCGCAGAATTGCTACCAATTTGCAGGTGAAGACTTTCATCCAGGGAGTCTCCCACTTGGTACCTCCCTATAAGGCGCCTATGGACACCTGGGACCTTAACCTGGTCCTAAGTGTTCTGCAGGAAGCTCCTTTTGAACCGCTTCAGGATGTCTCTTTGAGGTACCTTTCCTGGAAAGTGGTGTTCCTAGTGGCCATCACTTCTCAGGCGGGTTTCAGAGCTGGTGGCCCTATCCTGCTGAGCTCCATTCATCACTTTCCATAAGGATAAGGTGGTGCTCAGACCAGCCCCTCCGTTTCTGCCAAAGGTCGTGTCCTCTTTTCACATTAATAAAGATGTTTTCTTGCCTTCATTTTCTCCAGCACCGTGTGGAAAAGGCTCTTCACACGTTAGACCTGGTAAGAGCCCTCCGGAGGTACGTGTCGAGGACGGCACCCTTTCGTCAGATGGACACGCTGTTCGTGCTCCCCGAAGGGCGCAGGAAGGGACTCGCTGCCTCAAAATCGACCATAGCCAGATGAATTCGTTTGACTATTATGGGGTCCTACCACATTAGAGGCACGCCGATTCCAGCAGGACTCTACTCGGGCAGTGGGCGCCTCTTGGGCACTTCGGCATCAGGCTTCGACGGAACAGGTTTGCAAGGCAGCAACCTGGTCCAGCCTGCACACATTTGCCAAACATTACAATATCCATACTCAGACCTCAGCGGATGCGAGCCTGGGTAGAAGGATTCTCCAAGCAGCGGTGGCGCACCTTAAAATAAGAGGTGCATGTAGGTTGGATCGGTGTGTTAACTCCCACCCAGGGACTGCTTTAGGACGTCCCACAGTCTGTGTCCCCCAATGAGGCGAAGGAGAAACATGGACTTTTGTGATAACTCACCGTAAAATCCTTTTCTCCGAGACGCTCATTGGGGGACACAGCACCCACCCTGATAGCCAGTAGGCTCTTGTTTTGTTTAAATTAATGTCTACTTATTTGATATGGGTGGTGTTTTCCTTTAGACATGTTCTACCTGTATTGAGGTTGATTTTGTTGTCCTCCTACTGCTTTGGTACCAAACTGATTTCCGCCCGCAATAGGGGCGAGGGTGTATACTCCAGAGGAGGAGCTAACCTTTTTTTTTTTTTCACTTAGTGTCAGCCTCCTAGTGGCAGAAGCATACACCCAGTCTGTGTCCCCCAATGAGCGTCTCGGAGAAAAGGATTTTACGGGGAGTTATCACAAAAATCCATGTTTCTCTGTTCTAGAGCTATGAATGCTGAGCTGTGTATAACCCCGCCCACAACACTGATTGGCTTCTTTCTGTGTACACTGTGTATAAGCAGCTTAAAATCAGTGGTGGAGGTGGGGTTGGATTACATGGCAGCATGTTTACTAATCCTCCAGTGATAATCTAAATGACACCGCTGGAATCAGGGTCTCTGTCTCTACATTATGATTTGCTCTGATTAGGTGGTAAAAAACTGATGACAGATTCTCTTTAAGACAGATCATTCAGTCATCTAGTACCCTGCTTTGGGTTATTGTCCCTCTTTAGTACTGATGTCTCTAGACACGGGGGTCTGGTTTGGTTGGTTTGAGAGACTTTGCATATTTTTTCCCATAGAGAATTGCCTTGAAAAGAAGTCTCCATATATAGTTTGGTCTCTTCAATGAGACGGTATTCCTCCATACCTTCCTATTGTAACTTCACAAACTTTGCTGTGGAGTCTGACACATTTTTAGTTGTCTACAACAGACAAATTTCATATTGTAAACTACATTTCCCATGAGCTTTAGCAAAGCCTAGACACTGCTAGAAATCCTGGCTCCATCCATTTCCATCCTTATATAAGCAAAAGCTATTGTAACGTGGCTGAGATCAGGTGCACAGGACGTGCGGGGAGCTCCCCGGAGGCTTCGGGAGACATGAACAATAACCTCACACCGCCAGTCATCTGCACAGTTTCCATCTACTAATGTGCTGCACAATATGTATAGTAACACTCTCAGGTATATGGACTTTACAGACCGGATCCAAACTCCCCAAGCTGCTGCCCCTTGTCCGTATCCAGCAACCCCACCCAAAATCTCTTACATAATATCTTGCATTATGTTATCCGGAGAGGATTCACTGGGCTTATAATGAGAGCTATGGAGAGTGATTTGTAGCCATGTTCATCTCCAGATGTTGGTTCGAGTTTGTGATTTATCTGAGTGGGAATTGTATCCCAGTGTATCCTGAGCTTCCTGATGCCCGACACCAGCTTGACTTTGGCCACCTCAGCAGGAGATACCACTTAAAGGGAGTCAGTCAGCACTGTCGGGAGCTTGGTGCACCTTCCCACCCTTTTTTTGTTTTCTCTCGACCACCCCATCTCGTTCCCCTGCCACCACCACCTCCTCCCTCACCCTTCATTTTTCTCCACGTTTCTTCCCCCCCCTGCTGTCCTCTCCACCTCCTTTTTTTTTTTTTCCTAATCCTGGACTGCCCATTTAAGATACTTTTGTGGCAGAATGAGCGTAACACCTAATTGTTAATTCTAGGCCATTTTCTGTAGAATTATATCACTGAACAGAACCCATGGGGACGTGGGTTCCAGATGGACTGTCTGTGTTTTTCATTCCATGATTTTTAATTGAACAGTAAGCACAAAAAATGTGTTTCATTGTTGTCCAGATCTGTACAATTCATTTCTCGCCCATGTATTTCAGCAAATTCAGTTACATTGACTGTAACATCCCACCGGATTACTGTTTCTCCATGTCTCAAAGTTTGCGGGGTTTTTTTTTTCATTGAAAACTGTTGAATGGGGTACTGCCATTATAAATCAAAGGATTAGAAGTTGTGACAAAAACACAAGTCCCCAGAATGAGTGCACTCAGGTCAAAGAACTGAACAACTCAGCTGCTGCACAACCTCTTCTTGAATGGTTGCGTCTAGTGTTTCTGCAGCAGCCGGGCCAGAGAGGTAGTATCAGGCGCTTCTGCATCAGCAGCCCGGCCCGAGGGGGGCGTCGTGCGCTTCTGCATCAGCAGCCCGGCCCGAGGGGGGCGTCGTGCGCTTCTGCATCAGCAGCCCGGCCCGAGGGGGGCGTCGTGCGCTTCTGCATCAGCAGCCCGGCCCGAGGGGGGCGTCGTGCGCTTCTGCATCAGCAGCCCGGCCCGAGGGGGGCGTCGTGCGCTTCTGCATCAGCAGCCCGGCCCGAGGGGGGCGTCGTGCGCTTCTGCATCAGCAGCCCGGCCCGAGGGGGGCGTCGTGCGCTTCTGCATCAGCAGCCCGGCCCGAGGGGGGCGTCGTGCGCTTCTGCATCAGCAGCCCGGCCCGAGGGGGGCGTCGTGCGCTTCTGCATCAGCAGCCCGGCCCGAGGGGGGCGTCGTGCGCTTCTGCATCAGCAGCCCGGCCCGAGGGGGGCGTCGTGCGCTTCTGCATCAGCAGCCCGGCCCGAGGGGGGCGTCGTGCGCTTCTGCATCAGCAGCCCGGCCCGAGGGGGGCGTCGTGCGCTTCTGCATCAGCAGCCCGGCCCGAGGGGGGCGTCGTGCGCTTCTGCATCAGCAGCCCGGCCCGAGGGGGGCGTCGTGCGCTTCTGCTTCAGCAGCTGGGCCAGAGAGGTAGAATCAGGCGCTTCTGCATCAGCAGCCGGGCCAGAGGGGGGCGTCGTGCACTTCTGCTTCAGCAGCTGGGCCAGAGAGGTAGAATAAGGTGCTTCTGCATGAGCAGCCAGGATCGAGAGGGGAGTTGGGCTTCTGCATCTGCAGCCAGGCCTGAGGGTATCGTTGGGTGCTCCTGCATCAGCAGCCAGGCCCGAGGGGAGTGTCGGGCACTTCTGCGCCATCCAGAAGGAGCACATCACACTAAAATACTGGTTCAAACAGGTTTTTACATTATTTACAGACCCATCAGTGAAGCAACTATTGATACATGTTGTATACAGGTGGTGAAGATACAGCACAGCAGCAGTTTCATCTGCTCTCCTCCTTTTCCACCAATTGTCAATCAGCCATTTGCTGGACATTTTGCTCCTGATCATGCACTAATTCAGGTAATCGGTATAATATTTGATCTTTCATCCATTTTATTGCACCGTGTTCAGCTATCATTGAGTTTTATATTCTCTCATATAAAGCAATAATCCAGGGAACAAACTACCATGTGGAAGTGCATTGAGCAGCAGGGTGGTGAACTGGTAAAAGGGGAAAAAAAAATCTTTTAAATCTGCCTGAGCGAGTGTGAACAAGCTGAGTGTGACCTGAGCGTAAGTGCGAACTGTGGTAAGTGTGTGACTTGAGATTCAGTGAAGAGGTGTTTGGAAAACCTATAACAAATACCCGTGTGAGTTGCTGAATTGTAGGTTGCTGAGTGCTTTCTATCTGTTCAATTTTTGGGGGGCTTGGGGGCTTGTTTAACCTATTTTTTCTCTACAGGGTTAATCTCTTATTTTACTATCTGTGTTTTTAAGGGTTAACTATATTGCATTTAAATCTTGGTGTAACTATATTCACAAGGGGTTAATTAAGGGTGGGAGTTCATAATTAAGGGGCAGCTGGTTGGGGCTCAACTCCTTTTGGAAGTGCATTGAGCAGCAGGGTGGTGTACTGGTAAGGGGGGGAAAATAAAAAATCTTTTTAAATCTTCTGCCTGAGCGATTGTGAACAAGCGGAGTGTGACCTGAGCGTAAGTGCGAACTGTGGTAAGTGTGTGACTTGAGATTCAGTGACTTTTGGATTCAGGGAGTTTCCAAGGGAGGTATTACTGAATTGCTGTTATATTTTATTAATACTTTTTATTTTTGCTTATCTTATTGTCTGGTGCAATCCCCATTAGGATGTGCTCCACTATTACCAATGCCATTCAGTGCATGTCTTGCCGCATGTATGAAATCCTTGAACAACCGGTCGAGGGTGCATACTGCTGTGCGAGATGTGAGCACGTTGTGCATTTGGAAGCCCAGATACTGGATCTAAATGTGCAGCTGGCAACACTGAGATCCATAGACAATATGGAAAGGAGTCTTCTGCTCACTGAGCAGACGCTCAATGGGATAGATGGGGGGGATGCTAGGTTGGTGCTGCAGGACAATGAAGCAGCTAGCTGGGTGACAGAAGGCGAGGCAGAGGGAAGAGCACCAGGGAGGCTAGTCCTGATCTGGCACACCCCAATAAGGCTAGTTTCACATTTGCGTTTCAGGGCGCAGCGACGGCCGCCGCTAAGCCCCGTCCCCTGCCCCGCCCCTACGATAGCTCCGCCTCCGTGCACATGACGCTGCATGCATCATGCGTCCCCTATCTTTATCACTGAGGACGCAGGCCGTGCACAGTATGCGTTTGGCGGCACCTGCTTCCTTTTGACGGTGCGCCGAGCGCTACCAAATTACAACAGGTTGCGTTTGGCGCTGGTCGGCGCACCGTCAAAAGGACCCAGGCGCCGCCAAAACGCATACTGCGCACGGCCTGCGTCCTCAGTGATAAAGATAGGGGACGCATGCAGCGTCATGCGCCCGGAGGTGGAGCTATTGGAGGGGACGTGGCAGGGCGGGGCTTAGCGGCGGCCGTGCGCAGGCCGTCGCTGCGCCCTGAAACGCAAATGTGAAACTAGCCTTAGTTTGCTAAGTTGGCAGATGAGGGGAGTGTTAGTGCAAGAGTAGCACTGCTGCAGCAAGGCATGTCCTCTGAAAGCCGGAGGAGTGTCTGCTCCAGTAAGGGGGGAAATAGGAGAGCAGGGCAGGCCAGACAGGTTCTGGTAGTGGGAGACTCAATTAGGGGAACAGATAAGGCAATCTGTCACAAACACAGGGATCGTCGAACAGTGTGCTGCCTACTTGGCGCTCGAGTCCGACACATCGCTGATCGGGTTGACAGATTACTGGGAGGGGCTGGTGAGGATCCAGCGGTCATGGTGTACATTGGCACAAATGACAAAGTTAGAGGTAGGTGGAAGGTCCTTAAAGATGATTTCAGGGAATTAGGCTGTAAGCTTAAAGCAAGGACCTCCAAGGTGGTATTTTCGGAAATACTTCCTGTACCACGTGCCACGCCAGAGAGGCAACGGGAGATTAGGGAGGTTAATAAGTGGCTCAGGAATTGGTGTAGGAAGGAGAGGTTTGGGTTCCTGCAGAACTGGGCCGACTTCTCAGTTGGCTACAGGTTCTACGCTAGGGACGGGCTGCACCTCAATGGGGAGGGTGCAGCTGTGCTGGGGGAGAAAATGGCTACGAGGTTGGAGGAGTGTTTAAACTAGGGACGGGGGGGAGGGTATTCCTTTTATAGGAGGGGAAGACAGTGCAGATAGAGACCTGGGCACAAATAATGAAATTGGGGGTGGGAGTGGGGTTAGAACAGTTAATAATTTAAGAAAGAATAGAGGTACAGAGAGATACATAAAGTGCATGTATACTAATGCCAGAAGCCTCGCCAACAAAATGGAGGAATTGGAGTTAATGTTGTTGGAACATAATTATGACATGGTGGGGATATCTGAGACATGGCTGGCCGAGAGCCACGACTGGGCGGTTAATTTACCGGGCTATAGTCTGTTCAGAAATGACCGTACAAATAAGCGAGGGGGAGGCGTGTTTATATGTAAAATCATCCTTAAAACCCATCCTTCGTGATAATATATATGAATCTAATGAAAATGTAGAGATAAGGTGAGGGGGGAAAAATAATAAATTACTGATAGAGGTTTGTTATAAGTCTCCAAAAATAATGGAAGCAACAGAGAATATCCTCATAAAGCAAATAGATGAAGCTGCGACTCAAGGAGAAGTCATTATTATGGGGGACTTCAACTACCCTGAAATACATTGGGGAACCGAAACCTGCAGTTCCAGCAAAAGTAACAGGTTTTTGACAACTATGAGAGACAATTACCTTTCACAACTGGTTCCGGACCCAGCAAGAGGGGGGGCACTGCTAGACCTAATATTAACCAACAGGCCAGACTGCATATCAAATGTAAGGGTTGGGGGTGACTTGGGTAATAGTGATCACAAATATTAATAAGTTTTCAGGTATCCTTTAATAAGATGTGTAGTAGAGGGGTTACAAGGACACTAAACTTCAGGAAAGCAAATTTCCAACGGATGAGAGATGATCTAGGTGCAATTAACTGGGACGATATCCTGAGACATAAAAATACACAAAGAAAATGGGAGACGTTTATTAGCATCCTGAATAGGACCTGTGCACAATATATACCGTATGGGAATAAACATGGGAGAAATAGGAGGAAACCACTATGGCTACATAGAGCTGTAAGGGCTGCAATAAGAGATAAACATAAAGCATTTAGAGAATCAAAGCAAGTAGGTAGTGATGAGGCATTAACTAAATACAGAAGATTAAATAAATTCTGTAAAAAGCAAATGAAGACAGCAAAGATTGAGACAGAGAGACTCATTGCCAGAGAAAGTAAAAATAATCCCAAAATATTCTTTAACTACGTAAATAGTTTAGAAGCTAAAAAATGATAGTGTTGGGCCCCTTAAAAAATAGTCTGGGTGAAATGGTGGATGAGGATGAGGAAAAAGCCAATATGCTAAATGACTTTTTTTCAACCGTATTTACACAAGAAAATCCCATGACGGATAACATGATCAGGGATAAAAATTCTCCATTAAATGTCACCTGCTTAACCCAGCAGGAAGTCTAAAAATCACTAAAATTGACAAATCCCCCGGCCCGGACGGGATACACCCCCGAGTACTGCAGGAATTAAGCACAGTCATAGACCATTATTTTTAATCTTTAAAGATTCCATAATAGGGTCTGTACCACAGGACTGGCGTATAGCAAATGTGGTGCCAATATTCAAAAAGGGGACAAAAACTGAATTTGGAAATTATAGGCCAGTAAGTTTAACCTCAACTGTGGGTAAAATCCTGGAGGGTTTTCTAAGAGATACAATACTGGAGTATCTGGAGAAGAATAACCTCATGACCCAATATCAACATGGGTTTACAAGGGACCATTCCTGTCAGATTAATCTGATAAGCTTTTATGAAGAGGTACAGTTGTGGCCAAAAGTATTGACACCCCTGCAATTCCGTCAGAATACTCAGTTTCTTCCTGAAAATGATTGCAAACACAAATACTTTGGTATTATTATCTTCATTTAATTTGTCTTAAATGAAAAAACACAAAAAGAATTGTCCTAAAGCCAAATTGGATATTATTCCACACCAAACATAAAAAAGAGGGTGGACAAAAGTATTGGCACTGTTCGAAAAATCATGTGATGCTTCTCTAATTTGTGTAATTAACAGCACCTGTAACTTACCTGTGGCACCTAACAGGTATTGGCAATAACTAAATCACACTTGCAGCCAGTTGACATGATTAAAGTTGACTCATCCTCTGTCCTTGTGTGTACCACATTGAGCATGGAGAAAAGAAAGACGACCAAAGAACTGTCTGAGGACTTGAGAAACCAAATTGTGAGGAAGCATGAGCAATCTCAAGGCTACAAGTCCATCTCCAAAGACCTGAATGTTCCTGTGTCTACCGTGCGAAGTGTCATCAAGAAGTTTAAAGCCCATGGCACTGTGGCTAACCTCCCTAGATGTGGACGGAAAAGAAAAATTGACAAGAGATTTCAACGCAAGATTGTGCGGATGTTGGATAAAGAACCTCAACTAACATCCAAACAAGTTCAAGCTGCCCTGCAGTCCGAGGGTACAACAGTGTCAACCCGTACTATCTGTCGGCGTCTGAATGAAAAGGGACTGTATGGTAGGAGACCCAGGAAGACCCCACTTCTTACCCCGAGACATAAAAAAGCCAGGCTGGAGTTTGCCAAAACTTACCTGAAAAAGCCTAAAACGTTTTGGAAGAATGTTCTCTGGTCAGATGAGACAAAAGTAGAGCTTTTTGGGCAAAGGCATCAACATAGAGTTTACAGGAGAAAAAAGAGGCATTCAAAGAAAAGAACACTGTCCCTACTGTCAAACATGGCGGAGGTTCCCTGATGTCTTGGGGTTGCTTTGCTGCCTCTGGCACTGGACTGCTTGACCGTGTGCAGGGTATTATGAAGTCTGAAGACTACCAACAAATTTTGCAGCATAATGTAGGGCCCAGTGTTAGAAAGCTGGGTCTCCCTCAGAGGTCATGGGGTCTTCCAGCAGGACAATGACCCAAAACACTTCAAAAAGCACTAGAAAATGGTTTGAGAGAAAGCATTGGAGACTTCTAAGGTGGCCAGCAATGAGTCCAGACCTGAATCCCATAGAACACCTGTGGAGATTTCTAAAAATGGCAGTTTGGAGAAGGCACCCTTCAAATATCAGGCACCTGGAGCAGTTTGCCAAACAAGAATGGTCTAAAATTCCAGCAGAGCATTGTAAGAAACTCATTGATGGTTACCGGAAGCGGTTGGTCGCAGTTATTTTGGCTAAAGGTTGTGCAACCAAGTATTAGGCTGAGGGTGCCAATACTTTTGTCTGGGCCATTTTTGGAGTTTTGTGTGAAATGATCAATGTTTTGCTTTTTGCTTCATTCTCTTTTGTGTTTTTTCATTTAAGACAAATTAAATGAAGATAATACCAAAGAATTTGTGTTTGCAATCATTTTCAGGAAGAAACTGAGTATTATCTGATAGAATTGCCGGGGTGTCAATACTTTTGGCCACAACTGTATATACCGTAGTTCCCGTAAAAACTAAATTCTTTATTAGTCAATATCTATAAAAAAACACCAATCCAGTGAAAATGTATATATCTAAATATACCAAAAATAGACCTTGCCTAACAGATACCCTAAAATATGCCTATGATGTTCCCTACCTGACTGTGGAGGTTGGCACCCTAAAAGAAACAATTTTTTTGGTGCCCCCACTCAGCGCAGGCTATCCCTCACTCCCCTAGTATACCCTACTATAAAAGGTGGGAAAACAATATAACATAGGGCGGAGATGATGAGTCTTTGAACTAATAAGGTATCTTGTAGGTTATAACAAAAAAACCTGATTCATGATGCTACTCCATTTAATATACTCCAGTAATTCAAAAGGAATGGCCAATCACAGTCCTGGTATAATATAAGAGGAAAAATAACAACTATTACAATCTGACAATCAAAAATAGCAATGACATGAGACATATAGCATTGATGCAATTTCAAATGTTGGTTGCTTCAAACAATCAATGATAGATTAGGGGCACAAATTAATTAGGCTCACTTGCCTCCAGTGCCAGATATGATCTATACATCATGCCCACAAACCGACAAACCAATCATAGGTGCATAGGTAGTCTCACAATGATAATGGCAACACCATTCAATTAGTGTAAACAGGCAATACATTTAAATTCATGTTATAAAGATTTTCAGATAAGTTACTCCATGCAGAGGTTTTATTTATCATTTCACAGGTGCACCCCGACGCGTTTCCCCATAAATAACATGGTTCATCAGGAGGTTGGACAGAAGAGAAGTGGATGCTGGGTGCCATAGTAGATGATGACATGCCACAGCAAACAGCTAGTGGACTTAAATAACAACCACCCCAGATAAGCGCCACAATAGGCTCCACCCACCCAATCGCTGGCGGAATGAAACCAGGTCAAAAGTTATGCCGCAATAGGAATAAAGGTTTGTCTCACCCTCCAAGCACAAGACTCTGCCTAATTTCCGGTGTATTCATTCCTGTGTCCCAGTCTGCGGGGTTAGACCAAATCTCCCGCTTAACCGGAAGTAACCTGTGCTCCACGTTGTGGAACGCATAGCTCGTTTCCGTCCCACATCTTCTGGGTACCCAGTGTATTCAGGGCCCGGTATACAAACGTCACGTCCTGTCAATAGCTACGGGACAATGGTCATATGATGCATTACAATGCGCTGTATATTTAGGATACCATACAGCGCTACTAGGGTCACTGCATAAGGCATTAGTTATTTTAGAAGAGGAATAAGACCCAAAGCAGCATAAGAAAAATACATTAAACAAATCAGATAACATGAATGCAAAAATTATACCAATATACAACCCTTAATAGGGACATGTAGAAAACCTGTATATGTATGTTTAAATCATATCAAACTATCAATATTGTGGAAGACTCCAGACCAGGTATATGTAATCAAATAAAGCATTCATAAGATAGACACTCATTCAGTCCCTTTGGAGAGAGAGATTGTAACCTGAATATCCATTCAGCCTCACGTTTCAAGATCAGCCTATCCAAATCTCCTCCTCTGATTTTAGGCTTCGCCAGCTTCACCATAGTGAATGTTATGTCAGATAATCGACCAGCATGGATTTCATTGATATGGCGGGCCACTGGCGTATCTCTCTTGTTCTTTGTCATATCGGTGTTCACAAACCCTCAATTCCCTCTGTTTTTCCAATGTAGTCCATGGGACAGGTACAGGTAGCCTTTTATACCATCCCTGTGGACGTACAATTACCAAAATCTCTGATGGAAAATGTCCTGCCATTGGCCGCACTACAAATGGTTTTCCCTTGAGTCATCATATTACATCTGGAGCAATTGCCACACCTATAGAACCCCACAGGTCTTCTATCAAGCCAGGTTCCAGTTTTGTCCGGTCTTTGATAAAGACTATGGACCAACCGGTACCCAGTCAATCGACCCCCTCCTGTACGTCACACTGGGTTTGTGCGAAATGAATTTGCTAACATTTGGGTCTGCTAGCAAAACCCCCCCCCCCCCCCCCAATGTTTTTTGAGAACCTGATAGACCCTCTCTGAATGCCCATCAAAGGTACCAATGAACCTCGCAAAATCACCCTGGTCCTCCTTATGTACTTGATTTTTACTGAGAAGTGTCTCCCTATTAACAGAGAAGGCATGATCCAGGGGTCCATCCAAAGCACTGCGTGGATAACCTCTCCTCCTGAATCTACTAATATAACGATCACTTGATTGCCTTTTGAAGGTACTCGGGTCCGAGCAGTTCCTTCTAATCCGAAGGAACTGCCCCTTCGGTATTCTTTTTTTAGAGCAGGACTGGATGATGGCTAGTCCATCTAAGATGACGATTAGTTGCAGTGGGTTTCCTATATGTGCAAGTACATATTCTCCCATCATCCTCTTTCGCAATGGTCAAGTTTAAGAAATTGATGCTCCGTGTATGGCATTCTGAAGTGAGCCATAGGCCAGTATCATTCTTGTTGATATCCTCAACAAAACGGGTGAATCCCTCTTCTGGGCCAGGCCAGAAGACCAATATTTCATCAATATATGTGGCCCAGAGGGAAATATAAGGACTCCACCAACCTTCCACTTCCCCCAAAAAAATATGGGTTTCCTCCCACCAGCCCAGGAAGATACTTGCGTACGTGGGAGCCCAAGGGCTCCCCATCGCAGTCCCCCTGAGCTGGTGGAAGTACTTGTTGTCAAACAGGAAGTAGTTATTGGTGAGGGTGAACCGAAGGAGCCCCTCTACAAAAACATTGTGCTCCCGGCATTCCACCGATCTAGTCTTCAGGAAGTGAGCAATGGCTTTTATACCAAAATCATGTGGGATACTACTATACAGAGCCTCCACGTCGATTGAGGCAACCAGCGTGTTGGCCTCCACAGTTATCCCCTCCAAAATAAACAAAAGATGGGAAGTATCGCGTACATATGAGGGGAGGGACAGAACAGAGGGTCTAAGTATCCGATCCAGATATATACCTGAGTTTTGCGTTAGAGTCAATCCCTGAAACGATAGGGCGGCCCTTTAATGGATCCAAGCCCTTATGCACCTTAGGTAAAGCATAAAAAGTTGATATCACTGGATTATACGGTGCCATAAATTTAAACTCCTTCTCTGATAAAAGGCCCTTGCCCCTTCCAGAATCTCCATTCGCCTCCTCTTATACAATTGGGTTGGGTCCCCCTGTAAAATCTCATATATATTGGAGTCATGTAGCAATTGATGACACATTTTGAGATATACCGGATGATCCATAAGGACCAATTTTCCACCCTTATCGGATGCTTTTATAGTAAGGTCCCTATTACTCTCAAGATTCTCGAGGGCCCGTCTCTCTCCATAGGAGAGATTAAGTGAACCCTGTTGATTTCTACATGAGATCTTACATGGGTCAGCCTCCACCAACTTCATGAAAATGTCCACACTAGTGGTTTCAGTGGTGGGTGGCATTCTTGTACTCCTGGTTTTGAGATCAATAAAGGGACCGTTACCCCTTAATTGGGTGTTGTTCATTCAGGAGACTGGTCGGCGCCTGAAAACAGTCCAAATCCTCCTCAGGTAACCCTAATCTTTTGCATTGCTCTAAATCATGCTTTTGAAAAAACAACTTCCACTTAAGATTACGTCCAAATAAATTTAGGTCCTTAACCCAGCCAAAACAGTTAAATGAATTTGTCGGTACAAAGTTAAAACCCTTTCTCAAAACCGAGAAATCATCATCTGAGGGTACATACGATGAAAGGTTAATTATCTAGTCCTGATCTATTGGGGTCTCCTCAGATCGTATCCCATCAAAGGGCCCCAGTCCAAAAAAGATTGTGAGGATCCAGAAGCAGAACGTCCAATATTTGTACCCAAATTTAACTGGGCACCCCTCCCATTTCCTCTTTGCCTGTGGTGGTTTCTCGGTACACGCCATTTACCCCGTGTATGCCTACCCCTCCCCTGGTAGTTGGCAAAGCTGTCAGTCCGTTCTGTTAGATGCATCTATATCTGATGATGATACCTCAACTGGAGTCCCAACTTGATACTCATAAGCCTTATTCTCTTTAAATTCACCAAGATCCCGCAAGAATTGAGTATGCTTACGGTCCTTGAGATTAGATTGAAATTTTTCAACTGATGTTTGTAGAATTTTCTCATGTCTGACAGTCAGGATCTGATTTAAATTTCATTGAGTTTTTACCCTGTGAAATGTCCCTTCACCTTATCCAGTGATCTGGTATCACATGACTACAGGTGTCAGTGCATGGTATGAAGTCTTCATATAATGTGGGCTTTCTAGATGCTTTTTGTTAATTTGTGTAATTGCTTCCAATCTGCCCACCCTACCCCTGCATCCCCTTTCCGTTAACAGGTATATTTTATAGACCAAATATAAACACATTCCGGTTCTTCGCATTTTATGATAGTCTTTGAATGTATCATGTTAGGACTGGATATTGGAGGATGAATTTTAAAATAATTTTTATAAAATAAGTGTGTATCACTCCAACGTGGCTTAATCTATACATCTGTATGATATACCATGTTACGGTCACCCACAGTCAGTAGTAATGAGCTAATACATACAGAAGGTGTAGCATAGAGCATACTCGGCCAGCCCCCTAAACACGCCCATGAGGAACTCAAGCATCACTAGTGCTTGTAAGGACGCCAACAGCTATACCTTGGTCAGTATATTTCCATACGTGGCCGGGTCAATAACAAAATCCTAGCTAATACTGTCTCTAAATGTATCATGCCCAGTATGTAATAAATCTTGTAATGTGTATTGTGTAATATACTGATTATTTCTATTTGCCCTCCTCCAGCCATGAAGGCAGATCGCAGACGTTTAAAATCAGAAAAAGCAGACTTGGTAAGCCAAATGGAACAGTTATATTCAACCCTGGAGAGCCGAGAGGAGCAACTGCGGGATTTTATCCGAAATTATGAGCAACATAGAAAGGTAGGAGTAACTACCCCCGACAGTAACCACCTGCACAGAACAGTAGTTAAATATTTTGCGTCCACGCTCTCCTCCAACTCCACTGGAATTTTGCTTCCATCCGATCCATATATTTTAAGACTGTGAACATATGTTTAGGGTCCATTGTATGTGATGGCACGGTACCCAGTATCTCAGTGTTTGCAGTGAAGTGTGGTGGACACCTTGCTATGGAGAGCATTGACCGTGCTGCCTTCCTATTGTCAATGTATAAATTATGTAGCCATGCTGCCTTTGGTCTCTAGCTCAGGGAGCCGAGTCCTTTTCTTTGGGTCTTCAAATTGTTGTGGGTTGCATTTCTACATCTCTGATGGTACTGCATCCGTGTCTCTGAACTGTGAAGGCACTGGTATTTCTGCCTGCAAATAATCTAGGCATAGATAGTACTACATCCTTGTATCTCTCTGTAAACTGTGAAGGCACTAGTATTTCTGCTTGTAAAAAATCTAGGCTCAGATTGTACTGCATCCTTGTTTCTCTCTTTGTGAACTGTGAAGGCACTGGTATTTACATCTGTAAATCTAGACACAGATGGTTACCATATCGTTGTCACTGTAAATATTGTGGGCACGTTACTGTGTTTCCCACATTAAATAAAATTAAGACACAAAGTCACCACCCTCACCCTTTTGTAAGTGATGAAGCTGTTACAACGAGTTATACAACTTGTGCCTAAGTCCTTACATTAAAGAAGTTTTTGCTAAGGGTGTGTTCCCACATAAGACTCATAGAGCGACATAATGGATGTATATAGCTATAGATGTATATCTACATACTGTAAGGTAGCGCTGTCATTCGGGTAGGGGATACCTGCTTGGCAGCCAATAAATCACATCCAGCACAGGTTTTCCATAAAACAATCACAGTCCAAGCGGTTTATTTAGGCATCATAAACCATGACCAGCAACATAAAGTTCATATTAACAGCATAGCGTCCATGACAGAGCTTCACTCTGTTATCCCTGTGGTCACACAGGTTGTGCCATGTCCAGCACACAGGCACTCTTAGCCTCACAGTTATATCCCCTCTCTGGGTTTACCTCATGGCTGCTTCACCACGCTGCAGACGTCCATTCCCTCCAGGGAACTATCAGGCACGTGCAGCCATTAAACACAGCGTTCACTTGCTGTCAGGAAGACAGCCCCATCTCTCTGACAGGACCTTCCAAAACGGGCCAACCAGGTCCCAGCATTCACTCCATGTGGCCACCTTATATGGTCCGTAGCCACACCCACCGGGTCACATGTCTATGACCTCATCACAGGTCCTACAAGCCTTCATACATTTTAGTATGGTGTTCTAGAAACACCCCTGGGTGGATTTGTAGGTAGGTCTCCCTAACACATTGACACGAAAGATCATCTTTGCTGATCAGCACATAAGCAAGCCTTCATCTCAAGGCCACGCACCTTGAGATACATTACGATCATTCAGCATCCTACTCCTATCAGGACACTAGAAATGCTTATATGCCTGTCCTGGGACACCCACACAGCGCCCCCTAGCGGACACAGTGGTCACTACACCACAATACGTATATATGATCTATTTTATGCGTATATATGGACTGTACCATGGTACTTCAGTGACTGCTATAATAAGATCATGTGAGTGTTAAACATCTGGATATGGTTTTTCAAACCTAATATGTGCCCTGAATTTAATCTCCATCTTTTCATGCTGCCCACTTGACAGAAGCCCACGTTCACTTCAGTGTTTACATAAAGGTGGCATTGTTCGCGCGTTCTTCCCTCTGATTTCCCCACTAGCCCCCTCTATTCACTTCTAATCAAAGAGGCGTATAGAGCGCAGTGCAGCCATTGTTCGCTCTGTTCCTGTACAAGACATGTGCCGACTACAGGCAGCCACAAAGGTTAACGTCAACTCCTTTGAAAACAGGCGCAATAAATCCAATTATTGACGGTCAGGTTCTCTGGACGTTTTCCCCACACCAAGCATGATCTGATCACTGTGTGGAATTTCTTATACTATAGGAATTTTTTTTTTTTTTTTTTTTTTCATAATCCTGCTGTGCTGCATTCATCTTCTGGGTATAAATAAGGCTACTTTCACACTAGCGTCGTGTGACGTTCGTCGCAATGCGTCGTTTTGGAGAAAAAAACGCATCCTGCAAAGTTGCCCGCAGGATGCGTTTTTTCTCCATAGACTTGCATTAGCGACGTATGGCCACACGTCGCATCCATCGTGCGACGGATGCGTCGTGTTTTGGCGGCCGCAACGCACACAAACGTTACATGTAACATTTTTGTGCGTCGTGTCCGCCATTTTCAACCGCGCATGCGTGACCAAAACTCCGCCCCCTCCTCCCTGGACATTACAATGGGGCAGCTGATTCGTTGAAAAACTGCATCCGCCACCCCCGTTGTGCAAATCTTTCACAACGTGCGTCGTACCCGTACCGACGCTAGTGTGAAAGTAGCCTTAGGATATATTGTTGATTTGATGGAAAACTAATTCACCTGTAAACTTTTTTTTTTTTTTTTTTTTTTTTTTTTTTTTTTTAATTCTTCTAAGACATCATCTAATGTGGCAAATGCAAGACAATGATACAATGCAAGAGCACCCAACAGCTAGTTTCAGCATGCGCACCAGACCTCTCGATCCACCACTCACCATTTTGTTAAGCCAGCGAGACACCTTCCCTGGGTGACACATTAGTACTCGCGCACACCCAGCTTTCCCAAGCACCTGACAGGTACACTGCTTTTACTCTGGTATATCTCCGTGTAACAAAACCAAGATGTAGTGTCCCATTTTGATGTTGTGGGTACGTGTACAGTATCAAGAAACAAACTTATTAAATTTTAGCTTTAATACATAAAGTACAGTACATAAACTGCCAAAAAAATAAGACTTACACACGGTAAAAAAAACAGTAGCAAGCAAAAAGGTATAAAAAATAAAGAAGGGTCTTGTGAATAGGTCGGGGAGCAATTATTTGCAGAGAGAGACACAAATTAGGACACAGCTACAATACACCTGTGTCTCCCCAGGATCTAACCATGAGTTTCCACCTTCACCCCTCCTAAGGTTATTGACGACCAGGAGAGATGGACGCAGGACATAATTCTAATTTGTAATTTTCCCACAGGACCCTTCTAATGGAATAATATGACGGCCATATTTCCGAACATACATTCACCATCCTAAACACACCAAACGTGAATGAAATATCCATAGTTTGGGTTAATATTACATTTCCTTGGTTTCGAAAGCCCAAAAGCATTGGATCCTGGAGCTTGAGCCCACAAAAGCAATTATGTCCCACGATCCCAGATGTATCCTTGGATCGTGTTTATTTCTGATTATTGGCCATGGCATGCCATGTGATATCCCTGGTATAGGCTAGAGACTACCGGTCTATCTCAAGGGCAGTCTCTCTCCTTACATGTTTTAGCTCCTCTGTCCTAGCTAGGAATCTGTAATCTTTGGTCTACTACAAACGACGTGTCTCCTGACAAATTTAATTAGGACTTAAATGAGATCTTGCCAGGTATCTTTTTTTTTTTTTTTTTTTTTTTTTTTTTTTTTAATTAGTGATATCAAATTTTTATTTTTGTTATCCGTTATACCTCCATAACAAGAGTGAGTTTGTTTTGGGTATTTTTTTAACCTAGTGGTGTACTTATGGATGGTTCCAATCACTGAATGCCATCTGGAAAGGCAATGGGACAGATGTGTGATTGAGCACAAGTGGTAGTGGAGATTTTAACCCCGACAGATTTGTGCCAATCAGTCAGGCATTCCGATCATTGTACATTATTTTACCCGAGCTTAATAACTTGTGCAAGTTTAGACATTTCATATTAGGCCGACACAGGAGGTTGTCTGTGTCTAAAATTGGAGCAGACCAGGGGTTATTTTATTTGCCTGCCAAAAGAGCTTCACTCCAGGTTATTCTCCGCATCGGGTGATGACACTTGTCTCCATGTTTTGGAAAGAGGAAGTTTGCGCAGGGCGTGTGACGTTCTGTATGGTGGCAGGAAATGGAGAAGTAATGCAAGTTCGGCATAGTTAGGAGGTCAGTGTTTTTTTTTTTTGTTACACATCCTTAAAGAGAGCGAATGGTCACTTCCTTCTCTGTAGGGAGCAATGTTATGGCGGTTGGTATTTTACATACACGTAATGAAAGCAGAATGAAAGGTGCTGCCACCATCTTTTTTCTATAATTCTTCGCAAGCTAGGAGTACCTTAGACCTTAAAATAGACAGCTACTACAGTTTCCATTGTCTGCCGATCCTAATTTCCCTTTTACAGTTGCCGATAAATACTTCTGTTAGAAGAACTATCTTGAGTGAGAAGTGCTACATTGTATCGCGTACTGCATGAAAACCGCCAACAGACTCCCATTATGTAACACGCGGGCGACAATTAGTTCTCATTGTGCTTCCTCCATTACTCCTTCCCTGTCAGTACAATATAATAGAGCTTAAAATGTCCGAATAGAGAGAAAATCTATTGTAGGCAATCACTCCGCGAGATATAATGATTTATATTCTCAACCAGGAGCGTGGATCAGATTCCGGAATTTGTGGAATAGAAAGAAAATGAATATCAATAGAAATGAATTGCAGGTTTTGAGCATATGCAGCTAGTTTTTTCTTTGCCCTTGTGGTAGAGGTGACCTCTGTTGGTGTCTGCGGAAGGAGGTTCAACTGAGCCATGTATCATGAAAGTCTGGGCTTGGATCTGCACCTGTTCTGTACCATAGACTAAAGATTGTCATTTTCTACAGTGTCACTTTCTACAGTCTGAATTGTGATTTATGATGAAAATATTAAGTAATCTATCTATACAATAGGGGATAAGGTACTGATTGCTGGGCTTCTGATCACTAGGACCCTCCATGGTCCTGCGGTCAAGGATCCAATCCAAGAACTGGAAACTAGAAAGCCACTGTGGAGGTACACATGGTAGACCTTGACGCCATTCATTGCCTATGGGAAAGTCTGAGAAATCAGAGCCACCACTCTTTTTCTGCCACCCACATAGACAATGAATGGTGCAGAGGAGTACACATGCGCACCTCCACGCCATTGATTCTTAATGGGACTGCTAGAAATAACTGAGCCCAGCTCTTCATATCTTAATGCAAACCGTTTAGCTTTTTGGGAATTACCCGATCATATTTATGGCCACTTTTAGAAGTGGAACTTCCCTTTAACAAAGTGGAAACCTTCACCTGTATGTGAGTTTCTTTTTTTTATGGCTACAGACACTTTTACTTTTTCTATGCCCTACTTCTCCAGTGTTATCCCGGCCAGCTAAGTTTATAGAAAGTTAATTCATTAATGCTCAGGAATGGTTTTCCTTCTATGCTGAACCCTTTAATACACAGTCCCCTTTCCTATTGCTATTCTCTAGGGGTTTTCTATTAGCTGATGAATCCCAGCCAAAATCGGGTCGTTCTATCCCTTCTACTCCTCTAAAAGCTCTTAATTGGTAAATGACATTAGCGATATTACCTAACCGGCTTTGTACACCTTAGCCATTTATAATCGGCGCGTCGTCTACTCTTGTCAGTTTCGAGAGCGTAAACACTCGAGAATGAATTAATAGCCAATAAACAGCTGACAGTTTTACTTTTGCTGCATGAAATACTCTAATTTTTTTTAATCAAGGCTTACTTTACATTGAATACTTGAAAGTTGTTGTGTTTTTTTTTGCTTTTATTTTTTATTTTTTTTAATTTCTATCTGCTGCACTAATGAACATCCAGCCCAGCTATCGGAATTATACAAAGTATTCTTTTTCTATGTTTAGTGGGATCATTCTTCAAGAAAATACTTAAAGGGCGTCTGGTTTATATTTATATGGGGTTGTCTTTCCATTACTAGTTAAGCTGACACAGATCAGATTCTGATGTTGTGGTCTTCTAATTCTGCAATGGGCCGCTGCTGGGTAATTGTGGTATTACATGACCCCCAATTAACTTACTGTTCATTAAATTAATCCCTATCGATAACTTACAAACTTGGTAAAGCCTTTTTAATGGGCCGGAGAAAACAATCCCCTTCGTAGACCACCATGAAATAAATAATTTGCTGTTTAGGGAAAATACCCATATAGGTGTTTTGTTTTGTTTTTTGTTTTTTTTTGTTTGTTTTTTTGTTTGTTTTTTTGTCCATTGAGTGACACTACTCATGTTATTGCTGGTGAAATTCACCATAAACCACTCAAAAGGGCTTGGCCTACAGCTTTCCCACGTCCCCCTAAAAGGGAGTCTGTCAGCACAAAATGACTGTTCAAACCAACCAAGTACATCGCACACTGCTCCCTTTGTATGACCAATCAGTTTGTGACATGTTCACATCTGCACATCTGTTTTTTTTAAAGCCAGAACGGTTAGTAAATTAAGAGAAGTGGATAGAGATCCAAAATAAGTAGGTAGGAAAGTGCACAAAACTACTTTGCCACTCCAAGGGTGCACCGAGTGCCTGTGCTTGGTGTGAACAGTCATTTTGTGCTGACAGACTCCCTGAACATGCATGCTTAGATTGCCCAAGAATGCAGATTTATTTAAGGCCGGTTTCACATTAGCGTCTTTGTGCGCTGCGTTAGCGGCGCATCCATGCGCATGCGTCATCCGCCCCTATCTTCAACATGGGGGGGCGCATGGACATGCGTATATATGCGTTCGCATGAGTTTTTGAACTCATGCGTCGTCTGGGCATGTGCGCCGGGGCGCGGCTGACGCAACATGTTGCATTTTTCTGGCACCGAAGTTCCGTCTAAAAACACATGCGCACGCTTGTGCACGGAATGCATCAAAAGAATGCATTACAGTCTATGGGAACACATATGTGCGCAAGCACATGCGTTCGCGTGCACATGCATTGTCTGAGCAAACAAATCCAGGAACTTGTTTAAAGCCACCCACCAAAAAAAATATATAAAAATAGTGGGTGGGCATTGCTAGTTCACTTCTCTACAGACAAGCAAGCTGCAAGAGGAGACCAGGAGACTTCCGCAAAAGCAAGAAACAAGCCGACATCCAAATCCAGATTGTGGTACAAACTGTCCATCCGAAGATGCATCTTGACGCAGGATACAGGAGCAAAATGGGAGGATTTCATAATTGTATATATCCAGAAATTATCATGGAATTTCTTCTTGAATTTTTTTTTTTTTTTTTTCCAATCAAACGCTTGCGCATGTAAACGCAGCATTTTTATGGGTATGCGTTAAGCTCATTCAACTTAAAGTGTGCGTTTACATGCATTTTTGCATGCGTTTTTAGGTGCGCACGAAACGCTGCGCACTTAGACGCTAATGTGAACCTAGCCTAAGAGGGGGATAAGCACTTCATCGGTGCATGAATTGCAGTCACACCCAGAACTTGGAGCATGAGACAGCCAAAAAGTTCCCTTTAGCCTATTTAGTCCAGCATTATAAAGACCAGTGAGAGTTGGTCACGTCCGTGACTGCTGGCAGAGGCGGACACTGACAGCTTGGGGCCCCTGTGCAAGAAGTGTGTCTGGGCCCCCCTCCCTGCCCGCTACGTCTCTTATGATGAGAGCATTCTGGCAATGAGACCCTGAAGCCTCGGGCTCCGAGAAACAAGGCAGATTGCCCTCAATATTACTGCCCTGCAAGCAGGGGCGTACGTAGCAATCACAAGGCCCAATAGCAAAAGTTATATTTGGGCCCACATCTAAAAAATACATATTTATGTTTTTTCACTGAGATGGGTATATATACTGTGTGTAATACATAAAAAAAAAAAAAAAAATATATATATATATATATATATATATATATATATATATATATATATATACATACATACATACATACATACATACATACATACATACATACATACACACACACACTAGATTATGGCCCGATGCTATCGCATCAGGAGGATGCGATAGCATCACACCTCTTGCCATGTTAACCCTCAACACACACACTCCTCTCACCTTTCACCATCTCCACTCACTTTCACTCCACATACGACCCCTTCTCTCACTCCGTCTCTCATACTCACGCCGTCATCGCCGCTGCTCCACGATTCCCGACATCTTCTGCCGGCGCCATCCTGGATCTAGACGTTGTCCACGCCGGCGACATGTTCTTGCGGCGACGCCATCTTGAGTATCGTGAAATCCCGCGATACTAAAGATGGCGTCGCCAGAAGAACATATCACCGGCGTGGACGACGTCAGGATCCAAAATGGCGTTGGCGAAATCTCGCGAGTTTTCGCCGATGCCATTTTGGATCCCGACGTCGTCCTCACCGGCGACATGTTCTTGCGGCGACGCCATCTTGAGTATCGCGGGATTTCGCCGATCCAAAATAGCGTCGCCGGCGTGGAGGACGTCGGGATCCAAAATGGCGTCGGCGAAATCTCGCGAGATTTCACCGATGCCATTTTGGATCCCGACATCCTCCATGCCGGCGACATGTTCTTGCGGCGACGCTATCTTGACTATCGCGGGATTTCGCCGATCCAAAATGGCGTCGCCGCAAGAACATGTCGCCGGCATGGAGGACGTCTGGATCCAGGATGGCGCCAGCGGAAGAAGATGTCGGGGATCGTGGATCAGCGGCGATGACGGCGTGAGTATGAGAGACGGAGTGAGAGAAGGGGTCGTATGTGGAGTGAAAGAGTGAGTGGAGATGGTGAAAGGTGAGAGGACTGTGTGTGTTGAGGGTTAACATGGAAAGAGGTGTGCGGTGACGTCACCGGTTACAACTGGACGGAAGTTGTTACAACCGGAAGCTGCTTAGGGCATCTATTATTTTATATATATATATTTATTATATCCGTTATCCTGCCTGCAGACATGGCTGACGCTTTAGTTGGCACATGACAGAAATTGTGCAGAGCGACTCCTCGTGGCAGAGCCCAACAATGTATATATTACATTTTATGTCTGGTGCCTGTATCATCTGGTTTCTGCTCTATTCATTGTCTATGGAACTGATGGAAATAGCCGAGCGCAGTGCTCAGCAGTTCTATAGATAATGAATAGAGCTGGGGGCCCAGTAGTTGAATCCCCAGTAATCAGCAAGTTATCCATGATCTGCTGCATCACACACACATCGTACATACATGTACTGTACATACACACAGATACACATACCGTACATGCATACACATACACACATAGTCATGGCCAAAAGTTTAGAGAATGACACAAATATTATATTTTCACATGATCTGCTGGCCTCTGGTTTTTATGTGTGTTTGTCAGATGTTTTTATCACATACAGAAATATAATTGCAATCATATTATGAGTAGCAAAAGGTTATATTGACAGTTAGAATGAGTTAATGCAGCAAGTCAATATTTGCAGTGTTGACCCTTCTTCTTCAGGACCTCAGCAATTCTCCCTGGCATGCTCTCAATCACCTTCTGGATCAAATCCTGACTGATAGCAGTCCATTCTTGCAAAATCAATGCTTTTATTTTGTCTGAATTTGAAGGTTTTTGTTTGTCCTCCCGTCTCTTGATGATTGACCACAAGTTCTCAATGGGATTAAGATCTGTGGAGTTTCCAGGCCATGGTCCCAAAATCTCTGTTTTGTTCCCTGAGCCATTTAGTTATCACCTTTGCTTTATGGCAAGGTGCTCCATCATGTTGAAAAAGGCATTGTTGATCGCCAAACTGCTCTTGGACGGTTGGGAGAAGTTGCTCTTGGAGGACATTCTGGTACCATTCTTTATTCATGTCTGTGTTTTTAGGCAAGACAGAGAGCCCATTCCCTTGGCTGAGAAGCCACCCCACACATGAATGGTTTCAGGATGCTTGACATTTGGCATGAGACAAGACTTGTGGTAGCGCTCACCTGTCTTCTCCGAATAAGCCGTTTTCCAGGTGTCCCAAACAATCGAAAAAAAGGGGATTCATCTGAGAAAATGACTTTACCCCAGTCCTCAGCAGTCCACTCCCTGTACCTCTTGCAGAATATCAGTCTGTCCATGATGTTTTTTCTGGAGAGAAGTGGCTTCTTTGCTGCCCTCCTTGAGACCAGGCCTTGCTCCAAGAGTCTCCGCCTCACAGTGCGTGCAGATGCAGTCACACCTGCCTGCTGCCATTCCTGAACAAGCTCTGCACTGCTGGTAGCCCGATCCCGCAGCTGAAACACTTTTAAGAGACGGTCCTGGCGCTTGCTGGTCTTTCTTGGGCGCCCTGGAGCCTTTTTGGCAACAAGGGAACCTCTCTCCTTGAAGTTCTTGATGATGCGATAGATTGTTGACTGAGGTGCAATCTTTCTAGCTGCGATACTCTTCCCTGTTAGGCCATTTTTGTGCAGTGCAGTGATGACTGCACGTGTTTCTTTAGAGATAACCATGGTTAACAGAAGAGAAACAATGATGCCAAGCACCAGCCTCCTTTTAAAGTGTCCAGTGGTGTCATTCTTACTTAATCATGACAGATTGATTTCCAGCCCTGTCCTCATCAACACCCACACCTGTTAATGGAGCAATCACTGAAACGATGTTAGCTGGTCCTTTTAAGGCAGGGCTGCAATGATGTTGAAATGTGTTTTGGGAGATAAAGTTAATTTTCTAGGCAAATATTGACTTTGCAAGTAATTGCTGTTAAGCTGATCACTCTTTATAACATTCTGGAGTATATGCAAATTGCCATTAGAAAAAATGAAGCAGTAGAATTTTTAAAAAATATTTGTCATTCGCTAAACTTTTGGCCATGACTGTATACTGTATATGCATACACACATACACAGAGCATACATACACCATACATATCCACAGATAAACCCTTATATACAGTACATACATACACCATACATGAATACACAGATATATCCTACATACACAAATACACCATACATGCACACATACACATACATATACCGTATATGCATACACACATACACATAACATACACCATACATACACAAACACATATACAGTACATACATACACATACCATACATGCATATACACAGATATATCGTACATACACACACATACATACCATAGATACAGACACTGTACATAACTATACCGTACATACACACACACTTATATACACATACATACACATACCATACATACACACACTTGTATAAACATATAGTATCTACATATACATACACATACCGTACATACATGCACATAGACGTACACCATACATACATACACACATATACCGTACATGCACAGACTTGCATACATGCACATAGACATACACCATATATACATACACACATGCCGTACATACACACTGTACATACCTATACCGCACATAAACACACACTTATATACATAGTATACACATATACATACACACACTTCTATACACATATAGTATACATATATCTACACATATACCATACATACACACATTTGCATACAATTTCAAATTCAAAGAAGCTTTATTGGCAGGACTAAATAACATAAGTTTTGAAAAAGCAAGTGGACAAAAGGGGATAGGGACAACGGATCCGCTTTCTGCCATTTTGGCGGATATTAACTGACACAAAAAACTGAAGTGTGAAACAGGCCTCCTTTGTCTTTGAAAAACATGCACTTTAGAAATAAAATGCTTTGTATAAGGCCATTATCTGTAGTTCTACTAGGTGTGAAATTTGAAAATCGTCAATTCTGAATGTCTGAGTGATATTAATGGATCTTACCTGTCGTGCCTTACCTGGAGAAGATTGTACCCAGTCATACCTTGGAACAATGGTGGACATACGGCATGTGCAGCCGTGCGGCTGCATCGGGGCCCGGTGGTGGAGGGGGGCTAATAATGAGGGCAATCTGGACCATTTCTACAGCCCTGAGGCTCCGCGGGGGCTCTGGCCAGATTGCTCTCGTGCGGCGGGCAGTGAGAAATCCCTGCATCTCCACTGCCTGTAGGAGAAAATGGCAGCAGAGTAGAGCTGCAAGGAGTCTTCCTGCCCGCGCTTTTGTCACAGACGCGCGGCTGGATGATGTCATCATTCAGCACACGGCTGTGCCAGAGACAGGAAGCTGCCGGTGATGCTGCAGGATACGTGCCGAGTGATGTGTGCGTGCGTAGAGGTGAGTGGTGCTGTGTTTGTGCTGCGGCTACTGGGGATTGTGCAGAGAGGTGCTGTATGTGCGGTGGCGTGTGTAGGTGGAGGAGAGGGCAGTGACGGGGGTGGTGAGGAGGAGACAATGATGGGGTGGTAGTGGAAAGGGCAATGATGGGGGGAGTGGTGAAAAGGGCAATGATGGGGGGAGTGGTAAAAAGGGCAATGATGGGGGGAGTGGTGAAAAGGGCAATGATGGGGGGAGTGGTGAAAAGGGCAATGATGGGGGGGTGGTGAAAAGGGCAATGATGGGGGGAGTGGTGAAAAGGGCAATGATGGGGGGAGTGGTGAAAAGGGCAATGATGGGGGGAGTGGTGAAAAGGGCAATGATGGGGGGGAGTGGTGAAAAGGGCAATGATGGGGGGAGTGGTGAAAAGGGCAATGATGGGGGGAGTGGTGAAAAGGGCAATGATGGGGGGAGTGGTGAAAAGGGCAATGATGGGGGGAGTGGTGAAAAGGGCAATGATGGGGGGGAGTGGTGAAAAGGGCAATGATGGGGGGGAGTGGTGAAAAGGGCAATGATGGGGGGGAGTGGTGAAAAGGGCAATGATGGGGGGGAGTGGTGAAAAGGGCAATGATGGGGGGGAGTGGTGAAAAGGGCAATGATGGGGGGAGTGGTGAAAAGGGCAATGATGGGGGGGAGTGGTGAAAAGGGCAATGATGGGGGGGAGTGGTGAAAAGGGCAATGATGGGGGGAGTGGTGAAAAGGGCAATGATGGGGGGAGTGGTGAAAAGGGCAATGATGGGGGGAGTGGTGAAAAGGGCAATGATGGGGGGAGTGGTGAAAAGGGCAATGATGGGAGTGGTGGGGGAGAACAAAGATTGTGGTCTTGGAAAGGGAAATGATGGAGGTTGTGGGAGAGAACAATGATAGGGAATGGAGTTGGAAATGGCAATGATGGGGTTGGTGGGCGAGAAGGCAATGATGGAGGTGGTGGAAAGGACGAGGGGAGAGACACAAGTATGTATACAATATATGTGACCTTGTTTTCAGGGCTGCGATGAGCATTGTGACAAGACAAGTCGTGGCTGGGAGATGTTGACATGTCTGAGATGGAGAAGAAACAGCAGAAAGCGGCTCTGATCAGACGAGACGTCATCGGTAAGTGCTTGGATGTAGATGATATTCTGTTTCTGCACTGTGTGACTTGGAGTAATAATGTTATCTGTAATATCCTTTATTCATTTTCATATTTGTGTGAAATGTCCGAGTGCTTCCAGATTTTTTTATTAGACTGCACACGTACTCCGTTGTACAGGTCCATTCTCACACACATGAAAATCACGGATCTGAGAGTGTTTAGTTCTGATACGATTTTGAGGATCGGCATAGGACATGTGCAATGCGTCTGTAAAAGCGCACAGCACACACACTGCGCAAGGATACAGGAATGTAACCTTATTATTTATAGCGCAGTCCATTAGTATATAGTATACTTATTATGTATAGCACAGTCTCTTAGTATATAGTATACTCACTTATGTATAGCACAGTCCCTTTTGTATATAGTGTACTCACTTATGTATAGCACAGTCCCTTTGTATATAGTGTACTCACTTATGTATAGCGCTGTCCTTAGTTACATAGTTTCCTCTTTAATTATGTGTAGCACTGTCCTTTATTATGTACCATCCTCTCTAGTTATATATGGTGCCGTCCTTTATTATATAGCTTCCTCTGCTGTAATGTTCAGTACTGTCTCTTACATGGTGTATTCTTGTTGTTCACAGCGCCCTCTTTTATTAGATAGTCCCCTCTCTTGGCTATAAAATGACTGCTGATGAAGCAGCCGGTGACCAGACTACCAGTCTATCAGCTCCTCCATTAGAAAAGAAGCTTTCCCATGGTACATCAGCCGTTATTGCATTATCTTTAGTAATCTTTAAAACCCGATTTGTAAATCCCCCATCACACACAGCGATCTCACTAGCGAGATCGCTGCTGAGTCACAAGTTTTGTGATGCAACAGCGATCGCACCAGCGAGATCGCTGTGTATGACACCTATCAGCGACCGGCCCCCTTGCCGGTATCGCTGATCGTTGTTGGAAAGCCATGGACGTTTTTTTGATCGCTGGTCTCCCGCTGGGCAGCACGCATCGCTGCGTGTGACAGGCGGGAGACCAGCGATAAGCGCGCTGGTAACTAAGGTAAACGCAGGGTTTCTAAGCAGCGCGCGGTGCTTAGAAACCCTCTGTGTACCTTAGTTACCAGCGCACTGATGCAGGGAGCTGGTAACCAAGGTACACATCGGGTTTCTAAGTGACGCACGCTGCTTAGAAACCCGATGTGTACCTTGTTACCATCTCCCTGCATCAGCGCGCTGGAAACTAACGTACACAGCGACGCGCCCGCTCGGCGTTGCTGCTGCTGATCGCTAGTGAAGCTGCCTGTTTGACAGCTCACCAGCGATCATGTAGCGACACACCAGCGATCCTGACAAGTTAGTATCGTTGTCGGGATCGCTGGTGAGCCGCTGTTTGTGACGGGGCCCTAAGGGACGGAGGTGTTCATAACAAGTGATGGCACTGTGTAATAAGAGATGGCAATATACATCTTATTATACATTTATTATATGTAATCTGTAGCTTTGTCACCATAAAAGGTAGGGGGGACCAGACACATTTGTTGCACAGGGGCCCCAAGCTGTTAAGGCCAGTTTGGTGACGTTACAGCGATGTCGAAATGACATTGTTGCGTGGGACACGTAGCAACGATCAGTCTGGGCCATAAATTTGTTGTTGGTCTCTCGCTGTCACACGCAGCGATGTGTGCTGCCCAGCGGGAGACCAACGATTAGCGAGCTCCCAGCGCCATACAGCAGATGCTGGGAACTGGTATCCAGGGTAACTAAGTGCCGCGTGGCGCTTAGATACCCGCTGTTTACCCAGGATACCAGCATGCTCGCTGGTCCTGATCGGGTATCCAGGGTAAACAGCGGGTTACTAAGCGCCGCACGGCACTTAGATACCCGCTGTTTACCCTGGATACCTGCATTCTCGCTGGTGTCTGCCAATGTGACTGCTCACCAGCGATCAGCTAACTATGTCCCAGGGATCCCATCCACGTCAGATCGCTGGGACATTGAAGTGTATAACGGGGCCCTTAGTGTCCACCTCTGCCTTGTAGTGACTGCCAGCGGCGGACAAGATTAGCTGCTCCACATCCTAGCAAGGAATGAAAAAACCTCATTGTGTTTGCTCGGAGGAGCCTGGGGAGCGCACGGCGTGTTAGAACAAATAACAGGTTTTATGATTCTTATAACCACCTTTTTATTGGTTTCAGACTCAATGGCAAGTTCTGCCATATTGGCCCCTTCCTAATTACATTACTATATTACCATCGCTGCTCTTTTTTTTTTTTTTTTTTTTTTTTTTTTTTTTACCAGAAAGGTGATGAAAATTAGCCCCCTCGTATCCTTCCCTGCTGGATGAGTAGTATCTTTGTGGCGGGCATCATTGTTGTGTGTCCATCATGCCTTATTTGAGACTTTGGTTAGTGGAGGCCTAAGTACACACTGTCTTTTCAGACTCACATCACTGTCATGCCGATCAGTCTCTAGACCTTCTTCTTCCAGCAAAAAGAATATATTTACCGTATATACTCGTGTATAAGCCGACCCCCCCCCCCCCCCCCCCTAATTTTGCCACAAAAAACTGGGAAAACTTATTGACCCCCATATGCTGCTCCATAGATTATGTCCCCATATGCTGCTCCATAGATTATGCCCCCATATGCTGCTCCATAGATTATGCCCCCATATGCTGCTCCATAGATTATGCCCCCATATGCTGCTCCATAGATTATGCCCCCATATACTCCCAAAAAATAGCCATGCTCACCTCTTCTGGGTCCATCGCCGCTGTCTGCCGCTTCTTGTGTCAGTGACTGTTCAGCCAGCAGAGGGACGGTGCGCACTAACCACGTCACCGCGCCCCCTGCTGCCTAAACATCACTGACACAGGATGCAGCAGAGAGAGCGGTGAGCAGCGATGGACCAGGGGACAGGTAAATATCGCTATACTCATCCATCCTGCCGCGGTCTCTGCAGCCTCGCGCATATTCATAAGTGTAATGAGCGGTACCACGTGACCGCTGAAGACAGGAAGGGAGACGGAGGAGAAGGGAGGCTGCAGAGACCGCGGCAGGACAGGTAAGTATGATCTCTGACACCCCCACCGACCCCCAGGTATATGACCCGTGTATAAGCCGAGAGGGGGACTTTCAGCCGAAAAAAATGGGCTGAAAATCTCGGCTTATACACGAGTATATACAGTATGTAATGGAAATGGTATAAAAGGGGATCCATGCAGGATGGCACAGAAAGATAGATAACCACATGTTCAACCGCCCATCATATCATTAGTGGAGACATCCAGGAGAGGAATATGAAAAACCAGAAGAAATGGCTGCCAAAATGATCCAGACAGGCACATCTCACCAGAACGACTATCCTGTAAAAACCACAAAATGGGAATTGGAGTGGGTTTTCATGGATCATCGTATATAAGAATTCTCTGCATTCCACACCAAAAAAAAAAAAAAAAAACGGACTTCTATAAAGTTTTCAGGCCACACTTCATAGCCACCAGTTAGATTCTGATTACTCAGCTGAGATGGGGATTAAATAAATCTAATTATATATGTATCCAATAGAATACCATGAGCATGTTCGAGACCAGATGTGATGTTTTTTCTTGAAATTGTGCAAATCATTAAGGGGATTTGTCTTCATTGTTTTAGAAAAATAAAAATGGATACAAGTGGCTTTCAAACAACTGCTCTTCCCCAGTCTATTTGCCTTCCTTCACCTCTGTTGTGTCCCACGAATGGGAATAACCTGTAATGTATATTCTGAGTTTTTTCCTCCAATCTGCAAAATTCCCTGTTGTTGCTAGGTAGAATCAGACTGTGAAGATTGTCACTTTGTCCCTCCCGTAGTTGAGCTCTGTATTAGGTTGCTCCTCCCTTCTTCAGTTTAGCCTAAAGCAGCCATTACTCAAGATGCATGTGTACTCCCCTGTATAGATAACTCCTTTTTACCTACTGTTCATTGTAAACTAATGCAAGATTTTGGAAGAAAACAGCATAGTTTCTCCTGGTCTTTCTACAGTTGCATTGCCAGTAGAGTTAACCTATCTGCAGACGCCTGGTGGTGTGAGTACGAGTTACACAATTGTCTAAGAAGCTGATAGTTAGAACGCTTGAGATTTACAGCCATAAAGAAGAGGCAGATTAACCAGCGCTGTCATCATAAAGTGCTAATTTGGAGTACAGATGATGGCAGTGAAAGGGTCGGCTCAGCATTTGTTTCACTAAGGCCTCATTCACACGTCAGTGATTTTTTTCCTGTACGCAAAAAAAAAAGATCAATGTTTTTTTTTTATAGTGTCATCAGTTTTTGGTCCGCATCAGAGATGAGCGAATTTGATCAGGTCAGGGCTTATTCGGCAAGCTATAGCACTTACCGAATAAGCTGCAGTGGGAACCCAGCTTCCTGAAACGCTCAGGCTTAGTTGTTCGGCTCTGCAGCTGCATGTGTCGCGGCTGTGTGGCTGTCAAGCACATGTATGGAGAGCCCAACAAACAGGCTCTCCATGCATGTGTCGCGAGTGTCACACAGCCGCGACACATGCAGCTGCAGAGCCGAACAACTAATAAGCCTGAGCGTTTCAGGAAGCTGGGTTCCCTCTCCAGCTTATTCGGTAAGTGCTATAGCTTGCCGAATAAGCCCTGACCTGATCAAATTCGCTCATCTCTGGTCAGCATCAATCAGCTTTTGGTCTGCATCAGTCCTTGATAAGCTTCTTCTCTAATAACTAGTGTATGGATAACTGACAGCAAACGGATGGTGGTGAGTGCTGTTTTTTTTTTTTTTTTTTTTTTTCATGGATCCATAGCCTTGCATTGTGGATCCAACACTCATGGACTGGCCAGGACTGGCCGTCAGCTCTTCCGACCCAAGTGTGTCAGCTATGTTTCTATGCAGCTCTCACGCTAGGATCCGGAGAGCCGCGGCCAGTCCGAGATTATGTTCCAATCTTGGTACGGTTTAGACGCCTTTCTGACTGCGCCCTAAAGACAACACTCAGAGGAGAAGACATGGGCTGACCCTTTCACTGCCAGCATCTGTACTCCAAATGAATGCACTCGAATATCAATACAGCTGAAGGCAAATAGACTGGGGAAAAGCAGGGGGTTTGAATCCACTTACATGCAATTTTTTGAATTTTTTTTCTTTTCAGGAATGAAGACTAACCCCTAATAATGGCTGCAGAAAAAATGTACACCAATGATGTGTGGTTTCCTTTATTTTTTTGTAGCACCTTACCATGTTAGTGCTGTGGTGTTTTCTAGGAAAATTGTCACCTTAATGTATTGCGTTTCAGGCTGGCTTCTGCTTTTCTGGTAACGTATTCCATTTATCAGGCAGCCATGTAAATGTTGTTGCCCTGGGATACGAATGAGTTTCTCCGCATTCCGCGTAATAGATAGCAGAATATCCAAAGAGCAGCTTGGTGTCATCTCCCCGGGCAAAGGGAGAGCGAGGGAAAAAAAGACCAATTCTGTCTGCACCCATGAATACACAGCAGAGCGGGAGAATCTGGAGTGAATGTAAAATCAAGGTTTTTAATAAAAGTTGCTGGAGCGAATCCACAAACTAATTAAAGTTGTTTTAAATTCACGAATCCCCTCAAAGCACTAATGATATCACAATGTGCACGGAGACGGTCACCATATTATCGGCCTTTGCTGCCGACTCTGTAGTTGGTCACTTAATAATTGCCATGTCGGCTGCTATAAAGCCTCGTAGGTCAGCTGCAAGTCAAACTGGCCGCAGCTGTCTGTCATCTGAAAATATTACCTTAGAGGAAAGTAACTGCATGAACAGCGATCCATTCTCCATTGAGCCTAATAGAAATAATGAAAAAAAGATTTTTTATTTTTTTTTGCGGGAGAGAAGTCCCCCAAAAAACACAAAAAAACATTTTTGACAAAGTTGAGCAAAAATATTGGCGCTGACTTGCTCCATCTTCCAGTCGGTCCTCTGAACTACGTCAGGCTTTACTTTTGCACCTGACGTCTCCGGAACGTAGATCATGATGTCGAATGACACCTTGACGTTCTGCAATGCCATGACATCGAGGGGCCTAGGAGGTGCCCAAGATGCCAGGCACCCAGAAGTGAAAACTGCCTTCCTCATTTTCTTTTCTCTCCAACTTGTTACCAATATGTAGTGAAGACAGATATTGTATAAGGAATCTGTAGGAAAGGAGGAATTATATATGGTTTGTGATCAAATGTAAATAAAAAAAAGTGTATGTATAGAGACAGAGACGGATATAGATATTTCCTTCTCACCCCCCCAATGGGGGTGGTGTTTTTTTCCTTTCTCATTCTCGGGTCCTCTACCAGAGGCCTAGGAGTTTGAGGGTTCTGTTTTATTGTCAGTGTCAGAAAAGTTTCCACAAAATGGGTTTAGAAAGTAATGTGTCTCTACAGCTGTCCCGCTGTAGGCCATTGTGAATAAGGAACGTCCGTATACAATGGAGCGATTTCTCCTAAAATGGGCACAGAGAGCACCTTTGAGCAGAGTCTGGCCCCTTCTGTGCCATCTTGCTGTTGTGCCATGTACAGGTGGCAGCAGTGCACATCTGTGTATAAAATTCTCATCACTAATTTCTTGCCTTTAAGCCATTCCTGTTGGTGTTTAGATGCCAAATTTTTGTTCCCACAGGAATGTTCATTCTTGGAAAATGATGATGACATTTTACTTACGGTGAACAGAAAATTAAAGGGAACCTGTCATGTTGAAAATGGTCTGTCTTCTGCAGGTGGGATGTTTTAGAAGCAAGATAGAGATGAACAGATTCATGTACATTTTGGTTTGAAAATTTTCAGTAAAATTTTGCCTTTTATTCAGAGAAAGCCTTGGTGTTTTGTATGCATATGAGTCCAGTGGGTGGTCTTATTTAGTGATTGACAGTCTTCCCTCTGACTGTTCATACAGAGATCGCTGTCAGTCACTCAATGTAACCACCCACTGGACTCATTGAGTAGGACCACCCACAGGACTCATCTGCATACAAACTCCAGAGACTTCGACAAATAAAATAAGTTATACTGAATCTTTTCCAATAAACTTGTATATCCCTCTGCTCAGCTTATCTTACTTTATACCATAGTGTCCACTGATCGGATGCATGTACAATGTGATTAGGTTCCTTTTAACTTTATGAACTGATTTACTAGAACACTTTTCTGTAAAGGTGTTGCCTGATAAATGGCCTCTATCCATAAGCCTATGGCTGTCAGAAGTCTTCTCCTGATCACCTAGAATAGAGAGCCTCGGTCCCTTGTTCTGGTGGTCATAACACCTCCATGAATGGATGGCCATTTGTTTCAAAGGTAGGTATGTAAGGCTGGTGGGAAAATGAGTAAATAGACGTTCTCCTGGTGATAACAGCTGATCAAAAATGATTAGAGAAACCCACATCAGATGAATAGTCTAGAAATATGTAGCCTAGGCATTCAAGGAGAGGCGTTCTACAGGAATGGAAAGCTCTACGGCTATGTGTTGGAGAATGACCAAGTATACCATGGTCTGCAGGCTGGTGGTAACTTAGGTTTTTATTCCTCCATGATGTGGTTGTGTAGATGTGCATTACTCACTGTTCAGTAACCGGTTTCAGATGTGGCTTATATATAAGGGACAGGAGATGTATCATATTTGTCAAATATGGGCAAAAGCCTCTCAGGTGGCAACCATTACTACTTCCTCTAGGCAAGTATGTCTGGGTCTGCAGCAATATTAGCAGTAGACAATCCGTCATAGCAGAAACCTTGGTAGTCAACCACCTTTTCTATAGTTCTGGATGACCATTCTGCCAAATATCCAGTGACATGTGACCTGGGGATGGAAGTTGACTAGGTATTTTTGCCATCATGATTAATATTGCATTGTATATTAATTTCTAAATACAAGAGGATCTAATGTAGTAGTTTATCTTTTATTTATAAGCTAGATACATATATTTCGCCTCCCCACCCCCACAAAAACAACCTGTCTGATTTTCTTTCAAGATCATGTATAGCAGCTGTTCATCATTATTTACATGACATAAACCTGGGACATCTGGAAGCCGTCTCCTACACCTGGGGACTAATGTTTCACTGGTTGATATTGAAAGACTCCTTAGCAACATGAAATTTCCTTGGCGTTCTCTAATCCCATTTCTACCATCCTTTCATTTTACATGCTTGGCATTTTACCACTGCAGAACTTAATCAAGGCTACTGCACAGCCTGATCATTGATTGTTTACGGCACAGAGGAGATGATACACCCGCCGACTGAGTTGGCTAATGGGATAGGTGGGGGGGAGATGGATGCCAAGCAAGTAGGTGGGATGGTGCAGAGAACTGTTTCACCATGCCACAGGCCCACCAAGCATTTGTACTTTGTTTGAACACATATTTTGTGCTGATAAACTCCCTTTTAAATGGGTTTTCCAGTCTTGGGACTCTAGTCTGCAGTCACTTACATGACTGCCGACTTGTGAATCCTCACAGCGCACACAGTGCGTTCAAACATGATTCTCCGATGCTGGGAGCGGGCAGTCCTATGACTGCAAGTACACGATTTGCATACTTCCACTCGGATTCCAACTAGACTGGTCCGACCCCCTCTCAATTGACTTGAATTGAGCAATGCTGTGTACGTCTAGTCTGTATGTGACCGCATGCATGCAAATACAAGCCTGGCCTGCATCAGAGAAACCTGACTGTGCACACTGTGAGGATTCACAAGTCTGCAGTCATAGTGTAGCTGCAGATTGAGCCCCAAGGCTGGACATCCCCTTAAAGGAATATAAAGCACCTGTTTTTCAAACTTTGCAGAGTCAAGCACTAAAAAGTATTACTTAGCAATGACTGCCATGGTTTGGATTACCAACGTGTTTTATGTTTTTTTGCATCTGAAAACTGTAATGTTTTTAATTGCTTTCGACTGTCAAAGTTACAGAATTGACAGTCAGTATTCTCTTGGATCTCAGTTTTTCACACCTCAGAGTGATGCTTACCTTTACATGCACAAGGGCATTTTATTCAGAGGCCATGCAATCTGTTTATTGACCGGTTTAGGACATTTCGCTCTCTTCATGCGGCATATTGAGCCTTAACTGGTAGATCGTTCACGAGCGGGAGAAATTAATATGAAACGAGCTGTGCTTCGTTTTTGTTTTTTTTCTATTATTGATGGCTCTAACATGGTCAATTTGGAGCCGATCATTGTCTATGAAGTAACTGAACCAACTCTCTAAAGCCCGGCAGTGTAATTGAGGGCACAAACTCACTTGTTCTTTCTGCACCACTTAATGAAAGAGAGAAGTAATGTTGTAACGCTGCAAACCCAGAAGCACATCTCCTCTCTGAAACTGGGCGAGCGGATGGAGGGAGGCCCACTGGACCTGAAACGGTTTGCATGACATGTAAAATCGGCACATTTTCTTGCGGAGTGCCTCCTTTTACATTTCCTATATTTATCCACATTATTGTCCATTTAAAGGGCAAATTAAGCTTATTTTCATAACTTTGCAATAGCTTCCATGTTGTTCCCTGCTGCCAACCATTTTGGTAGAGTAGGGTTTGAGGGCTTTGCAGGTTTTTGTTGTGATTTTTTTTTTTTTTTTTTTTTTTTTTTTTTTTAAGGTGGTCAAAATGGCAAAGTTTCTAGTGAATACTGCTTCCGAAAACACTCCTCCGTTTTAGAAGTTTTTTGCTACCTTGAGTAGTTTTGATAAGTTATCAGTATTCTGGAAGAATTTTCTCCTCTTTTTTTTTTTTTTTTTTTACTTGCAGCCTTCTGATTGAACGCTGCCTAATTCAGAGCAGGTTCTTTCCTACTGAACATTTTTCAAAATCTAATGCAGAAAAAAATGCTGAAGACACTAAATAGCAAAGTAATTTTACAATGAAAGTAAGTAGCAAAAGTCTACGTTTAACGATATTTGTAAGTGACTTTTCAGGTGTTTTGAAGCCAACCTGCTCCATAAAAAGACTACACGTACCCTAAGTTTGTGACTTTAGGTTTAGTGCTTCACCAGGGCTCTCAACAATTGTCCTGATTGCCTCAACCCACTTGTAGCCCTGCTCCTATTCAGGTCAGTAGGATCTTATACAAGTGCATATGGACTGGATCCCTTAGTGGTGAAAGCAAGCGTCTGATGTGTGTGAAGGTACAGGGGATCGATGGTCTTTTATATGAGGCTGTATTAATGGATCCCTTTAATTCTGCTCATCAGGGGGTGTCAAACCCAAGGGCATAGTTATAGGGAATTAAATCTAAAGGTGCCTCTTCAAAGTAAAACAACATTATTATAAATGGCACAAATGTAAAGAGTTCAGTGAGGGATTTTACAGCATCCAGTGAGTGATTTTATCTGAAGCCGGTAATGTTTTTCCTGACGTGTCTGGTAGCGTTTTCCAAGCCCTCTGAGTGATTCATTCCCTTCTCTTGGTTGCTTCACAGCGTTCGAACCGGTCTGAAAAAAGTTGAAACATATGCACAAGTCAACATGTGCACTTACCGGGAAAACTCTCCATACTTTGAGTGGTTTTGGTGTTGAGATGGGCATTTAGAACCCTAATAATTAAATGGGCCTATAGATGGTATCTACAGGTCATTCTTTTTTTTTTTTCCCTTCTCATTTTCAGGAAAGTGAAGATGCAGTAAAGGTTTTAGCAAAAGAAAAAGATCTTTTAGAACGGGAAAAGTGGGAACTGCGGCGCCAGGCCAAGGAAGCAACAGACCATGCCAGTTCTCTTCGGTCACAGTTGGACTTGAAGGACAATCGGATCAAAGAGCTTGAAGCTGAGCTTTCAATGGTGAGAAATAAAATACATTTTTCTCTTTCAACCTTGGTGTTCTCCTGTCAGCCATTTACAGTGAGATATACAGTGCATTTTATTGCCAACACCCAGTAACCAATAACCTTCAACACTAAAACCAAGGGAATGCCGCCTTGCTTAGAGTTCAGATCGATTCCTGTAATACATATGTCTGTAATCAAGAAAAAAAAATACATTGTGTTAATAATTAGTTACATAAAAGGACTATACACAATTAAAAATCTTTATTAATACACATTGTCAAATCACCGTAGATGTGGCGCCCTCAAAGTCAGACATACCTGAGCCTATTCTGGGATTAATACAGTTTTACTACTTGAAATACATTCTATGATCTTATTACATGGGGATTCTCTATAGAATAACTGTTACGTTTCAGTCACAATGACACAAAGGTAAATTGTTGATCTTGTTGGGTTCTAAAATTCATTCACATTTGGTCATCTCCATGAGAATTGGTGCTTGGACTTTTTTCAGGGTATAGGTGGCCCAAGTCTAGAATTCCCCTTAAATTCAGTTCCTCTAGAGGCTCATTCAGACTTCAATTTTTTTTTTACGTACGGGTTATATCGGTGATTTTCAAAGAACCAGTACCTATAAGTTGTTCACATATCTGATTTTTAGTTACTGGACAAATAGTAGTCCACGCGAAATTCTGGAGATATGTCTGGCATTGATTCACGTGTCGAGTCAAATGCTGCAGTGTTTAAGTCTATTGGTCCATGAAAAAACACAGACAGCGCTCCGATGCTATTCAAGTGCTGTCTGTTTTTCATGGACTAATAGAAGCTGGAGAAACATGTTTTTTGTTCTTTTTTGGTTGGGGGTGGGTTTCATCTAGAAAAGCTGAGGAAATTTGGACCAAAATAAAGTGACATTCTTCTGAAGCCCTTATCAAAAGCTCTAATGAAACTCGGTCCATTTTTCTCGTACGTGAAAAAAATGGGCGTCTGAATGAGAGGCCTTAGACACTGTGTTAATTTTTTATCCCCAATTTGTTTAGAATATACAATCCTTTCTTCTACAGCCAAATCACGGTCTGCTCTAAACTAGAAGTGCTTTTGTATGTTGGCAATAGACCCCCATCAATTCCATTAAAGGAGTTTTCCACTTGCAAAAACGTGGTGCCCAAACCATTTTAGACAAGTTAAAACAGAGTACTCGCCCTTCCCGGGTCCAGCGTCATCTCTCCACCACTGCTTCGGTCTCTGAATATTGGCTGCAGCAGTGATGTCACAACTATAGAGCACATCACCACTGCAGATGTTCAAAGGCTTGCGTTGTCTACATCAGCAGAACTACTGAGCTCCATGATTGGCTGCAGAAGTGATGTGTGCTGCAGTCGCAATGTCACCGCTGCAGCCAAAACACCGAGACCAGAACAGTGGCAGAAAGTTGACATTGAAGCACAGGGAGGGTGAGAATGATCTGTATTGCTATTTTTACATGTCTACACTTGTTTGGGCATTACATAATTGAAAGTGAAAAACTCTTTAAAGAAATCTTGTTTCTCTCTGTATATTGGCATCATTCCGCTTTCCTTTCCCTTCTCATTTCGGTACTTATGTAGCTCTGCTTGTCCAGGCTTGGAAACATATTTTAATGGAGTCTGGATCATGCATGAGTAATAATTGATACATAAAATTTCGTAGACTGGAGACTGTTCCACAATTTCTCTAAAAACTGGATTGAAATTTTAATTGCTACGCCCACCCCCTGAGGATAAAATTCTCCTTGGATAGTGGGGTTTCTCTTAAGTGCTTGCGTTAATAAAGCAATCACAGACCAAATCAAACTGTGAAACTTTACTGATCACTATCACACACGTAGTCACATCTATGGTTAACAGTTTTGGGCACTTTTTGATGCATAAGTCACTGGCTGCAATATTTTGACTTGAGCACGAAATTGTAGTTGTTTCACTACACGCAAGGTTACACTATTACATTGCAAAACTATTAAAACATTTCTCACCAACATATGGTGGTATTTACCAAAATCTCTAGACCAAGACAGAGACATTTTAGACCACCACAAAGAAATGCCCTCAAAACCTTTTTTTTTTTTTTTTTTTTTTTTAATTTTCTATAGGTTTTGAGGGCATTTCTTTGTGGTGGTCTAAAATGTCTCTGTCTTGGTCTAGAGATTTTGGTAAATACCACCATATAATAATATATATATATATATATATATATATATATATATATATATATATCTATATATCTCATATAGCTGTCATGGGTTTGTCCTAGTAATATCTGTGCTTTTGATAGCCTCCTGGAAAATAGGGCTTGGGCCTTAGACTCCTATTGGCCAGAGCACTGCTTTTGCCAACCAGGCCCCTCTTTCAGGACCTTGTGTTTTTGCTTTTGTATTCCCCAAACTGTGTTCTCAAAAGCCTTATTTTTCCATGTCTTGGACCTCCAGAATAAAGGCATAGTATCTACATCTTTTATTGACAACCAGATTCAGTCTGATGTACCGCACAACTGAGCTCATCAGGCCATGCATTAGACCTCTACCCCACCAGATGTTCTCTACAGCTCCTCTCTTCTAGTCCTTACAGGATTATGTGATGGCCCTGATTGTACCTAGGTGTCGACCCTAAGTTCTCGCTCTTTTACCACTCCCTGGTTTTCTCCAAACTGACTTAACCTCCAACGCCACAGCAGACTCCTTCAGATCCAACTACTTTTAGTGGTGGCCTGCATTGAACAATGCAATTTACCCTCCTTTACCGCCTTCCTCTTTAACCCCTCACACATGTCACTTAACTTGCGGTTTTATCCCATGATAATCCGACCCTGATCAGTGGAACTGAGTTTATAGGACAGTTCCAATGGTCTGGTATTTGCTTCCAGCACAGGCCTTCTTAATAACATTGTTGAGATTGGCTTAGAAGTTTAGTCCTCCCAAAGGAGCCATTTTGCTGAAATCTTAATCAGAATGTTTTATAGTGATCCACATTAACTCCAAGATAATTGGAGCTCAGTTGGTTCATAATAAGGCGACATTTCATGCAATTATCCATGTAATTACTTAGCCTCTTATTTTCTACATGGTTAAAAGTCTGTCTTTTGTATAGCCTTCTGTCGGTCATCACTGCAAAGTCCTAAATAGAACTGCAACGACACTGGATTTATTAGATGAAGTTTGAGCACTTTTTGACATAATGCATAATTCCCATTATACAGTGATTTTACATATTTTTGCTAATTATAAATTTATCCACCAAGTAAACTAATTTCCTAATCAATGCCAAAAAAGTTCTATGTATCTTAAGTACCGTATGTCAGTTTTCACTGGAATTTGGGACTAATTAGGAGGACATCGTTGACAGGATTTACTTTATCTAAATGTACGAGGGGTAACAATGGGGAAAACTATGGAACAACTTTTCACGGAGTGTCCAGATCTCCTTTTGTACCAATGAGAAATTTATTAAGTAGAAGTCTCCAACATAATGTTTAAAAAAAAAAAAGTCACCCAAAAAAAGTGCCACCTGGTGCTTTACTTAGTAGGAACTTGACTTAAGTGATGCTCCATGTTTGGGTGAATTTTAGAATTGCCAAATTTTAACAACTCATTAAGTCAAGGCTCTGACATAAATAATAGGTCCCCAATATGACAGATCCATTGGAAGACAGCCCAATTTGGAGCTGAGTTTGGAGCCAACCAACTGAGACTAAGGTCTCTTCATTAAATCTCACCATACTCATACAGCTGTTGGCTGAAGGATGCTTTGGTCATCTGTTATCTGTGCCGAATCACCCATTCAGCTGAACATGTGTCCACGACAAGAAACTTGCCAATTTACATATTGACAAGCGGCTTATCTCTAGGAGAACAATTATTTTCAGTCTCAAATTGGAAATGCATGATTGACCTCTTCCCCGACCATCAGTCGTCCGACGCCCCCCATACACAAATTGATATTGGCAGGTTCGGCCAACATTAGTCTGTGTATGGGGATGTTAAGACTTTTATCAATATGCTTATCAATTACATGTCCTGTTTCTGTGCAATCAAAGCTGACAGGGAAATGTTCTGTATACCTGGGGGATGGATCTAAAAATTCAAGTCCTCCGGTGGGTTAAAGGTAGCCATTCTGACAATGATTGAAGGCGCTTCCTTCTGTTTCCTAAGTCATCAGAATTGCCTTCCAAGTGTCCAAATGGTTTTTAATAAGTTAAACATTATTTGAAAATTGTTTTGAATGGTAGAATTTTACTATAAGACCATATGGTTCAGATAACAATCACAGAAGCTTGGTTATATTCAATTTTTTATTTTTTTATTTTTTTTTTTTTTAAATAAAGTGGGGAAAAGTTTTTGGTTTCGAAGACATCAGTCATCCTTCAAAATCTACATGCAAAGTAAAGTTCTTATGGTCCTCAGTCTTTTATATATAAAGTGCTCACCTCAGAATTCAATTAATGTATTTCTATAATTTAATGTTTTTTTAATGTTCCTGACTCACATATGTCCCTTACAATGCATTCAACATGTCTCTTTACTCTCCTCTCCCATTCCCTTCTCTTGTGGCTTAGTTTACAGTATATCCTAGTTAGATTATCATGCTTGTGACCTGTTTCTCCAGATAACAAAGTGTGTTGCCCAGAGAAAGGAATACCGTGTTTTTGATCACTACATTGAGAAGGAGCCCTCCACAAGAGGGATAGCGGTAAGATTAAAGTTATTAGGGAAAACACCTCCTTGTTTTTTCTTTTTTCTTTTTTTTTAATCCAATTTTTTGTGCACTTTTTTCTTTAATTTTTTTTTCTTTGTTTGTCACCTTTTATCATCGGATAAATCTGCACAATTGTTATGGCTAATACATGCACCTCTGTCCTCCTGAAATATTAACACAATTGTTATAACACTGATGGGGATAGATCAAAAAGTTGGTAACAATGGGGCAGAGTAGAGGAGGGGTTATCTGCGTAGCTGCCCGCAAAGAAAACTGTCAGCTGATGTAAGAATAAATTTAGCTTTTATACTTAAAGGGTAGGTCACCAAGACCAGATCGGTAGAGTCCGGCACATGGCATTCCCACAGTCCACTTTTTTCAGCTCTAACGAGGTTGGATGTTAACTGTAAAGGAAGCTGGGACAGCACAGGTCCATTCGCTGTGTAGAGGCCGTTGCCGGAAAATGCGTAAAAGCTCATCCATAAGAGTACAGCAAAAATCCAAAAAAAAGGAAATAGGACCAAGGAGCAATAAATAAAATGTGTAAATTTTATTGTTTACAAAATTTGAATGAAATAAGTAATATGATGTATAACAATATGAAAAAGGGAATCCGTGACACTTAGATGCCACATTCAGACAAGGTTTAGTATATGAAAGGCAAATTGGTTAATGAAATCCATATATCACTTATACCCAAAGTATACACAATTGGCCATAAAAGAACAACAAGTGTGGAGATATAAACAGTAGCCGCCAGATAGAAAATATGAGTAGTTAAATAAGCAGATATCTCTCAATTATTAAATATAAAGTGCAATATAAGTGGTCCAAAAGAGAAGATATAGCCTGACCGCAAAAATGGCGTTCAGTAATACTGGCCATGAGGGGTCCCCCTGTCCACATTTCAGCAAGGATGGTCTTTGGCACTATATGCATTCATCGCGCTTTACTTACTTCCATATACCTCCTTTATGTATTCTCATGGCCAGTATGACTGAACTCCATTTTTGCTGTCAGGCTATATCTTCTCTTATGCACTACTATTTGTAGGTCCGTGTTTTGGACCACTTATATTGCACTATTGCACTTTATATTTAATAATTGAGAGATCTGCTTATTTAACTACGCATATATTTTTCTATCTGGCGGCTATTGTTTATATCTCCACACTTGTTGTTCTTTTATGGCCAATTGTGTATACATTGGGTATATGTGATATATGGATTTCATTAACTAATTTACCTTTCATATACCAAACCTAGTTTGCGTGTGGCATCTAGGTGTCGCTGATTCCCTTTTTCATATTGTTATATATTACTTATTTTATTCAAATTTTGTAAACAATAAAATTTACATATTTTATTTATTGCTCCTTGGTCCTATTTCCTTTTTTTTGGGATCTTTGCTCTTCTCCAATTTAGTTGAGTACACATGACCTGTAGGGGTACCCTACTGGTCTGATTATTGATGACCTATCCTAAGGTTAGACACAGACGATTGTGTATTCTCTTATCCGAGAGAATTGGGTCGGTTATAGAAATAACACTGATCAAACTCCAATCTTCTCCATTCTGTCAGGCCGTGGATATCAGACTGCACTATGGTGTCATCTGAGTGCAGTCCAATAATTTCCATTGGCTCAGTCTTTATTCCCCGAGCAATTTACACTCATGCTGGAAGGACATTTTCTGCAACTGGTCCCCCTTTTTATTTCTAGTGGGAATCGGTGTTTTTCCACCATTATTCCTATATTGAAATTCAGTCTACTGCCTAAAAAGAAAGCGGCATATTACAAAGTATCTTGTCAAGTGGGTAGGTCAAACTGCAAATATGGGTCTTGTGCATCCCCACAAATAGGAATACTTATTTGAAATCACTTTTATGTACAATTACTAGAAAATATATCCGGCATCTATGTATAAACTTCTAACTGATGTCCTCCGGTCTTGTAATTTCTGTACTGTTAATTAATGAGTCACTACTAGTGTTGAGCATTCCGATACCGCAAGTATCGGGTATCGGACGATACTTGCTGTATCGGAATTCCGATACCGACTTCCGATATTTTTTCAATATCGGAATTCGGAATCGGAAGTTCAAAGTTGATTGACAGACTGACGTCATCATGATGCGCGGTGTGTGCGCATCATGATGCGCCGTCATTTCGGGCCTTCCGGGGGGCTGTGCCGGCCTGCCGGGGGGCTGTGCCGGCCTGCCGGGGGGCTGTGTGGACTGCCCGGGGTCTGTACCGGCCTGCCGGGGGGCTGTGCCGGCCTGCCGGTGGTCTGTGCACCCTGTGGGGGTCTGTACCGGCCTGCCGGGGGGCTGTGCCGGCCTGCCGGTGGTCTGTGCACCCTGTGGGGGTCTGTACCGGCCTGCCGGGGGGCTGTGCCGGCCTGCCGGGGGGCTGTGCTGATGTCCGGGGGTCTGTGCAAGCATCGTCCGATGGGACTACAAGTCCCATCTGGCGATGCCTGCTACCATGACAGTGATTGACACATTAGCCAATGATGGGACAGTAGTAGTCCCATCATCCGGCTAATGTGTTAAATGTTAAAAAAATACTACATGCATGCTACATACATACTACATATATACTACATACATACTACATACATACTGCATGCTACATACATACTACATACATACTACATACATACTACATACATGCTACATACATGCTACATACATACTACATGCATGCTACATACATACTACATGCATGCTACATACATACTACATGCATGCTACATGCATGCTACATACATACTACATGCATGCTACATGCATGCTACATACCACATACATACTACATACATACTACATGCTACATACCACATACATACTACATACATGCTACATACATACTACATGCATGCTACATACATACTACATACATACTACATGCATGCTACATACATACTACATGCATGCTACATACATACTACATGCATGCTACATGCATGCTACATGCATGCTACATGCATGCTACATACATGCTACATACATGCTACATACATACTACATACATACATACATGCTACATACATGCTACATACATGCTACATGCTACATACATACCACATACATACTACATACATACTACATGCTACATACATACTACATATATACTACATGCATGCTACATACATACTACATGCTACATACATACCACATACATACTACATATATACTACATGCATGCTACATACATACTACATATATACTACATGCATGCTACATACATACTGCATGCTACATACATACTACATACATACTACATGCTACATACATACCACATATATACTACATACATACAATACATTCATACAATACATACATAGACATACAGTACATATAACATAGAGTAACATACTTACCAATACTTGTCACATTGTTCCCCGAAGCCATTGTCTTTTCCGGAATAAATATTAACATAACAAACCACAAAAATACTCACCCACGATCCGAAGCAGTCCACGAGTGTGTCCCACGACGATCTTGGGTAGAGAACGGCAGCATCAGATGATGCTGCCGTTCTCTACGGGCTGCAGGAATCCAATGACGGAAGGTAGGTATCCTTCCGCACTGTATTCCTCCGCCACTTAAAAAAAAAAAAAGTCCCTAGTCTCACTTTATGCCATTGCTGCGTGGGAAATTCCCACACAGCAATGGCATAAAGTGAGACTAGGGACTTTTTTTTTTTTAAGTGGCGGAGGAATACAGTGACCTTCCGTCATTGGATTCCTGCAGCCCGTAGAGAACGGCAGCATCAGCTGATGCTGCCGTTCTCTACCCAAGATCGTCGTGGGACACACTCGTGGACTGCTTCGGATCGTGGGTGAGTATTTTTGTGGTTTGTTATGTTAATATTTATTCCGGAAAAGACAATGGCTTCGGGGAACAATGTGACAAGTATTGGTAAGTATGTTACTCTATGTTATATGTACTGTATGTCTATGTATGTATTGTATGAATGTATTGTATGTATGTAGTATATATGTGGTATGTATGTAGCATGTAGTATATATGTGGTATGTATGTAGCATGTAGTATGTATGTAGTATGTATGTAGCATGCAGTATATATGTAGTATGTATGTAGCATGCATGTAGTATATATGTAGTATGTATGTAGCATGCATGTAGTATATATGTAGTATGTATGTAGCATGTATGTGGTATGTATGTAGTATGTATGTAGTATGTATGTGGTATGTATGTAGCATGTAGTATGTATGTAGCATGCATGTAGTATATATGTAGTATGTATGTAGCATGTAGTATATATGTAGTATGTATGTAGTATATATGTAGTATGTATGTTGCATGTAGTATTTATGTAGTATGAATGTAGCATGTATGTAGTATGTAGTATGAATGTAGCATGTATGTAGTATGTAGTATGTATGTAGTATGCATGTTGTATGTATGTAGCATGTAATTTTTTTTTTTTTACATTTAACACATTAGCCGGATGATGGGACTACTACTGTCCCATCATTGGCTAATGTGTCAATCACTGTCATGGTAGCAGGCATCGCCCGATGGGACTTGTAGTCCCATCGGACGATGCCTGCACAGACCACCGGCAGGCCGGCACAGCCCCCCGGAGCCTGCACAGACCACCGGCAGGCCGGCACAGCCCCCCGGCAGGCCGGCACAGCCCCCCGGCAGGCCGGCACAGCCCACCGGAGCCTGCACAGCCCCCCGGCAGGCCGGCACAGCCCCCCGGCAGGCCGGCACAGCCCCCCGGCAGGCCGGCACAGACCACCGGCAGGCCGGCACAGACCACCGGAGCCTGCACAGACCCCCTGGCAGGCCGGCACAGCCCCCCGAAAGGCCCGTATAGACCCCAGAGAGGCTGTACAAGGGCAGGAAAGGGTTTTTCTTATTCCGATACCGGAAGTCCCATAGACTTGAATGGGACTTCCAGTATCGGAATCGGCGATACCGATACTTTTTTTAAAGATCGGCCGATACCATCCGATACGATACTTTGAAGTATCGGACGGTATCGCTCAACTCTAGTCACTACTGAAAAATCTTAACTTTTCTTTAAATCAAATCAAAATGCACTTGCAAGATTAAAAAAACAAAAAAGAAAAAAGTTTGGGATAAAAATTTGAAGGGGGTTATATTAGTTTTTGGTTAATGGACTGATACGAACACTAAATGTATTGTGAAATTTCGTCCCGGAGAGTCTGCAGCTGCAGCGGGAGATATACGGCACCACCTGCTGCAATAAATCTTAGCTTTTTGAAAACAAAATTTTAACAAAATGGGGTGCATTTATAAGAAAAACATTCATTGGACATTGCTTCTGTTCATGCAGACACTATAAAATGTTCACGTCCAGCAAAAGTTTTACTTAAAGGTATTATCCAGGGTTAGAAAAACATGGTTGCTTTAGTCCAAAAATCCGTTGTCTGCCTCTACAGCTCTGCGAGATTCAGTTCAGTGTCCTTTGAAGAGAGGTACAGGAGATTTTTTTTTATTTGTAAATTTTTGGTTAAAGGGGTTTTGCACCTCATTGAATATTGATAACCTATCCTACGAGAAGTTATCAGTGACAATATGGTGTTCTGACGCCTGGCATCCCCATCAATTAGCTGTTATCACCCCCAGCAGTGACTGGTTGTAAAGAGCCTATGAGCAGAACATGTTGACCATTAGTGGTGTTGATAACTGCTGATTATTGGGAGTGTCAAGCTTCGGACCCCCACGATCTAATAGTGTTGACCTATCCCAATGATGGGTCTTCAATATTACCACAGCAGAATATTCCTTTAAGGTCCAAACTTTGGGACCTCTGCTAATCCCCACATTGGAGGAGCTTGTAAATGTAAACTCCATTGAGGAAAGGGAAATGAGAAATGTTGCTACACTGACACTTGAATGGGGATAAGCTGCAGTACCAGACTTCACCCATGGGTAAGAGTGGTGCTGTTTCTATTTTCGTGTGGAAAAAAAAAAATATATATATATATATACGGTATATATATATATATATATATATATATATATATATATATATATATATATATATATATATATATACACACAGCCATTTATATGGATTAACCTAAATAAAATGGGAATGGTTGGTCATATCAACTTCCTGTCATGTGACACATCAAGCTTATTGAGAATTTCACAAGAAAAACAATGGTGTGCTTGGTTTTAATGTGACATTATTCTTTCATGAGTTATTTACAAGTTTATGACCACTTATAAAATGTGTTCAAAGTGCTGCCTATTGTGTTGCATTGTCAATGCAACCCTCTTCTCCCACTCTAGACACACTGATAACACTGCAGAAGAAATGCTAGTCTAAGGGGGTCAGATTCCTTGTAGGAATGGTTGGACCTGACACCCATAATGTGGTGGTGCACATTCTTGCTGGAAAAACTCAGGGAACGTCCCATCTTCAGTGCATAAAGAGGGCAACACATCATGTACCAATTCCAGATATCCAGAGGAATTGAGGTTTCCATAGATGAAGAATGGCCCCACTATCTTTGTACTCCATATACCACACCATACCATCAATTATGGGGGTCAGGTCCGAGCATTCCTACATGTACAGTTTCCTGGAAAGTGGATTGGTTGTCGTGGGCCAGTTGAATGGCCACCAAGGTCTCCCGATCTGACCCCCTTAGACTTTTATCTGTGGGGTCATCTGAAGGCAATTGTCTATGCTGTGAAGATATGAGATTTGCAGCATCTGAAACAACGGATACTGGAAGCCTGTGCCAGCATTTCTTCTGCGGTGTTGCTATTATTGTGTCAAGAGTGGGAGAAGAGGGTTGCGTTGACAATCCAACACAATGGGCAGCACTTTGAACACATTTTATAAGTGGTCATAAACTTGTAAATAACTCATGAAAGAATAAAGTTAGGTTAAAACCAAGCACACCATTGTTTTCCTTGTGAAATTCTCTAAGTTTGATGTCACATGACCCTCTTCCCATTGGAAAAAATAAAGTTGGATCTGAAATGACTGACTTCAAAATGGCTGCCATGGTCCCCACCCATCTTTCACATTGAACTTGACATGCCTTTTAATCGGTGCTGCAGTTCAGATAATATTTAAATAGTTTAATTTTATTTTATTTTTTAAGTCCAAGTGGGCTATTGCCAGAGAGATTTCACTGGGGGAGAATAAATCTTCCTCTTTCTGACTGACCAGTTATAAGACAGTTACTAACTGGGGAAAGAAGAACCCCCCCCCCCCCCCCCCCCCTACAATTGCTTAAGGCCCCTTTACATTTAGCGATGCACCAGCGATCCCGACAACGATACGACCCGGTCAGGATCGCTGGTGCATCGCTAAATGGTCGCTAGTGAGCTGCCAGGCGCAGCGATCCTGACGTCCTCCCGCCAGCATCCACGCGTCGCTCGTCGGCATCAGCAAGAAGCGCCCGACGAGAAATGGAGCTGCGCGATCAGCGACAGACAGCGGGGGAGCCGGTCGGAGGTAAGTATCACACATAGCGATATCGCTGCTGCGTCACAAAATCGGTGACGCTTTAGCGATATCGCTAGCGATATCGCTATGTGTAAAGGCCCCTTTAGAACAGGCTCTGTGTTCCACATGCATTGCCAAACAGTCTTCTGTCTTCACTGCAGAGTGATAACGTGCTGGAGCACAGCAGACCTGAGTGTGATTAACTGCTTTCTGCTCTTATCTCTGACAGCATGAGAGAGGTATTGCAGCAGAGTTGAGTTTCATTATAACTTCTAGTGTCCCCCCTCTCATAGTGCTGCCAGCTCTGCCAATCCTGATCAATTTTCCACATGCTAAGGGGAAAAAACACGCCCCCAATATAGCACAGAATACTCTCTGTGGGAGACATGGCAGTCTGCTCACTGCACAGCAGACCAGTGTGTTTGCAAACTTTCTTCTCCGGCAGTAAGTGTGTGGGGGGGGGGGGGGGTGCAGCAGAGTTGGCATTGCTACACTTGCTATGGCAATAATAAATGTGTATTTCATCCTTTCAATAAAGCTAATTTGAATTTGGGGTGAGCGTTAGTAGAAGTGTTTTGTAATGAAACGCCACTTGCAGCAGTTCTGCCCCTCCCCCCCCCCCACACACACACACACTTACTGCTGGAGATGAGATGTGAAAGCTGTCCGATAAAGTGAAGCTGTCAGCAAAATTCTGCCTACAAACTACCTGTAACTATGCAATACGAGAGCAGCATAATGTAGGGGCAGAAAGCCTGAAAACAGCAATTTATCACTTAATAGGCTGTGTGACGTTTCAATAGAACAGGACTAGGTGTCTCATACCTCTTTGTAAAATGCTCCATCCACCAATTAGCAGCTAGAAAGCTGCTAGTGTCAATGCACAGTGTACACAGAAATCTGACAATCAGTGTTGTGGGCGGAGTTATACAGGGCTCATCATTTGAGCACTGCTAGATTTGCATCAGAGAAAATAGTGATTGTATCAAAATGACAACATGAAGATCAGCAAGTGACACATCGCTGGAATTGTGGACAATGCCTCTGCCTCATGCAGCTCTCAGATTACATAGCAAAAATCTGGTGACAGATTCCCTTTTTCTCCAGTCACCTTCCACGACAGCAACATCGGAGGAGGTCTCCCTGCCCTAATGGGGGACAGGAAACACTAAAGCCCCCTTTACATTTAACGATGCACCAGCGATCCTGACCACGATATGACCCGGTCAGAATCGCTGGTGCATCACTAAATGGTCGCTAGTGAGCTGCCACACAGGCAGATCTCATAGCGACGCAGCAGCGGTCGTTACTTACCTTTCAGACGCGGCGATGATGACATCCTCCCGCCCGCGTCCACACGTCGCTCGTCGGCACCAGCAGGAAGCAGCCGACGAGAAATGAACGTGGACGATCTCGTGCGATCAGCGATAGCCAGCGGGGGGAGCCGGTCGGAGGTAAAGGTACTGTCACACTTAGCGATGTACCAGCGATCCCGACCAGCGATATGACGCGGTCAGGATCGCTGGTACATCGCTAAGTGGTCGCTAGTGAGCTGCCACACAGGCAGATCTCACCAGCGACATCGCTGGGAACGGGGGTCGCTACTTACCTGTCACACTAGGCGATCCTGCGTCCTCCCGCCTGCGTCCACGCTCGTCGTCACAGCAGGAAGCTGACAACGAGAAACAGTCCAGCCTGTTCTCGCGCGATCAGCGATAACCAGCGGGGGAGCGGGTTGTAGGTAAGTATCAGACACAGCGATATCGCTAGCAATATCGCTATAACGTCACAAGTTATAGCGATATTGCTAGCGATATCGCTTAGTGTGACAGTACCTTGAGTATCACACACAGCGATATCACTAGCAACATCGCTGCTGCGTCACAAAATCAGTGACACTTTAGCGATATTGCTAGCGATATCGCTATGTGTAAAGCCCCCTTAAGAGGTTAAATACACCTCCCCTTCCTATAACCACCAGTGTTAATTTTACTGTCCCCTATGGGGCATTAAGAGGTCATTAATGGTGCTGCCGTGGCCGGCGATCTGGAGCACCCCACGTTACCTTTGCTGTGTCAGGCAGCCAATGTCGGGGTTTCCTCTCTCCTTCTGGTGGCTGCTCCTGTCTCCACGTGCTCCGTGTGACTCGGGACCTTTCCCGCCACTCCTGCTCTCCCTTGGAGGATAAAGTGGGGCGGTGATGTGCGGCCGGGGTCTTCTTGTGGCTCCCCGGCATTCTCCCCACCCGTGCTGCTGATTCCGGGAGTTTGCACGCATCGGAATTGACGTTGGCCGAACTTCCGGTTCACCTCCTGTGCGTTCCACGCTGGAACGCACACGTGCGCCGACAGATGCCGCACTCCCGGGATCATCAGCCATTCTTGGGGCGTACCTTTGACGTTTCCCCTCCTGGACCCGTGGGAGGGGAGCACAGAATCGCGCTAGGACCTCTGTTTTCTTCAAATCCTGGTTGAGGGAGCCGCCAGGTAAGACGTATTGTCTATATGCCCCTGTGACTGTGGACACACTGATGTGGACGGCGACAAACCCTTCCTTTCTGTGTCTGCAGAGCTCAGCGTTCCCCCTCCTACTTTAAGTAGTGGGTGATGGTCCCTTGCTGTCCAGGTACTTGTAGCCTATAGGTTACTTAGTAAGCGTTCTCTCTCTTGCTGGAGAGAAAAGGTCCCTACCCGTAAGAAGGATAAGACGCCCAGCCGCAAGTGTAGGATATGCGCTTCCAGGCTTCCCTCCGCATATAAGAAAAAGCTTTGTCAGCCTTGCACGGATGAGATGTTAAGTTCTGAACAGCCCTCTCTCCTGGATAGCATCAAGACCCACATAACACAGGAGGTTCAATCCTCTGTGGCTACCTTTCCCAGGCCCCTGTGCCACAACCCCTTCCTCCTAGAAAGAGGAAGTTGACACCTGTGGAATCAGACTCGGGCGAGATCTGTACCTCAGGTTCGGAGGACATTTGGGAGGATGAGGGTTCCACTTCCGCCCCCAAATCAGAGAACAAGAAATATTACTTTTCTTCCGAAGACATGGAAGAACTGATTAGTATGATGAAAAGCACCATTGGGGTTGAGGAAGAGGAAGTAAGATGCTCTGTACAGGACAAAATGTTTGGGTGGCTGAAACCCAAAGATCAGAAAGGGTTTCCCATACACGAAAATGTGCAGAACCAAGGTCTTGCGTCCCTTCGGAGTTAAAAAATCGGTTTCCCCTGGACAGAGAGAGTACCTTATGGGAAATCCCTAAAGTGGATGTACAGGTGTCTAGGGTAGCCAAAAAGACAGCTCTTCCCTTTTGAGGATTCATCCCAGCTCCAAAGATCCTATGGATCAGAAAATCAAGAGCTTGCTAAGGAAATCCTGGGACACCTCCACCAGTCTTCTTAGAACGAATGTGGCCTCAACGTGCGTCACCAGATCTCTATTCCTCTGGCTGCGCACGTTGGAATACCACCTTACTCAAGGTACTTCCAGAGAGGAAATACTTGACTCCCTTCCCCTCCTCCAGAAGGCAACAGGGTTCCTGGCCGACGTTTCACCTGAATCCCTCTGGGTAGCGGCAAGATCTGCTGTCCTCTCCAATTCATCTAGGAGAGTACTATGGCTGAAATCATTGGGGGGGGGGAGCGCGACTTTACTTACTAGCCCTCCCAGAGGGAGTTCAGGGGGGAAGGGAAAAAGTGGGAAATGGAGTTATCCTGAAGGTGGCAAGGGCAAGAACATTCTTATCCCCCACCACCAACAAACCCCAGACAAACAGTGACTGTGCTCCGGTCGAGGGTCGACTCTCCGTGCTTCCTCACCCAGTGGCAATCCATCTCCACAAAACAGTGGGTTCTCCATACCATACGGGACGGACTGCGGTTAGAATTCGAGAGTCCTCCCCCTCAATGCCTGAGAATCATCTCCCTGCCGTCTCCATATGTCCAAAAATCTCTGCTAAAAGATCTGCAGGATCTACTTCAAAGGAGGTAATCTCTCAAGTACCACAACAGGAGATGGGGAGAGGCAATTATTCTCGTCTGTTATTTGATAACAAAGCCCTCAAGGAAACACAGCGTCATCATAAATCTGAAACCCCTGAGCCAGGTGGTCCGATACAGATGATTCAAAATGGAATCAATCAAGTCAGCAATTCCGCTCATCGGACGGAATTGATGGCTACAGTAGATCTGAAGGAAGCATATTATCTTGTGCCAATTCATCCAGACTGCACAAAGTTCCTCAGATTTGCAGTTTCCCACGCTCATCGAGTCAGCCATTTTCAGTTTAATGTCCTACCCTTCGGCATCTCTTCTGCTCCGTGGTTGTTTTGGGATCTCTGACTGCGTGTATCCAGGAGGTGGTCTGGGCTCAAGCCCATACATGAGTACTACAAACTCATGTGCTTCTATACTCAAGAAGACATCAAAATCCACTGTCCCAGAGAATTCCACTTCCCGGTCATGTGAAAACAGCCCTGTTGTGGTGGCTGGACTACCGAAACCTTCAGCTGGGAATTAGCTATGATCAGCTTCCCCTGAAGATGCTCCTTTCAGATGCTAGTTGGAGAGGCTGGGGTGCAGTAGTAGAGGGATCTTACTTCCAGGGGTTGTGGCCCCCAAACATCAGCACCAGCTCCGCCAAACTGATAGAGCTGAAAGCAGTGGAGGAGGCAATAAAATCTGCATCAGCCCTTATCCGAGATCACCACATTCATGTCTATTCAGACAACATGACCACATTGGCTTACCTCCGACACCAAGGGGACACGGAATACGCCAGTCTAAAATTGATCATGGCAAGGATTTTTTTCTTGGCAGAGAAACATCTATTGTCCATCTCTGCAGTACATCTAAAAGGATCAGACCATGTCCAGGCAGAATTCCTCAGCAGGAAAGACATCCATCTGGGGGAGTGGTGCCTGGATCAAGCGGTCTTCCTGTCCCTGACTTGGAGATGGGGGAGTCCCAATGTAGATCTGTTTGTCAATGGCCAGAATGCAAAAGTGAAGACATTCTTTTCCCTCTGTCCTGCAAGTGGTACGCGAGGAATAGATGCCCCTTGCATCCTTGGAACTATAGCCTGTAATATGCATTCCCACCCATACCAATGCTGTTGAGAACACTGCAGAACATTCGAACAGATCAAGTCACCGCAATTTTAATCTCTCCCATGTGGCCAGGGAGAAGCTGGGACAGTGCCTTGCTGGACATGGCTCAGGAGGGTCCCTTGCTTCTCCCTCAGAAAATCAACCTCCTTCACCAGGGTCCTCTACTATATCGAAAGGTATGCAGATTGAACCTTGCAGCCTGGATACTGAAGCCAAAATTTTAAAAGCTAAAGGGCTCTTAGATAAAGTAATCCAAACCCTCCAGAAAAGTAGACAGCCAGTAACTAATGCCATCTATGGCAAAGTCTGGAAGAGATTCTCATCTTGGTGTTTCCCAAACACTCCTGATCCCTTCCATCCCAATATAGCGCAAATTTTAGACTTTCTGCAAAAGGGGTTGGTGCTAGGGCTTACACCCAGTATACTGAAGGTGCAAGTATCATCCCTTAGTGCTTTCTTTGATCTAGACTTAGCTGGCCACCGCTGGGTTAAACACTTTGACCTCTGCAGCTAGAATTAGTCCTAGGCTTCATAGTCCGTTCCCCCCTTGTGATTTGAATATAGTCCTTAGCTGCCTAACCCAAGATCCATTTGAACCTCTAACATCAATGAGCCTAATGAACCTGACCCTCAAAACCATCTTTTTAATTGCGATTACTACCGCCAGGCGCATAGGAGAATTGCAGGCCCTATCAGTATAGGAACCTTATTTAACTATCACTTCAGACAGGTATTATCCTTAGGTTAGATCCCTCCTTATGCCTAAGGGAGTCTCAGACTTTCACAGAGGTCAGGATATTGTGCTACCCTCATTCTGCCTAAATCATTCCAACATGAAGAAAGAAGTCTTTCACACCCTTGACGTCCACAGGGTGGTCCTCTTTTACCTCCAACAAACTGAAGACTGGAGGATTGATCAAAACCTATTCATTCAGTTCGCGGGACGAAATAAAGCCAAGAAGCTGGCAAAGAATACGATTGGTAACTGGATCAAGAAAGCTGTCTGGTGTATTCATTGCAGAATCTTTCTCCTCCTGCTTCACTGAAGGCTCATTCTACTCGTGCAGTTTCTACATCATGGGTAGAGAGAGGGAACGCATCTTCTGAGCAGATAAACAGAGCCGCCACCTGGTCGTCTGTCCACACGTTCACCATGCACTACAGACTAAATTTCAATAGGGATTTAACATTTGGCAGTTCTGCAGGCTGTGGTCCCTCCCTAAAGAAATTAGTTGTTGGTATTACTCTGATGTTGCTGTCGTGGAAGGTGACTGGAGAAAATAGAATGTCTTACCGGTAATTCGGTTTCTAGGAACCTTCCACGACAGCACTAATTTCCCTCCCTACCTGATATTTTATTGATGATTCCTACACTTTCTTGGTAATTATACATACTAATGTGTCCAGGAAAAACACTGGTGGTTATAGGAAGGGGAGGGGTATTTGACCTCTCTGTGTTTCCTGTCCCCCATTAGGGCGGGGAGACATCCTCAGATGTTGCTCTCGTGGAAGGTTCCTAGAAACTGAATTGCCGGTAAGACTAATTTTATTATTCACACTCAAGTCTGCTGTGCTGCAGCACGTCGTCATCACTCTGCATGAGGAGAGCAGACTGTTTGTCAATACATGCCTCAAGGTACTGTCACACTAAGCGATATCGCTAGCAATATCGCTATAACTTGTGACGTTATAGCGATATTGCTAGCGACATCGCTGTGTCTGATACTTACCTCCGACCGCTCCCCCGCTGGTTATCACTGATCGCGCGAGAATGTCCAGTACTGCTTCTCGTCGTCAGCTTCCTGCGGCGCTTCCTGTGGAGAGACTAGCGACGAGCGTGGAGCCGGGCGGGAGGACGCAGGATCGCCTAGTGTGACAGGTAAGTAGCGACCCCCGTCCCCAGCGATGTCGCTGGTGAGATCTGCCTGTGTGGCAGCTCACTAGCCACCACTTAGCGATGTACCAGCGATCCTGACCGCGTCATATCACTGGTCGGGATCGCTGGTACATCGCTAAGTGTGACAGTACCTTCACATTGAGCCTATTTTAACCAATTGTGGGGTTTGTTTTTCTTTTTTTCGTGCCCCCAGTGAAATCTATCTGATTAATGCACACTGTGACTTTAAAAATAATTAACTGTTTAGTTGCCAAATATGATCAAATTTGATCATTAATATCTCTGCAATAGCATGGCGAAATTAAAAAAAAAAAAAAAAAAGTTTTATTCTTCCCTGCAACCACTATACCATGTGTTCAGTTACACTTGAAAAATTTGGTGAAAGGTCCTCTTTATTAACTCTGACATGTGACGTACATGTATCCATCTCTGATAGTGGAATTTAACACGCTCTGGAAGGGGGCACGTCATTTCATGCTTCCCTTTTGGCAACCATGACGTGATCGTGGGGTGCGATGAGTTGCCATGACAACTGGAGGTCTGCTGAAGACTTCCGTGCCTCATGACAGTTTTCCTGCCAGAGCCAGCCTGTAGTTAGCATTCATAGGAGATCATGATTTTAGCAATACATAGCAGTGCTGTGTATAGCACAAGCAATCAGACAATCGCAGATTCAAGTCCCCTAATGGGACTATTAAATAGTAAAGTTAAAAACTTTAAACATAAAAGCACAAGTTCAAATCACCCATGTTTTGCATCATTAAACATAAAACAATTTTTTTAAAAATACATGTGTTGGTTGTTGCTGCATTTGTAAAAGTTCGATCTATCAAAATATAAAATCTGATCGGTAAGCGGCGTAAGAAGAAAAAATCAATATGACAATTACTTTTTTGGCCGTCACAACATTGCAATAAAATCCAATAAGAGGCGATTAAAACATTTGATTCAACCCAAAATGGTATCACTAAAATCGTCAGGTCAAGGAGCAATAAATAAGCCCTCCCCAGATCCCAAAAATTGAAAGTGTTACGGTTCTCGGGAAAACAGCGACACAAGCAAGAGTGTGTTTTGTGTAAAATAAATTCTCCAAAATTTTTTCCACCACCTCAAGAAGAAAATACTATACCTTTTTTTTTTTTTTTATATCTGCGTAATAGTACTGGCCTGGAGAATCCTATTCCCAGATCAATTTTACCACTTTGTGAGCATGGGAAATTTTAAAAGAAACTGCGCTTTTTTTTATATATTTTTTTTTTTTTTTGCAATTTCAACGTACTTGCTATTTTTTTCCCGCTTTCCAGTGCATCACATGATAAAATGAATGGTGTCACTAGAAAGTACAATTTGTCTGGCAAAAAGCAAGCCCTTGTACGGTTGCATGGACAGAAAAAATAATAGTTATGGCTTCTGGTGGAAGAATAGGAAGAAAAAACAAAGCAAAAAATTAGGAAAATCGCCTGGGGTGAAGGGGTTAAATGACCTATTAGAAAGGTAGGAGGAAAGGGCAAAAGGTTCCACATATTACAAATAGGTGAAGTCATGTCAGCTCAGTCTTGCAAATATGGGATAGTTAGTGGGTGCGGGTGCTCTTACTGTCTCCCTCTGAGAATGGATGCAGAGTCTTTCGGCATGCTCTAAGCCAGACCTGCACAACATGTGGTCTGCCAGAGATTTCCTTCCGACCCACAGAGAATCGGGAGACTCATCATGTATTCGCGTCTTTGAGACGCGGATATATTTGAAAACATGAGCGATTGGACGGGCCCGAGGAGCGCGCTTCAGTCCCCTCCGGATGTACAGCAGTATGATGTTGTCACTTTGCTGCTTTCACCGCAATATTCTGCGCAGGGGGTGGGGAAGGGTGTTACTGTGAGGGCATGTTATGGGGCTATTGGGGGAAATTGTGAAAAGAGGCACAGTATAACGAGGGGCAGTTTGTGTGTGCGTGCATATTATAGAGCAGGGCAGTGTGGGTTAATATTTTGGCGTTGGGCAGTATTGGGGGGATATTATATAGAGGAGCAGTGTTGGAGGAATATTTTGTGCAGGAAGCACAGTGAGGGTCAATTATTTATTCAGGGGCACAGCATTGGAGTTATCTTTATTTATGGGGCATTATAATAATACTTTTATTTTTAAGGGCACCGTGTCAGGAAGTACTGCTGAAGACCGGAGGAGAGGGAAGTCTGGAGAGATGAGTTCTGGGCGTGAAATCTCGCCATGGCGTCTATACTACACAGATGCAAAAGGGATGACTATTTCAATTAGAGAAGATGTCACCTATAAGGTACCTGGATGTAAATGTTTGTGATACTGCCTGCATCTCATCAGTACTGTGATTCCGTTATGGTCCGCAGTTTGATGATTGCTGATAACAACTACTCCCAGCATCTCCGTACCGTTGTTAAAAACTTGCTGGGATTTACAGGTTCATGTGATTGAAGTGTATATGGTGCTGTACTCTTGTACTGATGGTGGTGGTTCTGGTGCTACATTTATGTACTGACGGTGGTTCTGAATTCATGTACTGACATTGGTTCTGGTGCTGCATTCATATGCTGACTGTGGTTTTGGTGCAGCAGTCCTGTGCTGACGGTGGTTTTGGTGCAGCCGTCCTGTGCTGACGGTGGTTTTGGTGCAGCCGTCCTGTGCTGACTGTGGTTTTGGTGCCGCAGTCATGTGCTGACTGTGGTTTTGGTGCTGCAGTCATGAGCCGATGGTGGTTTTGGTGCAGCAGTCCTGTGCTGACTGTGGTTTTGGTGCAGCAGTCATGTGCTGACTGTGGTTTTGGTGCTGCAGTCATGAGCCGATGGTGGTTTTGGTGCAGCAGTCCTGTGCTGACGGTGGTTCTGGTGCTGCATTCATATGCTGACTGTGGTTTTGGTGCAGCAGTCCTGTGCTGACTGTGGTTCTGGTGCTGCATTCATATGCTGACTGTGGTTTTGGTGCAGCAGTCCTGTGCTGACCGTGGTTTTGGTGCAGCAGTCCTGTGCTGACGGTGGTTCTGGCACTGCAGTCATGAGCTGACGGTGGTTCTGGCACTGCAGTCATGAGCTGACGGTGGTTCTGGCACTGCAGTCATGAGCTGACGGTGGTTCTGGCGCTACAGTCATGTGCAGACTGTCATTATACCTCTGCATTCATTTACCCACACTTGTTCTGATCTTGTACACCTCTAGCAATCCGTAACGTGCTTCATGGCTATGCTAACACACTGACAAAAGCCCTCAAAAGCCAACTCAAAAATGCCAAACTTGGTTCTGGTGATGTAATAATATACTGATGGTGGTTCTGGTCATGTGTTTATGCAAGTAACCCTTTGCATTTTTTTGCGGACATTGGGATTAGTACGGTATGACAATGTGGCTCTTAGCCCTAAAGATGTTGTGCACCCCTTCTCTAGGCCTAAGGGATAAGTATGGTAGACTTATTCATTGTATTGTACGATGTGTGGATTAGAGTGCTCTATGACTGTTCAAACTGCTTCTATCTAAATCAAAGTACTAGTTAGTTTTACTATGGAAATGTTTAAGAAATTTTCAAAAACAAATATTTCTCAGTGCTTGTTTTACTAGCGTTCCTTTTTTTTTTTTTTTTTTTAGCTTTCCCTATTGGTGCAGCCATTGTTTTATTTCTCATTTTTGCATTGGTGCTGTCTGACAGCCAGACACCCTCATACATAATGCATGCTTTTTCTCTACTAAAGATTGATGCTCCCTCTTGTGGTCAGAATCAATATCTCCACCAGACTGCTATTCTTCAAGGTTTTGAAAGATGCATCTATCGCAGCTTTAAACATCAAAAAGACGCCCACACGGCTTTTAAATGAATCCGAAACATCTAAGGGGCTAGATTAACCGTTTTATGTAAAACTGACCTAGTTTTTTTTTTTTTTTTCTTTCCAAACCATCCCAGAGCTGCAGAAATCCATTGGGACACCGAACGATTGGCGTGTGGCATCCTCTTGATCTAGTACTGAGACTAGCGTACGATGCCGACATGACTGAATACAGGGTTAAAATTGTCGCTGGTGTGAAATCACAGCAAAGATTGATAGAAGTGGAGCCACGGGGCTCTGGGAGATGTGTAATGTGTTTTAAGGTTTTATTGAACAAGTGAACAAAGTGGTTGTTCAGTTTATGTGAAGTCTTAAGTTGGATTATTATTTTATGTGTCTTGGCATTTAACGGTCATATTGGATGTTGGATGCTAGGAGGAGGAGGACTGCAGGAGCTTGTAGTGCGACGTAGGGTGAAATAATGGCGTAGAGCAAAATGCAATTTGTGGCCATACAACAGGGGACCCGATAACTGATGATAAAAAAAAAATTAATATATGCAGCCAGGTTAGCTAGCACAAGACCAGTATGCCCTCCATATACCTATGCATATGGAAACAAGTTGCCACGTTATTGCTGTTTGCAGCCACCACTGTGCGGAGCTGAGAAAAGGCATACTGTTTCTACATTGAAATTCATTATAAACCCGTATGCATCAAGCTACTAAGCTCCTCTAGTGGTGGCTGCAAAAAAGAATTCTCCGTTCAATATCCAAAATTATTAAAAGCCCCTGTTCCAAACGCGTTTGAACAACGAGGTGATCCATTCAATATATATGAGACTACTGGAGATAGAATACTGTTCTCAGCCACTGCTCATGTGTAACCATCACTGCCTTCACACTGAGGGACACACTGCCCCGTTCCTGTAATCAGTGGGTCGCCTGGTGGTTATTCATGTTATTATTATTTTTTTTTTTTTTTTATAATCCTGTAGATAGGGGATAAATGTGTTGTGGTTTTGGTTTTTTTTTGTGGGCCAGGCCTTTTAGGCAAAGAATGCCAGATGCTTAAGACCACTCTTTAAAACTGGATAAGTGGGGGTCCCAATGTTTGCCTCTAACAATGGCCATATGGAAACTGTACGGAGTGGAACCCTACTGTTTAATGGCTGCTCCCCAGTATTGCAGATCAGCGCCTATTCATTTGCAAATATGTCCCATTCCTGACCACCATATTGTCTACTGCAGGGGGAGGGCAAGCATGTATATGTCCAAATTTACAAAAGGTAATAATTTGGAATGCTAGCCCGCAGCCATCCCTTTACCGTCACAAAATATACCTGGCCCATTACAACTCTGTTACTGACTGTGACGAGCTGAATGCCGCTGCGGATCTTTGTGCAGCTAAGTCAATTAATCTTAAATGGGGTATTAAGCCTAATCTTGTTATTTAAGAGGAACGCGGGCAGGATTGACTGCTCCAGTAATCTGCTTAATTTGTGGTCAAACATTATCAATAAACAATCTGCATTAATTGACTGTTACAGTGAACCAGACACAGAAGATTGTTTGAAACGCAGATGTCTATCACATCCAAATACAGCCCACATGGCCGTCATGGGTCAGTGATGGGGTGGGAATCGGCTCATCCATTCCATAGGAGACAATTGCTTTTTTTTTTTTTTTTTTGATTGCATGGCATGTCTTGGTGCCCTCCTCAAGCAGAATCCTTACTCTACAGTCCAAAGTATGGAAGACATGGAGAAAGTAAAATTGGACACATTTTGGGCTTTACATATTGGTAGCTTTTTCTTGTTTAAAACTGGAAGAAAGTTTTTTTTTTTTTTCCCCACTTTCTAATTTTTTTCCAAAATAACTTTTGGTTCTTTTGAAGACGTGCAGCTCTTGCATTCTACATACGTCTTTAATTGGCCATTATTGGGCTGTCTGGAGTATTGTGGCTACTTCTTAAATGTTTGTGGCCTAGTCCAAGTTCCTGCTCAGTGCCTGGACAGCTGTGATATTGGCAGGTAGAGTTGTTTCCGTTCATTTATGACCAGTAGGAGAACCACCTTATGGATCGGGGAGTTACTTCTGAAGTATTCACACTGCGTGAATTTGAGGTTATTCCATATCCATTTTGTGGGTGTTGCATCTTAAGCAAATCTTATATTTTCTACCTCTACTGTACGTGGGCATTTGAACTAGATTGTTGATTACATTTCCAGACATGATCAGGGTCTCAGACACATTATCGTACCTGGCCATATGGTCCCTCTTTCTAATAGTGTCGGTGAAGACCATTTAGAGAAGAGCTGGACTGAAACTGTCACTCTTTCTTAAGATGTGATCAGGCAGGAAAACAGAAATGACACAAATATTTCACCAAAATGTGCAGGATAATGGCTAGATCAGAGTTTTACAGCCCCACTGGGGGCAATTAAGGAGCCTCTCGCCACACGGAACCCTTTAATTTTATATAAGCTATAAACACTATGTCAAGACAAATGAGACAGTGTAAATATTGTGTCTAAGTAACATTCCCCCATAGAAAGTGTCTTGATAAATATCCCAGTGGGAACGCAACGTTGCTCCATTTTTTTCCTTAAACACTTTGCTCAAATAAAATTGTCCCCGATGGTCTGTTCTAATTTGCACTTTGGAGTCAGTGACTGGTGTAATGAAATGCTGCCGCATTCCCACAGAGAAGCAGCTGCTTTCAGTAAAGAGAGAATCCTGTATTTATTTTTGACATATTGTATTATTTGTGGCTTCTGTCAGATAAAAGCTGAGAGAATGTAGTATATACCAATTCTAAACTACCCTCAGAGATGTTTGTTTGTATGGACAGGACCACAATGACAGATCATAGATGGGTGTTTAAGATTTCTCCCCTCCCAATCCCCAAACCACTACCTGTGCTACAATGACTCCCCGTCCCCCTACACATAGTCTCATGGTCATTACTGATGTACTAAGTGTTTGAATTAGAGTTCATAACTCTCACTTTGTATTTCCTGTTTCCCCTGCTTTTTATTTTTTCCCTTCCCCTAATTAACTCTGGACTCCTATCCATCCTTGTTTTCACATTTTGACTAGGAACTTCTATCATTCCTTCCTCAACTGGGAATTTCCATTCATCTATTCTGCGGTCTTTAACTGGGAATAGCTATCGTTTCAAACTTCCTTTCTTCTATATTTGTGAACCCCCAGCTTTCCTTCCATCCTCAACTGGGACAGATCATCCATACATGCTTCCTTCTTTGCCTCCCCAACAGTGTACCTCAGTTTATTCCTCCATCCTTCACTCTTCAGCAGGGAACATCTATCCATCCTTCCCACCTTTGCTGGAAATCAGTTGGAAGCCTTCATTCATATTTCTATACTCAACTGGAAACCCCCATCCCTTTTTCTTTCTGTACTTTCCTACTCTGCTTGAAACCTCCATCCACTCTTCCATCTCTCGTCAGCTGGAAACCTCCATCAGTTATTCCATTTCTCCTCAGCTGGAAACCTCCATCAGTTATTCCATTTCTCCTCAGCTGGAAACCTCCATCAGTTATTCCATCTCTCCTCAGATGGAAACCTCCATCCATTTTTCCATCTCTCCTCAGCTGGAAACCTCCATCAGTTATTCCATCTCTCCTCAGATGAAAACCTCCATCCATTTTTCCATCTCTCCTCAGCCGGAAACGTCCATCCATTTTTCCATCTCTCCTCAGCTGGAAACCTACATCCATTCTTCCAGCACTGCTCAGCTGGAAACCTACTTCCATTCTTCCAGCACTCCTCAGCTGGAAGCCTACATCCATTCTTCCAGCACTCCTCAGCTGGAAACCTACATCCATTCTTCCAGCACTCCTCAGCTGGAAACCTACATCCATTCTTCCAGCACTCCTCAGCTGGAAACCTACATCCATTCTTCCAGCGCTCCTCAGCTGGAAACCTTCATCTGCTCTTCCATCTCTCCTCAGCTGGAAACCGCCATCCGTTATTCCATTTCTCCTCTGCTGGAAACCTTCATCCATTTTCCATCTCTCCTCAGCTGGAAATCTTCCATCTCTCCTTAGTTGGAAACCTTCATCCATTGTTTCAGCTCTCTTCAACTGGAAACCTCCATCCATTCTTCCATCTCTCCTCAGCTGGAAACCTCCATACATTTTTTCCATTTCTCCTTAGCAGGAAACCTCCATCCATTCTTCCATATTTGCTCATCTAGAAACCTTCAACCATCTTTACATCTATCCTTACTTGGAAAGCTCCATCCATGTTTTTCATCTTTCCTCAGCTAGAAAGTTCCATATATCTTCCATACTCTCCTTTTCTCCTCAACTAGTAACCTTTATCCCTTGTTCTTCCCCACCTTTCCTCTTCATCTTTGAATCCTCTATCCATTTTTCTTTTCTTCTACACCACCTCAGCTGGAAAGTGTCACTCATAGTTTCCTTCCTTCTCTACCCAGATGGAAACCTTCATAATTCCTTCTTTTGTTACCTCTTCATTTCTGAATATCCTCAGTAGCTACTCTCCATTCATATCCATAAAACATAACATTGTGGGGAAAAAAAAATGTATGTAAGAACTTCTAGTCCTCTTATCAAACTGGTTGGTTATTTTTTAATAGGCTGTAAATAACCAGTGACCAACAAAGGATGAACGTCTTTAGATATAAACCATAAATCACCTGCTGTAGGATTACCCTCTCTTTGGATGACAAATGCTCTGTTTCATAGATATATTTGCATCCATTATTAGTTGAACTGTATTTTGTTTTTTAATTTTCACTTAGTGTCAAATTTATCAGAGTTTGTGTACCCACAATTTACCATCTTTTCAGTTATCCATTAAAAGGTATCAACCACTGAGGACTCTCAATTCTGAATATTTTTTTCAAAGTTTGTGGAAACTGAAATAGAATGAAATCTTCCTTGACCTTCAGGAGGATTGAGAAAGCAACCATAAAGCTTGTCTTTGGCAGCTGAGAATGCAGAAGGCCTTTTGGGACTTTGTGGTTCATTTAGAACAGCTGGAAAATATGAAATTCCCCAAATTCTTAGTAAACCAAAGACACATAGTTAGGCCGCTGTGCTTCTCCTTTTTAATTTCACCTTCTAGTGGCACAAATGCATAATTGCGGCTACATGTGGTTTTTAAAACTCAATAGCTGCAAATCATTACACGTTTAAAATAAACTACACTAACAAGTGGTAATTTTATCATGTAGATTTCACGGGAAATAACGTACCTTACCTAGCCTTTAATTATTTTTATTTTAGGTCATTTTGATATATTGGCTAGCAAATACCAAGCCCAGTATCACTGGGGTCATGCACATTAGACTTCAGAAGCAGACCATATCTTGTAGAACTTTGGTGCATGGTGAGGATCAGAGAATTGGCCTTGTATGTCGAACATTTGATAGCAATCTCATGGTGTGAGTGCTTTAAACCATTGACCTTCTGTCCTAGAAACAGCAAAATGTATGTATATGTATGTATGTGTATATATATATATATATATATATATATATATATATATATATATATATATATATAGTAATGTGCCTACGAAATTGTCTTCATGGTGAAAATATATGGTCGATAAACTGACACATTGTTAGGCGGATGTTAGGGTTAGGAATGGTAGATGTAAATTAGAAGCAAGAACACTTATCCATATTTTCTGCCATCCCCTTTGGCAATTGTCCTAATGTCAGCGTAATATATATACAGTGTTTCCCCGAAAATAAGATTTACCCCAAAATAAGCCCTAGAATGATTTTACAGGATTTTGAGTCAGGACCGGCATTTGGGGGTAGAGGGACGGTGGGCAAACTGGTCAATTGCCCAGGGCTCCAGCATTTCTATTCTGAAGTTAAAACTGCTTAAGGACCTTTGGTGACATCACGTCCTTCAACTGTAGGAGTCTAGAATGACTAAAGAGGAGACTGGCTGGTATGCAGGGCCAGCATTATGGTAAAAGGGGGATCAAACTGGCAATTTTGCAAGGCCACAACTCTTAATGGGTCTCAGCATCTCTATTCTGAGGTTAAGTTCTTAAGGACCTTTGGTGACGTCATGTTACCATGATGTCCTCAAGTGTCCTTTTAACTGCATAAGTGAAGAGGAGGCAGGCTGGTATGTGCAGTGTGTGTAGACATCCCTTGAAAATAATCTCTAACCCTTCTTTCGGAGCTGAAAATGTAAGACCCTGTGTTATTTTCGGAGAAACATGGTAACTGTAAGATCTAGATCATCAAGCTTTGTGTACTGATTTTTATTGCGTGAACATAAGTAATTCTAAGATCACATATTTAGCTTTAGCTTAGAATTAAGTGCTATGGAAGTCCATCTTGGCCAGCCTTAGGTTGCCTATTCTTGACCATAGAGTTAGCTTTGTCCACCACAGCCAATTGCTTGGTCCTCTATGCTTTTATTTTAGTCAGGTAAGTAATGCTTTAAAAAAAAGTAAATTGACATGATATATAGTACAGCTTAATCGCATTCAACACCCCTTTCCTCCAAGACCACCAGGAAAGTTTTCTTTATGTGCCGTCTTTGTTCATTTTATTTTTTTTCTTCTGTGTGTTTTAAATTTTTTTTTTTTTTTTTTTTTTTTTTTTTTTTGTGCCAGGGCATGACTATCGGCTATTTTCTCTTGTTTGTAGGCCAAGCAGTCTCTCTCAACCCTCACAAAAGATGTCCCGAAGCGCCATTCACTGGCCATGCCAGGTGAAACGGTCTTAAATGGAAACCAGGAGTGGGTAATGCACGCGGACCTCCCACTTACTGCAGCCATCCGTCAGAGCCAGCAAACGCTGTACCACGGGCACCCGCAGCATACTGCCGATCGGCAAGGTTTGTTTTCAAGTATTGATCTTGTGTAGTCAAGGGAGTTATTGGGTAGATCGATCACACCCTGCACATTCCTGCAGAGTATAAACTATGTGGTTAAGTATCCTCTGCTTTATTAGGTGCATATGTTATTAGCAGAAAAGCTGCCAGGTTCCTAGAGCAGCTCTCCAGTGCATATTTGCTCTGCTTATTTCTTTTTACATATTAATGTTTGTGCAATAAAGGCATTTTTTTGTTATTTATATAATACTAGATGGAGGCCAAATGCTATCTTATCGGAAGGGCAATAATGTCACGATGAGGGCAGGCTTTGCAGTGTTGAGAATCTCTCCCCCATGTGTTCAACCACCTATCCACTCTCTCTTTCCCCATGTTCTGACTTCTCCCATCTGTGCTCTCTTCTTTGACCTGTCTACCCCATGTGCTATCCCCCTTGTCTGCTGTCTCTCTCCTTCCTGTGCTGTGTTCTCCCCTCATGTGCTGTCCTGTCTGAGCTGTCTCCCCCTTGTGCTCTGTTTCTCTCACCCCTGTGTCTGACCGTGTACAGAACATACAGCTCCAGGGCAGGGGAGGAAGCAAAAGACAATACTGACATTACAGCAGGAGATCACAGAGGATACGTTTTGTGAGGTAAAATATTGTTTAAAAACAGTCAGTGAAATATTTTACCTCACAAAATGAATCCTCTGTGATCCCCTGCTGTAATGTCAGTATTGTCTTTTGCTTCCTCCCCTGCCCAGGAGATGTGGTATGCTCCGAGCACAGTCAGACAGACAATTTGTAAAATTAACTTTTGTTCGTGGGAAAACCCCTTTAATGTGACCAGCTTCCTCTGCCTGTAGACAAGTCACGCATTTGCCGCCGGGACCAGCCGAATGATTCACTGCGCCTGCGCGGAATTCGCGCAGGTGCAGTGCGATGTTGTTCCACTGGTGGTACCGCGCAAGAGGCTGCGTGTGTGAGTGTTTGCATGTTTTACAAGAATTTCACCCAAGAGGTTGAAGTCTGGAGTAATCTCCCCTGAAGAATTGACATACTGTGGGTTATAAACTATGCCGTAGATCAGTTTTCACACTAATAATTTAGGTTGTGTATTGATGTGATATTTAAAATCTCATTTAACTCAGCTGGTTTTGTGTTATACTGTAGATTTTCCGCACTCAAAAATCCTTCTCGAATGCACATTGCAATTACTCTTATGGAGTCTTGACTTAAGATGACCAAATTCATGGCCGCACAGTTCCTGAGTTATTGGCTCCTCGTCGTTACACTGTAGGGTTCTGGTTGGATTGTGAGATGTCTCGGTAGTGGTTCTTTGAAGGTTGTTTTCACTTGGAGATTCAGTTGATGAACAGGAAATCCCTGCATCTGTTGCGGCTGTCAAAACAGCCGCGAGACATGCAGCCACCGGGACTTGGAACATATTTTTCGAGCACTCCGAAGTCACTCAGTTAGCACCCAAACATGCGGAGATAACCTCATCTGGGTATGTTCGCTCATCACCAGTGATCACCAAGTCTTTTGCTATGCAAGGGACTTATCAATCGCCTGCAGTGGTATCGCCAAAGTATACCTGGCTGCAATTATGCTACCAGCAGTTTTGGAGGTTATCTTTAATAATTTAGCTAGAATTTCACTATTTGTACAGCACTCAGTGATGAAATTCTGGAGGGTCAAAAACTAACATCCCCAAAAATTGAGACTGTCTACAGACAATCTAGTGTTTCTGTATGGAAGCGTTTTTGATATGTGCCTTCTGATCGTCTACGATCTCTTGGTCAACAAGTCGAATAAAATGGTAGCACCTTGTTTTCAGATTCATTGGCTTCAGTCTTATATTCTATGTCTTATTCCTATAGATGGATCATACATGTTCATGGCTCCTTTTTCCATATTTTCCATTTAGCTGTCAGAGTAAGCCCTTGTCATTCGAGACAACCATCAGTAATCTCCGACGCGTCTGCTGCAGAGGGCGACAGGTCATCAACACCGAGTGACATCAACTCGCCGAGACACCGAACACATTCCCTCTGCAATGTAAGACGGTAGTGTAGGTCTCTTTTTCTCTACTTTTTTCCTTCATCCGAGAATGATTATTCACATCCTTTTAGTTGTTTATACGCTGCTTTCAGTATGTACGCTGCATGCCTTGCTGAATAGATGGGTGCACGGTGAGGGGGCAGAGAAACTGTTGTGTTTCATTAGCGGGAATGCTGCAGATTCCTGCTTGTGCCGTTTCCTGGTTACAGAGGCTTGACATATACAGCTGAGCCCCTTCTACAGGAACGGGAATAAAAGAACTCGTTGATGAATTCATTGGCGCTGATTTTGTCAGATTAATACGCAACCTGAATGCTAATAATGCAATACCTCTATATAGTGTCGGGTAATATCCCGCTCCCAGGAATAGCCATTTGTCTTCTAATCGGACGGCTTAAGTCAGAAAAGGTTAAGTCAGAAAGCTTTAAACTGAAGTATGTGCACAGTTTAAGGGGGTTCTCTAGAAATAGAAAAAAAATATTTATGCTGTATATAAATACTGAAATGCATTTTAATTAGCAAATCACACTTATTTATAGTCTGTAGTTTGTAGCTCAGCTGTTGTGACCTAGTGATAGTTTGACAGTACACAGTATAGTTCATCTAAAGCTCACATTAATCCCTCAGCATTCCAAAACACAGGGTGGACAGCAGTGTGAGCAGTCTCTTCTCCGCATCTATGGTATCTCCAGTATTAGATCAGATAGACAGGGTGGACAGCAATGTGAGCAGCCTCTTCTTACCTCAACACCTCCTAGTATCGGGTATTAGATCAGGTAGACAGGGTGGACAGTTGAGTGAGCAGCCTCTTAACTCAGCCCTCTGGTATCTCCAGTATTAGATCAGATAGCAGGGTGGACAGCAGTGCGAGTAGCCTCAGCATCCCTGGTATCTCCAGTATTAGACCACATAGACATGATGTACAGCAGTGTGAGCGGCCTCTTCTACTAGAGATATCAGGGGTGCTGAGGTAAGAACATGCTGCTCTCACTGCTTTCCACCCCATCTATCTGATTTAATACTAGAGATACCCTGGGCGCTCAGGTAAGCAGAGGCTGCTCACTCTGCTGTCCACCCCATCTATCTCATCTAATACTGGAGATATCAGGGGCGCTAGGTTAAGGAGAGGCTGCTCACATTGCTGTCCACCCAACTAATCTAATCTAAAACTAGAGATGCCAAGGGTTCTGAAGAAGGATCAGATAGATGGGGTGTGATAGCAGTGTGAGGGGCCTGTTCTAGGTTCAGCACCTCTGGTATCTCCAGTACTGGAGCAGATAGACAGAGTGGACAGCAATGTGAGAAGCCTCTTCTTACTTCCGCAGTCCTGGTATCTCCAGTATTGGGTAAGAATATACACTGACAGCACAACTTCTTACACTTGACTTGGGGGGGATCTCCTTCTGCACTTGCTCACAGCACCTGTCCTATTTATATTCTAGGACAGGTGGTTCCATCAGTGTAACAAGATGTCCATTTTCATTCTTTATAAGTAAAACGATAGTTTGATAACTAGAGGTATTCAGAAAATTTTTAACTCCCATTTCCTTTAATTATTTTTTTTATTTCCAAAAAAACCTTTAAAGGTCACGTTGATGAGATTATTGTGAGTTCACGATCATTGATTCTCTGCACTTTTTGGTTAAGGTGTTGCTTTTCTAGTGAAATGATGGAATCATTTGCATGGTTGGTGTCTGGCACAAATAAGCAACAATGCATGCATCCTCATAGAATTCCTACAGCAAGTTTCTCCCAAACCCTTCTTTGCTTCTGTACGGTAAAGCTTAGTTTACCCATGAGCATGATTACATGTTCCCCAAGTTGTACTATCTGTGATGATGTTCTTTACCTTTTTTTTTTTCTTCATTTTCCAGTCTTTAGAAGACCTGGAGGACCAGAAAAGGAAGAAGAAGAAGGAAAAGATGGGTTTTGGTTCCATTTCACGAGTTTTTGCAAGGGGAAAGCAGAGGAAATCCTTAGACCCTGGTCTTTTTGATGGTACTACACCTGACTATTACATTGAAGAGGATGCGGACTGGTGACTGTCTCTGAAATCTGCTTATTCTGTGTGTGTATATGTGAAAGGGTGTATTTGCCCGTTTACAAAGCCCGAAGCAGTCAAGTGAGCCTTTTTATTCAATTTGGACCTTTTGTTGTTGTGTTTATTTTTTTTTTTTATATTTTGCATCGCAGGTTCTGTAATTGCTGTACATAACGGAGTGTATAAAGATGTTGATTGTTGTCCTTATAGCGATGCTTTTGTATTGTAACTTTTGTCTTTACCGGATTTATCATTTTTGTGGATTTTTTTTATTATTTGGGACGTGGGTCTAGTTCTCTCATTATTTTTTTATTTTTTTCCTTTTTTGAAACTTGAAAAACTACTGTGTATTTGTATATAACGAAAAAACGTGCACTTTGTGCTTGTAGTGTCTTGTCAGAACGCAAATTTTTTTTTTTTTTTCCTTTTTTAACCCATGGTGTGATTGCATTCTGCATCTACAAATGTTTTAATTGACATTATCCTGTTTCAGGGGTGTGCCAGCTCTTTGTAAAGAAAAGAAGAGAAAAATATATATATACAGATCTTTATTCGGGATGTTCAACCAACTTTCGTGAATGAAGTATTACGATATTTCATTTTTTGCTTACACGCAGGGGAAAACAGCCAGGGTAGGTTTTCGGTTCAGACCACGTAATGGCTAGCTTGCACTGTATCGGCAGTAGTCATTCTTTAATCTTGCAATGCCTGCCTGACTAAATAGGCTTTTTTCCCTTTCCTTTTTAAGTTTTTGTAATTTTTCTTTTTTTATTTATTTGCATAAATGCACAAAGTTGTTATCTAAATTATAAAGAAAAGTAAATGTTGAAGTTCTATTTTTCCTAAAGGATGAAGGGTATGTTTATATCATATGTGTTCTATAGCTGCGGCCCCTCCCTGTCATTAATGCATCAGGCAAGTGGGCTCAGTCACATTTTTAATGCAGCTCAACCAAAATCGCACGTATAACTTAAATATTTAATAGTCACTTGGTTACGTCTTCCGAAATCCAACTTTTACCATCTCCACAGTATTTATGGCTTTTTAATCCTTGTATGTATGATCTGATGTACTTTATTACTATTTATAATATACATTGTTTTGGGGTGGGGTTTTTTTTCCCATTTGTTTTCTTAGTTTTTTTTCTGTAATAAACCTTCTGTTTTAATTGCTAATCATGTTCTAAACCAAGCAGACACTTAAAATGCACTACCCCCTGTTTGTGAGGCCTTAATTTTGTGGATAGGGCCGTCAGGTCACCACGAGCCAGTAAACGATGACCTGCATATAAGGCTAGGCTCACACATTTTTTTTTTTTTTTTTTCCAGTTTAGAAATCTGCAATCTAATAGCCGTGTGTTTTTTCTACACCTATTTGTGCATTTGTTTGATGCGAAAGAGCGCCAAAAAAAAGCAACCAAACAATGCCAGCCCGGCGGTTTAACCTGCAAATTTATGGTCCACATTGAAATGGGCAAAAAAAAAACAACATAAGACAGTTTCTCCTTGTATTCAGAACTCAAATTAAACCGCATCATGTGGATGAGAAGTTATAACTAGTGATGAGCGAACGAGCTGGGATAAGGTGATACCAGAGCATGCTCAGGTGCTAACCGAGTGACTTTGGCGTGCTCGGATAATATGTTCCAAGTCCCCACGGCTGCATGTCTTGCTGCCGTTCAATAGCCGCAACACATGCAGGGATTGTCTAATACACAGGTAATCCCTGCATGTGTTCCGACTGTCGAACAGCCGTGAGACATGCAGCCGCGGGGACTCGGAACGTAGTTTTTTAGCACGAACAAGTCACTCTGTTGGCACACGAGTTTGCACGTTTGCTCATCACTGGTTATTACTCATCCACTTTTTTGGCACTGTAAAACGCTGCGGATTTCACTTGCCCGGAAATTCAAACCAAAAAACGCAACTTGTGAACCTAGCCTAATGGTCCAGTCCTGAGAATTGATGATATTCCACTATGGGGGAGATTATGTGTGCACTTTAAGTTTCTGCCCCTAAAAGATTGGATATATATGTGATCATGTTTTAAATGCAGATACGGTGTATTTTCTATTTCCTCCAATTGATCCATAATATTGTCTGTCATATGGCCTTGAGGTTACAGATTATCATTTGTCGTTTGATCACCAAGTCATGGTGGTTACAGGAAAATTATTATTTGGGGCTTATCTCCCTATACACATTGGGTGTAAGTTGGTCAAAACGTTGTATTTCAGCAGAAAAGCCTGATCATCAGGTGTTTATGGGGCATCCCCAGCCCCCCAAAAAGATATTGGGGGAGAGAAGGTTCGGGCAGTTGGCATTTCACTAAGCAATCCTTTTGTTTTCAGGGTAGATGAGTCTGTGCTAGAGAAGTCTGGCAGCGACTTACTACACTCTCCCTGTAGAGAATACATGAATGCTCAGCCAAGCTTTTGTGTATGGGGGATTCAGGAGACCCTAGTGGAACATTTGACCAATTGTCTTCTAGGGTGTATGGGCACCTTTTACTCTCTCTGGGACATTTTTAATCCTTATCTGCATTTCTGACGTAATATATATCCTGACCTAAACCAGTTTACAAGAAATATACATACCGGTATATACAAACTAAAGAGCCATTTAAACCGGCACAGCCTTGGATGGTAAAGTCTATTTCTCATAGCGTTGTATGTTTCTTGAACATTGTGTATAAAGCCCTGGATAAATCCAATTTGCTTGGTGCGAGAAAAAAAAACCACTTACAACCTGCTTATTGATGATCTTGGTTTTCATTAAATTACAGAAATATTGGGCCAGGCAGAAAACGGCCAGCAGCAGCAGAAACATTTTTTTTTTTTTTATAAATTTCTGCGCAAGTAATTTAGTAGGTATGCTATCTCTTTTTAAGACTGGTTGAGTTGCTTGTGACCGACTCTGTGCTTTTTTTTTTTTTTTAACTTTACTAATGTCTAGATGAGTGGAGTATATAATGCTGCCATTTTTATTGTAATTTTTTTTTTTTTCGACCACAAAAATGAATGTCAATCTCTGAAAACTGTAACATGAAACATTTGATAATGTTAGATGGTATTTTTGAATTTAGTGCACCCTATTTAAAAGGGATATTTAGTCTTTAAAAAAAAACAAAACTCTGAATCTGTTTTCTTGTTCCTATGATGTATGTGTGATCACTGGTAATCAGTGCTTGAAGACGTTACAGCTTTTTAAATGGATTCGTCTGAGTTATACAAAAAAAGTGGCCGCGCTTCAATTTTCTGTGTTCAGATGAAAATGTTTTATAAAGTTTTTTTTTTTTTTTTTTTTTTTTTCCCCCCCGTGTTTTATTTTTTTAAAAAAAGCTCATGGTTTAGTATTTTTCATTACATGCTTAGGAAATAATTCTAAAAAAAGTTATTAAAAAAATGATCTATTTAAGAGAACGAGAATACATAGTTTTAAAGATTTGGTTTCATTAGTTATATAAACTTCCCCCTCTCCGAACCGAGCGGGAGGAAATTCTAAAGGCATGAAGGTAAAAAGAAACAAATAAAGCTTATTTTAAACTATTGCTTGTTCATTGTTTTATTTTATGGCATTTTGAGTGAAGTTTATTTTTATGGCCCATTAATGGTTTAAGACTAAGTTTTGGATGGATGGTACCCAGTAGAGAAGGTAAGTGTCACCAGGTAATGTTACTTGCTGTACTACATCATATATCAAAATTTGTCTCTGACCAGAGAGTCCCTTTAAATAAAGACAGTCTTCTCTGTTCTGTGTTTTGCTTTGTTTTTTTTGGTTTTTTTTGGCATTTTGTTTTCTGCACAGAACGTTTCAAAGATGTTTTCCCATCAACCTTTCATGACCCTTCTTTTCTGTGGTTTGGCTCAGTTGATTCCTTACAGACACATTAGCTCAAAGAAAGTAACATTGCTCTTTTATCTGGAAATCTATTATCTGTCGAAATCCAGTTCAGCGTAAAGGCGGCGTCTCGTGTCCAAATTCATCTCTCGCCCTGCAGCACCTCGTAAATAGTTATGTCCGGCTATTGATCATTTCACATAGCTCATGCCAATCTTTATAGGTGGGAAAGGGATGCGTCTTATACATGTTGCGCTATGTTCACATTATGTTAAAGGGGTTCTCCTTAGGATGAATACATTGGTAGAGGACAGAGCCACAGTTCCTTCTACCACCAATCATTTGGTGGGACAGCAGACATGACATGATTACGTCATGTCTGCTGTGCGGAGATGCAGAGCGCCAGGGGAAAGGGAGCAAGGTGAGTATGTGGTGTGTGTTTGTGTTTTTTTAATGAGTATGGGATGTTTGCATGTATATAGGAGGCTATGTGGGGGCTCAGCCCCTATATTCAATATGAGCCCCCACATGGCACCCACTATACAACATGAGCCCCCACATAGCTCCCACATTGGGAGTAAAGGGGTTAAAATAAGTTGACAGTCATCCTGGTCAGTGGAGAGTTGTTTTCGCCCTCTGCCTGCCTGTAGCTTTGTTGTACCCAATATCTGCTGCTTGACCTTGTTGTAATGGACTGCCGTCTTATTTTAAGGATGGAGGCAACATGACACTCACTGTATCCCTCTGCTAGTAAATCCAGAATTGAGCCCTTTTTTTCCTCACTCAATTATTTTTTCATTCTTATTACTTTTGGGATATTACTAGCACTTGTTTTGCCACCCAGCTTGTCCTATTGCCAGAGGATTGTGAACACCACAGCAGGTTTTTTATACTTTCCTAGGTTAAATAAGGTTTGGTTCAGGTGATCACCTAATCAGAAGCACATTAAGTAGAATGAGGTGTACTCTGGTTGGAATTCAACTGACACTGGAATGGCTGTCAGACATGTAGAGAAGCTGATTTTTATAAAACTATGCAGTGGTCTCAATTTTTGCCAGAGCTGTATAGTCCCCTATATTCAGCATATGTGAAGGCTCATATTGTATATAGGGGAATATCTGGGGGTTCATTGCAATATAGGGGGCTGTGTGGAAGGTCTTGTACAGTATATAGGAGGACTGTGGGAGGGTCTCACAGTATATAGGGGGACATCAGCATACTTAATTCTGCTCAATATTAAGTAATAGCATAAAAATTTGTATTGTGCAAAATTAGTTTCAGCCTATTGGTTCGGCCCTTCACAACAGTAATTCTCTCTGGAAAATTAATTTCCCACCCCTGCTCGAACATATTGGAGAATAGCACCTGCATGAATAAACTCTATAACAGGGTCTCCTACCTACCGTGTTATAGTAAGCACAAAGTAGCCACAATTGTAATTAAAGTGAGCATTAATATTTAGCATTGTGTTGGTTAAGACACATCCAGGGTAATTATTCTGATGCTGGAGGTTCAGGACACTGAGCTACAATGAGCAATAGCTTAGTTTGTTGCTCAAGAGTTCCCCCTTGTGGTCTCCATTATATTTACATCTAAGTTTACAGAATGATGCCAAGTTCCACCCGGTCATAAAAACCTTGCAGAAGAAAAGACATGTTAATCAAAGATGATACAACTGACACTATATTTTTTAATGGGGTATTGTGCGGGCTGAAGAAGGGGGGGGGGGGGGGACGACCCGGGGGGTGAATGTTAGAGGATGGGGGTAATGTGAAGGCTGAGGTTGGTGAGGGGCTGATTATTATACTGTTAGTAGATTATATGCACTCTATTACATGTAGTAATTGCTGTTTGGGGACTGAAGATGGGGAGGTAGGGGGCTTTTGGTACATACTAGCTGGGTCTTAGACAAGTATTAGTATAACAAGCTCCAATACAGTAACCATGAACTGCATCACATTTAAAGGGGATCTGTCCCCCTCTACCTTGACGTATCTGACCTATTAATATGGGCATAAAGGTAATAAAAATATGTATGCCTCATATTTATGGTCTTGTGGAGAAATGTTATATTCTCTTGCTATGTTAATGACTTCTTCCAGGCTTTGGGGCGTGCGGTGCTGTAAGAAATCCATGCCTCCTGTCTTCATTGTGATTCCCCCACCCATCGGGGTCAGTTATTACTGTGTAAGGGGCACAATGGTGGCATTATTACTGTGTAAGGGGCACAGTGGTGGCATTACTATGTGGGGTGTTAAGAGGAGCCGTTATTGTACCACACAGCAGCGGCTCAGTATTGGGGTATCAGCAGAATGAGTAGGTTGGGCATAGATATGGACGGTGCAGGAAATGTGAGAAGTCAGATGTGTCTTTGTTGTATTCTCTGTAGCCAAGTCCTGGCTGGAGAAGTCGTCATGTCAGTCTGGGCCAGATGGAAAAAGATGTGAAAAGGGACCAATTCCCTAAAAAGGAATGTCAGCTGTAAGTCACCATCTATACCTGTACTGTGATCTCTTATATGGTCTGCAGGACTTGTCTACACCTTTATGGCCTCCATATAGTAATAGCAGTGTTCGTTCTTTGTATATAGATTCCCTTTCAACCACAGCGCGGTCCTCTACTGATGTTCCCCTATACTCACAATTGGCGTGCACCACGTAGCTGTAGTAAGGATTACCTGGTTAGGGGCCCACTCAGATGTTTCGCCCCCCCCCCCCCAAGCTGAAACCCTAGCTACCCCTCTGGTTAAACGCCTTCATTGTAAGACCATAGATGGAAACTAAATGGCGCTAAACTGACACAAATCATTTTTACCACCTACCAATCAGTATTTCTACTACTAATCCAGAAGGCAAAAACGGTTGTGTAACTCCAGCCTTACAAGTTGGAGTTTTCTTTCCCCAGGACCAGCGCCTATACTGTCCACGGGTTGTTTTTGGTATTGCAGGTCGGGGATTGGTGCGGCGTTACCAGACACTTGCTATGAACCGGCGAAGTGATTCTGAGCACAGCAGATCCCCCCCCCCCATCTCTCGAATTCCTTCAAGTTCCTAATACTTAAGTAAGGACAGAAATGTCTAATCAAGTGATTGCACCTAGACTTTTTTTTAAGCAACAGGATTTCTACTCAATTTTGCATTTTAGACTTCCACTTTCCGACTCGCCCGACAAGGGGGCATAGTTTAAAATGTGTCAATATCTGAGCACATTTAGCAAAGTTATAGTAGACATGTAAAGCTAGAAAAAAAGTTTCTATGTAAAGATGCACAAAATTCATCCTCCAGCACAAACCATTATGCAAAGTTTTGGCTCATTTGTCTAGTCTAAAGGTGCAGAAATTCAGGCCTCAGCAATTCTCGCTGACCCCCTCCTTTCCCCTTCACTCCCACACACAGTGATTTGGTCGAGCATGTAGGGGTTTCCAGTGGGTAGATGGTGGTCGGCAGATACCAGGCACTCTTCTTTCTCGGAGAAGACCTTTATCATGCGCTGAATATTCAGTGTTGCCTGTTCCTTTTCTTTTTCGGGAATTGAGTCAAGAGGTTCATTAGATGGTCGGCCAGCCCCAACATGGTGCGTTTCTCTTTCCCCCATGACGGCACCATGGAGAGGGATCCGCCCTCAGGGACAGGAAACCTACAGATGAAAAAGGCGGTACCTCTCTCCCACATCAGTTGGTTTCCTGTCCCTGACGGGGAACCTATAGCACGTACCTGGAGTCGTCGCAGGATCCGGGGACCGATCCAGACCGGCAATAGGCAGCGGGGCTCCCTGCCTCGGCTGGATCGAGGCCTCGAACAGGCTCCCCCTCGAAGCACCACCATCGGGGTCGGCGGGCCTTGAGGGTGAGTGGGGAAAGGCAGTGAAGAATCCTGGAAGCCTGCCGATCCCAGGAAAAAGGGAAAAAAAAAAAAAAGGGCCTCCTGCAGTTAGTGATGGCGGTCACTACAGGAGAAGCTCAGCCGATCTGTCAAGGGGCCGGGCAGGTGGCGGCGGTCACTGAGGGCTATTTGGCAGAGTCTGACATACCAGGGAGGTGGGGGCCCACCGAGGACCACGAACCGGGCAGGCCTCTGCAGCACACAGCGGGGGCGGCGGCAGCCACCGGAGCCATGTGTGCAGCGCTGGGAGGCCACAGGAACCGGCGCGCGGTACATGGGAGAAGCCATCACCCTATCCTACTCCTCTTGCGGGGTGGCCATACCAGAGGACGTAAGGGCCCACTCAACCAGGGCAGTGGCATCATCCTGGGCAGACAAAGCCGATGCTTCAATAGATCAGATATGTAGAGCTGCCACTTGGTCTTCCCCCTCTACATTTTTAAAACATTACCGTCTAGGCTTGACCTCTTCAGATCTCACCTTTGGGAAAAGGGTTCTGGAGGCGGTGGTCCCTCCCTAGATGTACTATCTTTGTAATTCTCTCCGTGGTGCCGTCATGGGGGAAAGAGAAAATCGTAGTTACTTACCGATAACGGTATTTCTCTGATCCCATGATGGCACCCGTACATCCCCTCCCTTTCACACACACAGGTGTGCACATAAGAGTGAGTTAGTTAGCTTTAGTACTTAGCCACACGGTGCCTCTATTAAGCTTAAGTTGAGTAAATTTGATTAATTTTGGATTTTTATAACCATTGGAGTTGCAGCTGAGAGTTCTGTGTAATGATCTGTAAACCAACTGATGTGGGAGAGAGGTACCGCCTTTTTCATCTGTAGGTTTCCTGTCCCTGAGGGCGGATCCCTCTCTCCGTGGTACCGTCATGGGATCAGAGAAATACCGTTATCGGTAAGTAACTACGATTTTTGTCAGCGTTTCTCCCCTGAGTTCGCCCTGTATAAATGTTGCACAGGACTGAACTGCTTCATTGTGTTTTTGACATTCCCTTTAATTAAGGCCTGTTTCACACTTCAGTTTTTTCACGTCAGTCAAAATCCGCTACTTTTAGAAAAAAACGGATCTGCCCAAAAATGGGCGGATCCGTTTTCTTCCCCCTATTGATTTGCATTATTGGCGGATTTTGACTGATGGTCGTCTGTTGGGTCCGTTTTTTGACGGATCCGTGAGAATTTTATCGGCTCCCGGGCGGACGAGACGGACGCTGCAACGTTTTGGTTTTTTTTTTTGTTGACTGTCCGCTATTCTTAACTGCACATGCCCGGAGGCTTTGCTCCGGGAACAGTTTTAACCCTGTATTGCAGTTCCGCGAGCCGCTAAAATCTCGCTCTCGAACTTGCTCTATTCCAATCACGTCCTCGCGTTACATGCCGCGTACAAGCCACGCGCGCCCATAACATCGCGGCATTGACATATTGCGGCCATGATATCAATGCCATGAGATATTGCGGCGATGGGCAATGCTGCGAGATCACAGTGAACTTCCAGCCCGTGGTCACTTTAGATCACACCGCTTTCCATCTTCCACGGATCCGTACTGCAACGTGGTCCGCTGTCATCTGTACGTCACAAAACGGAGACAGATCAGTTGTTTTGAACCTTTGGCAGATTTCAGGTGACCGCCGACAACATAAGTGTGAAACAGGCCTAAGTTTGCAATGCCGACACGACGTTGGATGTGCGCAGGGGATGGTGTACCCCCCAGTTCTGATCTTTCATCAGAGCAGTGTTATATTTAGTATCTTCACGTGAATCTGCCGATAACCTCGGTCAACTAGAATTTCCAGAAACAGACACCAGTATATGAGGACACGATGGGAATGTAAATTGTAGTATAGGTGTGTGGGGTGTGCACGTGTAAGGTTCAACTGGACTAGCCATCTGAAGGAATTACACCGATGTATAAAAGGAAAATATTCTACACATTCACACTATAAATAGGAGAAGATCAAGTGGGCACCATCACATCAATATTAGATAAAATGCATGATATATGAAGAAATCCAAAGCAAGACAAAACACCATGCAATAAATTAGGATCACCATACAGGATACCAATAAGTACAAAAAGTATATAAATTTTATTTGACAACAAATCCAGTAGTGAACACACATTAAAAACTGAACTAAGGGTAAGACATGATTACTCCAGCAAATGACAAAATAGCATGTTCAATATTTAATAGTATAATACCTGACCGCTGATAATTGATATTACACAAAGAGGGAGATCACAAAAGCATGCTGCCAGCATAATACCATCAGTGGGCGATTGTAGAAAAGAAAAGATAAAAATAAATAACCCCTAATAAACAGAGATATATGCACAAACATAAAGCCTAGTAAAACAACATGTGTGGTGCACATTAAGCCCAAAGTAATACATAATAAAGGAACAATAATCCTGAATGGAATCTCAGCAAGCTAGATACATCACCCTACAACGGTCAAGACAGAAAAATAGGTCAGTCCCGTCATTTAAATAGCGGCAGTGTGGTCAAAGTGGTATTGAGAGTCCATGGAGGAGATCATGGACTCTCCATGCACTGCCGCTATTTAAATGATGGGACTGACCTATTTTTCTGTCTTGACCGTTGTAGGGTGATGTATCTAGCTTGCTGAGATTCCATTCAGGATTATTGTTCCTTTATTATGTATTACTTTGGGCTTAATGTGCACCACATACAGTATGTTGTTTTACTAGGCTTTATCTTTGTGCATATATCTCTGTTTATTAGGGGTTATTTATTTTTATCTTTTCTTTTCTACAATCGCCCACTGATGGTATTATGCTGGCAGCATGCTTTTGTGATATCCCTCTTTGTGTAATATCAATTATCAGCGGTCAGGTGTTATACTATTAAATATTGAACATGCTATTTTGTCATTTGCTGGAGTATTCATGTCTTACCCTTAGTTGGGTTTTTAAATGTGTGTTCACTACTGTATTTGTTGCCAAATAATTTATATACTTTTTGTACTTATTGGTATCCTGTGAGGTGATCCTAATTTATTGCATGGTGTTTTGTCTTGCTTTGGATACATTCACACTAGGTAATTTACACACACCAATTACTTCCCTCAACAAGTTATCACATATCCTATGAATAGGGGATAGCCCCTTAAAGGCCAGGCTCAATAATGAAAGTGCTTGTAGCTGGTGTCATTTTTAGAGCACCTTGGGTGTTTGCAACCTTAGAAGAGGGGCTTTCTGCCCCCCCCCCCCCCAAAAAAAAAAAAGTATCCTCCTGAGACTTTTATACAGTCTCAAGGTGGATAAATTGCTGCCTGCACAGGTTCACCTAATGCGTGCTGTATGAGACTCTTCTGCAGTTAGTAATGTTACATGTGATAACACTAGCTCACCACACAGGCTCCGATTATTTGTTCTCTATGGATTCTGGACTGCTTCTGTGATATATCCCTGTACACATCCCTAGTCACTCACGACTTGGCCAGGATGATAGTGAGGATACCCATATCCTCACTATTCGGAGCACACTGCTGTAAGCTGTCGGCTCTGCTTATTGGGATGGACTATGGTCAAACCAGAGACAGGACATTTCTGTAGTTTGTGCTTTGAACATTTTGAAGAATGTTCTTGAGCTGTCACATATAATCAGAGAAGAACATTTTATTTTTTTTCATGGGCTTTACAATATCGGTGTGAATGGAAAACACCTTTAGGGTATGTGCACACGCTGTGGATCCGCAGCAGTTCTGCAGGCAGTGTACAGTATGTTATCCTATGGGCAGTAGCGTAGCTAGCAGAGGGGGCAGTCGCCCCAGGCCCCTTGCTCTGAGGGGGCCCACCCACAGCTTCTGCCACTTAACTATGTCAGCATGCGCAGCTCACTGATTTAGCTAAAGCTCCACTGTAGTGCAGGGAGACTATAGCCTAAGGCTATGTGTCCATGTAGTGTTTTTCATGCAGAATATTCCTGAGCGGAAACGCACACCCTCTTTCCGGGAAAATGCATGCGTTATATGAAGCGCTTTTGCATGCGTTTTCCTATGCGTTTTTGCAATACAATTGAATGGATGCGGAAACGCGTGCGTTTCCACAAAATTAATGAACATGCTGCGTTTTTTTTTCTGCTAAGGGTTTCTGCAGCGGAAAAAAACACGCACCATTAGGACAACATGTGTGGATTCCATTATGATTACATTGGATGCTTTTCTTAATCGTTTCCGCAGCAGAAACAATTGGCTCAAAAACGCTGCGGAAATGCTTAAAAAAAAAATGCAACGTGGGCACACAGCCTTAAGCTTCCTCCAGCAAACTGCAGACACGCCCACACTGCTCCCTGCGTGTCTGCAGGAGAGACCACCACGCAGCACCAGCTGCTTCTTCCTGCCAGAATGGAGCCAGACAGGATGGTGCTGTGAGTAAGAGCTTGGGGGGCCCTGAGGTGTCTGTGCAGTGAGGAGGGGGAAGGACACTGCTCACCTTCTGCCAAGTCCTGGATGGTTTATTTTCTTGTATCTGAAGCACAGTAGATTTGTGACGGGTACTTGAACTTTTATACAGCTCAGAATGTGTCTCTGTCAACAGGGTTGCCACTAGGAATTTCGGGGCCCCATACTGGTAAAATTTTTGGGGCCCCTTGAGACTCCGCCCAGGCTCCACCCCTCGAACTGTCCAAAGTCCAACCGCTCTCTCTTGGAAAAACTCCACTTCTCACCAATCACACATTAACAGTTCCCATCACCAGATTACACATATAGCTGGCAGCTTTTGTTTTGGCCAAAAGATTTTTTAAGCCGCCACCATAACACGGCAGACTCTTTTGGCCGTGCCCTAATCTACTGTAACCTATTAAATATTGTTAAAATATGTGATACAATTTAGGTATATTTTTATTTTTCAATTTTTAAAATGACCAATAATATCACATACAAGGGAAAAATACCACCGCACCATGTCCAGACCACATAGTGACCTATAAGGGTATGTGCACACGCTGCGGATTCTGCTGCGTTTCCGCAGCATTTTTGGCTCTGCAGAAACGCAGCAGATTTTGCTGCGTTGTACAGTACCTTTATTTCCTATGGAAATAAAAAAAAGCTGTGCACATGCTGCGTTTTTTTCCGCGCGGTTTACAATCCGCAGCATGTCAATTGTTTTGTGCAGAAACGCTGCGGTTTTACACCTCATCCATTGAGGTGTAAAACCGCAGGGCAAAACCGCAGATAATCCGCAGATAAACCGCAGAAAAACCGCAGCACTTTGTCCTGCGGATTTCCTGCGGTTTTCTCTCCAAAATCCGCAGAGACTAAAAACTACGTGTGCACATACCCTAATACCACACAGAAGGAACAAATACCGCCAGACCACATATTACCACCACAGTGAGCGAATAATATCACATACAAGGGAAAAATACCACCGCACCATGTCCAGACCACATAGTGACCTATAATACCACACAGAAGGAACAAATACCGCCAGAGCATGACCACACCACATATTACCACCACAGTGACCGAATAATATCACATACAAGGAACAAATACCACCGCACCATGACCAGACCACATATTACCACCACAGTGACTGAATACTACAATACTGATCAGTAATAAAAAAAACACGATACTGTTACCATAAGTGCCATTATACACAGGAGATCTGTACTTAGTATGTAGTGTCTGTGTATAGGTAATACAGTCTTCCAGCCAGGGCACGTCTCTGCAGGAAATAACAGTTACCTAGAGCTCCGCTTGCAGAACACATTACTTATTTTTCCCAACTTCTACATTACATCACATGAAGGAAAAAAAGGCAACATAGTGTCGCTCTACACAGTAACAGTACCGCCCCCCCATTTAAAACGGTATACTCAAAAAATAAAATAAATACATGACTACAGTAATAATATCCCTTAATTAGACCCTGTGGTGGTAATATCCCCCACCATAGCCCCCGTGTGTATCATTCCTGGCTTCAGCCATACGTTCTCCCATCCCACCCTCATGAGTATCCATCCTGCCTCATCTGTCTCCATCGTATCCATCCTGCACGATCTGTCTCCAACCCTGCCCCATCTGTTTCCAGTCATGCCCCATGTCTTTGATCCTACCCCCTGTGTCTCCAATCATGCCCCGTATCTCCATTCTGCCCCGTGTCTCCAATCATGCCCCGTATCTCATTCTGCCCTTCCTGTGTCTCACTGTCACATTCTGCCCCCATCGTGTCCAGCAATCTGCCCCATCGTGCCCAGCATTCTGCCACCCTAGTGTCCAGCAATCTGCCCCATCGTCACCAGCATTCTGCCCCCATAGTGTCCAGCATTCTGCCATCTGCCCTGGGCCCCCCGCTCTCAAATGAAGAAGAAGAAAAAAAAAAAAAAAACCAAGCTCTTCTTACCTGGCCGTGGTATAGCGGCAAAGCTCCGGGCGTCCCGCCATGCAGAAGCGCGCGCTCGCCGGCAACTGCCAATGACGTCAGACGCCAGCGAGGTGCGCGCTGCGGTGGACGTCAGCTGCCAGCCTCTGATTGGCTGGCAGCTGTTAACTATTGACGAGCGGGCCCGCAGGTCAATAGCGATCATCTGCCGCAGCGCCGAGGGCCCGGTTTAGCTTGCCGGTAGGGCCCGGTGAGCAGAGGAGAGCGGGCCCCCTCTGTCCACTGGGCCCCATACGCCAGTCAGGGCAGTAATGCCCTGATGGTGGCCCTGTCTGTCAATGCAGATCAGCTGCCATAAATCTCACTGTGCCTCAGAGCAACTGACATGAGTGGTCAGTATCATGTACTGCTCTGATGGAAGTCACCCGGCTGCAGGACAGCACAGATAGAATGTGACTTCCCTCTTCATATATACGCAGGGCCGGTTTTAGGCAAAGTGGGGCCCTAGGTAAAGTTTAAAATGGGGCCCCAAATACTCACATATTGCACATCACAAAGCATTTCGGTTGTATTTACATGCGCTGAGTTCAGGCCGCTAAATGAGTGTGATAGATAATATTGAAGACGTTCAACATTTGTTTCCCGGCCTCTTTCCACCGTCTGAGAAAGAATGATGGAAACAGAACAATCACTAAGGGTGTGTGCACAAGTTGCGGTTTTTGCTGCGGATCCGCAGCGGATTTGGTCCTGCGGATCCGCAGCAGTTTCCATGCGGTTTACAGTACCATGTAAACCTATGGAAAACCAAATCCGCCGTGCACATGCTACGGAAAATTCCTCGCAGATTTCCTGCGGTTTATTTTCCGCAGCATGTTACTACTTTTTTGCGGAACCGCAGCTGCAGTGTACGTTCCGGGACATACAAATCAATCAATCTCTCTCTCTCATCCGCACTGCCAACACGCACTATAACCTGCATCAAATCCGCTGTACACATGCTAGGAATTCACAAGAAAAATGCATGTGTTTTACCCTGCGTTTTCTGCCAAGAGATATGGATTCTCTGCAGAAAAAGCCGCAGACTAATCCGCAACGTGTGCACACACCCTAACAGTTCACCAAACAGTATCATGATATCAGCAGCACATCTACAGTTTACACACCATAGTCCTCTATATAATATGTGCCCGATAGTCCTCCAAATAGTATAATACACTCCTCAGTCCTCCATATAGTATAATACACTCCTCATAGTTCTCCATATAGTATAATACACTGCCATAGTCATCCATATAGTGCAATTCACTTCCCATAGCATAATGCACCCCATAGTTCTTCATATAATGCATTCCCCATAGTCCTCGATACAGTATAATGCAGCCCACATATAGTATAGTGCACCCACCCCATAGAGCATAATGCAGCCCCGCCATACAATAGAATGTAACCCCTATAGAATATAATGCAGCCCCCCTCTTACAGTATAACGCAGCCACCCCTTAGAGTATAATGCAGCCACTCCACAGAATATAATGTAACCCCCCATAGAATATAATGCAGCCCCACCCCCCATATAGTATAATGCAGCCCCTCCATAGAATATATGGCAACCCCTTCATAGGATATAATGCAGCCCCTCAATAGAATACAATGTAGCCCTCCTGATATAGTATAATGCAGCCCCCATCGAATATAATACAGCCACCACATAGAATATAATACAGCCCACCTTCCCATAGAATATAATGTAGCCCCCCATATTATATAAAACCGCCTCCCCCAATAGAATATAATGTAAAATGTACCCCCCCATGGTATATAGCCCAGCCCACCATGGTATACAGCACAGCATGTTATAATACAGTCCAGCATGGTATACAGGCTGCATACCATGCTGGGCTGTATTATACAGCCCAACATGGTATATAGCCCCCCAGAATGGTATAATACAGCGCAGCATGGTATATAGTCCCCCCAGAATGGTATAATACAGCCCAGCATGGTATATAGCCCCCCCCCAGCATGGTATGATACAGTCAAGCATGGTATATAGCCCCCTTCAGAATGGTATAATACAGCCCAGCATGGTATATAGCCTCTCAGAATGGTATAATACAGCCCAGCATGGTATAATCCAGCTCAGCATGGTATAATACAGCCCAGCATGGTATATAGCCCCCCAGAATGGTATAATACAGCCCAAGATGGTATATAGCCCCCCCCAGAATGGTATAATACAGCCCAGCATGGTATATAGCCCCCCCAGCATGGTATGATACAGCCGAGCATGGTATATTGTCCCCCCCGGCATGGTATGATACAGCCGAGCATGGTATATAGCCCCCCCCCAGCATGGTATATAGCCCCCCCAGAATGGTATATTGCCCCCCCCCAGCATGGTATGATACAGCAGAGCATGGTATATAGTCATCCCAGCAGGGTATATAGCCCCCCCAGAATGGTGTAATACAGCCCAGCATGGTATATTGCCCCCCCCAGCATGGTATGATACAGCCGAGCATGGTATATAGCCCCCCCCCCAGCACGGTATATAGCCCCCCAGAGTGGCCCCACAGTCCAGTACTCACACTGACTTAAAAAAAAAAAAAAAAACTCCACCTTCTCCTCGTGCCTGCGCTGCTGGCTGCTCCTGTCTCCTCCTGCTCTTTCTGGCACACAGTGAGAGCGCGAAGACGTCATCGCGCCCCCGCTGTGTAAGAGGCAGAGCGGGGAATGATGGGACAGGGAGCGTCAGCTGACACTCTCTCTTCCATCACTGCCTCCTTCAATGCGGCGGAAGTCGGCGCTGGGGGCAGGCGGGCCCCTGTGCCTCACAGAGGCCCCATAGCGGCTGTGTGATGTGCCGCTGACTGGGGGCCCCTGGAGGAGCGGGGGCCCTAGGCAGCTGCCTGGTCTGCCTGCCCATAACGCCGGCCCGGTATATAAATGTAAAGATATATAGTAGCAAAAAATGAAGGCAGCGCACTATTGACAAAATTAAAAAAGTGTTTTAAAAGCCCATTGGGGCTCAGCAACGTTCCAGTTCACTGAGAACCTTTTTTCAGGAGACCCAAAACTCTTTTTTTTTTTTTCATTTTGTCTAAATGGTGTGCCGCCTTCATTTTTGCTGCTATATTGAAGATCGGTAAATGCCTGGAATGTTTGGCAGCCGTATATTTCATATATCTTTACATATATATGCATATACACAGTGTATATAGATACACACACACACACACACACACACAAACCCCCCTCCCCCCCCTCCCTGTGACTTGGACCTGTAGCCGGGGTGACGGTCCTATCATCTTATATTGTAAATCCAGGGTGGCCAGCATGAAAATCCAATTACGTTATATTATTTTTTATTAAAAAAAATAATCCCCACAAAGTTGAGGATGAATATATCTGATAAGAAAATATAAACCGCCAGCAGGTGCGTATAGCTGATCACATATAGACCCCTGAACGTATACTCAGTCTGGACAAGACCCCCCCCCCCCCCCCCCCAAAAAGGCAGAAAAGGGAATAAAAGAAGCTGTACGAGGGGTGCACTTTCTTCTTTACATAAGTAATATTTTACCTCCCCTCTCCTAATTCCCTCTTTATTTCCGGTTCCCTCTTTGGGGTCTTGTCCAGACAAGAGTCTTTCTTTTAGGGTCACCTGGGTACATTCAGGGAGCTGTACCCATATTCTGCCCTCTATACGCACCCACTGGCTATTTCTATATTCTTCTATTTAGTTTCTTGTCATATACAGTATATCAGAGCTGTGCAAGTTGTAGTCCACAGACAGGGACTGACAGAGACCAGAATCAAAGGCATGGGAGCTACAGCGGGGGGTCATTATACAGTGCTAGAGCTAATGCGGGAGTCTATACAGCATGAGAGCCAATACAGGGGTCATTATAGAGTATGGGAGCTAGTGTGGGGCCAGTATAGAGTGTGAGAGCTAATGCAGGGGTCATTATACAGTATGGGAGCTAATGCAGGGGCCAGTATACAGTATGGGAGGTAATGCAGGGGCCAGTATACAGTATGGGAGGTAATGCAGGGGCCATTATACAGTATGGGAGATAATGCAGGGGCCAGTATACAGTATGGAAGATAATGCAGGAGCCATTATACCGTATGGGAGATAATGCAGGGGTCATTATACAGTATGGGAGATAATGCAGGGGTCATTATACAGTATGGGAGATAATGCAGGGATCATTATAGAGTATAGGAGCTAATGCAGGGGTCATTATGCAGTATGGGAGCTAGTGTGGGGCCAGTATAGAGCATGAAAGCTAATGCAGGGGTCATTATACAGTGGATGAGCTAATGCAGGGGTCTTTATACACTATGGGAGATAATGCAGGGGTCATTATACAGTACGGGAGCTAATGCAGGGGTCATTATACAGTACGGGAGCTAATGCAGGGGTCATTATACAGTATGGGAGATAATGCAGGGGTCATTATACAGTATGGGAGCTAGTGTGGGGCCAGTATAGAGTGTTAGAGCTAATGCAGGGGTCGTTATACAGTGGATGAGCTAATACAGGGGTCATTATACAGTACGGGAGCTAGTGCAGGGGTCATTATACAGTACGGGAACTAATGCAGGGGTCATTACACAGTATGGGAGCTAATGAAGGGGTCATTATGCAGTATGGGAGCTAGTGTGGGGCCAGTATATAATGTGAGAGCTAATGCAGGGGTCATTATACAGTAGATGAGCTAATGCAGGGGTCATTATACAGTATGGGAGATAATGCAGGGATCATTATAGAGTATAGGAGATAATGCAGGGGTCCTTATGCAGTATGGGAGCTAGTGTGGGGCCAGTATAGAGCATGAAAGCTAATGCAGGGGTCATTATACAGTGGATGAGCTAATGCAGGGGTCTTTATACACTATGGGAGATAATGCAGGGGTCATTATACAGTACGGGAGCTAATGCAGGGGTCATTATACAGTACGGGAGCTAATGCAGGGGTCATTATACAGTACGGGAGCTAATGCAGGGGTCATTATACAGTATGGGAGATAATGCAGGGGTCATTATACAGTATGGGAGCTAGTGTGGGGCCAGTATAGAGTGTTAGAGCTAATGCAGGGGTCATTATACAGTGGATGAGCTAATGCAGGGGTCATTATACAGTACGGGAGCTAGTGCAGGGGTCATTATACAGTACGGGAACTAATGCAGGGGTCATTACACAGTATGGGAGCTAATGAAGGGGTCATTATACAGTATGGGAGGTAATGCAGGGGCCAGTATACAGTATGGGAGGTAATGCAGGGGCCATTATACAGTATGGGAGATAATGCAGGGGCCAGTATACAGTATGGAAGATAATGCAGGGGCCATTATACCGTATGGGAGATAATGCAGGGGTCATTATACAGTATGGGAGATAATGCAGGGGTCATTATACAGTATGGGAGATAATGCAGGGATCATTATAGAGTATAGGAGCTAATGCAAGGGTCATTATGCAGTATGGGAGCTAGTGTGGGGCCAGTATAGAGCATGAAAGCTAATGCAGGGGTCATTATACAGTGGATGAGCTAATGCAGGGGTCTTTATACACTATGGGAGATAATGCAGGGGTCATTATACAGTACGGGAGCTAATGCAGGGGTCATTATACAGTACAGGAGCTAATGCAGGGGTCATTATACAGTATGGGAGCTAGTGTGGGGCCAGTATAGAGTGTTAGAGCTAATGCAGGGGTCATTATACAGTGGATGAGCTAATGCAGGGGTCATTATACAGTACGGGAGCTAGTGCAGGGGTCATTATACAGTACGGGAACTAATGCAGGGGTCATTACACAGTATGGGAGCTAATGAAGGGGTCATTATGCAGTATGGGAGCTAGTGTGGGGCCAGTATATAATGTGAGAGCTAATGCAGGGGTCATTATACAGTGGATGAGCTAATGCAGGGGTCATTATACAGTATGGGAGCTAATGCAGGGGTCATTATACAGTACGGGAGCTAATGCAGGGGTCATTATACAGTACAGGAGCTAATGCAGGGGTCATTATACAGTATGGGAGCTAGTGTGGGGCCAGTATAGAGTGTTAGAGCTAATGCAGGGGTCATTATACAGTGGATGAGCTAATGCAGGGGTCATTATACAGTACGGGAGCTAGTGCAGGGGTCATTATACAGTACGGGAACTAATGCAGGGGTCATTACACAGTATGGGAGCTAATGAAGGGGTCATTATGCAGTATGGGAGCTAGTGTGGGGCCAGTATATAATGTGAGAGCTAATGCAGGGGTCATTATACAGTAGATGAGCTAATGCAGGGGTCATTATACAGTATGGGAGATAATGCAGGGATCATTATAGAGTATAGGAGATAATGCAGGGGTCCTTATGCAGTATGGGAGCTAGTGTGGGGCCAGTATAGAGCATGAAAGCTAATGCAGGGGTCATTATACAGTGGATGAGCTAATGCAGGGGTCTTTATACACTATGGGAGCTAATGCAGGGGTCATTGTACAGTACGGGAGCTAATGCAGGGGTCATTATACAGTACGGGAGCTAATGCAGGGGTCATTATACAGTACGGGAGCTAATGCAGGGGTCATTATACAGTACGGGAGCTAATGCAGGGGTCATTATACAGTATGGGAGCTAATGCAGGGGTCATTATACAGTGGATGAGCTAATGCAGGGGTCTTTATACACTATGGGAGATAATGCAGGGGTCATTATACAGTACGGGAGCTAATGCAGGGGTCATTATACACTATGGGAGATAATGCAGGGGTCATTATACAGTACGGGAGCTAATGCAGGGGTCATTATACAGTACGGGAGCTAATGCAGGGGTCATTATACAGTACGGGAGATAATGCAGGGGTCATTATACAGTATGGGAGCTAGTGTGGGGCCAGTATAGTGTTAGAGCTAATGCAGGGGTCATTATACAGTGGATGAGCTAATGCAGGGGTCATTATACAGTATGGGAGCTAGTGCAGGGGTCATTATACAGTACGGGAACTAATGCAGGGGTCATTATGCAGTATGGGAGCTAGTGTGGGGCCAGTATATAATGTGAGAGCTAATGCAGGGGTCATTATACAGTAGATGAGCTAATGCAGGGGTCATTATACAGTATGGGAGATAATGCAGGGATCATTATAGAGTATAGGAGATAATGCAGGGGTCCTTATGCAGTATGGGAGCTAGTGTACAGTCATGGCCAAAAGTTTTGAGAATGACACAAATATTAATTTTTGCAAAGTCTACTGCTTCATTTTTTCTAATGGCAATTTGCATATACTCCAGAATGTTATAAAGAGTGATCAGCTTAACAGCAATTACTTGCAAAGTCAATATTTGCCTAGAAAATGAACTTTATCCCCCAAAACACATTTCAACATCATTGCAGCCCTGCCTTAAAAGGACCAGCTAACATCGTTTCAGTGATTGCTCCATTAACACAGGTGTGGGTGTTGATGAGGACAGGGCTGGAGATCAATCTGTCATGATTAAGTAAGAATGACACCACTGGACACTTTAAAAGGAGGCTGGTGCTTGGCATCATTGTTTCTCTTCTGTTAACCATGGTTATCTCTAAAGAAACACGTGCAGTCATCATTGCACTGCACAAAAATGGCCTAACAAGGAAGAGTATCGCAGCTAGAAAGATTGCACCTCAGTCAACAATCTATCGCATCATCAAGAACTTCAAGGAGAGAGGTTCCCTTGTTGCCAAAAAGGCTCCAGGGCGCCCAAGAAAGACCAGCAAGCGCCAGGACCGTCTCTTAAAAGTGTTTCAGCTGCGGGATCGGGCTACCAGCAGTGCAGAGCTTGCTCAGGAATGGCAGCAGGCAGGTGTGAGTGCATCTGCACGCACTGAGAGGCGGAGACTCTTGGAGCAAGGCCTGGTCTCAAGGAGGGCAGCAAAGAAGCCACTTCTCTCCAGGAAAAACATCATGGACAGACTGATATTCTGCAAGAGGTACAGGGAGTGGACTGCTGAGGACTGGGGTAAAGTCATTTTCTCTGATGAATCCCCTTTTCGATTGTTTGGGACATCTGGAAAACGGCTTATTCGGAGAAGACCGGGTGAGTGCTACCACCAGTCTTGTCTCATGCCAACTGTCAAGCATCCTGAAACCATTCATGTGTGGGGTGGCTTCTCAGCCAAGGGAATGGGCTCTCTCTCAGTCTTGCCTAAAAACACAGCCATGAATAAAGAATGGTACCAGAATGTCCTCCAAGAGCAACTTCTTCCAACCGACCAAGAGCAGTTTGGCGATCAACAATGCCTTTTTCAACATGATGGAGCACCTTGCCATAAAGCAAAGGTGATAACTAAATGGCGCAGGGAACAAAACATAGAGATTTTGGGACCATGGCCTGGAAACTCCCCAGATCTTAATCCCATTGAGAACTTGTGGTCAATCATCAAGAGACGGGTGGACAAACAAAAACCTTCAAATTCAGACAAAATAAAGGCATTGATTTTGCAAGAATGGACTTCTATCAGTCAGGATTTGATCCAGAAGTTGATTGAGAGCATGCCAGGGAGAATTGCTGAGGTCCTGAAGAAGAAGGGTCAACACTGCAAATATTGACTTGCTGCATTATCTCATTCTGTCAGTATAACCTTTTGCTACTCATAATATGATTGCAATTATATTTTTGTATGTGATAAAAACATCTGACAAACACACATAAAAACCAGAGGGCAGCAGATCATGTGAAAATATAATATTTGTGTCATTCTCAAAACTTTTGGCCATGACTGTAGGGCCAGTATACAGCGTGAGAGCTAATGCAGGGGTCATTATATAGTGGATGAGCTAATGCAGGGGTCATTATACAGTATGGGAGCTAATGCAGGGGTCATTATGCAGTATGGGAGATAATGCAGGGATCATTATAAAGTATAGGAGCTAGTGTGGGGCCGGTATAGAGTGTGAGAGCTAATGCAGGGGTCATTATACAGTATGGGAGATAATGCAGGGATCATTATAGAGTATGGGAGCTAGTGTGGGGCCGGAATAGAGCGTGAGAGCTAATTCAGGGGTCATTATACAGTGGATAAGCTAATGCAGGGGTCATTATACAGTATGGGAGCTAATACAGGGGTCATTACACAGTATGGGAGATAATGCAGGGATCATTATAGAGTATGGGAGCTAATTCAGGGGTCATTATGCAGTATGGGAGCTAGTGTGGGGCCAGTATAGAGCGTGAGAGCTAATGCAGGGGTCATTATACAGTATATGAGCTAATGCAGGGTTCATTATACAGTATGGGAGCTAATGCGGGGCCAATATAGAGCGAGAGAGCTAATTTGGGGGCCATTACACAGCAGATGAGCTAATGCGGGGGTCAATGTACAGTATGGGAGCAAATGTATGGGTCATTATACAGCATAGGAGCTAATGTGGGGGCCATTATACAGTACAGTTTAAAGGCTACTGTGGGGGCCATCATACAGTATTGGGGCCTATACACAGTGTGGGAGCTACTATGGGGGCCTACATACAGTGTGGGGGCCATCACACAGTATGGGGGCCTATATACAGTGTGGAAGCTACTGTGAGGGCACAAGACATTCTGCTATGTAAAGGGCACAATGGTGGCATTATTATGTGAGGCAGTTAGAGGATCCCTGCGCTTGTACCACACAGCAGGTGCAGTAGTAGGGGCACATACGGCAGCAGCGGCTCAGTATTGGGGTATCAGGTACAATAGTAGGGACACATACGGCAGCAGCGGCTCAGTATTGGGTGAGTAGATTGTGCAGGTTGGAGACAGATGGATACTAAGCTGGAAATGTGAGAAGTCAAAGGTGTCTTTGTTGCAATCTCTGCAGATGAGTCCTGCTGGAGAAGTCATCATGTCAGTCTGAGTAAGAAGTAAAAGTGAACGATTATCAGAAAGAACGTCTCCTGTAAGTTATCATCTGTAACTGTATAGTAAACTGTTGTATATTCTGCAGGACTGGTATCTACCACTATGAAGTCACCATATGGCGGTAATATCAGTATTGTTTTATGTATAGAGATTTTTTTTGCCCTATACACACGACTAGAGTGTGCCAACCTGAGTTGTAATCAGGGTTAGGCTAGTTTCACACTAGCGTTTTGGAACGCAGCGACGGCCTGCGCACGGCCGCCGCTAAGCCCCTCCCCTGCCGCGCCCCCGCCGGTAGCTCCACCCACCGGCGCATGACGCTGCATGCACCCTGCGTCCCCTATCTTTATCACAGGGGGCGCAGGCCGTGCGCAGTATGCGTTTGGCGGCGCATGCGTCCTTTTGACGGTGCGCCGACCTGCGCCAAACGCAACCTGCTGCATTTTGGTTGCGTCGGCGCACCGTCAAAAAGGCGCATGCGCCGCCAAACGCATACTGCGCACGGCCTGCGCCCCCTGTGATAAAGATAGGGGACGCAGGGCGCATGCAGCGTCATGCGCCGGTGGGCGGAGCTACCGGCGGGGGGGGCAGGGGCGGGGCTTAGCGGCGGCCGTGCGCAGGCCGTCGCTGCGCTCCAAAACGCTAGTGTGAAACTAGCCTTACCGGTTAGGGGCCCACTCAAATTTTTCGCCCCCCCTAAGCTGAACCCCTAGCTACGCCTCTGCCTATGGGTTTTCAAATCCGCAGTGCACATCTTGCGGATTTTTCCATGCGGAAAAGCTGCAGTTTGAAATCCGCAGCATGTGTGCACGCATCCTTAAGGCAACCATGGCCTTTTTCCAAGTTCTAAAAAAGTGTGCTAAAAACTATGATGAAAGCCTTAGGCCACGTTCACATTATCAGTATTTTACATCAGTATTGGTAAGCCAAAACCAGGAGTGGGTGATAAATCCAGAAGTGGTGACGTGTTTCTATTACACTTTTCCTCTGGTTGTTCCACTCCTGGTTTTGGCTTATAAATACTAATGTAAAATACTGAAAGTGTGCACATGTCTTCAAAGTGGGGCCATACACCCCACTAATTGTTATGCAGCCAACAAATATTCTTCCCGATTTCCCTATAGCTAAGCTGACCAAAGCTTTAGTCTTTACAGGATGCCCCCAAGTCGCTGGCTCTTCTTTTATCATCTGAAAGAACAAACACCTTGAGCTTACTGAAATCCACAATGTCTGACCTTTCCTTCAACATCTTGTGGCGAGTCTAAACACTCCTTATACTATGGATAGATGTCATCAGATCCCACTCAAAAAAAGACATTTGTTTAATGTATGGGGGATATGTAGACTCCCTGAAACAGCAGATATACACTCACTGGCCACTTTATTAGGTACACCATGCTAGTAAGGGGTTGGACCCCCTTTTGCCTTCAGAACTGCCTCAATTCTTCGTGGCAGAGATTCAACAAGGTGCTGGAAGCATTCCTCAGAGATTTTGGACCATATTGACATGATGGCATCACACAGTTGGAGCAGATTTGTCGGCTGCACATCCCTGATGCGAATCTCCCGTTCCACCACATCCCAAAGATGCTCTATTGGATTGAGATCTGGTGACTGAGGAGGCCATTTGAGTACAGTAAACTCATTGTCATGTTCAAGAAACCAATCTGAGATGATTCGAGCTTTATGACATGGCGCATTATCCTGCTGAAAGTAGCCATCAGATGTTGGGTACATTGTGGTCATAAAGGGATGGACATGGTCAGCAACAATACTCAGGTAGGCTGTGGCGTTGCAACGATGCTCAATTGGTACCAAGGGGCCCAAAGAGTGCCCAGAAAAAATTCCCCACACCATGACACCACCACCACCAGCCTGAACCGTTGATACAAGGCAGGATGGATCCATGCTTTCATGTTGTTTACGCCAAATTCTGACCCTACCATCCGAATGTCGCAGCAGAAATCGAGACTCATCAGACCAGGCAACGTTTTTCCAATCTTCTACTGTCCAATTTCGATGAGCTTGTGCAAATTGTAGCCTCAGTTTCCTGTTCTTAGCTGAGAGGAGTGGTACCCAGTGTGGTCTTCTGCTGCTGTAGCCCATCTGCCTCAAAGTTCGACGCACTGTGCGTTCAGAGATGCTCTTCTGCCTACCTTGGTTGTAACGGGTGGCAATTTGAGTCACTGTTGCCTTTCTATCAGCTCGAACCAGTCTGCCCATTCTCCTCTGACCTCTGGCATCAACATGGCATTTCCGGCCACAGAACTGCCGCTCACTGGATTTTTTTTCTTTTTCGGACCATTCTCTGTAAACCCTAGAGATGGTTGTGCGTGAAAATCCCAGTAGATCAGCAGTTTCTGAAATTCTCAGACCAGCCCTTCTGGCACCAACAATCATGCCACGTTCAAAGGCACTCAAATCACCTTTCTTCCCCATACTGATGCTCGGTTTGAACTGCAGGAGATTGTCTTGACCATGTCTACATGCCTAAATGCACTGAGTTGCCGCCATGTGATTGGCTGATTAGAAATTAAGTCTTAACACACAGTTGGACAGGTGTACCTAATAAAGTGGCCAGTGAGTGTATGTACAGTGGGCACCAGTTTTCAGCACTGTGATCCAGGGTTAACCCCTTCACCCCCAAGGGTGGTTTGCACGTTCATGACCGGGCCAATTTTTACAATTCTGACCACTGTACCTTTATGAGGTCATAACTCTGGAACGCTTCCATGGATCCCGGTGATTCTGACATTGTTTTCTCGTGACATATTGTACTTCATGTTAGTGGTAAAATTTCATTCAAATAACTTGCGTTTATTTGTGAGAAAAACGGAAATTTGGCGAAAATTTTGAAAATTTCGCGATTTTCCAACTTTGAATTTTTATGCCCTTAAATCACAGAGATACGGCACACAAAAAACTTGATAACTAACATTTCCCACATGTTTACTTTACATCAGCACAATTTTGGAACCAAAATTTTTTTTTGTTAGGAAGTTATAAGGGTTAAAAGTTGACCAGCGATTTCTCATTTTTACAACACCATTTTATTTTTAGGACCACATCACATTTGAAGCCACTTTGAGGGGTCTATATGATAGAAAATACCCAAAAGTGACACCATTCTAAAAACTGCACCCCTTAAGGTGCTCAAAACCACATTCAAGAAGTTTATTAACCCTTTAGGTGCGTCACAGGAATTTTTTTGAATATTTAAAAAAAATAAACATCTAACTTTTTTTCATAAAAAAAATACTTCAGGTTCAATTTTTTTTATTTTACCAAGGGTAACAGGAGAAATTGAACTGCAAAAGTTATTGTGCAATTTGTCCTGAGTACGCAGATACCTGATATGTGGGGGGGAACGACTGTTTCGGCGCATGGCAGAGCTCAGAATGGAAGGAGCGCCGTTTGACTTTTTCAATGCAAAATTGGCTGGAATTCAGATTGGACGCCATGTCACGTTTGGAGAGTCCCTGATGTACCTAAACAGTGGAAACCCCCTACAAGTGACCCCATTTTGGAAACTAGACCCCCCAAGGAACTTATCTAGATATGTGGTGAGAACTTTGAACCCACAAGGGCTTTACAGAAGTTTATAACGTACAGCGGTACAATTAAAAAATCATATTTTTTCCACAAAAATGATCTTTTCACCCCAATTTTTATTTTCCCAAGGGTAACAGGACCCTAAAAGTTATTGTGCAATTTGTCCTGAGTACGCTGATACCCCACATGTGGGGGTAAACCACTATTTGGGCGCATGGCAGAGCTCGGAAGGGAAGCAGCGCCATTTGACGTTTTTGGCTGGAATTGAGATCGGACACGATGTCGCGTTTGGAAAACCCCTGATGTACCAAAACAGTGGAAACCCCCCACAAATGACACCATTTTGGAAACTAGACCCCCTAAGGAACTTATCTAGATGTGTGGTGAGAACTTTGAACCCCCATGGGCTTCACAGAAGTTTATAACATAAAGCCATACAATTAAAAAATCATATTTTTTCCACAAAAATGATCTTTTCACCCTCAATTCTTATTTTTCCAAGGGTAACAGGACCATAAAAGTTATTGTGCAATTTGTCCTGAGTACGCTGATACCCCACATGTGGGGGTAAACCACTATTTGGGCGCATGGCAGAGCTCGGAAGGGAAGCAGCGCCATTTGACGTTTTGGGCTGGAATTGAGATCGGACACCATGTCGCGTTTGGAAAACTCCTGATGTACCAAAACAGTGGAACCCCCCCACAAATGACACCATTTTGGAAACTAGACCCCCTAAGGAACTTATCTAGATGTGTGGTGGGCACTTTGACCCCCCCAGTGCTTCACAGAAGTTTATAACACCCGGGCGTGAAAATAAAAAATTCGTATTTTTTCCACAAACATGATCTTTTAATCACCATTTTTTTATTTTCCCAAGGGTACCAGGAGAAATTGGACCCCAAAAGTTGTTGTCCAATTTGTCCTGAGTATGCTGATACCCCATATGTGGGAGAAAACTACTGTATGGGCACACGTCGGGGCTCGGAAGGGAAGTAGTGACGTTTTGGAATGCAGACTTTGATGGAATGGTCTGCGGGTGTCATGTTGCCTTTGGAGAGCCCCTAATGTACCTAAACAGTGGAAACCCCCCACAAATGACACCATTTTGTATACTAGACCCCCCAAGGAACTTATCTAGATGTGTGGTGAGCACTTTGAACCCCCCAGTGCTTCACAGAAGTTTACAACGCCCGGGCGTGAAAATAAAAAAATTCGTATTTTTTCCACAAACATGATCTTTTAGTCACCATTTTTTTATTTTCCCAAGGGTACCAGGAGAAATTGGACCCCAAAAGTTGTTGTCCAATTTGTCCTGAGTATGCTGATACCCCATATGTGGGAGAAAACTACTGCATGGGCACACGTCGGGGCTCGGAAGGGAAGTAGTGACGTTTTGGAATGCAGACTTTGATGGAATGGTCTGCGGGTGTCATGTTGCCTTTGGAGAGCCCCTAATGTACCTAAACAGTGGAAACCCCCCACAAATGACACCATTTTGTATACTAGACCCCCCAAGGAACTTATCTAGATGTGTGGTGAGCACTTTGAACCCCCCAGTGCTTCACAGAAGTTTACAACGCCCGGGCGTGAAAATAAAAAATTCGTATTTTTTCCACAAACATGATCTTTTAGTCACCATTTTTTTATTTTCCCAAGGGTACCAGGAGAAATTGGACCCCAAAAGTTGTTGTCCAATTTGTCCTGAGTATGCTGATACCCCATATGTGGGAGAAAACTACTGTATGGGCACACGTCGGGGCTCGGAAGGGAAGTAGTGACGTTTTGGAATGCAGACTTTGATGGAATGGTCTGCGGGTGTCATGTTGCCTTTGGAGAGCCCCTAATGTACCTAAACAGTGGAAACCCCCCACAAATGACCCCATTTTGAAAACTAGACCCACTAAGGAACGTATCTAGATGTGAGGTGAGCACTTTGAACCCCCAAGGGCTTCACAGAAGTTTATAATGCCAGGGCATGAAAATAAAAAAATCGTATTTTTTCCACAAACATGATCAATTAGTCCCCAATTTTTTCATTTTCCCAAGGGTAACAGGAGAAATTGGACCCCAAAAGTTGTTGTCCAATTTGTCCTGAGTACGCTGACACCCCATATGTGGGAGAAAACTACTGTATGGACACACGTCGGGGCTCGGAAGGGAAGCAGTGACGTTTTGGAATGCAGACTTTGATGGAATGGTCTGCGGGTGTCATGTGCGTTTGGAGAGCCCCTGATGTACCTAAACTATTGAAACTCCCCACAAGTGACCCCATTTTGGACACTAGACCCCCCACGGAACTTATCTAGATGTGTGGTGAGCACTTTGAACCCCCAAGTGCTTCATAGAAGTTTATAACACTCGGACGTGAAAATAAAAAAATCATTTTTTTCCATTTTTGCCCCCAATTTTTTATTTTCCTAAGGGTAACAGGAGAAATTGGACCCCAAAAATTGTTTTGCAATTTGTCCTGAGTAGGCTGATACCCTACATGTGGGGGTAAAACACTGTTTGGGCGCATAGCAGAGCTTGGAAGGGAAGGAGCACCATTTGACTTTTTCAACTCAGAATTGGCTGGAATTGAGATCAGACGCCATGTTGCATTTGGAGAGCCCCTGATGTGCCCAAACAGTGGAAACCCCCAATTCTAACTCCAACCCGAACCCCAACACGCCCCTAGCCCTAACCCTAGCCCTAACCCTAGCCCTAACCCTAACCCTAGCCCTAGCCCTAACCCTAACCCTACCCTAACCCTAACCCTAACCCTACCCCAACACACCCCTAGCCCTAACCCTAATGGAAAAATGGAAATAAATACATTTTTTTAATTTTATTATTTTTCCCTAACTAAGGGGGTGATAACGGGGGGGGTTTGATTTACTATTTATGGCGGTTTTTATGTTTGGCGGCTGTCGCACGCTAAAAGACGCTTTTTATTGTAAAAATAGTTTTTGCATCACCACATATTGAGAGCTATAATTTTTCCGTATTTTGACCAACTGAGTCATGTGAGGTCTTATTTTTTGCGGGACAAGTTGACGTTTTTATTGGTACCATTTTCGGGCACGTGAAATTTTTTGATCGCTTTTTATTCCGATTTTTGGGACGCAGAATGAACAAAAACCAGCGTTTCATGAATTTCTTTTTGGGGGGGTGCGTTTACACCGTTCCGCGTGCGGTAAAATTGATAAAGCGGTTTTATTCTTCGGGTCAGTACGGTTACAGCGATACCTCATTTAGGTCGTTTTTTATGTTTTTGTCGGTTTTATGCAATGAAAACTATTTTATATAAAAAATAATTATTTTTGCATCGCTTTATTCTGCGAGCTATAACTTTTTTATTTTTTCGCTGATGATGCTGTGTGGCAGCTCGTTTTTTGCGGGACAAGATGACGTTTTCAGCGGTACCATGGCTATTTATATGCGTCTTTTTGATCGCGCATTATTACACTTTTTGTTTGGCGGTATGATAATAAATCATTATTTTTTGCTTCGTTTTTTATTTTTATTTTTTAAGGGGTTCGCTAAAGGGGTTAACTAATGGGACAGTTTTATAGGGCGGGTCGTTACGGACGCGGCGATACCTAATATGTGTACTTTTTTTTTTTTATTATTTCCAAAAAATGGATTTATTGGGGGAATATTTTTTTTTTTTTTCAAATTTATTTGGCGATTTTTTTTTTAATTATTTTTACACTTTTTTTTATTTTTTTTTTTACTTTATTAAATAGTCCCAGGTGGGACATCACTGTCCTGTGACAGATCGCTGATCTGTCACATCACAGATCACTGTGACAGATCAGCGATCTGACACAGGCACTGCAGAAGGCTTCCTCATGCCTGCGCTTTGCAGGCACTGAGGAAGCCAGCTTCCGCAGGCCCCCGTCGCCATCTTGGATTCGGGGGCCTGGAGGAAAGGAGCCCCACGCAGCAGCGCTGCACATTGCGCTGCCGTGGGGGGCTCAGGGAAGCACGGAGGGAGCCCCCTCCCTGCCGATGCTTCCCTTTAACCTCCGGTACACCGCGATCGTGTTTGATCGCGGTGTGCAAGGGGTTAATGTGTCGGGGGACACATTGTGCCGGGTGTCAGCTGTGATAATCAGCTGACACCTGGCCGCGATCAGCGGCGCTCACCACGTGGGCGCCGCTGATCGCGCCGACGTACTATCCCGTCCCCGGTCATACGGGCCCGGGTACCGTGGACGGGATAGTACGTCGGATGGCAGGAAGGGGTTAAATAACCACCAAGGACATCTGCAAGGAGTTTGTATGTTCTTCCCGTGTTTGTGTGGATTTCCTCTGGGTTCTCCGGTTTCTTCTCACACTCCAAAGCCATCCTGATAGGGAATGTAGATTGTGAGCCCAAATGGGCACAGTGATGATAATGTATGTAAAGCGCTGTGGAATTAATGGTGCTATACAAGGCCTTATTCAGTGGTGTCCATGTATGGATAAATTTCTATCTCCTATCTTTTTAATGTTAAATATGGGCAGCACATGTATGCTACATTGATGCCATCTATGTGCTGTCCATGATTTTCAGTGTACTTTCAATAATAATAATCTTTATATAAGCGCTAACATATTCCGCAGCGCTTTACAGTTTGCACACATTATCATCACTGTCTCCGATGGGGCTCACAATCTAAAGTTGCTATCAGTATGTCTTTGGAATGTGGGAGGAAACCCACGCAAACACAGGGAGAACATACAAACTCCTTGCAGATGTTGTCCTTGGTGGGATTCAAACCCAGGACTCCAGCGCTGCAATGCTATCCACTGAGCCACCGTGCTGCCCTTTCAATCCATGATGCTGGTAAAAAAAAATGGACATGTCTACGTGATTTTTACATGCACATGGTCTTAAAAAAAGAAAGACATCTGAACAGCCCCATAGACTAATGGGCAGCATGGTGGCTCAGTGGTTAGCATTGTTCCACTAAGGAAATCATCTGCAAGAAGTTTGTATGGTCTCCACGTATTGCGTGGGTTTCCTCACAAACAGGCAATCCCTATATCTTTAATGTAAAGTGCTTCGGAATATGTTGGCGCTATAGAAATAAAATTATTATTATTATTTGTGTTGTGCCTGTCGAACAGACGCGAGGACTCGAACATATTATTTGAGCACGCTCAGCACCTGAGCATGGGATAACACCATAGCCAAGCATGTTCGCTCATCATTAGTCACTTACCCTCCATGATTTATTTCAGATCAGGCCGGCGTGTAATTAAGCTAATCTTTATACCAGCCCATCTTTGTAAAATAAAAGAAGGTAATAATTAAGATCAAGCGCTCACGGCTGTGCAATCATCAGGATGGAGTCGGGGATCACTGAATTTTAATATACACTTACCTACTTGGATAAACACTGGCTATACACTAATATGTTATAAAGAGAGCCGTTTCTCGACTGGCCACTGCTATACAAGCTCCATTAGCTTTACAGGGTGCGGAGAGCTGGAGGGTGACAGTAGTGTAATTAGGATATTGCATTCAATCCCATAAAGAAAGTATGCATGTGCCATAGAAGCCACTCGTAGCTGTTGGAGCCCTTGGAGAGAAGCAGTCTAGAATCAGTTGGCTGAATCCTTTATTTTAAAGTGGTTATCCAAGACTATAAAATGCTTTTTTTGCTAAGGACTTAAGAACTATCAGTCAGGTACTCGCTAACTATCTGCCTGTTGTGCAGCGTTGCTGAGTCACAAGTTTTGAGACGCAACAGCGATCTCACCATCGAGATCGCTGTGTGTGACACTTATCAGTGACCGGCCCCCCTGCCGGGTATCGCTGATCGTCCTGGAATGGCCAGGACATTTTGTTGATCGCTGGTCTCCCGCTGGCCAGCACGCATCGCTGCGTGTGACAGGCGGGAGACCAGCGATCAGCGAGCTGCCGCTGGTAACTAAGGTAAACATCGGGCCTCTAAGCGGCGCGCAGCGCTTAGAAACCCGATGTGTACCTTAGTTACCAGCGCGCTGGTGCAGGGAGCTGGTAACCAAGGTCCACACCTTGGGTTTCTAAGTGCCGTGCGCCGCTTAGAAACCCGATGTGTACCTTGGTTACCAGCTCCCTGCACCAGCGCGCTGGTAACTAAGGTACACAGTGGGTAACTAAGCGATGTGCGTCACTTGTTACCCACGTGTCGCTGGTGCTGATCGCTGGTGAAGCTGCCTGTTTGGCCGCTCACCAGTGATCATGTAGTGACACACCAGCGATCCTGACAAAGTAATATCGTTGTCGGGATCGCTGGTGCATCGCTATGTGTGACGGGGCCCTAAGTGCAGGGAGCCGGCTTTCAATCAACATGACTGGCAGTCACACCCCTTCAACAGAGCGGAAGAAGAAGGGTATGTGCACACATTGCGGATTTGACCCTGCGGATCTGCAGCAGATTCTGCTGCGTTGTACAGTACCATTAAAGCCTATCTAAAGCCAAAAACGCTGTGCACATGCTGCGGATTTAAATCCGCAGCATGTCAATTCTTTGTGTGGATCCGCAGCGTTTTGAGACCTGCTCCTTTATAGGAATCCGCAGGTGTCAAAACGCAGGGGAAATCAGCACAAAATCTGCAGATAACTTGACCTGCAGGTTTAGCCAAATCCGCAGGGTAATCCGCAACGTGTGCACATACCCAAAGAGCTGCTCTGTTAACATGGAGCAGCTGAATTTCCGTCAGGAGCGAAGCGTGACCGTGCTGAGCCGGTGCAGGGTAGAACAGGCAGGTAGTTGAAGCTACCTGCCTAGTAGTTTTTAGTCCCAAAAAAAAAAATGTAATGGTACTGAATAAACCTTTAGGGTATGTGCACACGCTGCGGATCCGCTGCGGATTTGGCCCTGCGGATCCGCAGCAGTTTCTGCTGCGTTGTACAGTATCATTATAATCAATGCAAAACAAAAAACGCTGTACCCATGCATGTCAATTCTTTGTGCGGAATCCGCAGCAGTTTCACACCTTCTCCATTGTAGAGGTGTGAAACCGCAGGCTAATCCGCAGCTTTTGCCAAATCCGCGCGGAAAAATCCGCAGACCAGTCCGCAGCGTGTGCACTTACCCTTAATGATTAGTATAACCAGAGTTGTAGCTAGGGGTTTGGCACAGAGGAGAAAAAAAAAACCCCATCAGAGTGGGCTCCTAACTTAGGTACCCATTATTACAAATAAGCCCCCAATTATTGTAGACATCTCAGGAGATAACGCTGTTCCTGAATATAAATCACTATACAAAGACCAACATTACTGCTACAAGTGGTCATATAGGTAAGATCCCAGCTCAGCAGCCCATACAGGCGATTATAGTACAGTTATATATAGTGACTTACAGGTGACCATCTTTCTGATGCGGGTCGGTCATTTTTCCAGCTCTTATAGTCTGGCCCAAAGCATCATAACAATTTCTCCCAGTTACAACTCATCTGCAGAGTATACAAAAAATACTCCAGTACCTCCATCTATTCACAACCTCTGCATCCCGCTGAGCCCCCAAAGCTTGGCATATTACTGCCATATTTTATAAAATCTAATGCACACATATATATATACTCACCAAACCCAAGATCCTGACAAGTCCACCAACCCATCTGGCTCCGATGCAGGAGGACCGCCGAGGAGATGCCATCTTACTCCCTGCGCCGCAGCTCTGACGTCCTTGCAACAAATCTGCTATGTGTAAATATGTCTTTGTAGAGTAAAAAAAAAGATGGTAGCTTTAGCCTTTGTGGCCACTAGATGTCAGCAAATGTGATAAGTAAAATTGCATCATTTATTTTTACACAGACATAATACATTTAAACACCAGGGATTTCAAAGAACAAAATATAAGTTAGGGCTCAATCACGCATCTGATTTTTGTGTAGGAGTTCTGTCTGTGGTTTCCACATTCAAATATCCATCATTTTTCTGATTCTCTATAACATGCCGTCCAAAAATCAGACCACATGTGTAACATGATGGTGTCCATTTCAATACTATACTCCCCAATGTAAAATAAGATACCCACCACACTAGCGCTGTTCCAGCGATCTCAACGACAGGTCTCCCGATATTTGCATGACATTGACTGACTGCAGCGCTCACATGGCAAAACAATCGGCGGCCTCTAACAAGCAGCAGTTCTCATGCTTCCCTTAGATGTCCACTTTTTGACCAAGGAAAGTTTGAGAGAAGAATTTAGAATCTACTGATTGGCTGCAGGGCTCCAATGGCGCAACAATGTCACGCGAATGCAAAGAAACCCGTTGTCTGCATCGCGGGAATGTTGCCAGTGCAGGCAGTGAGCTTCTGTTTTTATTTTACACTATTTAAGATTAGTGGACAATCCCTATAAATTCTTACATATTATAACTGTGTAGTAAATTAAAGGGCTTAATTCCAAGTTTACAGACCACAATATGGAACATGGAGTGACGATACTGTCTCTTTAAATGTGTAATACCTCATAAAGTGGTGTGAAATGTGCAGAACAGTATATTTCATCATGAATCAGACCGGTTGGTTACATAAATGGATCCATAAATAATGCCGCACGGATCGAGGTGCTGAGTAGACAACTGTTTGGTAGCTGACGCAGCTTTGGGGTCCACCTACTTCTGCGTGATCTATCGGCATTGCAATGTGTAAGTGTCATGTAATATAAGACGGTGACATGCCTGGTTGGTGACTGGATTTACTGGAAAACAATGGAGACCAGTGAGTCTAGGCAGTAGAGGAAGGGCGTAACTCTAGGAGGTGGAGAGGTTGTGGTTACACATAGACCCTGGAGCCTAAAGGTGGCCTCAATGGTGCCATTGTCACATATAAGGAGATCAATATCATACCATAACTATAGTACGAAGGGTAAATGGTTTGCATTGGCGCCCATACACAGATGGCAGAACACTCATTGGTAAGACAACTATCCATCCCAACTCATGTGTTTTCAATGGGGAAAGCGGGGTAAGCGGCTGCCAGACATCTTTGGTCGCCCAATCCTTCTCTCCCCTGACATCATCTATTAGAGAATCGGAGGCCCCCTTTATACGGTATATTCGGTTATAAAGAGAGTAGAAAAATCTACAGCAAACACTGTACTGTTGACAGGAAAAAAAAAACACTGCTTAAACTACATGCGTTTTGATGCATTTATTCCCAATTCATTTGAATGGCTGAAAAACGCTGCAAAAACAGTAAAAGAATTGACAAGTTGCAGATTTGAAATCCATAAGGAAAACATTTTTTAAAAAAACCTCATATTTTGGTGTTATTGTAAAACGCTCCTTTTTTATGCAGGGGAAAAAACCGAGACCTCCAGCCTAAACCGCATTAAATATTTTTTTTTTAGCTATCACATTTGATTCATTATCTACATTTGTGTCCTTGCAGATGTTCTAGTGAAAGCTGGAAAACAAAGTTATTCATGTTCTTGTGAGCAGGCGTTAAGCAAATCTAGCTGGTATCTCTTTGGTTGTCCACACCACGCAACATTTACATACACTACTATTAATAGATATAAAATGGGGCATATAAAAGGGATGTACAGGCAGGGCTGTGGAGTCTGAGTTGGAGTCGGTGTCCATTTTGTTGGAGTTGGAGTTAAGCCCCCGTCACACACAGCGATCTCGCTAGCGAGATTGCTGCTGAGTCACAAGTTTTGTGATGCAACAGCGATCTCACCGAGATCGCTGTGTGTGACAGCTATCAGCGACCGCCCCCCCTGCCGGGTATCGCTGATCGTTCATGAAAGGTCAGGACTTTTTTTGAGTCGTTGGTCTCCCGCTGGCCAGCACGCATCGCTGCGTGTGACAGGAGGGAGAGCAACGATCAGCGATCAGCTAGCTGGTAACCAAGGTAAACGTCGGGTTTCTAAGTGGCGCGCGGTGCTTAGAAACCCGATGTGTACCTTGGTTACCAGCTCCCTGCATCAGCGCACTGGTAACTAACGTACACAGCGACGCGCCAGCTCGGCATCGCTGGTGCTGATCGCTGGTGAAGCCGCCTGTTTGACAGCTCACCAGCGATCCTGACAAGTTCATATCGCTGTCGGGATCGCTGGTGAGTCGCTATGTGTGACGGGGGCCTTAGAGTCGGAAGTCAGGGAAACTGAAAAGTCGGAGTTGGTGGTTTGGCTTACCGGCTCCACAGCCTTGTGTACAGGAGTAGGAAAGGATTATCACATATGTCCATGGGGTGGATTGGTATTACAGCTCAGCAATTTTTAAATGAATGGGAATGAATGACAATACACATTAGAGTAATTTATACAAGAGGAGTTATCGAGGATCTGGAAGTCACCGGCCGGGAGACCAATACAGAGGATGTCGGTTTGAGTTGGGAGACTTGCCACCAGATCGTGCACTGCGGTCCGTATACAGACAGTGAAATATTGTGGTGTGATGCCAGCCATACGCAGACACAGAGTTTTCAATGGGGAAAGGGAGTAAGCCGCTGCTAGACAAGGCACTTGACAAAGTCTAAGAAGCCACCCACTCTAATTAGGTTTATTTAGACTAATGAGAACAATGGGAGATCACAAGGCAATGAAAATTTGACATGGTTCCAATCACTCTTATGAGTTCGTTTGTTGCCCTCCAATATGTTACATTTAAACATATAATTGGAATTTAGCTCGATTTCCAAAAAACGAAGCTAAATTCTTAGGGGATAAACTACAGGATAGGAATTGTAGAAGTTTCTCACAGATACTTGACTGGGAACCAAGGTCAGTAAGGGTATGTTTCCACGGGAACAAATCGGCAGCGTTTTGGACGCAGCACATGTCCGCTGCATCCAAAGTGCTGTTGGCTTTTGTACGTGCAGTGATTCCACATGTGTTCATTGAACCATAAGGAATCACCACATCCTATACATTGGACTGTGATATTTATCTTGTGGAGACTGAGCGTCTCCACAAGATAAATAGACATGCTGCGGTCTGGAAAGACGCGCCACATGTCCGGTTACACAGGGAAGGCACGGGTGTCTGCATGCATAGTGGAGATGGGATTTCATAAAATCCCCTCCACTATGCTGTAACATCGTCCAATCCGCAGCGTTTACTGACCATGGAAACAAACCCTTAGGTATGGGCGATTTCAACATCCCCATTGCTCTTCCCCTCTCCCCATCTGCTACTCACCCTTTATCTCTAACCTCCTCGTTCAGCCTTTCGCAGCTTACTAACTCTCCAACGCATGAAGACGGAAACTCCCTCGACTTGGTCTTCTCTCGACTTTGTGCAGTGGATGATTTCGCAAACTTCCCTCTCCTGCTCTCTGACCACAACCTTCTTTCATTCTCTATCAAGAACTGCCATGCTGCTCAGGTCACCCCCACTGTCCATACTTATAGAAACATACAGGCCATCAACACCCAAAAACTTATGAAGAACTTGCAGTCATCATTGGCCCCTATCTCCTCCCTGTTAATGTCCTGATTCTGCACTGAAGCATTACAATGAAACACTTCAAAGTGCCCTGGATGAAACTGCACCTCCTATACATAGAACAACTAGGCACAGATGGCGACGACCCTGGCACACCCTGCAACACGTTTCCGCCAGCGGTGCTCCAGGTGCGCCAAACGTCTGGGAGAAAATCCAATCTACTCGAAGATTTTATCCATTATAAGTTTATGCTCAGAACATACAACACTGCCCTTCACCTCTCAAAACAAACCTATTTCAACACCCTCATCACCTCACTATCCAATAACCCTAAACGTCTCTGACACTTTTCATTCCCTACTCAATCCAAGAGTGCAGGCCCCAATCACAGAGCTTCGAGCTGACGATCTGGCCTATTACTTCAAAGAAAAAACTGACCAGATCTGACAGGAAATCATCTCCCAATCCCCTCATACCATGCACTGTCCTCCCTCTCCCACTGCTTCTAGCTCACTCTCTGATTATGAACCAGTCACAGAAGAAGAAGTAAGCAGGCTCCTTGCATCTTCTCGCCCAACCACTTCCACCAGTGATGCAATTCCAGTCCCTTTCCCCTGCTGTCACCACCCACCTGACAAAAATATTTAACCTTTCTCTCTCTTCTGGTATCTTTCCCTCCTCATTTAAGCATGCCATCATACATCCACTACTTAAAAAACCATCCCTCGACCCAAACTGTGCCGCTAAGGCCTCTTTCACACATCCGTTTTTTGTTGTCAGTTAAAATCCGCCAAAATGGCGGAAAGCGGATCCGTTTGTAAGTGATGCAAACGGATGTCACCGGACCGTTTTTTTCACGGATCCGTTGAATGCAGAATTTTAAAGGAACCGCAGGAGAGAGAGAGAGAGGGAGAATTTTTTTCCAGCACCAGCAAGGATTTCAGAGTTAAATTCCCGGCTGACTTCCTTTCTCCGGGCATGCGCACTGTAAAATGCGGATCCTACAGCAAAAAAAACGTTGCAGGGTCCGTCCAGGCATGCCGGCAGTCGCAAGCATTTTGGCGGATCCACAAAAAAACGGATCCAACGGATGGCCATCCGTCAAGATCCGCCGGTAATGCAACTCAATGGGGGAAAAAACGGATCCGCCAAAAAAATGGCGGATCCGTCTTTTTCAAAAACTGGCGGATTTTGACTGATGGTCAAAAACGGAAGTGTGAAAGAGGCCTAACTATAGACTTGTCTCTAATCTTTCCTTCATCTCTAAACTCCTGGAACGCCTGGTCCACTCCCGTCTTATCCGCTATCTCTCAGATATCTCTCTTCTCGACCCTCTCCAATCCGGTTTCCGCTCTTTACACTCTACTGAAACTGCCCTCACTAAAGTCTCTAATGATCTACTAACAGCTAAATTTAATGGTCATTACTCCATGCTAATACTCTTGGATCTCTCTGCAGCATTCGAGACTATCGATCACCAAGCTCCTCCTCATTATGCTCCGCTCCATCGACATCAAGGACACCGTTCTCTCCTGGTTCTCCTCCTATCTCTCGGACCGCTCCTTTACTGTATCTTTTGCTGGCTCCTCCTCCTCTAATCTTCCACTTACTGTTGGGCTTCCTCAAGGATCGGTTCTAGGCCCCCTCCTCTTCTCCTTGTACACTGCCCCTATTGGTCAAACAATCAGTAGATTTGGGTTCCAGTACCATCTCTATGCTGATGACACCCAATTATACGCTGCTTCTCCTGACATCACGCCTGCCTTTTTAGAAAACACCAGCGATTATCTAAACGCTGTGTCTAACATCATGTCCTCACTATATCTGAAACTGAACCTGTCAAAAACTGAACTCCTTGTGTTTTGTTCCTCTACTAATGCACCTATACCCGACATTGCCATTTCTGTGTGTGGATCCACTATTACTCCCCAGCAACATGCCCGCTGTCTTGGGGTCAAACTTGACTCTGAGCTTTTATTCGCCCCCCACATCCAATCACTGGCTCGCTCTTGTTATCTGCACCTCAAAAACATTTCTAAAATTCGACCTTTTCTTACTTTTGACTCTGCAAAAACTCTTACTGTTTCTCTTATTCATTCTCGTCTGGAATATTGTAACTCTCTTCAATTCGGTCTCCCTCTTACCAAACTCTCCCCCCTCCAATCTGTCTTGAATGCTGCAGCCAGGATCATATTCTTCGCCAATCGTTACACCGATGCTTCTACCTTGTGCCAGTCCTTACACTGTTTACCCATTCACTCCAGAATCCAGTCCAAACTTATTACCCTCACCCACAAAGCACTTCACGGCTCAGCACCACCCTACATCTCCTCCCTCGTCTCAGTATACCACCCTACCCGCGCCCTCCGCTCTGCTGACCTGAGGTTGGCATCCTCAATAATCAGAACCTCCCACTCCCGTCTTCAAGACTATACACATGCTGCACCAATTCTTTGGAATGCACTTCCCAAGTCAATACGACTAGTCCCCAATCCCTACAATTTTAAGTGTGCCCTAAAAACGCATTTATTCTGACTGTCCTATCGCCTCAACACATTAACCTAACAATCCCTGTGTGGCACAGTCAAAAGTTTTACCATAACCAGGTTCCTCACATCATGTTCCCACATGCTTTATGCATCTATTAGCCCTCTGTGTCCGTACTGTTACACACTTAACATTATGGCTGGTTCGAACAATGAAGACAACTGTTACCACCCAACTTTCGTGCCTACCTTTGTATTCCTCATAGATTGTAAGCTTGCGAGCAGGGCCCTCATTCCTCTTGGTATCTGTTATGATCTATGTGGTTATTGTTATGCTGTAATGTATATCGTCTGTACAAATCTCCTCTGAAATGTAAAGTGCTGCGGAATATGTCGGCGCTATAGAAATAAAATTATTATTAGGTAGAAGGAAGTCCTCAGGGTTCCTGTCCAGTGACTATAGATTAATGACATAGACAATGGACCAGATCCTGTGAATTGATTCACACCAACACTAGTCAGTAAGATACTGACCTTGAGATGTTAACAACAGCACACTGAAACTCAAAATTCTGAGAAAATAATAGAATATACGAAGATTCAATGTTAATTATGGAATGAGGGAGAGGGGGATATACAGATGAGCGAAATAATGGTTAATTCTTGAAATTTCCTCACTCCTAAACCAAGACAGTTTGAGCCACCACATTCCTGTAATGGGGTTGTCCAGTAAAAAAACAATGTATCACCTATCTAATGGATAGGTGATAACTTACTAATTGTGGGGGTCCGACCTCTGGGAGCCTCACAGATTGTTAAAATGGGCACTTTTATCCCATTTCAAATGGAGCGGCAGGTTACATGCTCAAACTGTGCGCCATTCATTCCCTGTAGGGCTGTTGAGTGCTGCACTCGGTTATTTCCAGCAGCCTCACTTCATTTTGTGACGGGGATAAAAGTTCCCCTGATATGTGATAACTTGTTTATTAGAGCAAGAAATGCAAAATGGAGACTATTCTTGCAAGTGCTTAGAAGGTCAGAATAATGGTGCAGTGATGAGCTCCACTAGATACCGCGCCAATGAAGCCCAACGCCATATTCGAGGCTACTGCACATATTCATACAATTAAAGTTAACTCCTAGGTAAGGCTAGTTTCACACTAGCGTTTATAAGCGCAGCGACGGCCTGCGCACGACCGCCGCTAAGCCCCGCCCCCTGCCGCGCCTCCGCCGGTAGCTCCGCCCACCGGCGCATGACGCTGCATGCGCCCTGCGTCCCCTATCTTTATCACAGGGGGCGCAGGTCGTGCGCAGTATACGTTTGGCAGCGCATGCGCCTTTTTGACGGTGCGCCGACGCAACCAAACTGCAGCAGGTTGCGTTTGGCGCAGGTCGGCGCACCGTCAAAAGGACGCATGCGCCGCCAAACGCATACTGCGCACGGCCTGCGCCCCCTGTGATAAAGATAGGGGACGCAGGGCGCATGCAGCGTCATGCGCCGGTAGGCGGAGCTACCGGCGGGGGCACGGCAGGGGGCGGGGCTTAGCGGCGGCCGTGCGCAGGCCGTCGCTGCGCTTATGAACGCTAGTGTGAAACTAGCCTTACCGTGATGTTTTACAGAATGGTTAATGATTGCTGATGTGTTTCTATTTATTGCTGTCATGAAGCAATTGTAGTCAGCGTGAGTCATGACAGTGTACACACCAGGGATTTTGGGCTTGTCCTATTCCCTATAAGCAACACACCTAGATTAACATACACAGAAGTTTTCATCTGCTGAAATCAGGTTGTTGCTTTTATTAATTATTCTGTATTAATCACACTAATGATATGCCCATATCACATCAACATAACACAAGAGGAAAACATTTCCATTTTTAGGGGTTGAACCATAATATAGAACACCATTCCCATTATACTCATTGGAGAAGGTGAAAAAAACGTTATTTTTTTCACGTACAAGAAAAACTAATGACGCTCGGCCCAAACTCTGATGAAACTCGGGTGAAACATTCCAATTTTCTTGTACGTGAAAACTACTGACATGTGAATGCGGCCTTATGCTGCATATTAACTCAGCAGTATGTGGATAAGATCTTCTAATACACTGTGTGCAGAATTATTAGGAAAATGAGTATTATAATCACATCATCCTTTTTATACATGTTGTCCTACAGCAAGCTGTATAGGCTTGAAAGCCAACTGCCAATTATGTAAATCAGGTGATTTGCATCTCTGTAATGAGGAGGGGTGTGGTCTTATGACATCAACATCCTATATAAGGTGTGCTTAATTATTAGGCAACTTCCTTTCCTTTGGCAAAATGGGTCAGAAGAGAGATTTGACGGACTCTGAAAAGTCAAAAATTGTGAGATGTCTTGCAGAGGGATGCAGCAGTCTTGAAAATGCCAAACTTTTGAAGTGCGATCACCGAACAATCAAGCGTTTCATGGCAAACAGCCAACAGGGTCGCAAGAAGCGTGTTGATAAAAAAAGGCTCAAAATAAGTGCCCATGAATTGAGGAAAATCAAGCGTGAAGCTGCCAAGATGCCATTTGCCACCAGTTTTGCCATATTTCAGAGCTGCAACGTTACTGGAGTATCAAAAAGCACAAGGTGTGCCATACTCAGGGACATGGCCAAGCTGAGGACGGCTGGAAAACGACCACCATTGAACAAGAAACATAAGATAAAACGTCAAGACTGGGCCAAGAAATATCTTAAGACTGATTTTTCTAAGGTTTTATGGACTGATGAAATGAGAGTGACTCTTGATGGGCCAGATGGATGGGCCCAAGGCTGGATCAGTAAAGGCCAGAGAGCGCCACTCTGACTCAGACGCCAGCAAGGTGGAGGTGGGGTACTGGTATGGGCTGGTATTATCAAAGATGAACTTGTGGGACGTTTTCAGGTTGAGGATGGAGTGAAGCTCAACTCCCAGACCTACTGGCAGTTTCTGGAAGACACCTTCTTCAACCAGTGGTGCAGCAAGAAGTCGGTATCGTTCAAGAAAAACATGATTTTCATGCAGGACAATGCTCCATCACATGCATCCAAATACTCCACAGCGTGGCGGCCCAGTAAAGGCCTAAAAGAAGAAAAAAGAATGACATGGCCCCCTTGTTCACCTGATCTGAACCCCATAGATAACCTGTGGTCCCTCATAAAATGTGAGATCTACAGGGAGTGAAAACAGTACACCTCTGGGAACAGTGTCTGGGAGGCTGTGGTGCCTGCTGCACGCAATGTTGATCATAAACAGATCAAGCAACTGACAGAATCTATGGATGGAAGGCTTTTGAGTGTCATCTTAAGGAAAGGTGGCTATATTGGTCACTGATTTTTTTTTGTTTGTTTTTGAATGTCAGAAATGTTTATTTCTAAATTTTGTGTTGTTATATTGGTTTACCTGGTGAAAATAAACAAGTGAGATGGGTATATATTTGATTTTTATTAAGCTGCCTAATAATTCTGAACTGTAATAGTTACCTGAAAAACAGATATCCTCCTAAGATAGCCAAATCTGAAAAAAACCCACTCCAACTTCCAAAAATATGAAGCTTTGATATTTATGAGTCTTCTGTGTTGATTGAGAACATAGTTGTTGTTCAATAATAAAAAGAATCCTCTCAAATACAACTTGCCTAATAATTCTGCACGCAGTGTATTTCACACAAAATGCCGCTATTGTTAGGCTAGCTTCACATATTCATTGTTTTTTTTCTTGTGAGATAAATGCATTGATTTTCATCTGTATTTATCATTGGAATTTTCAGTCTTTGTGTCTATTTTTAATATCAATGTGCTGGACCTGGTTTTCATCCATTTTTGGTCTGCGAGTCAATTTTTACTATCAGTCTGGTATCCATTTTTTTTCTCATTCAAAAAAAAGAAATAAATAAGATTTCCAAGCTTCTTCTACCCAATTAACGTAAAAAATAGAGAGCCCTCACATGACACACGGATTGAATGTGCATGCCATCAGTGTTTTTCACGGACCAAATGACTTGACGGCTTGATTTTGATCTACAATATGGATCAAAGTCCAAAATCCGACGTCTCTGCATTTTTTTTTTTTGCTATTTTCCATCTGAGTAATCCAACAAAAAAAAAGATGTGAACATGGCCATAGACTGTTATCAGTATGTGTTCTATCCAATGAAAACACGAATGGAGCACATACATACAAGAGAAAATCGGATATGTGAAAGGGGCCCTATACGAGGCTGGAAAATATGCCACATGTTCACCATCACATTTGATCTGTGCATCCCTACACAAGATGGTGAACTATGTTCTACAATATAGAAATATGATTTGCATGGACTAAATAGCGATGAGCGAACGTGCTTGGATAAGGTGTTATCTCAGCATGCTCGGGTCCTAACCAGGTGATTTCAGCGCGATCAAATAATATGTTCGAGTCCCTGTGGCTGCATGTCTTGCGGCTGTTAGGCATCCACGACACATAGGGATTGCCTAACAAAGAGAAAACCCATGTATGTGTTGCAGCTGTCAAACAGTCGCGAGACATGCAGCCTTCGGGGACTCGAACATATTATTCAAGCACGCCGAAGACAGTCGGTTAGCACCCGAGCATGCCCAGATAACACCTTATCCAGGCACGTTCACTCATCACTAACAAGCAATACTGTGCACCAAAAAAAGTCCTAACATTTTGGTTCAAAGCTAACCAAGTAATAGATGGTGTGATCTCAGATTAGACAGTCATAAAATTATACCTCATTCAAAAAATGTCTTCAGTGTTTTGGATCAGGGTGTCATCAGTGTACAGTCCATGTGTCCATTTTTACCATCAGTCATCAGTGTTTTTCACAGATGGATAAGTAAATAAATGGCAAAGCTTCTCCTATCCTTTGCAATGTTAAATACGGAGAGCATACGGATGGCACATGGACTTGTATTGGCCCTTTTCATCCATGATAGCGGAGAAAAAACAGACAGGTCTCTGTGAGTTTCACACGGACCGGGAAAAGACAGCTACATGTAAATAGTACCATAGATTATAATGATGCGTGTTGTATCTGTGAAAAGCAAAGTGGATACAACACGTACATACAACACACATGTATGAATGAGGCCTTAGATGGCTATCTCCTGAACAACTCGGTCATTAGCTATCTCGGCCGATTACTCCTGTGTTCTCTATGAGAGAGCCGCTGCTAGACTCCTCTGGCAGCGGCTTGTCTCAGGGAGAACAAAAGGATTGGCAGACTGAAATTGGACATGCTGCACAATTATCTGTTGGGGGGCATACATATTAGACTGTCAGCCAAACCCATCGATATTGACAGCCCAGATGAGAACACAAATATGATTAAAGACCTGTGATAGTGGAGGGCCCTGTTGGCCTATAAGCTTCAAGTTACTCCATTGGACTCTAGTGGTGTAAAGTAGCTTCAGTGATGGTTCTAGATCAAGTAAAGGCCTCCTCCATTTCCAACCATTTGACAGCGAAGAGCAAAAGGTTAACAATGTTTTGACCTTTTGACTTTCAGGCTCCTTCTCATTATCCACTTCTGCTTTGAGCTTGATGCTGCCATCATTTTATAGACAATCATCACGGCCTGAAAGTCAAAAGTTCAAAACATTGTTATCCATTTGCTTGTCAGGGTACATGTAATAAGGGAGGACACTATTCAATAATGTATGATGCAGAACGCAATAAGGCAGACCATTAAGAAACATCACTATACCTACCCAGAGGGGGGGCGCTGTAAAGCAGACTGTTACTACCATCATCTCTCTTCAGGCCATACATTATAGATAGAGAATAAATATTTTCATCAGGTGACTTACCAGTGATGTCACATCTAATTAGAATGTAGAATTAAATTATTTGCAGCAGAGAGCATATAAATAAATAACTCACCTTCTTACCATCCCACATGTTGATGCTTGCATGAGTTGCATAGGCCTCTTTCGCTGTTATGTGGGTCGCCCTCGCACACCCAGGGCAGTGGGGTACTCGGTACCGGGCCGGTGTCGAGGCGGGAATGTGTCACAGCAGCGGTGACCCGGTCCGTGGCCCTGGGCGCCCAACATCAATGGCGGTGATGTTAATGGTGTTAAAGTTTATTAGAATAGTTTGTGACGCCACCCGTGGTGTTTGGCAAGTAAGATGTTGCGCCAACGCTGCATGCAGATCCACTGAGACTGATGGTGTGGTGCAGCAAAGATGGTATAACTCCCCACAGGTGGAGCTGTAGTCCCAGGGCAGTGTAGGTGCAATGGATGTGGAGAGGTGCAGGCTGGTATGGATGCTGGTACCCAGGTGTAGTGGTGCCGGAATAACTGGAGGACACCAGAGTATGCGGTTCCAAAGCTTTACTCACTGTTTGCAGTTCACACATCTGCCTGCCTCCGTACTGTGTTCTCCAGGTCAGGGCTCCAGCCAACCTCCAGGCAGGATAGGATTCTCCCTTCCACACTCCGCCAACATGTACCTTACTGAACGACTCCTCCAATGCGCCTTAAGGTGCGAAGCACTCCAGTACTTAGTTACCCAGGAATGCCTCTCTCTAGGTGTTCCTAGTCTTTACTTGTATGACAGACAGCTGTAGCCTGCTCGGGGACTCCTCACTGCGTCCCGGCTCTCCATTCAGTTGCTGTTGTGTCCCAAGTCTATGATGGGAGCAAGGCGTTAGCGGCTCACTACTCCTCCGATGACTGTTGCCGGACATAAAGATCCAATCAACCTCGGGGACCGGTCCCCGGCCTTTGCGCTCTCTGGACTGGAAGGGTTCTCTCTCTTTCTCAACCTGCTTCCCACTGTCCTTCTATTCTCCTTCGTTCCGATCTGTTCTCTCTCTCTCTTATGGAATCTGTAGTCTTCAGTCTACGTCTCTTTCTCCTTCTCTTCCTTAGGGAGCTCGTTCCACTAAGACCAGTCCTCAGCCTCTCCTGACTGACTGCCTTCCTCCGCCTTGAGCTCCTCTCAGGCTGACCTGCTGTCAGCCTGCTCTCTCTCTCTCAGACCCTCGTCTGACTGACCGATCTCAAATCCTACACCTTCCCACTCTTTTGTATCATCTCACTCCACCCGCCTCCCAGCACATCTCGTGTTACGAAGAAGGGTTCCACGAGGGGTGCTCTGCTAACCCCCAGCCTGAAGCTGTTAGGTGGCCCCACTGAACTATCCAGTGTGTGGAATGCAGGTGTGGAGCGTGGTCAGGAGTTCCCACCTTACCTGGCTGCTGAGGCACTACACCTTAGGAGAAGGTGCAGTACCTCTGTGGCGACTGAAGCCTCAGGGGCGCCACATATGTAGTTTGCACAATTACGTCAGCACACCACCCGTGTTACATGGAGGGAGCCAGGGATAATTTCTTTCTGCAACGTAAAGTGCAGATATAATTGTATATGACAGACAGCGAAGCTGACTACTACCTGCCTTGTCATCCTGCACCAAAGGTCAAATTATAATGGGGCAATCTGGTCATGAACCCCCACAAGCCCTGGGACCCCCGCAGCTGCACACTTTGCTTGTATTATAATCCCCACTAACTAAATACATGGCTAAAGCTGTTTCTGGGAAAATCTGGGTGACAAGTAATAAACCTTTATAGTGACCTTAGAGATTCTTAGTACGCATGTGAACAGAGCTGAAGCGTATGTGTCATTCCGCAATCTGGAAAATCTGTATGACAGCAATTACTGGCCGCCTTTTTCTGTTACCACATTTGCAAAAGGAAGTTGGAACAAAAGTAAAAGATCGTTGTTGAATAGAATTGGAAATTCCTAATGAGTAACTGAAGGATTTACGTTGACTGATGATTTTGTGTAAAGAGCAGGATGATTTCTGACATCTGGTATGAATTATTTACCCACTGGCTTTTATATAAGGGATTTTCATATGGAGACCAGATTCTCCATTTAACTCTTTCTATGAGAACATGGCCTGCAACCCTTATGAAGGCTCATAAAGACTATCTTATTATCGGTCCGAGTGCAATCCGACAAAACATCGGCTCACACTTGGACCAATGTTGTGCACACATCCGATTTTTCCTCAGAGTCTGTCCAAGGAAAAAAATCGCTGCTTGCTCAAGTTTGATCTAATGTCGCACCCAGTCATGTTAGTCAATGAGTCTGTGGAAACCATCGGACCGCACTCGGATGACATCTGAGTGCAGTCCGATGTCCATGGACTGACAGAACGGAGAAGATGGAGACATTTTTTTTCTGTTGAAAATCAGTAATTGAGACATACCATAAATAGATTGAGCAGTCACCCATAGCAGCCATTTTGGTCTGATTGGTTGTTGTGGACAACTGGTCTACTTTTACAATCATTTTGATAAATTCCTCCCATTGTATAATTCTATCTCTCCCATTACATATAGTTTTATGTGCTTTCTTCTACACATGGTGACGGTACAGCAGTCTATGGGGCTACACGATACCTCTGTATACCTCTAGTTTCATACAGAACTGTAGTATATTGGATTCTCAATTAATCTGAGAGAAAAAAATTGCCCCATGCTAAACACAATGGCATTTAGGGGAGCCATTTCATTTTTCATTTCTTACAAGCAAACATTCAATATAGCTGCCATATAAAGGCACCATCCCTATGGGCTCTGTGTGCCACCATACAGGCCTTGTGCACTGAGCTCAGCCTAGCAGAAATTAGTTGCTAAAGTCTTTAACAACCAATCAGAGCCAAGCTTTCATTTTTTTAACCTTTCTGTAAGAATGAAAGCTGCCCCCTGATTGGTTGCGATGGACAACATAGCTGATTATAAACATTACCGATCCCTGCCACCTATTTATATGGAGTAGGCCCTTTGCGCCATGACATTTGTCAGCAGATACAACTATATATACAATATTTGTGCCATAGCTGCGGGAAAAAAATGTTTTGTGTCCGCATGTGCGTAATTTTCTATGAAACAGAAAATGCTTTTCAAGATGCAAATACATCTTGTGCCCCGTTGTGTCTTGTAACTTTATAGTCTCGCCGTATTTTCAGCTCCTAGCGAAGGCCGAAGTCCAATATCAACGTTAATTAAAGGAGCAATTTAGTGATATTTAATGACAGTGTTGGAAAATTGTCTTTTTATTGTTCAATGCCTCTAAATATAGGAAGTTCAGAATGGTGCTACAGTCGGTTTAGATTAACCCCTGAGCAGCCAGGAGAGCTATGCAAAAATCCCAACAGGGAGTCCCTGAGGATGGCTTGAATTTTCGCAAATAGGTTGGGCATTAGGACCTAGGAAGCCTCTCTTCTTCCTAGTTCCTGAAAGTGGGGGTGGAAGGGTGTGTGCAGTTCATTGCACCTTCCTAGTGTATCCTGCACTCACAGGAGCTGCATTCTGGCCTTTTTCTGGGGAGTCTTGAAAGTTTTGGATTAGTCTTGAAGTTTTGGGGGCCCCTCATGATGCAATAAAGTGAATTTGACCTGAAGGAGGTGAGTACAAGGCTGATTCCTCAGCAAACTGCCCACACCTGGCCACAGGTGATCAGCAGAACATTGACTAGTCAGACCTATACTTGTAGGTACTGTCTCCAACCTCTACAGAACACCACTTTATATCGTGGGGCGCGTAGTAGAGGGGCCCAGTTACTGTAGTCTACAAACTGGGCTTTTGAAGAATTGTATCACAAAGTTTCAAACTTTTCTACAGGAAAGATGTATATCTTTGTACCGTGTTAGCCAGTGGATAGAAAAATATTCAGGATTGAGAGTCCTCAGTAGTTGATACCTTTTAATACCTTTTAACCATTAAAAGGTATCAACTACTGAGGACTCTCAATCCTGAATATTAAACTTTTCTACAAAACTTTTCTTGTTCTTAAAGGCACATACACAGTATCAAACCCTTAAAACTTTAAAAAGTTCCGCTATATGACTACGACTTTATGAGCGGTGGAACCAGAATTAAGCAAACCGAGCCGCAAATGGACCCTGGATACTTTTGATATGCGTTGGCCGTATTGATTTGCCCAGAAGGGTAGTCACTTGTAAGAATTCAAAGCGAACAATTTGCTGCATTGACTTGTCCGTGTGGTTCTAACCAGGCAGAATGTGCATTGATTTTTCGATCCTGGGGCTAGGCTTTATGTTAGATCATCAGGATGGTGATTTTTCGGGGTCCTACTGTGTGATGTATGTGGGATGGCGTACATAAAGGATCCACATTATGGCTGGAAGGGCTCGTTCAGACAAGTGGTTTTTTTGATCGATAAGCCATGTAGACAGCAAACAGACCAATGCAAGTGAATGGGATACTTCAGATGAATGTTTTTACATACATACATAGGCTGCTTTCACATATCAGTTTTTTGGCATCAGTCACAATCCGTTGTGAAAAACTGATGCAACAGATCCGTTTTTCGCCGGATCCGTCAAAAAAAGGATCAGTTGCCGGATTTTGTCATTTCTCAGACAGCAAAGGATCCATGGCCCATAGGCTTCCATTCTAGCAAAAATCGGACAGTGACGGATCCGTCGCTGTCCTATTTTTCAACGTAGACAAAAAAAGTTGGTATGTCCGTTGTCTCCAGCCGATGGACAAGAATTAACGACGGATGAAACGTTCGGCCATCCGTCACTAATACAAGCCTATGAGAAAAAAACGGATCCAGCTGCATCAGTCGCCGGATCTGTTTTTTTCAAAAAACGACGGTTAGCGACTGACTGGAAAAAAAACTGATCTGTGAAGGGGCCTATACGCAGTACATAGTGCATGGGTGTGATTTTATCTTGATTAATTTAAACAGTCTATTACACTGAATGGGTGCATTAAAAACCCAAACAATTGAAATATAGATCAGTGGCATTTATTAACATGAAACCATGTTTCCTAAGTTGTAGATGCATTTTCTGGATGAAAAACTGCCTAATGCCTCATTCAGACGTCCGTATTTTCCACGTATGAGAAGAACGGATCAATTATTCTCATCAGACTTTGATCAATGTGTGGTCTGATTTGTCATTCATTTTTCTCATACGGAAAAAACTAAGTTTCTCCACCATCTCCATTCTGACAGTTCGGGAACATTGGACCACCCTCGGATCCAACTGCCATCAAGTTTTTTTTACGGACCCATAGACTTGCATTACCGACTTTGATGCAACGCTCTGATCAAAATAGGACTTGGCTCCGATATTTTCCATGGACGACTCAGTCCGAAGATAAATCAAACATGTAACAGCCCCATATAATATCGTAGTAATAAGTGCTGGCCGTGAAAAAAATGGATAGCGCTTGTATGAGAAAAACTGACGTCTGAATGAGCCCTAACACTCAAACCCTGTGCGGTTTTACTGGATGCAACCTGGATCACCATATAATCCTACGATGTTAGCTTCAATAGAACCGCAAACGGGTTTAAATGTTACGTTAAATATTTTGTACCTTTTTTATATTTTTTTTTTATCCATTTGATGGTTTGATGACGCTTTGTTGGCGAAGCACACTTTGGGATATTTTGATCATTTTTAGTTATTTTTGCATAATAGTTTTTCATTGTGCAATTTTACCATTGTACATTGCACTTTAAATGTTTGAACAAGGTAATTTATTGTGTTTTTTTTGTACTACTTTATCTATTTGAGTTAAGGCATTGACTATAAGTGATAAGCCTTGTTTGCTCTTTGTGGGTTTAATTTTTTATTTTAATCCGTTTTGTTATTTTAACAAGATCTTATTTATTTGGATTATTATTATTTATTGTTATAGCGCCATTTATTCCATGGCGCTTTACATGTAAGGAGGGGTATACATAATAAAAACAAGTACAATAATGTTAAACAATACAAGTCATAACTGGTACAGGAGGAGAGAGGACCCTGCCCACGAAGGCTCACAATCTGCAAGGATTGCTTTATTATACATGGTTGCATAGTCTCCTTCAGCAATACATGGGTCGTTACTTGCCCAATGTAATCGCATATTTATGACCACCTTATGAATATGGGTTGAATGCCATATGGGTAAGTGTCCTTAAGCTATGTGCACACGTACTTTTGAGAGCTGCGGATTTGTAAAAAAACCGCAGGTCAAAAGTCCTGCGGTTTCACACCTCACAATGGATAAGGTGTGAAACCGCAGCGGAATCCGCACAAAGAATTGACATGCTGTGGATTGCAACCCGCAGCAAATCCGCGCGGAAAAATCTGCATCATGTGCACAGCATTTTTGGTTTCACCATTGAAAACAATGGTACTGTACAACGCAGCAGAAGAAACGCTGCAGATCCGCAGCAGAATCCTCACCGTGTGCACACAGCCTTACAGTACACATGATGTATCTACATTAAGGAGCTCATAAAAGTACATTAGTGGAGCTTTACTCATCAACAGAAATATTTCAGGAAGTTCCCAGAACTGAAGATAAGGGAGATACAGCACTGATAATGGGGGAAGGGATTTTTCTTGTAAAACACCACACTACAGACAGCCTCAAAGCAGCCTGACATCGGCTGATAACTGGGTACAATAGAGCGCTCAGATTGCAAACTTTTTAGTTTTGTGTCTCCTTGCACACCACCGTATACAGTGCAGGGCTGTTCATGAGCATTACCCTACTCAGCACTGGAGAATGTGGCCTTATTAAGTGCTCCCTGTCACGTCATGGTGATGAATGCCAGTCTTTGTAGGGGGCACCCTGCTGTCCTGTTTGACTTATTGTAAAATTTATTCCAGTGTTTGGAAGCTGAAAAGCCAGCCAGCACTTTGGGGGGGGAAGGGACGATCATGTTGCAATTCTACTAATCAGGGCCCACAAAAGCATCTTGGGTTTTGCCTGTAAAGTTTGCATGAATATGAATAGACAACCAACGAAATTTGCTCAGGAAACATCACAGAATGGATCTTATCAGGCCTGTTAGGTTATGTGCGCACGTGGAGTATTTGCTTGCAGAAATTTCTGCATCTCTTGGCAGGAAAACGCTGCGGCAAAAACGCACGTTTTTGGTGCATTTTTGTTGAGTTTTTGTATTTTTTTTTTTTTTGCATGCGTTTTTGTACAGCAATGAAGGCTTTTTTTTTTTACCTAAATAGATATTTAAAAAAAACAACAAAAAACTTTGTGATGTAATTTCTTGGTTCAATACACGTAGCCCGATGGGAGCAGTAGTCTCATCAGCCCACACCTGCGGTAAGCTTTTTACAGCAGGTCAGCGCTGCGGGTCACAGTCATAGCTGCGGGGTCACGCTGACATCTGACAGCATGAACCCGCAGTGCTCTGACCGATGATCTTACCGGCAGTAGCGTTACCGCGGGTCACAGTTGTGGGGTCACGTTGACAGCTGACAGCATGACCCCCACAGCGCTCTGAAAGACTGTCTTACCGGTGGTAGCGTTACCACCGTCACAACTGCAGGGTCACGCTGACATCTGACAGCATGACCCACTGCGCTCTGACCAAAGGTCTTACCAGCGGTTGCATTACCTCCGGTGTTTCCCACACTGTCACACAGATGGCATCGTAGGAAATGCCATAGGAAGCCGGTAAACTGCAAAGAAAAACTCTGAAAATCCACAAACTTTTTTACACCTGCGTTTTTTGCTGCGGATTTGACTGATTCAATTGAAGTCAATGGGTGAAAAACAGTGCAGAGACGCACGAAGAATTGACATGCCGCAAAAAAAAAGCGCACTTCAAATACTCAATTTACTGATCATATGCACAACACTTCAGGATTGTCATTGAATAAGGATTCCATAGCGATTTTAGCTAATTTCTGCATGGGAAACGCATCAAAAAAGCACTGTGTGCACATAGCCTAAAAAGTCAATGACCGTAAGGCTACATTCCCACTATTAGTTTTTGTTGAGGTTTGTTTTTTTTTTTTTTGTTTTTTTTTGCAAAAAATGCAAGCAACCTATAATCGGTGGAAACCTAGCCTTAGGCTAAGTGCACACGTTGCAGAAAATTTCTGCACAAAAACCTGAATCCCTTCCCAGAAACCGCACCTATTTTTCCGCGGTGGTTTTTGCGCGGTTTTGATGCGTTTTTGATGCGTTTTTTACCGCAGCGGTTTCTAAACGCATGGGAGTAGCCAAAACCGCGGAACAATCCGCAAAATTAATGAGCATGCTGCGTTTTTTACCGCGATGCGTTTTTTTGCGGTAAACGCATCAATGTGCACAAAAAGTGCAAAATGCATAGAAATGACTGTGCAGCTTATTTTTAGCGGTTTTATAGTGAAAACCGCGGTAAAAACCGCTAAAAAAACGCTGTGTGTGAACACAGCCTAAGGGTATTTGCAGCAGTATCTGTAGGTAAAAAGTGTTTGTCTTTTTTTTTTTTTTTTTTTCTTCCCATTTATCTCAATGGGTAAAAAACAGTTAACTTGCTGCAGATTTGAAGAAAAAAAAAACGTTTTGCAGGTTCAAATCCGCAGGGAAAAAAATAAGCAGCGAGTGCAGTAGATTTCAGAAACATCATCTTCTTTGCTGGTTCCGTAAAACTTTAGGTTTTTGGGGTTGTTTTTTTTTTTTTTGTTTTAATCTGCAGTTTAAGGGGGTTGTCCGGTCAAAACCGATAACTTTGCAGTCACTCTGTGTGACTGCAAACTTAGGCCGGGTGCACAAGTTCAGTCAGGGTTGCCACTAGGAATTTCAGGGCCCATACTGGCAAAATTTTCAGAGCCCCCTTGAGACTCTGCCCAGGCTCCACCCCAGCCCCGCCTCCACCCCTCTGTCCACAGTCCCACAGCTCTCTCCTGGAAAAACTCCACTTCTCACGACAAGGTAGACTCTTTTTGGCCAGGCCCTACTCTACACTATCCTATTAAACATTTATTAAATAATATTTCTTGGACGCAGGTTCAGTTTCTGCGCCAGCAGAAGCCTACCGCTAGGGCCCGGTGAGCAGATGAGACGGGGCCCGATGCGGGCCCCCTCTGCCCACCGGGCCCCATACGCCTCTCAGGGCAGTAATGCTCTGATGGCGGCCCTGCGTTCAGTAATTGGCACCTCTTTGGATGCAGCTATTGAATGCAGGTGATTTCGTATGTGATCACTAGGGTGACCGCAAAAAATCGATGTCGGAATTTTGTCTGTCTGGACCCCACAAAACGATTCCCCTTTCCAGATATTGAGAGAGCCAAAATTTGAGCTCGATCAAACGACGTTAACCCGTGCCGCTCGTCGCTCAAAGTTTGAAAAAATCCAAATCCAAAAGATGAACCATCAGAGCACGCTAGGGTTGTAAATCCAAAAGTTAGGAAAGAAAAATTAAGAGGTAGGAAGTAACCGACTTTAACGACCTTCTGACAAAAGATGAAGAACAAAAGCAATATGTCCTGCAAGTTGTAAGCAAATGCCGAGCATTATATTCTGACCAAAAACTACTTAACAAAAGCTCTAGAATAGATTAGATAACTATGTAAAATTATCAACTCATGTAGGTTAGTGTGCTCTGATGGTTCATCTGTGCTACTGAGCAATTTATTAGCCATTAACAACTTTTCGTTGTCTGTAATGGTGGGATCAAAAAACGATAATCCCACCAACTCTGCATTCAAATACCACAAATGGTTCGAAAATTTGGTCAGGGCTATTTCTGCAATGTTGTTGTCACATTCTTTATAGTCTAACAGACTATGCAAAATACCTAAATCTTAAAATACCTCAATTTGGATTTTTTCAAACTTTGAGCGACGAGCGGCACGGGTTAACGCCGTTTGATCGAGCTCAAATTTTGGCTCTCTCAATATCTGGAAAGGGGAATCGTTTTGTGGGGTTCAGACGAACAAGATTCTGACTTTTTTTTTTTTTCCCCCCCATATGAGATCCGGTCACCCTAGTGATCACTGAACCGTGTGGAATCACCGTGTCGCGTCCAATACATTGTAAGGGTGACATTTATCTTGCGGAGACGCGAGCCTGTGGTCTGGAGAGATGCGTCGTATGTCCATCTCTGCAGGTGAGCTGCGGCGTCTGTGCATGCATACCTCCGTCCTGTGGGCACGGCCTCGTTCTCCAAACACATTTATTGAGTGAGGCATGCCCACTGGCCGGCCGCATCAGTAGACGTGGCGCGGTTTCGGCTCAATACAAGTGTATGAAACGAGGCCACACCCACTGGCCAAGAGTACGTATAACTCATATATACCCTCGAGTCCCGTACCTGAAACCGGCTCATCCCCGCAGCGCACAATGTGTGCGGTGGGGAAATTCATAACTCGGCAGTCACATAGAATGAATGCAGACTTATTGGTTTTGACAGGACAACTCCTTTTAATATTGGTCTTCATTGGCACAACCGCGTGAATGGACCCTGTATGACGGCTAATTGAATCAGTGTTGAAGATCCGTGTGCACTTGTGCTCTAGAAACAACCTTAATGGCATTCAGTAGAGCCTGGCATATGCTATGGGTTTATAGACGTTTATGGGTGCTATGTTAGTTGACTGTAAAACATGGACCTATGATACAGTAATGTGCATTAAACTTGCTCATATTACAAACTTGTTTTTTTTTGTTTTTTGTTTTAATATACCCCCTCTTCCACATTAAACGAGTTGTCCGCTACCCACACACTTTAATAATGGCTCCACTGTGTAAAATAATAACACTGTATAGTCCCTGGACAGACGTCGTTCTTCTGCTCTCTGCACTATGTTCATGTTACATTTACAATGTCAAGTGACTGTTGCAGTCTGACAGAATAGTAAAGGCTGCAGCCGATCACCGATCTCTAATTCTTGCAGCGGTCGTCGCATGACTTGTTGTCACGTGACCACCCAGGGAGACAGCACAGATATCAGAGGAATGGCACTGGGGCCTGGAAGGCAGTACAGTATATTTATATTTTTACTGCAAACTGGAGCTAATAAAGTGGTTTTCTGGACTTTAACATTGATGGCCTATCTGATCATGGGCATGCGACACCCGGCACCATCGCCGATCAGCTGTCCCCAGTGTCGGCGCCAGCAGGCACTGCTTAGTTACGGAGCTGAACAGTATAGGTCCGTCCACTACATGGTGGCCACAGGCGAGTACTGCACGTCTGCCCCCTATGGATTTGAGTAGGGGGCGGATGGACAGAACCCAGCCACAGCCACTATGTACAGTCATCAGCGCTATCTGAGCAGTTCTGGCCACCACTGGGAATAGCTGATCGGCGTGGTGCCAGCCAGGTGTTGCACCTCCACGATCAGGCTTTGACCTATCCTAAGGATTGGCCATCAGTGTTTTAATAAACAGAGGTGTGCATATGGCTGGAACTCACTTCTTTGGTGAGACGTGTGTTAGGTGGTCTAGAGCGTAGTTGACTTAAACTAAACTTTTGAAATGAACTTTCAGAAATAAATTGTTCCAAACACAAATGCATGTTACATTACAGATCTCTCAACAGTGGGAAAATAATCACAGCTCGCATAACATTTATAGAACTCAAGCAGTGGGAGGTCTGCTGTATATGCACCACATAGGAGATGGGGAAACTGCTGCATATGCATCACATAGGAGTCCACCCTTGCTTTAAGCAATCCAAAAAACTTGATAATACAAAAATCATATAATTAATCCTGATTATGAAACTCCCACAGTAAATAAAGACGTCCAAACCCACCAATTTCTGTTGGTTTCAACAATCCATCTAATGTGTATGGGGGGTCTTTATGCATTTCCACCTGACATTCCTCCTGCTTTTATTTTTTTACCTACGTCAATAAGCCACTGCCAGATGATTGACTGACTACTTCTCTCTCATAGAGAACACTGTGCTCCTGTGTATGAAGAAGTTGGGTTGACAATCTATCGAAGGTGTATGTTGGGCTTTAGCATTCTCTATATAATAAGTAAGATGAAATAACCTGTGTACGTTAATTACTTTACATTATATGAGTAAAAATGTTGTTGAATGGTGATGTCACAACAATTCTATTTGTAGATTGATGATGTCATATGACTCATCTTCAAGGAGTTGTTGTGTCTGAAGCGGATTGTACCTGTTTAGTGATGCTTCTGGAAAAATGCAAACAGGTAACATTTTTAGTTAAGAGAAGGCACCCATGACACAGTTATACTTGCCTGGTTACTACTGTTAACGTTCATGTGGATCACATTGAAATGTGGCTGCCATATTACTATTTAAAGGGGTTGGCCCACTAAAACAACTACATGTTACTGATCGCTGGGGTGGTAGGCATGGGCTAAATAGGAAATATAAAGTCTATAAATCCTGCACACCATTGAGCAATAGCGTATGTTCGCTGTGTTCAAAGCGCTGCCATCTATTGAACGCAGGTGAATCCTCGTGTTCACTGAAGTATGCGGATTTACCCCGTCCAATACATTCTATTGGTGAAATTTCTCTTGCGGAAACTAGAGACTATGGAAAAGAAAATGACATGCTGCGGTCTTGATATAGGCGCCGCATGTCAGTCTCCAGGTGATCCACGAGCACGCATATTGGACGTTGAATTCCTATAAATCCCATCAAACCACAGCAATTTCTGATCGTGGGCACATACTATGCGTCCATAGTCGCCCCCGGGCACTGACATGTGACGCGTCTATCATGACCGCAGCATGTCGGTTCCTCTTGCGGAGACGCTAGTCTCCACAAGAGAAATTTCCCCAATAGAATTTATTTGATGCGGTAAATCCGCACGGTTCAGTGATCGCACGTGGATTTACCTGCGTTCAATAGAAGGCACCTCTTTGTATGAAGCGAGCACAGCTAGTTCCGAATCATGGGCTCCCGGCCTAAGTGGTCCACATTGGGGTTACTATTTTACTAAGTTCCACATAGGATGCAGATCTCACCAGCTCCCTAGTTAAAAAGAAAAAAAAATGCTACCAGTGAACATAGCCTTTACAGAGCTTCAAGCCGTCCTGAACATGACAGCTGGTGTTCACTTGGTCCTGGACAATGCCCGGTGACCCTGGAGTGGAGAGCATTGAACTTAGAGTCCAGTTCACATAGATGAATTTCACCAATTAACTATGTCAGCTATTCTATTACTGGAAGCGGCACAATGCAAACAGTCCGTCCATTCATTACGCTCTTGCAATCTAGACAAATAGGCGAATGTGAGGCCTCCAAAGGTTTCCCCTGAGCTTCAACATTGTTTCCTTATTTGTGATCAAACAGATACATCTGTTATGTTACTAGTAATATGTAACCATAATGATGTGGAGGGGGGACATGTGTTGTCTTGTTTCCTCTACTTGAAGGACAGGTTTAGAAATAAAATGTTTGCAAAGTAACAAAAGTGATTTTAGCATAAATTTTCTGAGCATACCTTAGTAAATGGCTGTGATGAAGTAGATGTAAAGGCCTATACACTTCCTATTGAGTTGTATCGTAATGTCTGAAGCGGCTTCATAGCAGAAAACGCCTGAAGAATGGACAGTCCAGTACTTATAGCTACTTGGCTTGTTAGAAACCTGAAGCAGTTAAGAGTTTCGAAAGACAGTCTGAAAATGTGCTGACTTTTATCAAAGTGGCTCATGCTGCCTAAAAAAAAATGACACCCTTGGGGAAAAGTCGGGTAGCAGCATAACTCGGACGGAGATGGCAATGCAATGCTGATTGGCCGTTGTCTTTCCTGACCCAGCGTGACAGAGTATTTCTATGCAGCTGTCGGGAAAGCCGCCGGCCAGTCCAAGCACTATGCTGCTATCCCTGTCCAAGTTATACAGCAGTCTAACTCTTCCCTTACGTTATCTAGTCTAAGTTTACACCACAGTGCACCACAATGTAGCAAATCAAAGTGAGCTAACTAATAGAATGTTTAGTCTAAAAGTTTACAGCATCTAAGGGAAGAGTCAGTGCTGTTTAACTCTGACGGGGATGGCAACGCAATGCTTGGACTGGCCGGCGGCTTTCCCGACAGCTTCAAAGACATACTCTGTTATTCTGGGTCAGGATAGATGACGGCCAGTCCAAACATTGTGTTGCCATCCCCATCCGAGTTAAACGGCAGTCTGACTCTTCCCTTGCAATGTCTAGTCTAAGTTTTGACCACCTATTAGCTTATTTTGGTTTGCTAAATTGTGGTGCATTATCTGTGCACGGGCTTCCAATTCCGGCCTCGACTCCTTACCACCTCTTCCCGATAGGTCACGGTTGCTTGTTGAACATGTTTCAAAAGCTTTTTCTAAAACGAATAAATGTGGTACATTTTTTTTGCAAGAATTAAGCCAAAACTGTAGCAGAAGTAGTTTAGTAAATTGACCACTATGTCTATAGATGTTCCGATACGAGGGCTTTGGCTAATTATGGGCACCAGCGCCAAGAACAAGGCCTTCCGTTGTCAAAAAATTAATTGAACAGTTAATTTTATGTTTGAGAACACATTAAAAAATTTATGTAGATAGCCTGCAGTCATGCGAGATCTCTTGTTAAATTAAGGAATACAATTTAGAATAGGTGATGAGTTCGGAGGGCAAGAAAGGAGGTGAACATGCGGGTCTGCTGCGTGGAGCTGAAAGCTGTCAAGACAACTGTTGCTAATGAACAGGGGAAGGTAAAAGCCAATATTAATCCTGGATCAGCAATTTGTCCCGAGGGACTAGAGAGAGAATGTAGAGCATCGTTATAATGGTCAGCTGTGCAGATAGGGGCGCAGTCTACTGCATCTTATGAAGATGACCCCGCGGTAAAGCAGCTGCTGAGCCCAAGGAGCTATTAATTCTTACGTTTTAGACTGGAGACTCTGATCGAATACATTCTGTGACATTGCATGAGTATTGATTGTTGTAAACCTATAGAAATGTAAAATAAAATGTCTTAACTTTGATGGACAACAGGCAGCAGCCAAGGGACAGAAATGAGCAGTACAGGAGAAATGATGGAGTCCTTGGATCCTCTATTTTCAAGATCAGTGTGACCTCCAGAGGTTGGACCATCAGAGGTCAGAATGCTCAAACCTATCCTAGCCAGTTGCCATGATATTCTAAGAAGAATATACCTTGAAGTCAAATATTGGAATTTTTGGCTGATGAACTAATGTGCATGGGTGGAGGTTTGACAATTCCTTTATCTGACATCCATGTTTAGAAAGAAATAAGAAGGATCAGGCATGTTAAGTTCTAACATGCCTGACCTATTGTTCATTTGGGAGATGTATGAACATGAGTCGACTTAGAATCATAGACATCTCTTCGTTGACATTATTTTATTTTTTATTTTTTTCCATCTGGAATGGTGGCTTAAAAACTTAACCGCAGAGAAGGATCTATTGTTTAACTTTTTTCAGTACCGTGCTGTAAGGGTATGTGCCCATGATCCAGAGTTGCTGTGGGTTTGACAAAGGGTCAAACCTGCAGTGGCCAGCTGTTACAGCATAGTGGACGGGATTTCAAGAAATGTCTACTATGCGTGCTTCTGCATCCGCAGCTCACCCGCAGAGACTGACATGCGGTGCGTCTTTCCAGACCGCAACATGTAAACTTCTCTTGCGGAGGCACTAGTCTCCAAAAGAGAAATTGCATCAATAGAATGTATTAAACGCAGTGAATCCGCACGGTTCAGTCAACACATGTGGATTTACCTGCGTTAAATAGAAGGCAGCGCTATGGACTCAGTGAACATAGGCGGCTTCCAATGCGCTGCTAGTTCCAGATCGTGGGCACTCGTCCTAACAATTCCAAAACCATGCTGTGCTTTTAGGATGTGTGCGTTTTTTTTTTTTTTGTTTTTCTTTTTGGAGGCAGTCAAAAATGTTGCATTTTTGAGAAACTTTTATATTTATTGCAACAGATTACTTGCACAGTGCCTAGCTTTGAAAGGTTTCTTTTAGGATCCACTTAAAATGACAAAAGCGACATGCGCTTTTTTTCTTGACCACGCGTTTCGAACCCTCTACAGGAAAGTGGGGAAAAAAAATATGATCAAACTCGTACAAAGAGCAAAGTGGATTTTTCATAGAAATGAATTGGATGAGTTTTTGAAGAGTATAGGGAGAGGCTCCAGTAAAAAAAAAAAAAAAAACTTTCTGCACATAGCCTTTAGGCTGGGGTCAGATGAGCGTATAAAAAAATAAAGTTTCATCCAGATAACTCGTGCAATTTTCATCCATATTACCATGTGTGTGTCATCTTTTTGTGGCCGTTTGTTATGTCCATCTTTATAAATCAACATTTTTAATATGTACGGTAGTTGACGAAATAGTTTAATATATTGATGATGGCAATGTATCTGTAAAAATTAGATGATGAATAGTTGATTCAATCTCCTTTTTTTTTTCCCTTTTTTTTTGCGTACACTTGGACTTGTATATACAATTCTCATCTGATATTCAGAAGACAATAGTACGTGATGTGATTTCCCCCCCATCCTTCTTCCTCACATTGCTCCACATGCACATATTGGTCCATGTGAAAAAAGACTGAAACAATCCTACTTAATTACATTGGTTAGCACTAGTGATGAGCGAACATGACATAAGGTGTTATATAAGCATGCTCAGTTGCTAACCGAGTGACTTTGGTTTGCTAGAAAAATATGTTCGAATCCCCGCGGCTGCATGTCTCGCGGCTGTTAGACAGCCAACATACGCAGGGATTTCCTAACAAACAGACATGTGTTGCAGCTGTCGAACAGCCGTGAGACATGCAGCCACGGGGTCTTGAACATATTTTTTTGAGCACGTCAAAGACACTCTGTTAGCACCCGAGCATGCTCAGATAACACCTAATCCAAGCACGTCTGCCCATCACTAGCTAGAACACGTTCATATAATACAGTCATCTGATTTGGCCCTTAGGCTCAGCTCACATGACCATATTTTCCTGGATATTCATTTTTAGGGCTGTCTGTGGGAAAACAGTGGTGGCCATGTCACCTAGGCAGTATTACAGAAGTACTGCAGTGTATCATCCAGCCATTTAAAATGTTGTGGGGTTAAGACCCCTAAATTTGATGGTTAAAAAAAGTTTATTTTTTGTTTTTTTCCCCATATACAGTGTCTTGTACAAGGTGAGGCATGTAGGAGGATTAAAAAGAAAAATGGTAAAATATTCAGAAGCCTTATGTACATGAAAATTGAACCAGTAACAAAAACTGTCTTGTCGAAGTTGCAAGGAAAATGTCTTGAATTTTGACAATTTAAGAATAAATTGCTTTGTAAAAAAAAAAAATCAATTGATATAAAAGTAGGAAAACATGAAAAATGTTAGGTGTTAATTTAACTAATTCCAGACCGCGCATGTGGTCATATAGAACATTTATTTTCCCAATGATATCGACGCGAAAAATACCATGAGCATAACCTAAAAAATTGTGATCCAATTTAAAAAAAAAAAAAAAGAGAAAATTGAAAGAAAAATTGAATATCCAAATGAAAACTTTTTTTTTTTTTTTTTTTTTTTTTTTTTTTAAGGGTCCTTTTAAACCTCATGTATGCAAAAAAAAATCTGAAAATGCGTCTGGGATCGGGGATAATTGACCTGTTCTTGAACTGGTTAATTTTTAGACCACACTGTAAATGCTATAAACATGGATGCTCACATAATTATACAAAGAACAAATAAAAGAAATAAGAATAATCATGATACATTTTTATTAGTAAAATGTTGAAATTCCGACGAACTGTTGGGCTCGCTTGTTAGCAACATGTTGTTTTCTGCCATCTCTAGAGCTTTATGGATGAATTGTAGCTCAGATCATACATCTGTTTCCATGGCGACTAATAAGATTTATTTCTAACTATTCCGCTTAGACAATTGATGAGCAGTCTGGTTGCAGTGGGTGACTTCTCTGCAATCATTATATACATAGTTTAGCATGATCCTGGCCTTTATGGTAGAAAGCAGCCACGTTTCTCTTAGTCTGTACAAACCTTTAAAACAGCGACACAGCTGTTCCCAGGATATGCCTAGTATTGCAGCTCGTCTCAATGGCGTGACTATGATTGCAGACAGTACTCCCTACACCTCAGATGGACGATTATCCCTTGAGGACAGCAGATTTGTCCATTGTTAGTGGTACATTGCTATTGGGGGGGAAAAGTCAATGTGCTAATTAAAGTGTAATAATTCAGCATGCAACTGTTAGTCCAAGCGTCAGAAGTTATTTTTGTTGCAATGCCCAAAGCGAATTGGTTGCATAACATATTATTACTATTGATTTCCATTGGAGTAGAATTAAAGGATGTCTGTCAGCTCCAAAGCTAAACTGACCGAAGTGCTATGTAATGGACTTGCCGTAATCCCTATCAATATCACTGTTCACTTTAGGAATTGTTGCATTTCTACAATTGTAGAGTGCACAGTGTGGGGCGGCACGGTGGCTCAGTGGTTAGCGCTGCAGCCTTGCAGCGCTGAGGTCCTGGGTTCGAATCCCACCAAGGACAACATCTGCAAGGAGTTTGTATGTTCTCCCCGTGTTTGCGTGAGTTTCCTCCGGGTACTCTGGTTTCCTCCCACATTCTAAAGACATACTGATAGGGAATTTAGATTGTGAGCCCCATCGGGGACAGTGATGATAATATGTGCAAACTGTAAAGCGCTGCGGAATATGAATATGCGCTATATATTAATAAAGATTATTAAGATTATTATTATTACGACTCCATCTCCACAGCACTGGTCACTACTGAGCGTGTACATAAAGTGCAGCACAGATTCATCTCATCTATGACTACACAGCACTGGTCCCTACTGAGCATGTACATAAAGCGCAACACAGATTCAGCTCAACTAAACGCCTAGATTTCGAAACATTTACAGCACATCCTGCACTGAACTACTGAACCCAATTTATTATATATATTTGAGTCATTCCATTTTATACTAACTCCATAACTCTGACTCCACAGCCATGATAATCAGAATTGTAATTATTTATTATGGTTTTCCAATGTCTCCATAAAAAAATATTGTATGTGTAATATTTTTTTATAAACTGTCCAAAAGAAAGATAAGTCAACTTGGCAACCATGGCTCTTCTTTTGATTAACTGGCTCGGTGGCACTTCATCATTGCGATGTTATGTCTTTCAAGGCAAGCTACTCAGAAAGAAGAGCGAAGGATGATGGCAGGTAAGAGGCGGTACTCCTGCTCCCGTCCACAGACCACTATTGAAGCTGATGGAATAAGAAGTGCTAATCTACCGTATTTTCACCAACTCTCTCTATTAAAGACCATTCTCTGTAGCGCTTGTTTCCTGATTACCGTCCTGTTTACATAGGCAGATAATCACCCAACAAGCAGAAAGCATGTACATTGGATGCTCATCTGCCTAGAACAATGATATTCTAAACGCAGAGAACATTTGTATTGATTTTTTTTTTTTCTTTGTGCACATGGAAGTGCGGTCAGCCTAGCCAAACGACTTAATCAGCTAACATATAGCCAATTGGCTATCATTTAATGGATGTTGATCGGGCAGTATAAATGCACTTGTAAGCAGGTACAGGAATGCAGTAATGCAGGGATTGCAGAACAATGCTGTATAACAATGTTATTTAATTTTTTAACAAAAAGAATGACAATTGAAGTAAAGTGTTAACACGACAGTCTGGTATTTAAACGGCACTTATCGTAGTCTTCTCTCGTCCTCATCCACACACAGTCTGATGGGAGTTGGAGTACCGGCAACGGTCATTACTCCATGCTAATTCTCTTGGATCTCTCTGCAGCATTCGACACTGTGGATCATCAGCTCCTCCTCACTATGCTCCGTTCCATTGGCCTCAAGGACACCGTTCTCTCCTGGTTCTCCTCCTATCTCTCTGACCGCTCCTTTTGCCGCTTCCTCCTCCTCTCACCTTCCCCTTACTGTTGGGGTTCCTCAAGGATCGGTTCTAGGCCCCCTCCTCTTCTCCTTGTACACTGCCCCTATTGGTCAAACAATCAGTAGATTTGGTTTCCAGTACCATCTCTATGCTGATGACACCCAATTATACGCTTCTTCTCCTGAGATCACGTCAGCCTTTCTAGAAAACACCGGCGATTGTCTAAACGCTGTCTAACATCATGTCCTCACTATATCTGAAACTGAACCTGTCAAAGACTGAACTCCTTGTGTTTCCTCCCTCTACTAATGTACCTATACCCGACATTGCCATTTCTGTGTGTGGCTCCACTATTACTCCCCAGCAACATGCCTGCTGTCTTGGGGTCATACTTGATTCCAAGCTTTCCTTTACCCCCCACATTCGATCACTGGCTCGCTCTTGTCATCTGCACCTCAAAAACATTTCTAGAATTCGACCTTTTCTTTCTTTTGAGTCTGCAAAAACTCTTACTGTTTCTCTTATTCATTCTCACTCGACTGTTGTAACGCTCTTCTAATTGGTCTCCCTCTTACCAAACTTTCCCCTCTCCAATCTGTCTTGAATGCTGCAGCCAGGATCATATTCCTCACCAATCGTTACACCGATGCCTCTACCTTGTGCCAGTCATTACACTGGCTACCCATCCACTCCAGAATTCAGTATAAACTTATTACCCTCACCCACAAATCCCTCCATGGCTCAGCACCACCCTACATCTCCTCCCTTGTTTCAGTATACCACCCTACCCGCGCCCTCCGTTCTGCTGATGACCTGTGGTTAGCATCCTCAATAATCAGAACCTCCCACTCCCGTCTCCAAGACTTTACACGTGCTGCGCCAATTCTTTGGAATGCACTTCCCAGGTCAATACGATTAGTCCCCAATCCCCACAATTTTAAGCGTGCCCTGAAAACGCATTTATTCAGACTGGTCTATCGCCTCAACATATTAACCTAATCTATCCCTGTGTGGCACAGCCAAAAGTTTTACCATAACCAGGTTCCCCGCATCATGTTCCCACATGCTTTATGCATCCATTAGCCCTCTGTGTCTGTACTGTTACACACTTAACATTATGGCTAGTCCATACAATCAGGGCAATTGTTAATACCCACCTTTCGTGTCTACCTCTTTCCTCATAGACTGTAAGCTTGTGAGCATGGCCCTCATTCCTCTTGGTATTTGTTATAATCTATGTGATTATTGTTATGCTGTAATGTCTATTGTCTGTACAAATCCCCTCCGAAATGTAAAGTGCTGCGGAATATGTCGGCGCTATAGAAATAATATTTATTATTAACGGCCGGCGTGGTGCCCTCAGGTCACCGATTCTGCCCGCTGAGCCTCTAGTCCATAAATCTGTGCAGCCGAAGTGGAGATTGCTGCAGGAGTCTCTGTCCAACACGGGTGCCGCTGCGCGTTTATCAGAAATGGGGAATGCACCTCAGGGTCCTGCACGTGGTCCCCGCTCCTCCGTGCGAACACACACGTGTTCGCGCAAGTTCTGCCGGGGTAAGGCTCCGCGCTGGCTCTCTCGCTGCACACCTGTGTCCGCTCTCACTGCCGGCAAGAAACTGAGAGCTCTTTCCCGTGCTTCCTGCTCACTGCCCAGCTTAGCCACGCCCCTTCTCCCCGGGTCATGGGACCTGTCCGGTCCCCCATTCTTTCCCCTAGCAACACTGGATGAAGCCTCGACAGTTCCAGACTCGGCATAATGCAGGTCCCCGCAGCCCAGTCTTCCTCCTTACATGCCCACCCTCCTTTAACTCTCCATTCCTTCATCAGCCGTTCACTTTTTTTTTTTTCTTTTTTTTTTTTTTAATCGATGCCAAATAAACTGGTCTTGTTCATAACGAGTGGGATGTAGTCCAGCTGTCGTCCGCTCCGTATGGCGTAGTTCAGGTTGAGTGGTAGAAGACGGGAGCATATCTTGATCCGATGAATCAGCCGTCTCTGGGGTTTCAGGCCAATGCACTTCTCTGGGACTGGCGGACTATCCAAGTCTGAGAACGAGGCGAGTGTCTTCCTCATCGCAGTCAAGAACCGTTGAGGTGAGCATTGCTGTGGTGCCTGGAACTCTTTCCTTCTTCAGGACCCTGTGACAAGGACGCAACATGCTACAGTGGACTATTCGGGTAGGCGCCGCTCCTTCCTCCCGATCTGGTTGAACTTCTTACACTGGCCCATCGGACCCAACTCGGCGTTTCACCCGATACGGTGTTTTCTTCCCATTGATGCTCCAACTTGCCTCTAGGCTGCTTGTCTCGGACCAACACTCGATCTCCAGCCTTGAGAGCTGTCACTCGAAGAGGCGTCATTTCATGATGTTGGAGTTTCCGAAACTTAGTCTACACCAGCCGGTGAAGAGTCTGCAGCCGATGACCATGTTCTCGGACCCAGGAAGATGCCCCCGTCCATGGATAGGCTTCTTCCGGATCCATCTTCAGCTCTGTAATTTCTGGTCCCTTTCGCCCAAACAGCAGGGTTTACGGAGTGTATCCTATTGTACTTTGCACTCGGTTGTTGTACACCCAGACCAATTCAGCCACGTACTCAGGCCACCGTATTTTCAGATCTTCATCCAATGTTCAGAGTATCTGAATCAGCGTCCGATTGAAGCGTTCACAGGCTCCATTTCCCTGAGGATTATAGGGCGTCGTCCTTGCCTTCTCAATCCGGTACAGACGATGTAACTCCTCCATCACTAGACCTTGGAAATAAGCGCCTTGGTCAGAATGCATCCTCTTCGGGCAACCATAACTTCTGTCAGGGAGTGTATGTCGCTTATCCATGTTATGTAAATAAAAGCTTATAACCTGACGTTAAATTCATCCATTGCTTGTATAAATTATTTTGAAAGCTGAAACCCTCCGAAATGTAATTTAGGTTAAGAAAATAAATTGGCATCAATGCAGAAATATTGATCATTTAATGGACACAGAATGGTCAGATTTTGGCAAGACTAAAGTTTTATCGGCCACAGAAAGTAATGTGATATTCAAACAAATAACTTAAAATCCAAATATATGTTGCATAACACTGGTGAATGAAGTTGTGGTGCTATTAGTTATATTTAATATTTTGGGTGACTTCCATGAGCTTGAAGGACTGCATCCATGCGGTTCAACAATGATTCATACAATTTATTAATGAAGTCATCGGGAATAGCAAAGAATGCAGTCTTACATGACTCCAAGAGGTAATCTAGATTCTTTTGGTTTTGTTTTTCAAGCTTCATCTTTCATCCTACCCCAAACATGCTCAATGATGTTCATGTCTGGTGACTGGGCTGGCCAGTCCTTGAGCACTTTGATCTTTTTAGCCTGGAGGAACTTTGTTGTAGAGATGGATGTATGAGATGGAGCACCATCCTGCTGCAGAATTTGACCCCTTTTATGATTTGTAATATAAGAGGTAGCTAATACTTCTTGATATTTTAGGCTATTGATATTGCCTTCCACCTTGCAAATGTTTCGCACACCCCTATACTGAATGTAACCCCAGACCATGATCTTTCCACCACCAAATTTAACTGTTTTCTCAGTGTATTTTGGATCCATACGGGCTCCAGTAGGTCTCCTGCAGTATTTGCAGCGACTGTGGTGCAATTCTACTGAAGATTCATCAGAGAAATCCACCTTCTGCCACTTTTTTCCAGCATCTATCTATTTAGCAGGCTGTGGGACTTTGCAAATGCCACACGGTTTTTTATTTGCCTTTTGGTTAGTGCTGGCTTCTGGGCACTGATTCGACCATGGAGGCCATTTTGAGACAGAATCCTACAAACTGTTCTAGTTGACACAGGGACTTGAGGTGACCAGACCTGTTGGAGCTCTGCTGCAGTGGAAGAGGGGCTTGCTTTGGATTTTCTAACCAACAAACGTTCCTCCTGAGTAGTTGTCTTGTGGGGTCTGCCGAACCTGGGCTTGTCAAGCACATCTCCAGTCTCTTTGAATCTTTTTTTAATTCTTTGTACTTGAGGCTGAGACACATTAAAGGTGCCAGCCACCTCTGCAGTGGATCTGGTCTTCAGCCTCTTGATAACCCAGGCTTTGGTCGCAAGGTGGATTTTTGGCATGTTGTCAGAGCCAAAGTTGCAGCTCAAGTGAAGGTCTGGGGTGCTAGGTTAATTAGCGGATGTGTATAAAAAGAAACCCATCATTTACTGAGCACAATTGAGGATGTAAACTAGGATTGGGTGCATTATATGACCAGGTGACACAACTTTTGTCTTGCCAAAATCTGACCTTTCTGTGTCCATTAAATGATCAATATTTCTGCATTGATGCCAATTTAATTTCTTTACCTAAACCACATTTCGGAGGGTTTCAGCTTTCAAAAGAATAATTTATACAACCAATGGATGAATTTAATGTCAGGTTATAAGCTTTTATTTACATAACATGGATAAGCGACATAACTTCTGTCAGGGAGTGTACACCCAGATGAAGTCTCCGCAGATAGCCTGCGCAGTCTGATCCCGATTTGGAGTCACCACTGTGAACTTGGTAAAGTGGTCAGTCATCACCAGACAATGTTCATACCCGAGATGAGCTGGGCCCACGGTCAAGTAGTCGATCATCAATAACCCAAAGGGGGCAGAAGTCACGGTGGTCTGCGTTGGGGTTCTCTGCTTCGGAGGTTTGGCAAGTTCACAGCTTCGACATCGCTGACATGCCTCCGCTACTGCAGTCTTCAATCAAGGGTGATATACCAGCTTCTATAACCTCTCGAACATCTCCTGACCAAAGTGAGCCCCTCTCTCAAGGGCCTCTGTAGCCTCTACACAGATCAACTTCTCTGGGAGCACCACTTGCCAGTTGACCCCCCCCTAACTCCCACACCAACTGCACTTTTCTATATAGCAAGCCATCCTCCAACTGGAGTCTCTCCCACTGCCTTAGACCTTAGAATCTGCAGAGTCTGCAGAGACAGAGCGTCTCTTTCACTCCGGCTGGGAAATCGCTTCAGAGCCACCCACTGTCTCAGCTGGGCAAGTTCTTTATCTTCTTGCTGGAGTTGCACCCAGTCATCCCGAGGTTGTCCCAGCACCTGTTCTCCAAGTGCCTCTCCGATCTGTCCCTGCATTGCCACCAACGACCTAGCGAGGTCCCGAAAAGCCGGAATCGCCTCTGCCTCTTTTTCTTCATCTCGGTCGTGTCCAGGACGCTCATGGGTCACTCTCGACAGAGCATCAGCATGCGTGTTCTCGGCTCCGGCCCGATACGCGATCTTGTACCGATACTTCACCATGCGGGCCGCCAATCGTTGTTCCAGTCAAGGCTTGGAAAGCTTCTTCTTGACTACCTCCCCATTGGATAGTCCAATTCTTTGAACCTGACTGCACTCCCTTCAGTAGTTCCATCGGCGGATTAGTGATGCGGGTGAAATTCTTCACGAACCTTCGGTAGTACCCAGTTACCCCTAGAAAGGCCCTAACGTCTTTCACTGTCATCGGGGTGGGCCAGTCCTGTACCATCGCTGTCTTCTCACGTGCAGGTCTCACTCCTTCAGCGGATACGATGTGCCCCAGTTACTCAATTTGCTTACTGAAAAAGTGACATTTTTGGGGTTTCACTTTCAGGCCGTGCTTCTGTAGTCGACTCAACACTTGCTCCAGCCAACGGAGGTGCTCTGAAAAGGTGGCTGCACAGGCTATGACATCATCCAGGTAGATAAGTGTTGCTTCGAAGTTCAGATCCCCCAAGCATCTTTCCATCAATCGCTGAAACGTCCCAGGAGCGTCAGTCAGGCTGAAGGGCATCCAAATAAATTCAAACAATCCCATGGGCAGTATGAACACTGTCTTCAGCTGATCTTGTTCAGCCATGGGCATCTGCCAGTATCCGCTGGCCAGATCCAGGAACAAGAAATGCTTTGCCTTTCACAAGGCAGATAACGACTCCTCAATTCGGGGTAATGGATAGGAGTCCCGCACCGTACAAAGGCATTCAGCCGTCGGTAATCGACGCAAAAGCGCAGGCTTCAGTCTTTTTTCCGGACTAAAACAATGGGAGCCGCCCACGGGCTCTGACTCTCTCCCGTATGACTCCCCTCTGCAGCATGTGAGCCAGCATCTCCTTCACCTCTTTCTACATCTGATGCGGTATCTGCTGATATCTCTCCCGGATTGGGGCAGCACTTCCTGTAGGGATTCCTTGGGCTATAGCCATGGTGCACCCAAAGTCATCTTCATGACAAGCGAAGACCTCCTGGTAGCGCTCCAGTATAGCTTCCATCTGTTGCGGGGAGAGTCCCGTCAGTTCGGCCCACATCTGTTCCAGAATTCAGTGGCCCTCCTTCAGGCCTCCATGTGGATATTCCAGTGTCATCGTGACGGCTAGGGTCCAGGGGTCCCCTTGCATGTCTGCCAATTGTACGGCCTCTGGTTGTATCAGCTGTTCTGGCATTCCCAGCACCTGTGCCACTTCACTATTAGGCGAGAGGATGAGATCCTCATCCCCCAGATAGACGCACTGCACTACCACGTTAGCATCATGGACTGTTTCTAATGTCCGGGTGATGAGGCGCCCCAAGGGTATCTGATCCACTATAGTTGGCTTGATCTGCTCTTCCACCCCTTCGAGAGGAGTACTGGCAACGTGAGCACGGTCTGACCAGGCGGTAGAATGAGTTTAGCTGCAGGGACTATCAGCTTTCCTAGAATCTTCCCTTCGCTTGACATTTCCTGGGTTTGGGCAATCTGTATAAATTGTTGAAACGCCTTCCTCTGGAGCAGTGTTCCCCAACTCCAGTCTTCAAGAGCCACCTGCAAGTCAGGTTTTAAGGATTTCCTTAGTATCAACCAGGTGGTGGAATTATTGCCTGTGCAGGTGAGCAGATTTCACCTGTGCAATTTGAAATCCTGAAAACATGACCTGTTGGTGGCTCTTGAGGACTGGAGTTGGGGAACACTGCTCTGGAGGGTGCGTGGGCTCCATCGGTCCAGAAAAGCATTTTGTGGCTCGCTGATCAAGAGGGTTCTGAGCTCCTTCAGCACGTTCATTCCCAAAGTCACCGCAGGACCGTTGTCAGTGTATCCGGCGACTAACTCGATTCCTTTCCAACCCATATCTTTGCCACACACTGTAATCTGCATCCAGACCACCCCTGCAACCTGGATGGGCAACTGGCTGGCGTTGGCTTGATTACTGGGCCCCATTCTGGCCGCGTTACCTCAGGAAAATAACGTCTGAAATACGTTTCCAGCATAGTGGGTATCTACAATCCGGTATCGACTAGACGGCGAATGGCTCATCCATTCATCTCGACCCATACGAGGCCACTCATAGAAATTTAAACTTTCGGGCCTGCCTTCTCTCCTCCTTGGTCTCTCAGGATCCGGGCGGCGTACCCCAGCCACGGAGCCCACTAGTTTAATCGGCTGCCGAGGTAGGGACCGTTCCCATCTCGCACACCTTTAGGCGTGGTGTCCGGTGTGCCCACACTTGAAACAAGTTGGATTCCACTTAACACAGGGCTCAACAAATAAGCGGGACTCTGACACACTCCTTTCTCTTGATATATGTTGGGCTGAAGCGGGCACTCTTCTAAGGCTGGACCACTCTTCCCGCATTTCCTTCCGAATCTCTCGGGCCCACTCTGGTTCAGCTGCGGATGGGGCAGGTACATCATTGCTTCGGATCATCCCTGCCAAGGCTGTCCCTTGCTCCAATTCTCTTATGTGTGCTTCTGTCCCAATTTCTAAGAAAGTCATATGTGGCTTAGCACGCAGGCGCTCCCGCAAAGCTTGCTTAAGAGACGTGTCCCTGAGGCCCGCCACAAACTGGTCCCTCAATATCACTTCAGGGGGCCCCACTCCTATTACCCCCACATCATCCCATCGGGCAATATGCGCATTCACCTCTTGTAGCACATTAATGTATTGCGTCACTGTCTTCCCCTCCCTTTGGACGTGGCTGCACAAGCGCATTCGCAATTCTCCAACATTTGGTGGGGTCTCCATGCATCTCTTCCAGTATCTGTAACATCTTGGTCAACGTGTCCCATTCATGAGGGGGGCGAAACACTACAGAACGTCTAACCTCCCCATCCAGGGCCATCACAGCAATCTCCGCTTGCATTGCAGGAGTCATAGGGTGCATCTTCAACATGCTTTTAACCCGCTCGGTGTAGTCCCACAACAATAGATTATCCACCATGAATTTAGGGAGATTGCTGAGCAAGGCCTCCAGTGGCAAGCTGAACTGCAGGGCACCCATAACAGATTGTTCTGCCTTTGCTCTTGTAGGCTACTTTTACACTTACCTGTTGTGAATTCTCTTTCTGGGCTCCCTCTGGTGGTTACTGAAGATGGTGGAGCTGGTCAGATTGACAGAGGCTTGCCACCTGATAATGATGATGACGATTGGAGATCTGGGATATCTGACTGGTGTATTTAAGACAGCTGACTTCCTTCAATCCATGCTGGTGATTTTCTTCCTGTGCCTTCTGAGGTCTGATGTCTCCTGCTCTGTTCCTGCATGGTTCAGCCAAGTGGTTCCTTTGCTAATCTTTTTGCATTTGATCTGGTTTTGCATTTGATCTGGTTTTGTCTATCTCTGCTTTGTGTGGGTCAGCTTGCTCCTGCTGGGGCTGTGCTGGATCACCGCCCATATGTTACTGCTTGTGTCAGTTTGTTCTGTCCCCTGTTATATTGGTCTCTTTTTGCTTTGCTTTCAGTATATACCAGAGTGCTGATATAGTGGGGGCGAAGTCTGTGACTTCAGTGTGTGGTTTTTTTTTTTTTTAAATTCTGTTATGAACGGGTCACCGAGGAGGATAGCAGGACCAGGCTAAGCCACCAGAAAACCAGAGATGTTGGTAACTAAGCGGATTGCAGACCCCTGATCCTATCCACACAACCAGCAGTAGCCGTGGAGCGTACCTACGATGCCCTAGACGCCTCGGCACAGCCGGAGAGCTAACTCAGTCTAAAGCAAGAAAGGTGAAATCTAAACTGCCCCGGAGCAAACCCCAAAGGAATTGATAGCCCCCAAACATATATTGTCGGTGAGACAAGATGAAAACACAAACGCAGGCAGAAAAATTGACTGAGCAAATGATGGGGCCCAAACTGACTAGACAGGACAGAAAAAGAAAGACACTGTCTGCAATCGCACAAAAAACCCTGAAAAAAACAACACGTCTGATGCACAAAAAAACACTGAAGTCACAAGACTTCGCCCCACTATATCATCACTCTGGTATATACTGAAAGCAAAGCAAAAAGAGACCAATATAACAGGGGATAGAACAAACTGACACAAGCAGTAACATATGGGCAGTGATCCAGCACAGCCCCAGCAGGAGCAAGCTGACCTGCACAAAGCAGAGATAGACAAAACCAGATCAAATGCAAAAAGATTAGCAAAGGAACCACTTAGCCGAACCATGAAGGAACAGAGCAGGAGACATCAGACCTCAGAAGGCACAGGAAGAAAATCACCAGTAGGTATTGAAGGAAGTCAGCTGTCTTAAATACACTAGTCAGAAAACCCAGATCTCCAATCATAATAATATAATAATAAATTTTATTTTTATAGCGCCGACATATTCCGCAGCACTTTACATTTCAGAGGGGATTTGTACAGACAATAGACATTACAGCATAACAATAATCACATACAGTAGATTATAACAAATACCAAGAGGAAAGAGGGCCCTGCTCGCAAGCTTACAGTCTATGAGGAAAGAGGGAGACACGAAAGGTGGGTGGTAACAGTTAACATTATGACTGGTCCATACAATCAGGGTAAGTGTGTAACAGTACAGACACAGAGGGCTAATGGAGGCATAAAGCATGTGGGAACATGATGAGGGGAACCTGGTTATGGTAAAACTTTTGGCTCTGCCACACAGGGATAGATTAGGTTAATGTGTTGGGGTGGTAGGCCAGTCTGAATAAATGCGTTTTCAGGACACGCTTAAAATTGTGGGGATTGGGGACTAATCGTATTGACCTGGGAAGTGCATTCCAAAGAATTGGCGCGGCACGTGTAAAGTCTTGGAGACGGGAGTGGGAGGTTCTGACTATTGAGGATGCTAATCTCAGGTCATCAGCAGAACGGAGGGCGCGGGTAGGGTGGTATACTGAAACAAGGGAGGAGATGTAGGGTGGTGCTGAGCCATGGAGGGCTTTGTGAGTGAGGGTAATAAGTTTATACTGAATTCTGGAGTGGATGGGTAGCCAGTGTAATGACTGGCACAAGGTAGAGGCATCGGTGTAACGATTGGTGAGGAATATGATCCTGGCTGCAGCATTCAAGACAGATTGGAGGAGGGAGAGTTTGGTAAGAGGGAGACCGATTAGAAGAGAGTTACAATAGTCGAGACGAGAATGAATAAGAGAAACAGTAAGAGTTTTTGCAGAGTCAAAGGTAAGAAAAGGTCGAATTCTAGAAATGTTTTTGAGGTGCAGATGACAAGAGCGAGCCAGTGATCGAATGTGGGGGGGCAAAGGAAAGCTCGGAATCAAGTATGACCCCAAGACAGCGGGCCTGTTCCTGGGGAGTAATAGTGGAACCACACACAGAAATGGCAATGTCGGGTATAGGTACATTAGTAGAGGGAGGAAACACCAGGAGTTCAGTCTTTGACAGGTTCAGTTTCAGATATAGTGAGGACATGATATTAGACACAGCGTTTAGACAATCGCCGGTGTTTTCTAGAAAGGCTGGCGTGATGTCAGGAGAAGAAGCGTATAATTGGGTGTCATCAGCATAGAGATGGTACTGGAAATCAAATCTACTGATTGTTTGACCAATAGGGGCAGTGTACAAGGAGAAGAGGAGGGGACCTAGAACCGATCCTTGGGGGACCCCAACAGTAAGGGGAAGATGAGAGGAGGAGGAACTGGCAAAAGATACAGTAAAGGAGCGGTCAGAGAGATAGGAGGAGAACCAGGAGAGAACAGTATCCTTGAGGCCAATGGAACGGAGCATAGTGAGGAGGAGCTGATGATCCACAGTGTCGAATGCTGCAGAGAGATCCAAGAGAATTAGCATGGAGTAGTGACCATTTGATTTAGCTGTTAGCAGATCATTAGAGACCTTAGTGAGGGCAGTTTCAGTGGAGTGTAAAGAGCGGAAACCGGATTGGAGAGGGTCGAGAAGAGAGTTTTCTGAGAGATAGCGGATAAGACGGGAGTGGACCAGGCGTTCCAGGAGTTTAGAGATGAAGGGAAGATCAGAGACAGGTCTATAGTTAGCGGCACAGTTTTGGTCGAGGGATGGTTTTTTAAGTAGTGGATGTATGATGGCATGCTTAAATGAGAAGGGAAAAATACCAGAAGAGAGAGAGAGAGGTTAAATATTTTAGTTAGGTGAGGGGTGACAGCAGGGGAAAGGGACTGAAGGAGCTGTGACGGAAATGGGTCACTGGTGCAAGTAGTTGGGCGAGAAGATGCAAGGAGCCTGCTTACTTCTTCTTCTGTGACTGGTTCAAAATCAGAGAGTGAGTTAGATGCAGTGGGGGAGGGAGGACAGTGCATGGTATGAGGTGATTGGGAGATCGCAACATGATTTTCCAGGTCAGTAGGATTATGGTGATACTGAACATGTATGTTTTTTTTTTTCTTAAGGCGTAAAAAAATGAAAATGGAATTTTGTAAAAAAAAAAAAAAAAAAAAAGAAGAAAAGAAAAATTGGTTTGTGTTGCCCTTGTCTGCAACCAGTTGATTTTTCTGATCAGTGGAGCTGGGCTTGTTTTTTCCATCGCAAGCTGATATTTTCAGTGATACCTTTTCTTGGGTAGACACAACGTTCCTATGGCAAATTTTTTAGGGAGGTGTGGCAAACCAAAAATCTGCCATTCTGGTGTTTTCATTGTTCTTCTCGATACGGTATTTACCATTTGGGTTAATTCATTCTTATATTTATTACATTGTATATTTATTTGGTAGTTTGATAAATCAGACTTTTTCGGACATGATGGTACTAAACAAACCTTTTTTTAATGTCTTATTTTATTTAATTATTAATAATGGGGAAAATATGGGTGATTCCATTTTTTTTCTTTTAGTCCTATCAGGTTACTTGAACTTGTGGTCATCTGATCACTAAAACTATATGCCACAGTACCAAAATATTATGATGTGTAGACAAAATAACGATGTCCTATAAAGCCCAGACACATGAGGACAAAAATGGCAGCTCTCCCCTCCCCCTAGGAGCCAATCATCATCCTCATTATCAGGTGGCAAGCCTCTGTCAATCTGATCAGCTCCACTACATTCAGTAACCACCAGAGGGAGCCAAGAAAGAGAATTCACAACACTTACCGCTGTTATTGCGGCCCGTTTTTGCGGGCCGTATCGCCTCAATTTTTACGGTCCGCTGCAATAACAGGCCGCAAAATGCTTGCGGATTGTCGTTTTTTATTTTTCCAATACTACTGAAATAGTATTGGGGGGGGGGGGGAAACGGCGATCTGCAAAACCGGAAGTCACAGTGTGCCACAAAAACAAACTTCCGTTTGTTTTTGCGGACTCATTGAATTACAATGGAGGCCATGTCTGTATGCCATATAAAAGATCAAGCAAGCTCGATCTTTTATCACGGCCGCAAATAAGGCCGTATGGCACACGGCGCACTGTGGAATTTTTGCGGGCCGATTTTGAGGCCCCATAGAAATCTATTGGGGCCCAAAAAATCGGCCCGTAAAAACACGGAAAGTGTAAAAGCAGCCGTAGACTGCATCCTGCTGACTATGCCAAATGTAAGCAGGAATGCAGTAACACAGGGATTGCAGAACAATGCTGTATAACAATGTTATTTAATTTTTAACAAGAAGGATGGCAATGATCTCCTCACAGGGAGTTGGTAAACAAGAAGTAAAGGGTTAACACGACAGTCTGGTATTTAAACGGCACTTATCGTAGTCTTCTCTGGTCCTCATCCACACACAGTCTGATCGGAGTTGGAGTACTGGAGACGGCCAGTGCGGTGTCCTCAGGGGAAATCCAGAAATCACGGTCCATCTTACGGTGGCAATGGGTGGTCACCGTTTTTTCCTGCTGAGCCCCTAGTCCATAAATCTGTGCAGCCCAAGTGGAGATCACTGCAGGAGTCTCTGCCCAACACGGGGACTGTTGTGTGTCTATCAGAAATGGGGAATGCATCTCGGGGTCCTGCATGTGGCCCCTGCTCCTCCCCCCGCGAGCACTGCACTCTGCTTAGCCAGGCACACGGCGCTCTGCATACACACTGTCTCACTGGAGCGTTCGCAAGTTCTGCCGGGGCACGGCTCCACGCTGGCTCTCTCGCTGCACACCTGCCTCCACTCTCACCTGCTCACTGCCCGTTTTAGCCATGCCCCTTCTCCCTGGGTCATGGGACCTGTCCGATACCCCATTTCCCCTCTGCAACACTGGATGTAGCCTCGACCGTTCCGGACTCGGTATAACGTAGGTACCCGCAGCCCGGTCTTCCTCCTTACACACTTTTAGACAGCACTCTGTTTGGGCTGTCACTCGAAGTATAGGAAAGTAGCTGCATGCAAAAGTCACTGGGTGGAACGATGCACTTGGGTTGCCCTCCGTCCCAGGGCTGTGGGGTACTCGGTACCGGGCCGGTGTCAGTGGGATGTGTCGCGGCGGCTGTGACCCGGTCCGTGGCCCTGGGCTCCTAAATCAGTGGTGGTTTGTAATATAGTTTATGTGATAGTTCGAGACGCCACCTGTGGTGTTTGGCAAGCAAGATGTTAAGCCAACGCTGCGTGCAGATCCTCTTGGGCTGATGGCGCAGGCGGTGTGAGGAATGTTGGTACCCATATGTAGCAGTGCTAGCGGTGTTGGCGCACAATTGAATGGAAGACACCAGGGCGACGTCCCGCGAGAACGGACGCCATCGCGGGCATTTTCGCAAAGGATTACTGGGAACGGCTGCGCTGGACGTCGGAAGGTAAGAATAACACCATTTTTTTAATTTTTTTTACATTTTATCTTTTACTACTGATGCTGCATAGGCGGCCTCAGTAGTAAAAAGTTGGTCACACTTGTCAAACACTATGTTTGACGAGTGTGACCAACCTGTCAATCAGTTCTCCAAGCGATGCTACAGATCGCTTGGAAAACGCTAGCATTTTGCAAGCTAAATACGCTTGCAAAATGCTAGCTTTTCCGCGGGAAAATCGCGGGAATTTAAAATGCGAATTTCCCGCGGAATGGAATTCCGGAATTCTCGCGGTAATTTCCGCGGGAGTTCCGGTACGTGTGAACTTAGCCTTACTGGAAGCCTCTGTAATCAGCTGGGACTTATGGTGGAACTTAAGGACGGCATGGTGGCTCAATGGTTAGCACTGCAGCCTTGCAGCACTAAGGTCCTGGGTTCAAATCCCACCAAGGACAACATCTGCAAGGAGTTTGTATGTTAGCCCTGTGTTTGGGTTTCCTCCCACATTCCAAAGATATACTGTTAGGGAATTTAGATTGTGAGCCCCATCGGGGACAGTGATGATGATGTCTGTAAAGCGCTGTGGAATTAACGGCGCTATACAGTATAAATGAGTAAAATAAAGTAAATAAACTTGTCTGTAAGGCTGAATTATTTATTTATTATTTAGTTATTTACTCACCGTGGAACTCCCCAGCCTCGCAGACTGTTGATGTGGAAACTAGAGTTGAGTGAATATGGTCGCCGAATCTGAATTTGCCATATTGGTACCCTGTTTGTGCCTAATTTGTTTGATCGGTTCTGAAAATATTCGGTAATTTCTACTCCCATTTACATAAACAATATTCGCCAACGATCGTAATCGGAACCGAATTTTGAAAAATTCCCTCAACTCTAGTTGAGACACCCCAGGCTGGTCTGTACGTAAACACCCAAAAGTTTGTCGCTTATGTCCTACTGTCTCTATTTTGAAGAAATTGATAGATTTTGCTGAAAAATATTTTTGCTATACTGTACATATCGTGTATATGACATTTTGGCTGTGTCATCTGTTATTCTGCCCAGAGGGTGTTCTTGGGACGCTGGGCTCTGCCATTTACATTTCCGCCACTTGTCAATGATCTTAAAGCCACTTGTCTGTCTCGTATTTTTGGGATGTCAGGCGTGATTGATCAGGCCCGTCTACAGGGATGAGAAGCGATTACTGGCATTGTCAGCACTTCACCTCTGTAAAGGGCACCTGGCATCCAAACACTGTTATGAAATGTCACTCATTGTAAGCAAGGCACATAAATGGATAAAATTAACATGAATTTAATGATCAGGTTCTAACCTGCCCATTATTAATTCATGGAAATATTGATTTGCATCAGAATAAACAAGAAACGAGTATTTGTGCAACCAATTGATATGGTTGTCAGCACCACAACTTACCCCATGGCCCATTCAACAGAGCGTGTCGTCTTAAAGTGGCATTGCAATTGGCAATGTTCCAAAAGTATTGTAGTGTGGTGCTGATCCACAAACAGTGACAATCCCATCCAACAGACATTTATAGGACATTTTATAACTTTCCCAAATTCTTATGAAAACATTTTCAGCACTGAACTACAATACCCAATGTATTATATATTTTAGGAGTCGGACCTTTTTATACCGACCTCAACGCCGACTCCACCAAAATAGACACCGACTCCCCTGTCCTGCAGTTCTTCATTCTTTTTCCAAGATCTTTGAGAGATCTTTTGATCTTTTTCAAGATCTTTTTTTGCTGCTTACAGTTCTATGGAGTGAAATTTCCAAATTTGCTGCTAAATTGCAAAGTTGAAGGGACCGGCCTAAGTTGACATGTACAAAGTTTTTCAAAAACCCATGGATGACAGCCCAAATGGCTTTGTGATGTTGTCAGATGATGGTCTGTCTTCTATACAGTCATCGTTGACATATGTCACCATTGTTCAGAGCTTATGGTGGATCGATGTAATCTTCACCGTTGTCGTAGTTGATTATGAGGTGCGGTTATTAATCCATATCCCATTCTTGGGGGAGATTGGCTGCTTGGTTCTATTTTAATGACTAACCTTTAGTCGGTTCATGACATGATTTTTTTAGGTGGCTGGTAGTCACGCCGTCTTGTGTAACCTCTTTACTCCGCTCTTGCTGTCCTTGGAACCTGAAACCTTTCCATTAGCAACCAATGATCTGGTCTTCTCTTATCTCGGTCTGAGTCAACTGTTACTGACAAGTTCAACAAATCGATAAAACCGACCAAACTGTGGAAATGACAGATTAATGTTACATATTCACCAGCGGAACAATGACTGGAAATAACAGGCACAAATGTACAAAGTCGTCGCACAATGAGAGAGACACCGTAGCCAATGCAGATCGTATGAACATGGGCACTAAGGGGCGGGGCATCGTCACCCAAAAAACACTGCATATTCTGGATTGGTATATATCAAATGCATGCCATGGGTCATATTGTGCTTATTAATAGAGAGAAACTCTTCTTTCGGTGGGACCTTCTGCTGTTTTTCTGCCCTTTTTGGGAAAAAAACCTACAAAATCTGGAGTTTCATCCCCCACTATGGGGTAAGAAGCTTACGTGGTTTCTCCATATTAAACATTCATCACTTATCCAAAGGGAATTTTATATATGTATTATCGCTTGGGTGTAGGGTACCACCAGGTAATCTCTTGATCACTAGAGCTGTTATCCCGAGCCTCCTGGACAAGGACTAGCTTAAATGGAGCAATGGTTTAGCTTAACTCTAGACTTTAAAGGAAAGATCAGAGAAAAACCTCTTGTTTAAATCAAGTTCTTGTTTTTAATTTTTGTTTTTCTTTTTCTCATATATTACAATATTATTAACATTTAAAAAGTAAATCTTACTGTTTTCACAATGATTGCTGAAGACTTCTTTCCTAGACTGCATAGAAGATTTTTCAGTATTCTCATCACAAACGATGAAGGGTAACAGCTGATAACACAATGGGTGATGTCGCAACTGACCACCTCCCCCCTTCCTTCATGATGACCTTTGCACACGCTCATTAGATGCTTCACTACAAAATAGTGTCCGTCTATTGCTGCTAATGTACATGTGAATCTCTTCAAAGAACAGGAACTAGGAATTAAGTATATCCCTACTGCAAATATTGCAAGCTAGAATGAAGTATTATTATTTATTATTATAGCGCCATTTATTCCGTGGCACTTTACATGTGAGGGGGGGGGAGGTATACATAATAAAAACAAATACAATAATCTTAAACAATACAAGTCACGACTGGTACAGGAGAGGGCTCACAATCTACAAGGATACAGTAGGCGAGGGTAGAGCTGGTCGTGCAGTGGTTTGGTGGATCGGTGGTTACTGCAGGTTGTAGGCTTGTTGGAAGACGCACAATGATGAGCTGTGCGTGCTAATACATCAGCAGAATTTCCTGCGACGCGCTCAGTCATCGGCGCTGCCCGCGACGTCACATCTGGTTTCTCTCCCGCAATTAGCGGCATATGGGACACATGGAGTGGCGGTATATAGGGTGGACAATGAGACAGTGAACAACGCAACGGCCCCCAGAATAAGCCCTCGCGAAACACGCGTCGGGGCACAGCGTGCAGATCTTTCCAACAGCCATGGGTAAGAAACAGTGATTGGGGTTACAACCTACTGACAGGGGAGGGATCACTAGGTCACTTGCACACCTCACTGAGGGTTTATCACACCTTCACCTATTCTTGTTTTGTGGGGCCTTGTATATATTGTAAGCACTGGCAATATACATAACTAAATACCCTGTTGTCTGGATTACTGCACTAGTGTTGCACCTTTGTCTCTCATATTTTTACTCTGCCATAACTTTGTACTATTTTTCTGTCTTAAATGTGTGATATTATTTTTCTAATAAAATAGTGAGGTGATTTTACACCGTGTGCAGAATTATTAGGCAAACTGTATTTGAGAGGATTATTTTTATTATTGAATAACAACTATGTTCTCAATCAACCCAAAAGACTCATGGCTATCAAAGATTAATATTTTTGGAAGTTGGAGTGGTTGTTTTTAGATTTGGCTATCTTAGGAGGATATCTATTTGTGCAGGTAACTATTACTGTGCAGAATTATTAGGCAACTTAATAAAAAGCAAATATAAACCCATCTCACTTGTTTGTTTTTCACCAGGTAAACCAATAGAGCAACACAAAATTTAGAAATAAACATTTCTGACATTCAAAAACAAAAAAAATCAGTGACCAATGCAACCACCTTTCTTTACGATGACACTCAAAAGCCTTCCATCCATAGATTCTGTCAGTTGCTTGATCTGTTTACCAGGGCTGTGGAGTCGGTAAGTCAAACCTGCGACACCGACTCCAACTCCGACTCCACGACTCCGACTCCCACATATACTGCTTATATTTAAGTGAAAAATTTATTGTAGTAGAATGTGAACATCAGACATTAAATCATTTTTATGATACAATAATCAAGATATTTAGATAGAACATAATATTTATTGGAATACAACTTTAGAACACAAAAAACTGTAATAAGTTGTAAATATGCAATACACTATGTAATGTCGATTACATATACAGAATATAGATATTGTGTGTGTGTATGTATATGTGTGTATATATATATGTATATATACACACTATGTAATAAACTATGTAAGTGGCAAAAAAGTTGTCAACAAAAACGTACTAAATAACATTTGTGCAGTCTATGAATTTGTTCTAAGAAATAAAATTGCCTCCATCAGATCCTCCTTCATAGATGACCTCACATCTGACCTAATAATTTTAAGGCTAGAGAACAACCTCTCTACACTATCTTGGGTTGGAGGCAAAGCCATAACCACATGGGCAACATCTCTAACAATTTCCGAGTATAAAGGAATTGCCTCATGCACAGTCAGTTTTGATGAATGGTTGAATTTTTCTATTTCTTTGAGAGCAAGTGAAACATTTGGCTGAAATATGGTCAATCTGCTTGCTATAGGAGACAGAGTGAAATCTTTTTCCTTGCGGCAACGCTTTGCCTGCTTCATGTCATCCAAATACTTGTCAAAGTCAAACTCCTCATCTGATGAGGATGAAGATATGGCAGCAGTAGCACTGTCAGGACCCAAGTCCTCTTGCACCTGGCAGTCCTCCTGTAGGCCACTCATCCTAACTGCTACCTCAGTCAGAGCTTCTTTTCCTTTAGTAAGCTGTTGATCATCAAGCAGTATACGATGACTTGGATCCACATAAACAGCTGCCAGAAAAATTGTATTTTCCAATAGCTGTGTCTCTCTCCGTTTCATTGAAGCAGAAATGTCATCTGCAATTAAACCTCCTCTTTGGGACAAGCAAGTTCTTCCACTCCCTTATGAAAATGCCAGGAGTTAAATCCTCAGCTTGTAATTTTTTAGTCACAGTAAATGGGTGATTAAGCAATTCCTTCAATTCAGCCACCTGTGTCCATTGACCTTCATTTAGGGTTACCTGAGGGTTCGCCATATCTATAAGAAACGGTTTTAGTTGATCGACAATTGCCCTTTTCCAGCATGTCTCTTCAAGATGGAATTAATTTTAGGGGTTCTGGCGGCAATAACCAATTTCCTCACTTTTCCAATCAGATTTCCAGCATGTCCCTCTTGCAGACTATCTCTTATTGCCAGCTGCAGCGTGTGCACAACACAGCGCATGTGATGAATATGAAAGTGTTTTGAAGCAGCTTCAACAAGATCATCTATTTCTACAGTATAATTTTGCTGTTCTTCTGTTGTAATATCTGTTTGTTCCTCAGTTACATGAACAGCACTGTGGCCTTCCATCTCAAACATACTGAATCCTAAATGTTCTTCTAGCTGTTGTTCATTACTCTCATTCATCAGTGTAATTGTACTTATGTTTGAAGCATTGTCCATTACAATAGCAATAACCTGTTCTTTTCTGAGTTTGTAATCTTGCAGAACTTTTTCCACTAAGGCCTGGAGAAACTGGCTGCTGTGATGAGCTTTAGTATCTTTTACTGCCAGCGTGTTGGTAACAATTTTTGTTGTCACAAACCTATCGAATATTATTGGCAAAATAGTTCACTCTGTGACGTGTGCAGGCGTCCATTGTAAGACACATGAAGCGTCTTTTGAGAGTCTTTTTAAGATCTTCCTTTTGTTTAAGGGCTTCTTCAATCACTAATTTTCTAATACTTTCTCTTTCCAAAGAAACACCAAGTTTGCAGCCATTTCTCCATTAAGAGCTGTAAAAGCTGGTCGTGCAAATAGTGATAATGGTACACCGTCCTTCACAACAAGCTGTATGAGCTGTCTGTTAGACATATCTGCTGTCATTGCTACAGTAACTTTGTCACTTACAAAATATCTTGTTAATGATGTTTGAGACGCTCTTTCCTCCTCCTTTGCCTGGCAGGAAGTGTTAGTCTGTGTGCTACCCGGCTTTCATTCTTTTTGATACAGATACGATATGGATAGACAGATATGGATAAATGGATGGATAGAGCAGATTTCTAATCTGCTTTTGATATTGAAAACATTATCTATGAGCTCAAAAACCTTTCAGGTGATGTGGTTTTTTAAAAATCTGATCTGCTTTTGCAGCTGAAAAATGTATCCTCAAAAAATCGCAGTAAAAACGCTGTGTGTGAATGTAGCCGTAGGCTAGTTTCACACTTGCTTTTTTTTGCAGCGCGTTTTTCCCGCAAAAAAACGCATTAAAAAAACGCATACAAATGCATACAAACGCTGCGTTTTTTTCCAGCATTTTAATGCGCATGCAGGAAAAAAACGCAGCGTTTTTGCGCGTTTGTATGCGTTTTTTGTGCGTTTGCGTTTTTTTACAGATTTTGGAAAAACCCCACAAAAAAGAAAAAACAACCATTCAACAACACACAAGACCAATGGGACTTCATTGTGGGTGTGGTATGTTAATATATATAGACCCTGTCTACAGTATTCTTCACATTTGCTTGATTCTTCTCGTGACCATGGATCTGCGCTGGAAGAGTTTTCACTTCAACTTGGATTTGGACATCGCGATGGCTCAGGCGTATGCAGTTGCTTGCCATGAACAAAGGAAGAGAGAGAGGCAGCGAAGACGGCGGCGTATGTGGATACATCCGATTGTTGAACTCCGGGAGAGCCGTGGGGCATACCACACCCTCTACAGCGAGCTACAGGCAAACCCGGAGAAATTTACAGATTATATCAGGATGTCCCACGAAAGTTTCTTGGATTTGCTTGCTCGTGTCCAACAATCCATCCGGAGACAGGACACACAGCTCCGTCGTGCGATTCCTCCTGAGGAACGGCTACTGGTGACATTACGGTATGTTTTAAAAACCAAGGGGTGCGGTCTGATGGGTTTTTTTTTAAATTTAGTATTCAAAACCTTGGGTAATTAGTTTTCGTGAATGTACTAATATTTTATTTTATAGTTTTTTAAAATAATATACATAAATATTAATTTTACTTCTTTGTCTGTTCACAGATTCCTGGCGACTGGAGAAACCCTATCTTCACTACACTTCCAGTACCGTATTGGAATCTCTACCTTGTCTGGAATTGTTGCTGACACCTGCCGGGCTCTCTGGAATGTTCTTTGCCCAGAATTTATGCCCCTGCCCACCGCTGAAAAGTGGATGGAAATTGCTGACAAATTCTGGACAGTATGCAATTTTCCCAACTGTTTGGGAGCTGTTGATGGTAAACACATACGGATCATCAAACCCCAAAGAACGGGATCTGTGTACTATAATTACAAAAAGTACTTTTCAATAGTACTCATGGCCATTGCGGATGCCGGATGTATGTTTGTAGCAGTGGACATTGGAGCATTTGGCCGTGGTAATGACTCACAGGCTTTTAAAAACTCAGACATGGGCCGGAGGTTGTATGGCAACCAATTTAATTTCCCTATGCCACGGCCTCTTCCTCACACCGAAGCTCCGCCACTGCCCTTTGTAATGGTTGGCGATGAGGCTTTTCAAATGTGCGGAAACTTACTGAAACTCTACTCCAGCCGGGACTTGGACCACACCAAAAAAATATTTAATTACAGGCTGACCAGGGCCAGAAGAACTGTCGAGTGTGCTTTTGGGATTCTTGTTTCCAGATGGCGAATTCTGGTCACGGCCATTAATCTTAAACTTGAAACAGTCGATGAGGTGGTGAAGGCCTGTGTGGTTCTACATAACTTTGTGATGGCTAAAGAGCACCCGACCTTTGAACTGGACGATGATGCTCCTAACCCATTGCCTGAATTCACTCAGCACACTCTCAGGTCATCCGTTGAAGTTGGCCAAATGAGGGACCAATTTGCGGCCTACTTTATTTCTGATGTAGGACGGGTGCACTGGCAAGATGAAATGGTGTAATGTTTTTGTTTGTTTATGGTAATAAAAAACCTTATTTGATACCATTACTGAGTGCACTATATTTTTAAAACTCCAAATAAATAAAAAACTTCCCATGTATAACTGAATTTTTTGATGTTCACACACCTGGACAGGTAAATACACATGAGTTAAAATGCAGCATTGCTAGTCTGCGTGAAATATATTGGAACGAGCAAAGCTGCAGGCCATGAATCAGGAAACAATTTTTTTTCAAGAGAAAATTGTGCAACTAGTTGAAAACAAAGTATGTGATTTTCTCAAAACACAACCCTCAAAACCCAACCCCAATGAAAGTCCATGGGGAATACAAGTCAGCATTGAGTGGATGAATGTAATCTGCTCCATTCCAACTTACAAGTTATTACACTAGGCCTTGGAATGACTATACTAGTCCGTGGTATTTCAAATATGAGTATAGTAGGCCTTGGGCCTACTAGTATAGTCATATGTGAAATACCACGGCCTAGTATAGTCATAACAAGGCCTACTCGATTTTTACCAACTAGGATCTTGTTTCACAAAAAACAAACGGGTGAAACTTGACAAGTTTCAACAGTTTGTTTTTCATGAAACCAGATTCTAGTTGGTAAAACTAGAGTTATTACACTAGGCCTTGGAATGACTATACTAGGCCGTGGTATTTCAAATATGAGTATAGTAGGCCTTGGGGCTAGTAGTATAGTAATATGTGAAATACCACGGCCTAGTATAGTCATACCAAGGCCTACTGTAATAACTCGATTTTTAACAACTAGCATCTTGTTTCACAAAAAACAAACTGGTGAAACTAGAAAGAAACTTATTTTTTAGACAAGTTTCAACAGTTTGTTTTTCATGAAACCAGATTCTAGTTGGTAAAACTAGAGTTATTACACTAGGCCTTGGAATGACTATACTAGTCCATGTTATTTCACATATGACTATACTAGGCCTTGGGTTGGTTTTTAACATGTATTTACCCATCAGTGTGTGTGAGCGGCGCAAACAACATTAATGAAACTTAGTAATGGTGAACCACAAATGTAAATTTATTTTTTATCACAAAAATAAACCTAAAAATTATTTTTTACGGCGTTTGGGGGCAGATGGTTTCAATTTGGGGGTGTGCAGGGAATATGCAACACTTGCAGTTGAAGACGGTGTTTGAGGGGAAGGGGCAACAAAACTTGTGGGGGAAGGTAGTCCAGTTAAGGGAATTAAACTAGGAACACTTGTAGGAGAGGAAATCTGTTCAGGTACATTAGTTGTAATGGCATGTCGCCGTAGGCTTGTGTGCCTGGACCGACTTTGGCCCAATGCCCGCCTTGATTGATTTCGCCTTGAACTAGGGGCAAATATGGAATGTAGGTCCCCCGTCTGCTGGTATGGTTGCTGCTGCAGAGGTGGCGGCTGCTGCTGCAGAGGTGGCGGCTGCTGCTGCAGAGGTGGCGGCTGCTGCTGCAGAGGTGGCGGCTGCTGCTGCAGAGGTGGCGGCTGCTGCTGCAGAGGTGGCGGCTGCTGCTGCAGAGGTGGCGGCTGCTGCTGCAGAGGTGGCGGCTGCTGCTGCAGAGGTGGCGGCTGCTGCTGCAGAGGTGGCGGCTGCTGCTGCAGAGGTGGCGGCTGCTGCTGCAGAGGTGGCGGCTGCTGCTGCAGAGGTGGCGGCTGCTGCTGCTGAGGTGGCGGCTGCTGCTGAGGTGGCTGCTGCTGCTGAGGTGGCGGCTGCTGCTGAGGTGGCGGCTGCTGCTGAGGTGGCTGCTGCTGCTGAGGTGGCGGCTGCTGCTGAGGTGGCGGCTGCTGCTGAGGTGGCGGCTGCTGCTGAGGTGGCGGCTGCTGCTGAGGTGGCGGCTGCTGCTGAGGTGGCGGCTGCTGCTGAGGTGGCGGCTGCTGAGGTGGTTGCTGCTGCTGCTGAGGTGGCGGCTGCTGCTGAGGTGGCTGCTGCTGCTGAGGTGGCTGCTGCTGCTCTTCGTTGTCAGTGCTCGTCCATGCAGGAGGACTGGTGGCGGCAGTGATGGTCCAGGTTTGCAGAGTGGTGGTGGCAGGGCTACTACATGTTGTTGTAGCGGCAGGGCTGTTCCATGTTTGCCTAGTGGTGGCTGAGCTCCACGCATGCATGGGATTGGCGGTGGTGCTCCAGACAGGAGCAGCGCTTGCCATGGTGGTGTCGGTGAAGTGACCAGCTGCACTCAGACTTGTGGTGGTGTAACAGTGGGTGTCCTGGCTTTGAATAGAGGTGTCCGTGCAGTGGTATGCAGCACAAGTAGGTAGTGAGGTGAAGCGAGTCAATGGTGGCACAGGTGGAAAGGACACCACTGACTGCTGACCGTACCGATTATGCTGCATAGCCTGCAAGAAAGCATTGTTGCAGGCCTGCAGCACATTCAGCTGTTGATCAGGACTAAGGTGTTCCGCCATGCCCTTTTCAATCTTACTAAAAAAATGGTGTGCTGGTCTGTTGAGGTCGGCCTCCAGACGGTCAAGGCGCTGTTCTACAGAATTGAAGCGGTGTTCAAAGTGGTTAAAACCACGTTCCATGAGTGCAAAACCGCTTTCAACTCTGTCGGACAGTGACTTGAGGCTGGAATTAAATGTCTCGCTCAAATGCATAAACTCGGGCAAGACATTCCTGTCCAAGGCCCTCTGCCGCTGGCGGGTAGTGCCCGCATAACCAGTGGCAGAGACCTGGAACAGGGGAACACCTGATGGCCCAGCTTCCTGGTCACCAGCTGTGTGTGTGGTTGACCTGCAAGGTGCTTCCTGGCTGTCGGATGTCTGGGACGGGTCAGAGGACGTCCGAGGAAGGACCGCTCCAGGGCCAGGTTGCAGGGTGCTGCTCCAGGTGCTGTGGAAGAAAGGAAAATCATTACTACCATGCCTTTACAAGAAGCATCAGCTGTGGATTAGAAAAACACAGATTAATAAAAATAAAAACCCAAAATGTATAATACTTACGATCTTGTGGCAAGGACCGGTCTTAGGAACTGCAACGCGTGATAGTGACGGTATCTAGTTCTGGTCCTTGACGCAGATCCACTGCGAACCTGGCCCTCAGCACGAACATCACTGTTGAAGCGGTCCTTGATCGAACGCCAACGTGTTCGTACTTTGTCCACTGTTGATAAAAAAAAAACAGTGCCGTCAAGGACAACAGTCACTGCGGCACAATGTAGCAATACAATACTCAAAGCAGTCACTGTAGACCCCGATGACACTGTTGGGTTTCCTGCTAGAATACACCTAGCACGAAACCCAACAGTGCCGTCAAGGACAACAGTCACTGCGGCACAATGTAGCAATACAATACTCAAAGCAGTCACTGTAGACCCCGATGACACTGTTGGGTTTCCTGCTAGAATACACCTAGCACGAAACCCAACAGTGCCGTCAAGGACAACAGTCACTGCGGCACAATACAGAGCAGGGAAATACTCACTAAACGCCTTTTTGGAGGATGCTGTGGCGCTGTCCCAGCCATCCATCAACGCTGCGGCCACCTCATTCCATAGCCGCCGGGTCACCACATTGTCCTTGTACAGCCGGTCACGGCTGTCCCACAACGGCGAACGCTCCTGGACCAGGCTGATGAGCTGCTCATTTTCCAGGTAGACGTCTTCATCCCGTTGTGGAACCTAGACAAAACACATTCATTAGAATAATCAAATTTAAATTGAATAAAAAGTTACAAAAAAAGAAACAAAAAAAAGAGTAAAAATAGAAGATAAAAAATAAAGAACATTACAAATCATTTGATACTTACATTCCGTATCACCACCGGGACTTGGCTTCGCTGCTCCTGCTCTTCGCCCTCACTAGTCCCGTCCGCAGATGATGATGACGATGTCTTAAGAAAGTTGAAAAAAACGTAAGAGATTTGGAGAAGCAGCAGATATACTTACCAGATGCACGAAAATAATCACCTCACGGTCTGCTTGCGCCAATTCCTGCCGCGATGGGGAATACTCGGATTCTGAAGACATACTGCATGTAAAAATAATAAAAATCATTAGTACATACATAATTTAAAAGGACAGGCATATAATGTAATATACTCACATTCTTCGCTGATATAATGGGTTCTTGGTTGACTGTCTGCTCTTCAATCTGTCAGTGTAGTAGTGGCAGAGTTTTGGCAGGCACCTCCTTTATATAGACTTTTTTTTTTTTTGACTTTAGAAGATTCTAACTAGGATAAAAAGTGGACACCACCCAAAAAACGCAGCGCTAAAAAAACGCATACCTGCGCATGCCAGTGCGCACGTATGCGCATCCATAGGCTATAATGGCCATTTTTAGCGCAAAACGTGCGCATACGTGCGCATGCGATTTTTTTTCCAGGGCCAAAAAATGCAACATGCTGCGTCTGGAAAATACCAACGCACACCCCAAAAAAACGCAGCGCATGAAAATCGCATACATGCGCTTACAAGCGCGCAGGTATGCGCACCCATGTTAAATATAGGGGAAAAATCGCATGCGCACGTATGCGTTTTTTTCCAGCGCTAAAAAACGCAAATGTGAAACCAGCCTTAGATCTGGAATAGAACAGCCACTTATAGGACATTTCATAACTTTCCCAAATTCCTATGAAAAAATATTCAGCACATTCTGCATTGAACTACTGTACCCAATTTATTATATATTTTAGGAGTCGAAGTCGGTCCATTTTATTCCAACTCCGACTCCACCAAAATGAGCTCCGACTCCACGACTCCGACTCCACAGCCCTGCTGTTTACGATCAACATTGCGTGCCGCAGCGACCACGGCCTCCCTGACACTGTTCGGAGAGGTGTAATGTTTTCACTCCCTGTAGATCTCACATTTTGAGGGACCACAGGTTCTCTATGGGGTTAAGATCAGGTGAACAAGGGGGCCATGTCATTATTTTTTCTTCTTTTAGACCTTTACAGGCCAGCCACACCACAGCGTGGAGTATTTGGATGCATGTGATGGAGCATTGTCCTGCATGAAAATCGTGTTTTTCTTGAACGATACCGACTTCTTCCTGTACTACTGCTTGAAGAAGGTGTCTTCCAGAAACTGCCAGTAGGTCTGGGAATTGAGCTTCACTCCATCCTCAACCCAAAAAGGTCCCACAAGTTCATCTTTGATACCAGCCTATACCAGTACCCCACCTCCAACTTGCTGGTGTCTGAGTCAGAGTGGAGCTCTCTGCCCTTTACTGATCCAGATTATGAAGAACCGGAGGAATAGAGTCTAGGCTAGTTTAAGCAAAAATACCAAATTTTATTGATCATAAAAAATGACATAACTTGTCAGTATATGCAAAAAGACATTAAATATAATACATGGGTGAGCAGACAATATGGAAAGGGGTACTTATACAAATTAAAGTGGCCTCTAAACCCCAGAAAGTGGCATGAATATCCTACCATCACGGTTAGTACATGTGGGACAAAAGATATATATATATGTACTGCCATTAATCACAAAGATCTTAATATGCAAAATAGTCCAAAAATAACAGGCATAATGCTGAACCTCAGGTCCAAGGTTCCCCCAAGTATAATCAATATTATGGATAAATAAATCCAGTAAGTCTAAACAGGATGGAGGAGCACCAGACACTGAGGCATATGAAAAGACTAAAGATCCGTAACTGATAAGTAATGTATAAGGCAGAACTGTAGAAGTAAATAGATCAGCAGAGAAGCATCGCTGATATGTAGTTACCCGTCATGCTTCCAAACGTGAAGGCAGGAGGACAAACCCCGACGCACGTGGTTAACACATCGTCGCTCTCATTTCATCAGTCCATAAAACCTTAGAAAAATCAGTCTTAAGATATTTCTTGGCCCAGTCTTGACGTTTAATTTTATGTTTCTTGTTCAAAGGTGGTCGTTTTTCAGCCATCCTCACCTTAGCCATGTCCCTGAGTATGGCACACCTTGAGCTTTTTGATACTCCAGTAACGCTGCAGCTCTGAAATGTGGCAAATGGCATCTTGGCAGCTTCACGCTTGATTTTCCTCAATTCATGGGCAGTTATTTTGCGCCTTTTTTTATCAACACGCTTCTGGCGACCCTGTTGGCTATTTGCCATGAAACGCTTGATTGTTCATGATCACGCTTCAAAAGTTTGGCAATTTCAAGACTGCTGCATCCCTCTGAAAGACATCTCACAATTTTTGACTTTTCAGAGTCCGTCAAATCTTTCTTCTGACCCATTTTGCCAAAGGAAAGGAAGTTGCCTAATGGTTAAGCACACCTTATATAGGGTGTTGATGTCATTAGACCACACCCCTCCTCATTACAGAGATGCAAATCACCTGATTTACATAATTGGCAGTTGGCTTTCAAGCCTATACAGCTTGGAGTAGGACATGTATAAAAAGGATGATGTGATCAAAATACTCATTTGCCTAATAATTCTGCACCCAGTGTACAATATTGATATAGACTCCTTTCTTTCTGCGTGTTTATATTGTTGGAAGAGGTAGGTCTTCAGGTTCTTTTTAAAGGTTTCCATGGTAGGTGAGAGTCTGATGCTGTGGTAGAGAATTCCAGAGTATATATAAAAAATCTAAAAAATTTTATATATATATATATATATATATATATATATATATATATATATATATATATTATAGAAAATACATGTAACATAACCTATTGTTTAAATCATGTTCTTATTTTCTAATGACACATTCTCTTTAACTGTCCCGCTACTCCATTGAAAGGTCTTCTCACTCCGGTAGTTTCCGTGAAGAAATGAAGGGGCGCTGCAGTGTCATTCCAATGGTGGAGTCTCAGTGGTTTAGGGTTTTGTTATAGAAATACGGACCTTTGACAGCCATGAAGGTGTGTAAACATAATTTTGGACATATGCAAGTTTAAAAAATAAAATGTATAACAGTTGTTCAGGCTTGAGGCACAAGATTGTATACGCTGTCAAGATTCTCTGGGGTCGAGACTGGGCTGTCATACAATAGCAAGTAAGCAATTTGTCCAGCCACATTCCAACTAAACTTTGTATTGAGTGAGGCAGTGCATGTCTAGTCGGCAAGCGACCGCATGTATGGAAATCTCAGATTTTCAGGCATACGCCATCGCAGGGGAATCCTGCCGGCACACACGCTACGTGCTTTGAGGATTCACAAGTCTTCAGTCATATCCAGTGATTACAGACTTGTACCCCAAGCCTAAATAACTTAATTAATGGTGTACAAAAGTAGACCTAAAGAAACAGGAAAAAAAAAGTGTGCAGGTCCTAAGGGTGACTCTTTGGTTTTCTTAGTATCTGTGCTAGCCTGAATACCTCTGCCTACAGTTTTGCTTTACAGAACATTTTTGTTTCTTTATATTAAGCCAATCATAGCTAATAGAACTAAGCATTTTAGCAAACCACAGAGTGTTTAACGCCCGGCGTCCCTTGTTGCTTATAATGGTCCAAAACTCGCTGGAAGGGACTTGAAATTTTCACCGATTTTCTTGGTCTATTTTTTCTTTGATTCACTTGGAGATGCAGTTCCACGCAGTTCTCCATGATATAAAAGGTTGTTGCCTTGTAGAGATTACCGTATATCTATTGCCATGCGTTGAAATAAGTGTGATACATGTTGAGTGGTCTCTTTACCGCGTGCTTCATCCTGAGCTGCACTTTGCAGCACGAACGTTTAATGTGAGTCTTTTGTGGCACTTGATGGCATTCTCGAGAACAAAGAAGCTACATTCCTGGCCCTGAACACTGAAGGCATCTATTACTCCATGCTTCTCTGTAGCCCAGTGAATAAAGGGGGGTATTGACCCTCATTTGTACCTAAAGTAAAACCTCCCTTTCTTGTGCAGAGCATAGAAGCAGGTGTACAGAATTATAAATGGATTGTAAGCTTGTGAGCCGGGCCCTCATTCCTCTTGGTATCTGTTAGGATCTATGTGACTATATTTCAGAGGGGACTTGTACAGACGATAGACATTACAGCATAACAATAAAGTGCTGCGGAATATGTTGGCGCTATAGAAATAAAATGAGCAAATGTGCTCAGATAAAGTCTTGTCCGAGTATGCTCAGGTGTTATCCGAGCATCTGGGAGTGCTCGTATATTATGTTCGAGTCCCGCGGCTGCATGATTTGCGACTGTTTAGACAGCCTGAATACCTGGGAATTCCCTAACAAACAGGCAATCCCTGCATGTGTTCAGGCTGTCTAACAGCCGCAAATCATGCAGCCGCGGGGACTCGAACATAATATACAGTACAAGCTCTCCCAGATGATCGGATAACACCCGAGAATGCTGGGATAAGACCTTATCCGAGCACGTTCAGTTATCGCTGTAAATGATTTCTACCCCTCCTCAGGGAAAACGCCCTTCTCTTGCTCCATTCCTTACACATTGCCTTTATCTCACGTGAGCCGATGTTTAAACAAACACAACAGTAAAAGAGTTGTTCCCAAGATAACCAAGATAAGGAAATAACGTTTCTCCTTGCGGAGAGTGACATGTCGAGCATGCCGAGATGAGGAGACTTTTCAACCAGCTAAACGAGATCTCACACTTTGCACTGATGAGGAGCAGCACCACAAAACATGGTATCTGTAAACTGAGATTCTGGTTTTGGCTTTTATACGAAGTCATATGACAAGGTTCTTTATAAAGGGTCGATATTGACCTTTAGGATTGCTACTTCCTATTGGTGGCGCTAGAATTCTAGTCCTCTTCCTCTATGAAGAGACAATTTGCATACCAGGGTAAGAAAATGACTTGCAGATTGCCTGAACATTGTGATCCTGAGAAAGGGGATCTGTCAGTCTGGGATGGAACAGTGGTGCGCACGGTCTACCTCCTATCCATCATTGTCTATGGGACTGCCGGAAATAGCCGAGCAATGTGCATGGCTTTCACTGGCAGTCCCATAGGAAGTAACTTGTGGTTTTGGGAATAGCCCTTTAGCTACACATTGGTGACATCACTGAGGTCTAAGGCACATGTAACTAAAATCCTCCAAAATTAAAGAATTATCTTATGCTAATAAGGGGTCTTTTTTTTTTTTTTTATCATGGTATAGAACTTTTTGCCCATCGGTGACGACACTTGTTCAGGTGTAAAGAAATCTGGTTAAAAGGGTGACATGCTTTTAAAGTTGTTGTCTCACAAGAGACTCTTATGGCATATTCACAGGAGCAAATCTGCTTGTCTGTATTCGGAGCTCCCATAGCAAACAGTGGAGAGAATCGGAACATGCGCCATTACCTCTCCAGTCATGGGTGGTCAGACGCCATCCAGAACGGTGAATCTGGGGGCTCTAGTTCTAAAGATGGGTTCAACACCTTTCTTTTATCCCAAGGGTTTTCTGGTATAGCAGCATTTAAGTAAATGGGGTCAAAATGTGATACCTGGCCCAAGAGTGGATGAAAGTAACCATGTCTTCTTCTAACCCTCGACAACCCCTAATATTTACTGGCTGGCATTAGAATATAAACCCTCTGGGGAAAAGGCTCGTGTTGCAGCATCCCGCGGTTTGTCACTTGTACGGTCATTGGTATTATGATTATTGGAAAACCTTTTATATTTCTTAAAATACATAGGAGCGGTGTGATATACGGTTACGTCACACGTTCCAGCTGGACAGACCTTTCTCTGTCCTGGTACATTGTGTTATTTTGGTAACAGAGGTGCTAGTGTGTGTGTACACAATAGAAGCAGGATTGTCGTTTTTGGTTCATACTTGCTAAAAGATTAAGTTCTTGAAAAGTCCAAGGGGTTTTCCCACGAATGCCATTTGTCGCCCTTTCTCAGGACGCCTGTTGGACCTCATTCAGACGTGGATCGTTGTTCATTAGTGTTATGGATCAGCGTTTCATCAATTTTTACCATCAGTGTTGAAAAAAAAATTATACAGTACTCGGATGCCATCTGTGTTCATGAAAATTGACTTTTGATCAAAATGACCCATTCAAGTAATGTAATGGAGCATCAGCAAGAAGCTCCATAGACCTACATTGTAATTGCGACTTCTGGCTCACACACCAGCCCCGTTGTGAGCTGATAAGTCCGTATCCGTAAAGGAGCAGAAATACAGTGGCCCATAGTTGTTTTGTAGTAATCACATGTCAGAGGTAAGAAATCCAGTTTTGAACTTTTATGCAAATTAGCCTGGAAGAGCATTGGGAGAGACAGCGGTGTATATAAACACCCCCCCCCCAAATGCTCTTTCAGGTTAATTTGCATAAAAGTTCAAAACTGGATTTCTTACCTCTGACATGTGATTACTACAAAAGAGGTAAGAAATCCAGTTTTGAACTTTTATGCAAATTAACCTGAAAGAGCATTTGGGGGGGTGTTTATATACACCGCTGTCTCTCCCAATGCTCTTCCAGGCTAATTTGCATGTGACTTCACTGATACACTATATTACTACAGATTCCTTTTACTAAAAAGCAGACATGGGTTTATGCTAATACCTGGCTTCTGCATTCTGCAGTGAACAGCCGTCTTACTAAGCCTTGTGTAACGCTTTATTAGATTTTTCTTCCCCTTGGCGATGGTCCACAGATGATTAAATGGCCTTTGGCTGCCATCCCATCGATGATTGTAGAAGAAACGTACTTTATAACCTCCAAATGATCTCAAAGAGCACATGTAAATGTTGTGTCCCAGCCGGAAGTGGTGCTTGTGTGTTGGCTCCAAAATCAACATTGTATCAGTGTGCACTTGTACCTGGCAGCATAATAATGATCTGTAAGGTGGCTTTATAATGGGTATTCTGCTCTGTGGCTGGTGTCCTTTACAGTCTAAAGGGCACAAACGTATTATACAATGTATGGGGGCCTCTCGGCTCTTCCCCAACAGGGGGAAAGAAGGATCCGGTCTGCTGAGTTTCAATGGCTGATTGTTTGGCACAGAGTTAAGCCCCCCGCCAGCGGAATCTGGCAGCATCTCTTTCATAGAGAACACAAGAATTAGGGGGAATCCAGAAAGGTAGCTGTGGACCAAACAGTCGTTCATCCAACAGCTATTTCATGTGTACGGCCAGTCTAAGATGCCCATGAATTATTAAAATAAAAATCTTGATTGCTGCAGCCACTACTTAGGCAGACAGAGCTGAAAAACATGGATATGGGAGAAAAGTGCTAGGGGCCGGAGTGTAATAAAATAATAAAAGCATGATTACTTACGTGTCAAAGAAGCACAAGATATATATATATATTTTATGTAATGTGTTAATATACTCGCTAATCGTCGTCTTTCTCTCTTCTGAGTCGAGTGATGACTATTCCGACTGTCCAACTCACACTGAGCTGTATGGGCCCATTTTACCATTTGCAATCTTTTGAAGTCACTCTTCTTTTTTTGTTTCTTGTAGTATTCACTGATGTTTTTGCGACTAAGGCGCCAATAATATAGCCACTAAGAAGGAGCAAATTACTCCAGAAAAGTGGAGAAATGGCAATGATGAATTGGGGCCATATCCGTGAGGCGGAAGTCACTATTGCAATGTAAGCCTGTTTAGCATTGTTTAATACACTTGCATTGTAAAAGCCACTTACTGCTCGCACATACAACCCAATGTGAGCCAGCAAGTTGGAAGAGCCATCAAGTGACTCGGAATCGGACCAGAATAGCCCTGCAAACGAGAAAACCTTGATCGTGATTACATCAAGCCATTGACGCTACAATACACTAATATTTAAAAAGGTTTAGGCAGTAAAAAAAAAAAAAATCTTTAAATCACCTGCTACACCAGTGCTTCCCGCCAACCTCTGTTTACTGTTTTGCAGTGATTGGCATTGACATGTGGCTGCTGCAGCCAATCACTGCCTCGACAATCGCACAGGCAGTGGATAGTGATTTGGGTACTAGTACTGTATTGATGCAGGTAGGCAAACAAAAAAACAATGTGGAACATCGGCAGTGCGAAATTTAGTATCAAATTTGTGCATTTATTTACTTATTTTTTAATCCTCCACCTACCCCAGCCTGTTTTTGTGTTGATCCCATCAGCCCCTTTAAGGAGCCTACTGCTAATTTATTATTGAGATGAATAGGAGCGGTGGCCTCAAGCAGGCAGGATTGTTTAATCTTTCTTTCATATTATGGATAGTGGTGAGTTCACTATTAAAGAAACTTCATAATGTTTTGGACTGGTTTATAAAGAATGATAAATATTCAAGTTTTAATCTTGAACATTGCCTTTCGTGGAAAATTACAACTTTTCACTTGTACATTAAGCTAGAGTCACACTGCGTTAAAACAGTACGTTCAACGCATAGTGTTAACGCTATAGCACAGCGCGATCGCGTTATGCTATACTGCTAGCGCAGATGCTTCATCTGCGTTAGCGGTGACATAGCCTCGGACGCTGCAGCCCGCGTCCGAGGCTCCGTCACAGAATGACGGCACATTGCTAGCGCATGCCAATTATGGCATGCGTTAGCAATGCGCCTGATAATGGGAGGTAATGGCAGCGTTAACGGATTGCGTTACATTGCGTTATGCCATGGTGTAACGCAGTCCATCTAACGGACTGCCATAACGCAATATGACCCTAGCCTTAGACCTTCAATCAATATTTTCGGTGACTGCACTTTGCCTTTAAAACAGCATCAATTCCTCTAGGTCAGTGTTCCCCCAACTCCAGTCCTCAAGAACCACCAACCGATCATATTTTCAGGATTTCCTTAGTATTGCCCAGTTGGTGGAATTATCACTCTGGGCAAAACTAAGGAAACCCTAAAAACTGATCCATTTGTGACTCTTAAGGACTGGAGTTGGGGAACATTGCTCTAGGTACTTGTATACAGTTTTTAAAGGAACTCTGTAGGGAGGCTGTTCCAAACATCTTGGAGAAATAACCACAGATCACCTGTGCAATTCTTTTTCCCCTTATAGTCCAGTAAAGTTTCAATGAGGTCTGTGGGGCCATATCATCACTTCCAGGAAAAGGACTTTCTTTACACCATAGATGGATCTTAATGACATTGGCTGTATATTTGAATCATTGTCCTTCTGCAGAATAAACTTGCAGGATCCTCCACCGTTCTTCATTGTTGCCTGCAGACCCTAATTATTGTGCCACTCTTCAGGCCTTCAGAGAACAAACTGCATTTTGTTACAGCCCAAAGAATTTCACATTTTGACTCCTCAGTCCAGAAGACCTGCTGCCATTTTTCTGCACCCCATCTCCTATGTTTTTGTGCACAGGTGAGTCTCTTGATCTTGTTTCCATACGGAAGGTATAACTATAGGCTGCAATTCTTCCTTGAAGGCCAGTTCTGGCCATATTTCTGCGAACAGTATATGGCTGAACCTGGGTCAGACTAGTGCCAGTTCTGAACTGATGGCACTGCTGGTCATCTTTTGATTTCAAAGTGAATTGCAAGTCTTTGGTGTTTTCACGAAAGTCAAAGATAGCTTTGCCAAAATGAGAGTGGTGGCCCATCGAATGCATTGAAATTTTCACCACCTTTTAATGCTGTAAATTTGACCAGAAATGTACTTGTCAGACTGGTGGAGGCTCACACCAGATAATGAATTTGGCTTATTTTACAAGTTGTTGGCGCCTCTTATTGAATTAAACACATCTTACTCCACTTGCCCCATTAAATAAAGCTGCAGTGTACAATGAATCTAGGCCCATACGTCTTTCATTTGCTGAACTAAGTTTCCTTGGGCGACCACTGCATCTATGTCTTCAAAGTTACCCACTTCTGTGTGTCCTCAATGCTTAGAAATGTAAGCAGAGACTTCTCGATCATATAATACAGTCAGGGAGGCGTCTGTCGGCAGCAGGTCAAAGATTCCGAACAAACTGCCAATGCCAATAAAAACAAAAATCTTCAAAGTAAAGAAGAACAAGCAGTCCTGGAAGCTATGATACAGCCTCTGATCTCATTATCATTCAGCCTGTCTGGCATTACATAAAGAAAGAAGGATTTGTACAAGTGACATCCACAGAAGATCTGTGGTTAGTCCTCAAAGATGTTTGGAAAACTCCCCTGCTGAGTTCCTTCAAGAACTGAGTGTACCTAGAAGAATTGATGTTTTGAAGGTAAAGGGTGGTCACACCAAATATCCATTTAATTCTAGATTTTTTTTTTTTTTTCGTTCACTTTACATTTTAATTGATCAAAATAATCTAACCCTTCTATATTTGCAGCATTTTTCCACATCTACCTAAAACATTTTCAACGCTGTGCTGTAGATCTATCAAGTTCAACCTTTCTTTTCTATTATTTTGAACACAAATGTTCTGCTAGTTCAACTACATCTAAAATCCTTTGAATTGCTTTCTAATATTTTGTTTTTTTGTTTTTCTTAACAGGTTTTTACGATGTATCTGAACAGCAGGTAGCAAAACTTTACCTTTGGCTTATACACAGGAGATATGTAATCAGACTTGACACTGCCATTTACACCTGTGGTTGGAGAAATCGGTGACCATGGCACCTTCAAAATCCAGTGGTTCCCATTATGCCCTTACCGCTATTGGAGTGGGCTTACTTGTTCTTGGCGTGGTGATGGCAGTGTGGAACCTTGTCCCGGGTTTTGGGAGCAATGACACACCCAACACATCCCAGGGTAACGCCAGCACGCCGCAGAGCAATGTGGACAATAACCTAAAAAGTAAGACCTTCTCGGTGGCCTATGTGCTGGTGGGATCTGGCATCGCTCTGCTTTTATTGGCCATCTGCTTAAGCATACGCAACAAACGCAAGCATCGTTTGAGTATGGAGGGCGTCCAGGTCATCCAGCAAGAAGCACAGCCACCAGCTGATGAAAAGTGAGTAAATGCCGATCTAGTGTCTCATGTATAGAGCTGATATTGGTCTCTGAATGGTGGTGCTTGCTGTACATGGTGTGTGTTTGCAGTTTATGATCATTATTGGTATTAATAGGAGTCTTAAGCCAAGATATGCAATTGACAGGTCCTCTTCTCATCATGTTAGATTGTATATGCTTCGGGGAAACTAACCAGGTGCGGCAGGCGCAGGGTGACCATGAACGACCTGGGGCTCTACATTGTATGGTGCTTACGATTAGAGACTGTAGGACACGGCCATTGGGTAGAAGGGAGAAAGACATCCAGCAACTACAATGGAAAGGACTATAAGAAACATTTGTTAGTAACTTTTAAAATATCAAAAAGGTTAAAAATGAAAATAATCACACTAGGCGTTTCGAGCACCAGGGCTATTAATCCCAGCACTAGTGTTATGATTACGAGCCCTAGTACTCGAAACGCATAGGCCTAGTATGCTATTCTTGTTTCCCCTTTTGTGATGTTTTAATAGTTAGTAATAGAAACATTATTTCTAGTCCTTTCCATTGTGGTTGATGGATCTCTTCCTGCCTTCTACCTGATCACTCGCATCCATGGGCTGGCCTGTGGTCCTTGTCTGTGCGAGGACTCAACAACTGTTTGGTAGTCTCTCACCTCCCGTACATGTGCCTGGAGCTGTGTGGTATTGGTCATCTGGTTACGAAGAGCATTGTCCACAATGAAGCAGTCATCCGTGTGGGATGTGGCAGAGGACATCCACGTCTCTGCCTTTCTGTGACTATTCCAGTCTCTATCTCTAACATCCTGCAGATGACTCTTGACACTAAGCTCAGTGGCCTCTTCCGTCTGAGAGCATCCTATTTTGAAGCCTCACAGTGGCGAGGTCCTGGTGATCAGTTGCTAGGTGTCGTCTTGGTCTCATGTTAAAATGTGATCCAATTCTAACTGAACCCTGAAACTTATTGGCCGATCCATGGATCAAACACTTGTGAATTTTGCCAGTAAGCTCCTTGTTGGAGAACAGCGAGTTGTGCAAAAAGTCCTGAAACATTGAACAGGTGATGTGCATCCAAAAGCTTTTACAGACGTCCCATTAAGGTCACCTAATAAGGTTACAGACCATTTTAAGGTAACCATTTTTGTCAGAAATCCATATATCCCTAACTTTTTGTGAGTAGAGTAGATTCTTTTTTTGTGCAACTTGTTTCTCGCAGTGTAACCACATTCACTTGCATTACAAAGTAGCAGCGACACTTGGCGATATTTTGCCATGCAACCTATCGCAGCCGAAGTGGTCGTGAAGCTCTAGCCTTTAAGGTTAAGTTGATATTTATTTTTTTTTTTAAGTTGTGCTTAAATACTCCAAATGATCTGCTTATGGAGTCAGGTGACCAGAAATAACGCTTCCACATTATATTCTGCTCAGCCCTGTTATCTCCTGTTCTCTTGCATATTTTTGATGCTGCAGGTGGAGATATACCCGAATGTAACCTTATTTCTGGTATTACACAGGTAGCAGCTGCATGTGGAGACTTGTGCAGGAACCAGCAATACAACATTGCAACAGAACATAGTTTTTTGAAAAGAGATAGTTATGCCAACCTAGGGTGAACCTGCAACGTCACTGGTTCTGCTATGCCCGGGATCCAGCAAGGTTTGAAATAGAAGTCATCTAACACACAGGCATTGGTTTATAAAAATCCTTGAATTCCGACTTTCATTGAGCCGCGTTACCCCGGTGTATAACATTCTTTACTGACGTGACAGACCGGCCGGTGGGGCAGAGCTCAATGAAGCCACGGGGCGGTCCTGTAATGGGAGGTGTTACAAGTCAAATTATGACATTTCTTCCCTCCTAAACAATGCCCCATCACCTGTGAGTGATATTACTGAGAAGTTGAAAGAATCGCAGCATGTGGCAATGGGGTCACCGAGTGCTGAGAAGTCAGCAGAGCGTTGGTGACTTTTATGCAGAGTCTAAATGGATCACCAGCCAGGGCAGTGGGGTTACTCGGTATCGGGCCGGTGTCTCAGAGTGATGTCACGGTGGCGGTGACCCGGTCCGTGGCCCTGGGCGCCCATGCAAAAGGGGTGAAAGATAGCTGAATAAAGTTTATAGGTGGATGATACGTGACGCCACCTGTGGTGCTCGGCAATGAAGGGGTTAAGCCGACGACGCAGGCAGATCCTCTGGGACAGATGGTATAAGGCAGCAAGATGTGATAGCTCCCCACAGGTAGAGCTGTAGTGTGGCGCCCCTGAGGCTCAGTCTCCATAGAGGTACTGCACCTTCTCCTAAGGTGTAGTGCCCCACCACCTAGGTAAGGTGGGAACTCCTTTCCACACTCCCAACACTCGCACCCCACACAACAGGGTAGTTCTGCACAACCACATTGCGGCTCAGTGCTTAGAGAGTAGCAGAGCACCTCTGGTGGTTCCCTGCATGGAACACTGGATGTGCTGGGAGGTGGGTGGAGTTGAGATCCATATAAAAGATGGGGAAGGTTTAGAATTAGAGGTCAGGCGAGAGGAGGTCAGTCTGAAGTCAGTCGGAGGGGAGTCAGGACAGTCAGTCAGGAGAGTCTGAGGACGGGTCCGAGAGGAAGGAGATCCCTAGAAGAGGTAGAGGAGTGCTGCAGCTGCCTCAGTGATCTGAGCCAACTGGCATGGGAAAGGAACAGAAGGAGAAAGACATACAACTGCAACCTAAGCTTCCATAAGAGAGAAGGAACAGTGCGGAACGAAGGAGTAGGAGAACAGAGAGGAGACATGGGTTGGAAGAGGAACCCTGCCTATAGGTTCTCAGCGCAAGGCCGGGGCCCGGTCCCCGAGACTGTATGGACACTTATGGTTCTGCAGCAGACACCGGTGGAGTAGTTGGCTGTAAATGCACTACTCCCATCTAAGACTTGGGGCACAACAGCAACTGAATAGAGAGCCAGGACTTCGGAGAAGGGAGTCCCCGAGAGAGGCTACAGCTGTCTGCCATACGAGTAGAGTTGTTAGGAACATCTGACAGGAGGAACTCCAGATTACCACGGTACTGGAGCTCTTCACACCTTAAGGCGCAATAGAGGAGTCGTTCAGGAAAGGTACATGTTGGCGGAGTGTTGAAGAGGAGAATCCTGACTTGCCCGGGAGGTTGATTGAGTCTCTGCCCCGGAGGACACAGCACGGAGGCAGGCACCAGTGTGTACCACGGACTGTGAGTAAAGCTTTGGAACTACAAGCCCTGGTGTCTTCCATTCATTTGTGCGCTAACACCGTCAGCACTGCTACATCTGGGTACCAGCATTCCTCACACTGCCTGCGCCTATTCTCCTCTATTGCAATTACACTGCCCTGGGGTTACAGCTTCACCTGTGGGGAGCTACACCATCTATGCTGCAACACACCATCAGCCCCAGAGGATCTGCACGCAGCGTTGGCTTAAAATCTTGCTTGCCAAACACCACAGGTGGCGTCACGAACTGTTCACATAAACCATATCACAAACCACCATTGATTTGGGCGCCCAGGGCCACGGACCGGGTCACCGCTGCTGTGACGCATTTCCCCCTGACACTGGCCCGGTACCGAGTACCCCACAACCCTGGGAGGTCGACCCAGTAGTCCCAGGGCAGTAGTAATAGGTGTTGAGGAAGAGGGTGCGGTGTTAGGCACAGAGATGTAGCAGTTTGCAGGAAGAATGCAATGACACAACAGGGTGCAGTTTCCGTTTCCTTTACTGTGCTTTGTAAGTGCAGTCCAGGATCCAGAGTACAGATGGAACAGGAGTTCATCAGCCTGGGAGCAACTTAGGAATCTCTCTATGCAGATGGGTTGTGTAGTCTCCTTTCTAGCGCTTATCTGAGGTACTTGCAGTACTGAGTTACACTGAAGTTCCCCTTGCTTCATCTCTTTAGAACTCCCCTCGTATGGCAGACAGCCGTAGCCTCCTTTTTCTGGCTCACACAAGTTGCTGCTGTGCCTCCGAGTCTTAGTTGGGAACATAGCATTTACAGCTTCAAGTTCCTCTGGTTTCTGCTGCAGGACCATCAGCATCCATACAACCTCAGATACCGGACTCCGAACCATGCGCTACAGCTAGACGTGAGCCTGAATTCTGCTCAATCCTCCAGCTCCTCTTTTCCCTCTTCACAGAACTGAACTAACTTCCCTTTCCTGGCCCCAGAGAGCATCTCCTCCCCCAGTTTGGTTCAGAGCTCCCTCTGCTGGCCTGGAGTGGGAACTGTGCTGTATTTGTCTGATAGAGAGACCCTTCATTGCTTCCAAGCATGACATCACCCTCCCTAGGAGGAAGGTAATGCCACTGTGGCGACCATACCTCTGGGGGCACCACATAAACGTCCTCTGGTATTAACACTAGCAAAAAAAACTGTTCACCAGGAGCTTCATGGCATCTGTTTTCATTGCTGAGCAGCTGCATGCAGCCTTACATCACCAAGCGCAATGCCGAGCGTCAGATGTAGTGCTGTAAAGCCGCCATTACTGGAGTCTCGAGGAAATGAGTTCTGTGCAGTGACGGATCACACTTATCTGGTGTCTGATGGATGAGTCTGTGTTTGGTGATTGTCAGGAGAACGCTGCCCATCTGACTGCATTGTTCCAAGTGTAATGTTTGGTGCAGGAGCAATGATGCTATGGGTTGGTTTTTCAGGGGTTGGCCTCTGCCATTATTTCCAGTGAAGGGTTACCATTCGTGGTTCAGCATACAAGAAATTTTGGACAATTTTTTTAGTTTCTAACTTTGTGGGCGAAAGTAGCTTTTTCTGTTCCCTATGACGAGTCCAGTGCACAAGATCCATAAAGGCATGGTGGTAGGGGGAGAACAAAAATGTGGTCGCCCAGAGACTGGACCTCAGCCCCAATCAACACCTTTGGGATGAAATAGATCAGGGATTGTGACCCAGCCTCTCCTGCAATATTGGCGTCTGACCTCGCAAATGACTTTCTGGTTGATGGGGCAAAAATTTACACAGACGCCTCCAAAGTCTTGTAGAAATCTTTCCCAATAGAGTGGGGGTCTGTTATAGCTGCAGAGAGTCCGACTCCATGATAATGTGTATGGATGGAGACTAAGAGGTCATAAAAGCTTCTGTAGGTGGGATGCGGAGGGGGCACATACTTATGTCCTTTTATAGTGAATTTAGACCCCCTGGAAGATAGGCAGACGCACTTTCTAGCACTCCTCGGTTGTATGGACTCATTTTACAGGGACTGTAAAGCTGCGCATTTACATCTGCTGATTGTAGGTGTAGCGCTCCAGTCTATGGCGTGCTCCTAATTTATAATCCGGAGTATTTAGTTTGAGAGTAAAAGACCCTTCTATTAAGTTTGCAGATCTGTAGCAAGGAGGCTTTTTTTTTCTCTTTTTCCAGCCTTGCGTATACCCTAGTAAAGCGAAGGGGACGAGCAGCAGAAGATCTCATTAACACGGAGATGATCAGCCATTTAACATGTATCAATTCCTTTTCTCTTGTATCTCTTAATAAAAAGAGCCGATGGAGAGAGACGATGACTGAGCTGCGCCTCGCATTGTGCCAGATAACTGCAGTGCATAATGACTCCAAGACACATTGATTTTCGTGCCATTGTGACGGAGTCTGCCCGATGGGATTGAAGCTTTTCTTCATCCCCGAATAGCGAAAAGAAATGACCAGAAAGTGAGACTCCTAGAGCCAAATGTGGGTACTCCCAGCACATTACTGCCACAAATCTGTAGCGCTGCCCCCTGCTGTCTAACTATACTTTATTCAGCATGGAAAATCAGAAAACGGTGAAAATCACTTTATTAGGGGAGTTGTCTTCATCCTTGCTTAAAATGAAAAAAAAAAAGAAAAAAAATTCTTTATGTAATTGGGTTCCAAACTCCCACAAACTTGCAGCCAAGCCATCATAGTGGGCTGACTGATGGACTCTCAGTTAACTCATTCTGCAGATCACTGATGGGCACTCACTTAACTCATTTTGCAGCCAATACAACACAGAAGCTGTAGAAGGTAAATGGTGCAAAATCACCCAGCCATTTGCATCCAGCTCAGTTGTGCTTCTGTCAGAGAACCTGCAATCGTCTGCAGCGGTCAGTAGATTAGGCTGACCCATCATCGAATAATTCTCTATTGGTTGCATAGAAATATTTTTGGCAGTGCCCAGATATCTGGAATAACTACTTTGTGGAATAATCACACTGGGAGTATATTTAGAAAAGCTGGGGGACCTCTGAAAAATGTTTTTGTAAGATGCACGTAGCATTTTTGTAGTGTTTTTTTTCTTTTTTTAAAGCTGTGTTTTACATCACCAGCAAAGTATATAAGATTTCTGAAGTCTCGTGCGCACACACATTGTTTTTTCCTGACCGATTTTGCAAATCGCAGCGTTTTGTTTTTTTTCAGCGTATTTGCAGCGTTTTTTTCACCCATAGGAAACAGGTTAGTGCAAAAGCACAGGGATCAGGTTTTTGGTGCAAAAACTTAAGGAAGTTAAATCATGCTTTTTTTTGGGAGGGGCACTAAACTTTATCAACATGCACAAGAGACCGCAAAAGCGCAAGAATAAAAACGCAGCAAAAACTGCTTTTTGTAAGCAGCTTAAAGTTTTGCATTAAAAAACACAGCAAAAATGCAACATGTGAACATGGCCTAAAGCTGCTGTCTGTGTAATAGGATGTATGGCAATAAGCTCCAGCATCGATGTGACTTTGGAATTAATGTTGGTCAGGCCACACATTTAAACGGAACCTGTCTCCTCTTTTTTTTGGCCTACCAGCTAAAAATATCAGTTAATTGGATGTCATCTATATGTTCCACAACTACTTCTGAAACCCCCTGACTCCCCATGTATCACACTTAAAAACCTTTTTTATTGCTCCCGCGCTGTATGGCAATGTGTTCAGTCCGGTCCGATGGGCGTTGCCTCTGTTCCCTCACTCCACTCCTCCTTGGTTTGCTGTACACATTCCTTGCCATGAATATCACAGATTGCGTAGAGATTTCGTGCATGCGCATTCAAATGGGATCTCGTGCGTGCCAGTATATTTTGCCCAACTGCAGGCAAATTCGAAACGCAGTAGTGCGCATGCGTACACATTACCATACAGCGCCCCTGTGTTCCAACTTTGCTCTGGTTAGTGTTTTCCTATACGCTTCGGCCTCCCACCTCCTAGGGTTCGGGAGGGAACAGATGAGGGATTATATAGGAGCACAACAAAGCACATGAGCCTCACTTATCCACCTTCAGTAGTAATCCCGGGGACAGGTGTAGACTAGGATGCGTCTAGTTGGAAGGATTGGATAGGCGCCCACAGTCCCTAGTCACCCCGTGACAGGTAGAGGGATTCTCTCTGGTACAGCTGCTGCCTATAGATACTCTACTGGTTGCTCTACTTGCATTTTGTAGGACCGCAAGATGGTGGGAACAGGTGGGTGGCAACATGATTGCATGTTCGGATTACACAAGGTTTGTTTGCAGTCACTTGTCTTAAGACTTGGGCTGAGATAGACACAGAAACATTACGTCACAGTGTAGTGCAGGTAAAGGATGTCTAAGGCCCCTTTCACAAACGTCAGTGTCTCCGGTACGTGTGGTGACAGTTTTCTTTCATACCGGAAACACTGACACACGTAGACCCATTCAAATGAATGGATCACAAAGCGTGCTGCACACGGAGGACAGTGCACATTGTCCTCCATGTGCACGGACGGCCGCAGGGGAAGTAGCGCTACTGTAAGCCACTGTTCCTCGGCGGCAGGTGCTGAACGTGGCTGTCATTATTCTCCTACTCTCCTCTGCTCTGCCGGCGAGCAGAGGAGAATGAATGAAAAACACGACATGGGTTGCCCGTGTTTTTTAACCAACCTGGCAAAACTCACAGGTGCGGGCTGCTGTTCACTCGCTGGTAAGGGACCATGGATATGGGGCCCCCCCAGCCTAAAACACAGCAGCCCACAGCTGTCCAGAAAAGGCGCATCTATTAGATGCGCCAATTATGTAGCTTTGTCCGGGTCTTCTCACTTGCCCTGTAGCGGTGGCAAGTGGGGTTAATGTTTGTTGGGTTAATGTCACCTTCCTATTGTAAGGTGACATCAAGCCAACGGCTTAGTAATGGAGAGGTGTCAATAAGACACCTATCCATTATTAATCCTATAGTTGTTAAAGAATTAAATAAGCACCACACAGTAAGAATAAAGTATTTTAATGAGATCATACATCATACAGTTTTGCCATCTTTATTGTACTGCTAATCCAAGCGACGCCCTCGATCTCCTGCAAAAAAAAAAATTAAAATACCGAACAATATACCATACCTGTCCGGCGTTCAGTCCCACGCTGCAATCCATATCATAGCCATATACAGTTTACAACTGGATCGGTGCTAATGCGACGGCTCCGGCTGTAAACTACTGATGAATGTATGAGAAGCAGCTGGCGCAGGCTCAGTAACTAACGGTGACGTCACTGAGTCTCTGCTCGCTGCCAGCCTCAGGACCGTGGGAGAATGCAAGTGATGAGGTCATGGCAGTTTAAGTTCTGTCAGTGACCTCATCACTTGCATTCTCACACGGTCCGGAGGTCAGTTTATCAGTCATTCATTCTCCTCTGCTTGCTCTGATCGTGGCAGAACAGGGGAGAATGGATGAAAGCAGTGTTCAGCACCTGCTGCCGGGGAACAGTGCTTACAGTAGCGCTTCTACCCTGGCGGCCCTCCGTGTGGTACTGATGTGGCAACTTTGCTTCTAGTCGTGCAAGCTGCGTGCATGCAGCAGAGTTCTTTCCTCTGTATGTAGGAAACTGGCCTATTTGCGATCCCCACAAACTGCGCCAAGCATGCTGCAAAAAAAATTCAACTTTTTGCAAGTTGCTTGTTGCAGTCGCGATACCTTGTGGGTTTCTGATTGCTACATGAAGCTGTGTTGTAGCAGTGCCATAGAGTGATCATAACCCAAAATTGCTGTCTGCTTGGGAACTGTAGGTGGAAAATGCAATGTTTAATGCGACTATTTGCAATGTTTCTTTGCTTTTCATTTTACATGTACTATTGCAATAAATGAAGCGGGTTAACTTACCATTTTCTGCTCTCTGCTGGCAGTCAGTGGATAGAAACCTGCACTTTTACAATGATTTATTTTTTCTTGTTTTTATGGATCCTAACAACCCTTTTAATTTTTCATCTTTAGTTACTGAAGAAACTAAATGTCAGAGCAGAAGACAATAAGTGGTTATAAATAATGGATAGTCTGGTCGGGTTGTTCTTCTCGCTCTTGCTCTCTGCGCCCTTCATTCTTTCGGCTGACAATTAGGTCAGCATGTATAAAATACTCGGAGCTGGGGAATATAAGGTCACCTAGTAGGTGAACAGTATGTTCCGGCTGATAACGTGGCCTCATCTTATGGATATTAACAAGAAATTGTTGAGGGATTTTGCATTGGAGCACAGTTTCAACTCTGCAGTGACCAAAAGGTCTGTTGGGGAAGGATCTAGACTACGTAAGTCATAGTACACATTAGGGAAAATTTATTAAAGGGGTTGTCCATGACTTTAACATTGATAGCCTATCCTTAGGATAGATCATCAATGTCTGATTGGTGGTGGTGCTGCACCCCCCGCCAATCAATGCTGGAGGTGACCAGAACTACTGAGTTATGGAGTTGCACAGCTCCATGGAATGTATAGCGGCCGGGGACTGTCGGATGTGGCGGATGTGCAGAACCCGGCTGCAGCCACTATTCCATCGACAGAGCTGTGCTGGGTATTTCCAGCCGACGACATGAGCAGATGATCAGCATGGGTTCGGCACCGCCATCAATCAAACCTATCCTAAGGACAAGCTATCGATGTTAATCATAGCCTCTTTAAAGCTACAGTGGCATGTAAACATTTGGGCACCCCTGGTCTAAATTACTGTTGTTGTGAACAGTTAAACAAGTTGAGGATGAAATTATCTCTAAAAGACCTAAAGTTATAGATGACCCGTTTCCTTTGCATTTTAGGCACAAGTAAAAAATTACAATATATTTTTTCATTTTAAAAATTGCAAAAGGGAAAATAGGGCCGATGCTTTGGAGATTGTGTGCTCCGATAACTGTGACCAAGGTTTCAGACCTCAATTAGCCTGTTGGGGTACGTTCCCATGATCTGGAAGTAGCAGCGCTTTGGATGCCCAGTGTATGCTTGCTGCATGTGCTCACTGATCCATGCTGATTTACCACATTCAATACATTCTATTGACGCAATTTCTGTTGCGGAGAAATTGACATGCTGTGGTCCTGAAAGACGCGCTAAATGTCAGTGTCTAGAAATCCCATCCACTGTGCTGTCACATCTGTCTGTTGTGGATGTGATGCTACATAAATACGCAGCTCAAACCCTGATCGTGGCCACGTACCCTTAGGGTGTGTGCACACGCTGCAGATTCTGCTGCGGATCCACTGTGGTTTTGGCCCTGTGGATCCGCAGCAGTTTCTGCTGTGGTGTACAGTACCATAATATCCTATGGGAAATGGAAACCGCAGGGCAGACGGTGCAGATTTTTCCGCGCCGATTTGCTGCGGTTTCTAATCCGCAGAAAGAATTGACATGTTACTTCTTTTCTGCGGATTCCGCTGCGGTTTACCATCTCCTCCATTGTAGAGGTGATAAACCGCAGGGGAAAACCGCAGGCCAATCCACAGATAAATCGCAGGTCTTTTGACCCGCGGATTTACCTGTGGAGTTTGCTAAATCCGGCCGGAACAATCCGCAGCAGAATCCGCAGCGTGTGCACGTACCCTTAGGGTATGTGCAGATTCTGGTGCAGCTCTGCAGAACTGCAGGAGAACTGCAAGTGATGTACAGTTTCATTTAAGGCTATGTAAACCAAAAAAAAACACTGAGCACATGCTGCAGATTTTTCCGGCAAGATTTGGTGCAGATTTAAAACTGCAGCTCGTCACTTCTTTTGTGCAGTTCTGCAGCAGTTTTTCATCTGCTCCATTATAGAAATCTGCACAAAAACTGCACTAAATCTGCACTAAAACTGCAGGTAAAACGAAGGTCATTTTACCTGCAAATTTAGCAAAATCTGCGCGGAAAATTCCACAGCAGAATCCACACCACGTGCACATAGCCTTAGTTATGGCTTGTTCACTGTCATCGTTGGGGAAAGCCCAGGTGATGCAAATTTCCCAACTTTATAAAAATCCAACCTCCTCTAATTTGTGCCAAAAACAGCAGTCTTAGGTTCTTCTTGCACTCTGAAAATGGTGATGGCTCACAAAGCAGGAGAAGGCTATAAGAAGATGGCAAAGCGTTTTCAAGTTGCCCTTTCCTCAGTTCGAAATGTAATTGAAAGGAATTTGTCATCTCAGCTAAATCTGTGGACAAGTTCGCTTTAAGAACCCGATTGACTGAGTGATCATCCATCGCAAAGGCAGAATTATTATGCTTTTTGTTATATAGCACCATCATATTGCACAGTGTGTTACATATCATCACTGTCCCCATTAGGGCTCACAATCTAGATTCCCTATAAGTATGGATTTGGAGTGTGGGAGGAACCCGTAGGAAACCCATGGAAACACGGAGAACATACAAACTCCTTGTAGATGTTGTTCTTGGTGGGGTGTGAGCCCAAGACACCAGTGCTGCAAAGCAACAGTGCTAACCACTGAGCCACCATACAGTGCTAACCACTGAGCCACTGTGTTGCCCACATAAATATCGAAAATTGGGCAGCACAAATTGCTAATGCAATGGAAATTCATGTAATTTTCTCTATTTAGTTGAGTCGAAGTAAAGAGGCGCTGCAGCTGCGCTGCTTTTACAAAATGCACAGTAAGCGTGTAAGTAAGAAATGCAAGATTCCCAGGACTCCTGGGAGAGTTCTCGGATCGTGTGGACACCTAAATCCCTACAACAAGGGTTGGTATAAATGGAGGGGATTTGATTGTGTGGTCTACATATTCCTTTTGTGGGGGTTGCGGAAGGAGGTCTTATGCACACATTTTTTTTTACTCCAATATTCTGTAGGTTGGGGACTTGGATAAATGGAGCAGGATGTAAGGGAACTATTTTGTAGAGTTCACTGTGGGTTTTTTTTTTTTTTTGGTGTGTGTGTGTTTTTCGTGTTCCTGAGGACTAATGCAATTTCTTGCCAATATATCCATTTTGCATTTTTACCGGTGTGCGCCCCTGTGTATACTACAGTCACTAGAAGCTGCAGGCACCATCTGTGTCTCTCTGCTTCTGTCTCCCTTCAGCACCTCCCACTTCATAGACTTCTATAAGCAGCAGCTGTAATCTGATCCCTCAGTGATGTGCAGATGGGTTTGAGTAGTGAATTCAAAGTGAATGATCAGTGCAAGGATGAGGGGGAAGAAAAGCTGTGACGTATGTGGTGTATTACTAAGATTCTTTTGTGTGTACTGTTGATTTTTTTTTTTTTTTTTAAAGAAATTGAAACAATTACCCTTTTAAAGTGAATGAATGATTTTTGTGATTAGAAATTGGTGTAGCCTATGGAACAATTTTGCATATTTCATGGTGCCGTGGCTGATACCAGTTACACTAGTGTTGGGTCCACCCATGGGTCAGACATGTTGGAAGAGAATGACCTTTTATTTTATTTTTTCCCCTTTTAGTCACGAAGAGGTGGACGCCCCCCGTTACTCTGCTCCCAGCTATGATGAAGTGATGAGGATTGGTTACAGCGCCGCAGAAGCAACGGAGACTGAGCCCCATGGGAGGATGAGCGTTTCCCTCCCATCCTACGAATCCTTGACCGAACTCGATGAGTCCACCCCCACTAGACCCAACACCTCTTCCGCAAAACAAGAGCAGGCGCAGAGGACAAACTCTCGCTCCGGGAAAGAGAAAAAGCCTTTGAATATCAGAAGAATCAAATCTGACAAACTTCACCTAAAAGAATTTAGACTGAACCTGTCGGGTCAGAGCAAGACAGCAGAAACACAAAAGATAGAACCGATCACCCCTCCCCCACAATATGAAGATAAGAGAATCACCTCGGATCAGCCCGTATAGGGACTTCCATGCTATGACCACATACTTTTTTTTTTTTGTTTTTTTCATTTTTACTTCGTTTTCTACAGCTATTGTTTATATAAATACAATTTTTATTCTTTTTCTTTCTGAACATATTCCACACATTTTTGTAAATTACATGGATGTTTATGGGTTTAATAAATGTTCTGTACTATTTTTGCCATGGAATAATATTCTCCGTGTCTCCATTGCCAGTCAACACACACACTACCTGGTCATTATTAGGTACTGGATATAAGATTAGGGATACTCTGGGGTGCGGATATCTCCAGGTGGCATTAAATGATGACGGGTGTGTGTTGCGACCAACCGCAATTGTCACAATGAATCCAACGCTGTGGGTCACAGTCTTTCGCTCCATAGACTTCAACGTTAGTTGTGTGGAGCTGGGACTCTGTGCCTCACATACATACATACATACATACATACATACATTCATTCATTCATTCATTCATTCATTCATTCATTCATTCATGCCTGCCTACTATTTCTGCTATTCACCGGAACACTTTCCTGCTGGTGATTTGCTTTTAAAAAAAAAAAAAAATCTTAATGTTGTCCCTTTTAAATTAAAGCGAATCTGTCAGCAAGTTTGGGCCCTGTAAACTGAAAGCGGCATGATGTAGCAGTAGAGACCCTAATTCCATGTATGTGTCACTTATTTGGCTGTGTTGTTGTTTCCATGCAATCAGTCTTTTATCAGCAGGAGATTATCACTACAGGACTAGATGTCTTATGCCTCCTAGTCCAAACACACCCCCACCACTGTATGGTAGCATACTGCATACACAGAAAGCTGCTAATTAGTGGTGTGGGTGGAGTTAGCTTTTTCAACTCTGCTACACTCTACATCCAAAAACTCTTGATTTATGTTACAACTGCTGCACCCAGTAAACAAAGTGATGCATCGCTGGAATTGCGGTCTCTGCCCCTACATCAAGTGTCTAATATGAAGCAACTTTGCTTCTAGTCTTACAAGCTGCGTGCATGTGGAGTGCCCAACAGGGCCTTGGGTTACTCGGCACCGGGCCGGTCAGGTTCTTTAAAGGGGGATGTGTCGCGGTGGCAGTGACCTGGTCCGTGGCCCTGGGCTTCCAGTAAAGATGGATGTTTAATGAGGGGGAAGATGATAGGAAAAGGGGAATCGTGACGCCACCCGTGGTATTGGACAATAATAGCCGACGCTGCAATGCAGATCCTCTGGGACGGTGTTAGGGCAGCAAAGATGGTTAAGCTCTCCTCCACAGGTAGAGCTGTGTCCCAGGGCAGTTCAGGTGGTAACAGTTGAGCCGGTGATGGAGAATGCGGTGTATGGCAGGCGAGATGCTAATAACACGAAGGACACAGCTGGGTGCAGTTTCAGTGTTTTTACTCAATTCCTGCGTACGGTAGCCCACTTAGTACTGTGTCCTCTGGGAGAGGGGTCCAGCAAGCTCCCAGGTAGATCAGGAACACCTTTTCAGGACTCCTCTTTATGTTCTCCTTTCTAGGCCGCCTCCTGCCCTGCGCTGTCACAAGCAGTGTCCCTGAGCCGGCAGCAGTGGACCCTGTCAGGCGACGTTCTCAAAAGTCCCCTTGCTCCTATCTTGGCTGCCTTTTTAGGGAATACTTGTGGCTGAGGCATCTGAAAGTACCTCAGCCTCCGGCTTGCTAGCTGAGCTATTCTCCACTAGGCCGGCTCCTCCACTGTGGCCTGGCCCTTCCACGTCTGGATACAGGCCCCACGGGTGGCTTATCGCACTACCCGTGCCCCTAGGACCCCTTCTATACTCCTAGGAGTTTCTTTCCTTCTAGATGTTTCTCTCTGACCCTTACTCTCCCCACGTCAATCCTGCTCTCTCACTGGTCCGTCCCTGACTGACTGGATCTTTCCAGAACGATCTCTTTACATGACACTAACTCCTCCCACTAACTGTCACCTCACTGTCACTGATTGTATGTCCTCAATCACCCCACTTCATAAGCTCCTCCCCTTCTACCTACCTTACCCACTCACCTACCAACACCCTTTCCTGGCCAGCCTGGTGTGTGTTGGGTGCCAGTGTTAGGAGTCCTGGGTGGTGCTCCCTCCTTACCTGAGGGTGGGATACCACACCGCTGAATGAGGTGCAGTACATCTGTGGCGACTGGACCCTCAGGGGCGCCACACATGCAGCGGAGGTTCTTTTCTCTGTATGTAGGATTTATCCAACATAATTCAGTAGAATTTCAGTGGAAAATGTTGGGGATTTTTTTTTTTTCTTTTCATCGCAACCTGTGGCATCAGTTGTAAAACATAGGAAAGGCTCTTCTCCTAGTATAAGGAAATGCTCTTAAAGTATCAATTGCAGGTTGTTCAGGCATATCATGAATAATTTTTTGGGCATACTCCCTTATTAAATGACATTTTGTTAAAAAAAAAAAAAAAAAAAAGGGTCACTGCTTGGAATATGAGGAGCCGTGTGTATTTAGGAGTCGTGTCCTGCAAGGCATATAGGCCCCATTAGAGGGCGCTGGTGCACTTGGCAATTACACGTTCTTCCTTATATTTGACCATTTTTACCTCCATCTAAAACTTCCCAATATACAGTATTTGGGGATGCATAACCCTACTAAACAGTGCCAATAATGTGATCGGAAAGTAGTGAAAGTGCAGCAATCACCATGAAGAACGGTCCTTTATTTAATTACTTAAAACATCAGCGCTGGGCTGAGAAAATGGGCACTGTGGGTTTCATGTGTCGGCACAATTGGAGCGTGCGGATACCCCAACCAGCCTGTTTTCATTGCCTGCTGTATTCTCAGCGTAATCCGCACTGATGTCTTGAAATAAAGAATTGTTTTTACTTATTAGTGACAGATGCAACTTTCACTGCATTCCAATCCCTTTTTTTTTTTTTTTGGCTACTTGGGAGTTAATGTCGCCCTAGTTTTATGCAATCCGCTCTCCAGGTTACCAGCGTATGAAGACGGGTGCAACCAGTACTGGCAGGGATGGAAGCAGAAATCTGGTTGCAATGGTAAGTATTCTTGCATACGGCCATCACAGATGGTGCTGACCCCTGCCTGCGAAAAGACGTCTCCCAAATAAAACGCAAAATCTGGAAAGCACCACTCCAGCGTGTTTTTCTTCTTTTGCAGCACTGGAGTGGTGCTACTAATGTAAAGTCCTGTCCCCTAGTCTCAGACCTACCAACCGCCGTCTTCCCCTTCTATCGCCGCCTCTGCGGTCGTCTTCTACAGGTTGTGACCTGCCGGATCAGTCCGTTGTTTTCTAGATGAGACGGTGGTTACTTTTCAATGCAGGTCTATGAGAATCCCGTTCTAGCTCCTATAGGCTTGCACTGAGAGCTTGAGACCGTTACGGCCTACTTCCAATTAAAACCAGGAAAAACCCTGTGTAAAATGCGAATGTCTTTGTGTGCATTTCCCACTTGCGTTTCTTACTACATTCATTTGAATGGATGAAAAATGCTGCAAAAACCTTGAAAGATCGAACATGCTGTAGACTTGGGGGGGGGGGAAACAATTCTTGGTTCAAATCCACAAGGGAATAAACAATTTTCAGAAATCTCATTCACTTACCTGGTACTGTAAAGCTATGTGCACACGCTGCGGATTTTTCTGCGAGGATTTTGCAAAATCCGCAGGTCAAAAGACCTGCGGTTTATCTGTGGATTAGGCAGCGGTTTTGCCCTGCGGTTTATCACCTCTACAATGGAGGAGATGGTAAACCGCAGCGGAATCCGCAGAAAAGAAGTGACCTGTCAATTCTTTCTGCGGATTGGAAATCGCAGCAAAAAACGAGCGGAAAATTCCGCACCGTCTGCACTGCGGTTTCCATTTTCCATAGGATATAATGGTACTGTACAACGTAGCTAATTCTGCTACGGATCCGCAGGGCCAAAACCGCTGCGGATCCGCAGTGTGTGCACTAGGGTGACCGGATCTCATATGGGGGGGAAAAAATGTCAGAATCTTGTTCGTCTGGACCCCACAAAACGATTCCCCTTTCCAGATATTGAGAGAGCCAAAATTTGAGCTCGATCAAATGACGTTAACCCGTGCCGCTCGTCGCTCAAAGTTTGAAAAAATCCAAATTGAGGTATTTTAAGATTTAGGTATTTTGCATAGTCTGTTAGACTATAAAGAATGTGACAACAACATTGCAGAAATAGCCCTGACCAAATTTTCGAACCATTTGTGGTATTTGAATGCAGAGTTGGTGGGATTATCGTTTTTTGATCCCACCATTACAGACAATGAAAAGTTGTTAATGGCTAATAAATTGCTCAGTAGCACAGATGAACCATCAGAGCACGCTAGGGTTGTAAATCCAAAAGTTAGGAAAGAAAAATTAAGAGGTAGGAAGTAACCGACTTTAACGACCTTCTGACAAAAGATGAAGAACAAAAGCAATATGTCCTGCAAGTTGTAAGCAAATGCCGAGCATTATATTCTGACGTTTCAAAAACTACTTTAACAAAAGCTCTAGAATAGATTAGATAACTATGTAAAATTATCAACTCATGTAGATTAGCGTGCTCTGATGGTTCATCTGTGCTACTGAGCAATTTATTAGCCATTAACAACTTTTCATTGTAATGGTGGGATCAAAAAACGATAATCCCACCAACTCTGCATTCAAATACCACAAATGGTTCGAAAATTTGGTCAGGGCTATTTCTGCAATGTTGTTGTCACATTCTTTATAGTCTAACAGACTATGCAAAATACCTAAATCTTAAAATACCTCAGTTTGGATTTTTTCAAATTTTGAGCGACGAGCGGCACGGGTTAACGTCGTTTGATCGAGCTCAAATTTTGGCTCTCTCAATATCTGGAAAGGGGAATCGTTTTGTGGGGTCCAGACGAACAAGATTCTGACATTTTTTTCCCCCCCATATGAGATCCGGTCACCCTAGTGCACATACCCTAAAGCACTCTTTATGTCGCTAAAAAAAAAGTGTGGGCCGGGGGAAGCACTGCATGTGAATGTACCATGAATGTTACTTTCTAAGCACCTTGCTGCTAATAGTAAAATTCCAGTCTTCTCCCTCCCTTATTATACAGACTGCCTGCACAGATTGCTTACCTCCTTTTATACCTGGTGGTTTCGGATAGGGCAACGGGTAGGAGAATGTATCTATATTGTCAATCTATTCTATATAGATCCACAATTCTGAGGTCATGATTCTCTTTTCCTGATAGTCCCCTGCTTTCCCATCATGCAGAATGTTATAATTAAACTCTACATCGTGGCTGGGGGTTTGTGCCGTACCCTCGGCGGTGCCACTTTATAGGGATTTATACAGCTCTTCTTGACCTCATACGGAGCGAGCACCCCCTACTGGTGGAATAGAATCTGATAACCTTGTAGAACCCTGCGGAATTTGATGTTTTTTGTTTGCTTCTCTTATTTCCTAATTGTTACAGCTGCTGTTCCTTTTTATAACATCCCAATATAAATATTGTTTCAGCTTGTATAAATTTATATAACCGCTGTTGCTTTTATTGCAGAGGAAAAGCGCTTTGTCCAGTGGACGTAAGGACCGGGTCTAGTTATTGGAAAACACTAATGAGTTGCGAAAAGGTTTGGTTTGACAATGCTTGGTTCAGTATAACTCCTTACTTTTGCATATAGGACAACAGTTTTTGTTTTTTTCCTCTATGTATCTTGTATTTTACTTTTTGGAACTCCCTCCACTGAACATCCATATTTTAAAGGGTTACACTGTATTAAGATATATAGTGTATAGTGCCCTCTGCTGTCCAAAAGGGAGAAATACACGTCACTGGCTGCTTTTTTTTCTACAGGAGTCCGCCAATAGGTACTGTCACACCTAACAATGTACCAGCAATCCCGACCAGCGATATGACGCGGTCAGAATCGCTGGTATATCGCTAAGTGGTCGCTAGTGAGCTGCCACACAGGCAGATCTCACTAGCGACATCGCTGTGGACGGGGGTCGCTACTTACCTGTCACACCAGGCGATTCTGCGTCCTCCCGCCCGCGTCCACGCGTCGCTCGTCGTCACAGCAGGAAGCTGACGACGAGAAACAGTCCAGCCTGTTCTCGCGCGATCAGCGATAACCAGCGGGGGAGCGGGTTGTATGTAAGTATCAGACATAGCGATATTGCTAGCGATATCTCTTAGGGTACCGTTACACCTAGCGATGCACCAGCGATCCCGACCAGTGATATGACGCGGTCAGGATCGCTGGTGCATCGCTAAGTGGTCGCTAGTGAGCTGCCACACAGGCAGATCTCACCAGTGACATCGCTGGGTTCGGGGGTCGCTACTTACATGTCAGACGAGGCGATCCTGACATCCGCCCGCGTCCACGTGCCACAGGAAGCGCCACAGGAATTGGCCGACAAGGAATGGTCCAGGAGCTTCTAGCGCGATCAGCGATAACCAGCGGGGGAGCCGGTCGGAGGTAAGTATCACATGCAGCGATATCGCTAGCAATATCGCTGCAACGTCACAAAATCGGTGACTTTACAGCGATATTGCTAGCGATATCGCAGTGTGTAACGGGGGCTTTAGTGTGACATGCCCTTTAGACTACAGCATTGCCACAACCTCCAAGTTTCCAGATGTTGTGTAACCCAAGAAATTAATATGGCTGGAATTAATATAATAAAATGGTCAATATCGGCAAACTCTTGATTTGTAAGTTTGTAGTAATGTGCAGTTTTATTCCAGTGTAGATCAGCTGGCCACACTCATTAGATATAGATCTAACAAACTTACCAATTTTTGTCTGGACAATCAAAAGCCCCCGTCTCGCATAGCGAGATCGCTGAAGCATCACCGATTTTGTGACGCAACAGCGATCTCGCTATATGTGACACGCAGCAGCGACCGGCCCCCCCGCTGTATATCGCTGATTGTGCTCGAATGTCCTGGGCCATTTTTTCGACGTCTGCATCCTGCTGGCCAGCATGCATCGTTGTTTGACCCGACAAGCGACCTCGTTGGCGATGCAGAACTCAGAGACGCAGGCTAGAATCGTTCAGAAAAGCTGCTGTGTGACAAGGTCCCAACGACCGCCGAGGATCGCTTATCGCTGCTGCATCGCTGGTGAGATCTGCCTGTTTGGCAGTTTACTAGTGACCATTTAGCAATGCACCACCGATCCCTACCAGGTCGTATCGTTGACGGGATCGCTGGTGCATTGCTAAATGTAACGGGACCCTAAGGTCTATGGGGCCTCGTGTACCTCCCCTGCCTGTGATGGGGGAGGTAATGATCGGGCTGTTGGATTTCATCTGCTCAATCTTCTTGTCAGCAGAGGTGTCTGGGTGCTACTTGTGCCTCTCGTCCTACTGAAAAGGCATGTACACTCAACTGCTCTGAGCATGCATGTGTATAGGGTGAGATGAGGAGAGAACGGTCAGCAGATCACTTCTGCAAAAACCAGAGTATTGTCAGGAAAAACCCTGCATTTTTCCCACCATTCATTTAAATGGATGAAAAACGCTGAAAGAATGGTCATGCTGCATATTTTTTATTTAAAAAAAAAAATAAGTCCAATATGCAAGAAAAAAAAGCAGTGTGTGCATGAGATCTCAGAAATCTCATGCACTTTGCTGGTACTGTAAAACGCTGCAGTTTTTCTGTGGCAAAAATGCAAAGTTTGAACAAGCCGTTATACAAGCCGTAATCTGTCCAAGATGAGTTTATCCAATTATTCAATGCACTGACGAAGGCTGACCCCGAAACGCGCGTCAGGGTGGGCACATCTGCACAATTTCAGGTAATCATGGAGCATTTATTTGTATGGCGATCTGTATATACTCGATTATGATTTGAGTACACAGTGATCATCAGGACTATCAACTTACTGCACTAGCACTTTATATATTCATACCCTGATTTCTCACTTTACTTTTATATTGCCATTTTTTGCATTGCTCCATTTCAGCAGCATCATTAACTTTTACGATTTATAATCCCTGCACTGTATATATTGTTGCACATAGTCACTTTTTGATTCCATAGCACAAAATACATGAAGGAAGAGTCTCCAGCGTAGTAATAGTATTTTTTTTAAAAACCAAAAATTTGATTTATTTTATTAAAATTTTCTTTTATCAGCCATGAGTAAGACCACCTAGGTCAAAACGCGTTGGTTTCAGACCACTAGAGACCCCATCTGCCTGCTTTTTTCATTTTGTCCATTTTTTTCATTGTTTTTAACTATGCATAATAAAATTTTTGTTTTTTTACTACGCTGGAGACTCTTCTTGCATGTATTGCTTCAGTCAACGCCTTGATCCAGGCGGGTCTGTGCGTGACGGAACTGTGGATTACTACTGAGACTGGAGAGCTGGCTTCCTCCCCCCCCCCCCTTCCTACATGTATAGCACAAAATAATTTCCTTGCATGGCCAATTTTCTGCATGGGTCACTTTTTTTTATTTAAATTTTACCTGTTATAATCAATTTTATTATATTGGTGTAATAGTGAGGGGGGCAGTATGATAGGGTTATGTCGGTGTAATAGTGAGGGGGCAGTATGATATGGTTATATCGGTGTAATAGTGAGGGGGGCAGTATGATAGGGTTATATCGGTGTAATAGTGAGGGGGGCAGTATGATAGGGTTATATCGGTGTAATAGTGAGGGGGGCAGTATGATAGGGTTATATCGGTGTAATAGTGAGGGGGGAAGTATGATAGGGTTATATCGGTGTAATAGTGAGGGGGGCAGTATGATAGGGTTATATCGGTGTAATAGTGAGGGGGGCAGTATGATAGGGTTATATCGGTGTAATAGTGAGGGGGGCAGTATGATAGGGTTATATCGGTGTAATAGTGAGGGGGGCAGTATGATAGGGTTATATCGGTGTAATAGTGAGGGGCAGTATTTCAGGATATGTGCTTATTATATGGCACAGTGCTTTTTATGTTTAGAGCTGGCACAGTGGTGAGGTGGCGCAGTAGATATTGGCGCAGTGTAGAAGTGGCGCAGTGATTATTTGGCACAGTGTAGAGGTGGCGCAGTGGTTATCTGGCGCAGTGGTTAGTATCTGGCGCAGTGTAGAGGTGGCGCAGTGGTTAGTATCTGGCGCAGTCTAGAGGTGGCGCATTGGTTATTATCTGGTGCAGTGGTTATTTGACACAGTGTTGAGGTGGCGCAGTGGTTATCTGGCACAGTGTAGAGGTGGCACAGTGATTATCTAGCAGTGTAGAGGTGGCGCATTGGTTATTATCTGGTGCAGTGGTTATTTGACACAGTGTAGAGGTGGCACAGTGGTTATCTGGCGCAGTGTAGAGGTGGCGCAGTGGTTAGTATCCGGCGCAGTGTAGAGGTGGCAGAGTGGTTATTATCTGGTGCAGTGGTTATTTGTCACAGTGTAGAGGTGGCGCAGTGGTTATTATCCGGCACAGTGTAGAGGTGGCGCAGTGATTATCAGGCAGTGTAGAGGTGGCGCAGTGTAGAGGTGGCAGAGTGGTTATGTGGTGCAGTGATTATTATCCGGCACAGTGTAGAGGTGGCGCAGCGGTTATTATCTGGTGCAGTGGTTATCTGGTGCAGTGTAGAGGTGGCGCAGTGGTTATTATCTGGCACAGTGTAGAGGTGGCGCAGTGTAGAGGTGGCAAAGTGGTTAATATCTGGTGCAGTGGTTATTTGACACAGTGCAGAGGTGGCACAGTGGTTATTATCCGGCAGTGTAGAGGTGGCGCAGTGGTTAGCCGGCAGAGTGTAGAGGTGACGCAGTGATTATCTGGCAGTGTAGAGGTGGCGCAGTGGTTATCTAGCGCAGTGTAGTGGTGGCGCAGTGGTTATCTAGCGCAGTGTAGAGGTGGCTCAGTGGTTATCTGGCGCAGTGTAGTGGTGGCGCAGTGGTTATCTGGCGCAGTGTAGTGGTGACGCAGTGTAGAGGTGGCGCAGTGGTGGTTATCTGGCGCAGTGTAGAGGTGGCGCAGTGGTGGTTATCTGGCGCAGTGTAGAGGTGGCGCAGTGGTGGTTATCTGGCGCAGTGTAGAGGTGGCGCAGTGGTGGTTATCTGGCACAGTGTAGAGGTGGCGCAGTGGTGGTTATCTGGCGCAGTGTAGAGGTGGCGCAGTGATGGTTATCTGGCGCAGTGTAGAGGTGGCGCAGTGGTGGTTATCTGGTGCAGTGTAGAGGTGGCACAGTGGTTGATATCTGGCGCAGTGTAGAGATGGCGCAGTGGTTATCATCTGGCGCAGGGTAGAGGTGGCGCAGAGGTTATCTGGCGCAGTGGTGGTTATCTGGCGCAGTGTAGAGGTGGCGCAGTGGTGGTTATCTGGCGCAGTGTAGAGGTGGCGCAGTGGTTATCTGGCGCAGTGGTGGTTATCTGGCGCAGTGTAGAGGTGGCGCAGTGGTGGTTATCTGGCGCAGTGTAGAGGTGGCGCAGTGGTTATCTGGCGCAGTGGTGGTTATCTGGCGCAGTGTAGAGGTGGCGCAGTAGTTATCTGGCGCAGTGTAGAGGTGGCGCAGTGGTTATCTGGCGCAGTATAGAGGTGGCGCAGTGGTTATCTGGCGCAGTGGTTATCTGGCGCAGTGGTTATCTGGCGCAGTGGTTATCTGGCGCAGTGGTTATCTGGCGCAGTGTAGAGGTGGCGCAGTGGTTATCTGGCGCAGTGTAGAGGTGGCGCAGTGGTTATCTGGTGCAGTGATTATTATCTGGTGCAGTGTAGAGGTGGCGCAGTGGTTATCTGGCGCAGTGGTTATTTGGCGCAGTGGTTATTTGACGCAGTGGTTATTTGGCGCAGTGTAGAGGTGGCGCAGTGTAGAGGTGGCGCAGTGGTTATTATCTGGCGCAGTGCAGAGGTGGCGCAGTGGTTATCTGGCGCAGTGTAGAGGTGGCGCAGTGGTTGTCTGGCGCAGTGGTTGTCTGGCGCAGTGGTTGTCTGGCACAGTGCAGAGGTGGCGCAGTGGTTATCTGGCGCAGTGTAGAGGTGGCGCAGTGGTTATCTGGTGCAGTGGTTATCTGGCGCAGTGTAGAGGTGGCGCAGTGGTTATCTGGCGCAGTGTAGAGGTGGCGCAGTGGTTATCTGGCGAAGTGTAGAGGTGGCGCAGTGGTTATTTGGCGCAGTGTAGAGGTGGCGCACTGGTTATTTGGCGCAGTGTAGAGGTAGCGCAGTGGTTATCTGGCGCAGTGTAGAGGTGGCGCAGTGGTTATCTGGCGCAGTGTAGAGGTGACGCAGTCGTTATCTGGCGCAGTGTAGAGGTGGCGCAGTGGTTATTTGGCGCAGTGGTTATTTGGAGCAGTGGTTATTTGGCGCAGTGGTTATTTGGCGCAGTGTAGAGGTGGCGCAGTGGTTATTTGGCGCAGTGTAGAGGTGGTGCAGTGGTTATCTGGCGCAGTGTAGAGGTGGCGCAGTGGTTATCTGGCGCAGTGTAGAGGTGGCGCAGTGTAGAGGTGGCGCAGTGGTTATCTGGCGCAGTGTAGAGGTGGCGCAGTGGTTATCTGGCGCAGTGTAGAGGTGGCGCAGTGTAGAGGTGGCGCAGTGGTTATCTGGCGCAGTGTAGAGGTGGCGCAGTGGATATGTGGCGCAGTGTAGAGGTCTCGCAGTGGTTATCTGGCGCAGTGTAGAGGTGGCGCAGTGGTTATTTGGCGCAGTGGTTATCATCTGGCGCAGTGTAGAGGTGGTGCACTGATTATCTGGCGCAGTGTAGAGGTGGTGCACTGATTATCTGGCGCAGTGTAGAGGTGGCGCAGTGGTTATCTGGCGCAGTGTAGAGGTGGCGCAGTGGTTATCTGGCGCAGTGTAGAGGTGACGCAGTAGTTATTATCTGGCGCAGTGGTTATTTGGCGCAGTGGTTATTTGGCGCAGTGGTTATTTGGCGCAGTGTAGGTGGCGCAGTGGTTATTATCTGGCGCAGTGTAGAGGTGGCGCAGTATAGAGGTGGCACAGTGGTTATCTGGCGCAGTGTAGAGGTGGTGCACTGGTTATCTGGCGCAGTGTAGAGGTGGCGCACTGGTTGTTATCTGGCGCAGTGTAGAGGTGGCGCAGTGGTTATTTGGTGCAGTGGTTATCTGGCGCAGTGTAGAGGTGGCGCAATGGTTATTTGGCGCAGTGTAGAGGTGGCGCACTGGTTATTATCTGGCGCAGTGTAGAGGCGGCGCAGTGGTTATATGGCACAGTGTAGAGGCGGCGCACTGGTTATCTGGCGCAGTGTAAAAGTGGCGCAGTGGTTATCTGGCGCAGTGTAGAGGTGGCACAGTGGTTATCTGGCGCAGTGTAGAGGTGGCGCAGCGGTTATCTGGTGCAGTGTAGAGGTGTCGCAGTGGTTATTATCTGGCGCAGTGTAGAGGTGGCGCAGTGTAGTGGTGGCAGAGTGGTTATCTGGCGCAGTGTAGAGGTGGCGCAGTGGTTATGTGGTGCAGTGTAGAGGTGGCGCAGTGGTTATGTGGTGCAGTGTAGAGGTGGCGCAGTGGTTATCTGGCACAGTGTAGAGGTGGTGCAGTGGTTATTATCTGGCGCAGTGTAGAGGTGGCGCAGTGGTTATTATCTGGCGCAGTGGTTATTATCTGGCGCAGTGTAGAGGTGGTGCAGTGGTTATCTGGCGCAGTGTAGAGGTGGCACAGTGGTTATTTGGAGCAGTGGTTATCTGGCGCAGTGGTTACTTGGCGCAGTGTAGAGGTGGCTCGGTGGTTATTTGGCGCAGTGTAGAGGTGGCGCAGTGGTTATTATCTGGCGCAGTGTAGAGGTGGTGCAGTGGTTATTATCTGGCGCAGTGGTTATTATCTGGCGCAGTGGTTATTATCTGGCGCAGTGGTTATTATCTGGTGCAGTGGTCATTATCTGGCGCAGTGGTTATTATCTGGCGCAGTGTAGAGGTGGCGCAGTGGTTATCTGGCGCAGTGTAGAGGTGGCGCAGTGGTTATTATCTGGCGCAGTGTAGAGGTGGCGCAGTGGTTATTATCTGGCGCAGTGTAGAGGTGGCGCAGTGGTTATTTGGCGCAGTGTAGAGGTGGTGCAGTGGTTATTATCTGGCGCAGTGTAGAGGTGGCGCAGTGGTTATTTGGTGCAGTGGTTATTTGGCGCAGTGTAGAGGTGGCGCAGTGGTTATATGGCGCAGTGTAGAGGTGGCGCAGTGGTTATTTGGTGCAGTGTAGAGGTGGCGCAGTGGTTATCTGGCGCAGTGGTTATCTGGCGCAGTGTAGAGGTGGCGCAGTGTAGAGGTGGCGCAGTGGTTATTAGGTGGCTCAGTGGTTATTTGGCGCAGTGTAGAGGTGGCGCAGTGGTTATGAGGTGGCGCAGTGTAGAGGTGGCGCAGTGGTTATTATCTGGCGCAGTGTAGAGGTGGTGCAGTGGTTATTATCTGGCGCAGTGTAAAGGTGGCGCAGTGGTTATCTGGCGCAGTGTAGAGGTGGCGCAGTGGTTATCTGGCGCAGTGTAGAGGTGGCGCAGTGGTTATCTGGCGCAGTGTAGAGGTGGCGCAGTGGTTATCTGGCGCAGTGTAGAGGTGGCGCAGTGGTTATCTGGCGCAGTGTAGAGGTGGCGCAGTGGTTATCTGGCGCAGTGTAGAGGTGGCGCAGTGGTTATCTGGCGCAGTGTAGAGGTGGCGCAGTGGTTATCTGGTGCAGTGTAGAGGTGGCGCAGTGGTTATTATCTGGCGCAGTGTAGAGGTGGCGCAGTGGTTATCTGGCGCAGTGTAGAGGTGGCGCAGTGGTTATTTGGCGCAGTGTAGAGGTGGCGCAGTGGTTATCTGGCGCAGTGTAGAGGTGGCGCAGTGGTTATCTGGCGCAGTGTAGAGGTGGCGCAGTGGTTATTATCTGGCGCAGTGTAGAGGTGGCACAGTGGTTATCTGGCGCAGTGTAGAGGTGGCGCAGTGGTTATCTGGCGCAGTGTAGAGGTGGCGCAGTGGTTATTATCTGGCGCAGTGTAGAGATGGTGCAGTGGTTATCTGGTGCAGTGTAGAGGTGGCGCAGTGGTTATTATCGGTATGATAGGGTTATTTCGGTGTAATAGTGAGGGGGCAGTATGATAGGGTTATATCGGTGTAATAGTGAGGGGGCAGTATGATAGGGTTATATCGGTGTAATAGTGAGGGGCAGTATTTCAGGATATGTGCTTATTATATGGCACAGTGCTTTTTATGTTTAGAGCTGGCACAGTGGTGAGGTGGCGCAGTAGATATTGGCGCAGTGTAGAAGTGGCGCAGTGATTATTTGGCACAGTGTAGAGGTGGCGCAGTGGTTATTATCCGGCGCAGTGGTTAGTATCTGGCGCAGTGTAGAGGTGGCGCAGTGGTTAGTATCTGGCGCAGTCTAGAGGTGGCGCATTGGTTATTATCTGGTGCAGTGGTTATTTGACACAGTGTAGAGGTGGCGCAGTGGTTATCTGGCACAGTGTAGAGGTGGCACAGTGATTATCTAGCAGTGTAGAGGTGGTGCATTGGTTATCTGGTGCAGTGGTTATTTGACACAGTGTAGAGGTGGCACAGTGGTTATCTGGCGCAGTGTAGAGGTGGCGCAGTGGTTAGTATCCGGCGCAGTGTAGAGGTGGCAGAGTGGTTATTATCTGGTGAAGTGGTTATTTGTCACAGTGTAGAGGTGGCGCAGTGGTTATTATCTGGCACAGTGTAGAGGTGGCGCAGTGATTATCAGGCAGTGTAGAGGTGGCGCAGTGTAGAGGTGGCAGAGTGGTTATGTGGTGCAGTGATTATTATCCGGAACAGTGTAGAGGTGGCGCAGCGGTTATTATCTGGCACAGTGTAGAGGTGGCGCAGTGTAGAGGTGGCAAAGTGGTTAATATCTGGTGCAGTGGTTATTTGACACAGTGCAGAGGTGGCACAGTGGTTATTATCCGGCAGTGTAGAGGTGGCGCAGTGGTTAGCCGGCAGAGTGTAGAGGTGACGCAGTGATTATCTGGCAGTGTAGAGGTGGCGCAGTGGTTATCTAGCGCAGTGTAGTGGTGGCGCAGTGGTTATCTGGCGCAGTGTAGTGGTGGCTCAGTGGTTACCTGGCGCAGTGTAGTGGTGGCGCAGTGGTTATCTGGCGCAGTGTAGAGGTGACGCAGTGGTGGTTATCTGGTGCAGTGTAGAGGTGGCGCAGTGGTGGTTATCTGGCGCAGTGTAGAAGTGGCGCAGTGGTGGTTATCTGGCGCAGTGTAGAGGTGGTGCAGTGGTGGTTATCTGGCGCAGTGTAGAGGTGGCGCAGTGGTGGTTATCTGGCGCAGTGTAGAGGTGGAGCAGTGGTGGTTATCTGGCGCAGTGTAGAGGTGGCGCAGTGGTGGTTATCTGGCGCAGTGTAGAGGTGGCGCAGTGGTGGTTATCTGGCGCAGTGTAGAGGTGGCGCAGTGGTGGTTATCTGGCGCAGTGTAGAGGTGGCGCAGTGGTGGTTATCTGGCGCAGTGTAGAGGTGGCGCAGTGGTGGTTATCTGGCGCAGTGTAGAGGTGGCGCAGTGGTGGTTATCTGGCGCAGTGTAGAGGTGGCGCAGTGGTTGATATCTGGCGCAGTGTAGAGGTGGCGCAGTAGTTATCATCTGGCGCAGTGGTTATCTGGCGCAGTAGTTATCTGGCGCAGTGTAGAGGTGGCGCAGTGGTTATATGGCGCAGTGGTTATTTGGCGCAGTGTAGAGGTGGCGCAGTGGTTATTATCTGGCGCAGTGGTTATCTGGCGCAGTATAGAGGTGGCGCAGTGGCTATGATCTGGCGCAGTATAGAGGTGGCGCAGTGGCTATTATCTGGCGCAGTGTAGAGGTGGCGCAGTGGTTATTATCTGGCGCAGTGGTTATTAGGTGGCTCAGTGGTTATTATCTGGCGCAGTGTAGAGGTGGCACAGTGGTTATCTGGCGCAGTGTAGAGGTGGCGCAGTGTAGAGGTGGCGCAGTGGTTATCTGGCGCAGTGTAGAGGTGGCGCAGTGGTTATTATCTGGCGCAGTGTAGAGGTGGCGCAGTGTACAGGTGGCGCAGTGGTTATCTGGCGCAGTGGTTATTTGGCGCAGTGTAGAGGTGGCGCAGTGGTTATTATCTGGCGCAGTGTAGAGGTGGCGCAGTGGTTATCTGGCGCAGTGTAGAGGTGGCGCAGTGGTTATCTGGCGCAGTGTAGAGGTGGCACAGTGGTTATCTGGCGCAGTGGGTATCTGGCGCAGTGTAGACGTGGCGCAGTGGTTATTTGGCGCAGTGTAGAGGTGGCGCAGTGGTTATCTGGCGCAGTGTAGAGGTGGCACAGTGGTTATTATCTGGCGCAGTGTAGAGGTGGCGCAGTGATTATCTGGCGCAGTGTAGAGGTGGCGCAGTGGTTATTTGGCGCAGTGTAGAGGTGGCGCAGTGGTTATCTGGCGCAGTGGTTATCTGGCGCAGTGGTTATCTGGCGCAGTGGTTATCTGGCGCAGTGGTTATTAGGTGGCGCAGTGGTTATTAGGTGGCGCAGTGGTTATTAGGTGGCGCAGTGGTTATTAGGTGGCGCAGTGGTTATTAGGTGGCGCAGTGGTTATTAGGTGGCGCAGTGGTTATTAGGTGGCGCAGTGGTTATTAGGTGGCGCAGTGGTTATTATCTGGTGCAGTGGTTATTATCTGGCGCAGAGTAGAGGTGGTGCAGTGGTAATTATCTGGCGCAGTATAGAGGTGGCGCAGTGTAGAGGTGGCGCAGTGGTTATTATCTGGCGCAGTGTAGAGGTGGCGCAGTGATTATTATCTGGCGCAGTGTAGAGGTGGTGCAGTGGTTATCTGGCGCAGTGTAGAGGTGGCGCAGTGGTTATCTGGCGCAGTGTAGAGGTGGCGTAGTGGTTATTATCTGGCGCAGTGTAGAGGTGGCGCAGTGGTTATCTGGCGCAGTGTAGAGGTGGCGCAGTGGTTATGTGGCGCAGTGGTTATGTGGCGCAGTGGGTATCTGGCGCAGTGGGTATCTGGCGCAGTGGGTATCTGGCGCAGTGTAGAGGTGGCGCAGTGTAGAGGTGGCGCAGTGGTTATCTGGCGCAGTGTAGAGGTGGCGCAGTGGTTATCTGGCGCAGTGTAGAGGTGACGCAGTCGTTATTATCTGGCGCAGTGGTTATTTGGCGCTGTGGTTATTTGGCGCAGTGGTTATTTGGCGCAGTGTAGGTGGCGCAGTGGTTATTTGGCGCAGTGTAGAGGTGGCGCAGTGTAGAGGTGGCGCACTGGTTATCTGGCGCAGTGTAGAGGTGGCGCAGTGGTTATTTGGCGCAGTGTAGAGGTGGCGCAGTGGTTATTTGGCGCAGTGTAGAGGTGGCGCAGTGTAGAGGTGGCGCACTGGTTATCTGGCGCAGTGTAGAGGTGGTGCACTGGTTATCTGGCACAGTGTAGAGGTGGCGCAGTGGTTATTTGGCGCAGTGGTTATCTGGCGCAGTGGTTATTTGGTGCAGTGGTTATTATCTGGTGCAGTGTAGAAGTGGCGCACTGGTTATTATCTGGTGCAGTGTAGAGGTGGCGCAGTGGTTATTTGGCGCAGTGTAGTGGTGGCGCAGTGGTTATCTGGCGCAGTGGAGAGGTGGCGCACTGGTTATTATCTGGCGCAGTGTAGAGGCAGCGCAGTGGTTATCTGGCACAGTGTAGAGGTGGCGCACTGGTTATCTGGCGCAGTGTAGAGGTGGCGCAGTGGTTATCTGGCGCAGTGTAGAGGTGGCACAGTGGTTATCTGGTGCAGTGTAGAGGTGGCACAGTGGTTACTTGGTGCAGTGTAGAGGTGGCGCAGTGGTTATCTGGCGCAGTGTAGAGGTGGCGCAGTGGTTATTTGGCGCAGTGTAGTGGTGGCACAGTGGTTATGTGGCGCAGTGTAGAGGTGGCGCAGTGGTTATGTGGTGCAGTGTAGAGGTGGCGCAGTGGTTATGTGGTGCAGTGTAGAGGTGGCGCAGTGGTTATCTGGCACAGTGTAGAGGTGGTGCAGTGGTTATTATCTGGTGCAGTGTAGAGGTGGCGCAGTGGTTATTATCTGGCGCAGTGGTTATTATCTGGTGCAGTGTAGAGGTGGCGCAGTGGTTATTATCTGGCGCAGTGGTTATCTGGCGCAGTGGTTATCTGGCGCAGTGGTTATCTGGCGCAGTGGTTATCTGGCGCAGTGGTTATCTGGCGCAGTGGTTATCTGGCGCAGTGGTTATCTGGCGCAGTGGTTATCTGGCGCAGTGGTTATCTGGCGCAGTGGTTATCTGGCGGCGCAGTGGTTATCTGGCGGCGCAGTGGTTATCTGGCGGCGCAGTGGTTATCTGGCGGCGCAGTGGTTATCTGGCGGCGCAGTGGTTATCTGGCGGCGCAGTGGTTAGTATCTGGCGCAGTGGTTAGTATCTGGCGCAGTGGTTAGTATCTGGCGCAGTGTAGAGGTGGCGCAGTGGTTATTATCTGGCGCAGTGTAGAGGTGGCGCAGTGGTTATTATCTGGCGCAGTGTAGAGGTGGCGCACTGGTTATTATCTGGCGCAGTGTAGAGGTGGCGCAGTGGTTATTATCTGGCGCAGTGTAGAGGTGGCGCAGTGGTTATTTGGCGCAGTGTAGAGGTGGCGCAGTGGTTATCTGGCGCAGTGTAGAGGTGGCGCAGTGGTTATCTGGCGCAGTGTAGAGGTGGCGCAGTGGTTATCTGGCGCAGTGGTTATCTGGCGCAGTGTAGAGGTGGCGCAGTGGTTATTATCTGGCGCAGTGTAGAGGTGGTGCAGTGGTTATCTGGCGCAGTGGTTATTTGGCGCAGTGTAGAGGTGGCGCAGTGGTTATTTGGCGCAGTGGTTATTTGGTGCAGTGTAGAGGTGGCGCAGTGTAGAGGTGGCGCAGTGGTTATTTTCTGGCGCAGTGGTTATCTGGCGCAGTGTAGATGTGGCGCAGTGGTTATTTGGTGCAGTGTAGAGGTGGCGCAGTGGTTATTATCTGGCGCAGTGGTTATTAGGTGGCTCAGTGGTTATTATCTGGCACAGTGTAGAGGTGGCGCAGTGGTTATTATCTGGCGCAGTGTAGAGGTGGCGCAGTGTACAGGTGGCGCAGTGGTTATCTGGCGCAGTGTAGAGGTGGCGCAGTGGTTATTATCTGGCGCAGTGTAGAGGTGGCGCAGTGGTTATTATCTGGCGCAGTGTAGAGGTGGCGCAGTGGTTATCTGGCGCAGTGTAGAGGTGGCGCAGTGGTTATCTGGCGCAGTGTAGAGGTGGTGCAGTGGTTATTATCTGGCGCAGTGTAGAGGTGGCGCAGTGGGTATCTGGCGCAGTGGGTATCTGGCGCAGTGTAGAGGTGGCGCAGTGTAGAGGTGGCGCAGTGGTTATTATCTGGCGCAGTGTAGAGGTGGCGCAGTGGTTATTATCTGGTGCAGTGTAGAGGTGGCGCAGTGGTTATTATGTGGCGCAGTGTAGAGGTGGCGCAGTGGTTATGTGGCGCAGTGTAGAGGTGGCGCAGTGGTTATTATCTGGCGCAGTGTAGAGGTGGCGCAGTGGGTATCTGGCGCAGTGTAGAGGTGGCGCAGTGTAGAGGTGGCGCAGTGGTTATGTGGCGCAGTGTAGAGGTGGCGCAGTGGTTATTATCTGGCGCAGTGTAGAGGTGGCGCAGTGGTTATTAGGTGGCGCAGTGGTTATTAGGTGGCGCAGTGGTTATTAGGTGGCGCAGTGGTTATTATCTGGCGCAGTGGTTATTTGGCACAGTGTAGAGGTGGCGCAGTGTAGAGGTGGCGCAGTGGTTATCTGGCGCAGTGTAGAGGTGGCGCAGTGGTTATTATCTGGCGCAGTGTAGAGGTGGCGCAGTGGTTATCTGGTGCAGTGGTTATTAGGTGGCGCAGTGGTTATCTGGCGCAGTGGTTATTTGGCGCAGTGTAGAGGTGGCGCAGTGGTTATTTGGCGCAGTGTAGAGGTGGCGCAGTTGTTATTATCTGGCGCAGTGTAGAGGTGGCGCAGTGTAGAGGTGGCGCAGTGGTTATAATCTGGCGCAGTGTAGAGGTGGTGCAGTGGTTGTCATCTGGCGCAGTGTAGAGGTGGCGCAGTGTAGAGGTGGCGCAGTGGTTATTTGGCGCAGTGTAGAGGTGGCGCAGTGGTTATTATCTAGCGCAGTGTAGAGGTGGCGCAGTGGTTATTATCTGGCGCAGTGTAGAGGTTGGGCAGTGGTTATCTGGCGCAGTGTAGAGGTGGCGCAGTGGTTATTATCTGGCGCAGTGTAGAGGTGGCGCAGTGGTTATTGTCTGGCGCAGTGTAGAGGTGGCGCAGTGGTTATTATCTGGCGCAGTGTAGAGGTGGCGCAGTGGTTATCTGGCGCAGTGTAGAGGTGGCGCAGTGTAGAGGTGGCGCAGTGGTTATTATCTGGCGCAGTGTAGAGGTGGCGCAGTGGTTATTTGGCGCAGTGTAGAGGTGGCGCAGTGGTTATTATCTGGCGCAGTGTAGAGGTGGCGCAGTGGTTATCTGGCGCAGTGTAGAGGTGGCGCAGTGGTTATTATGTGGCGCAGTGTAGAGGTGGTGCAGTGGTTATCTGGCGCAGTGTAGAGGTGGCGCAGTGGTTATTATCTGGCGCAGTGTAGAGGTGGCGCAGTGGTTATCTGGCGCAGTGGTTATGTGGCGCAGTGTAGAGGTGGCGCAGTGGTTATTATCTGGCGCAGTGTAGAGGTGGCGCAGTGGTTATTATCTGGCGCAGTGGTTATCTGGCGCAGTGTAGAGGTGGCGCAGTGGTTATTATCTGGCGCAGTGTAGAGGTGGCGCAGTGGTTATTAGGTGGCGCAGTGGTTATTATCTGGTGCAGTGGTTATCTGGCGCAGTGTAGATGTGGCGCAGTGGTTATTTTGCGCATTGTAGAGGTGGCGCAGTGTAGAGGTGGCGCAGTGGTTATCTGGCGCAGTGGTTATTATCTGGCGCAGTGTAGAGGTGGCGCAGTGGTTATCTGGTGCAGTGGTTATTATTGGGTGCAGTGGTTATTAGGTGGCGCAGTGGTTATTATCTGGCGCAGTGTAGAGGGGGCGCAGTGGTTATTATCTGGCGCAGTGTAGAGGTGGCGCAGTGGTTATGTGGTGCAGTGTAGAGGTGGCGCAGTGGTTATGTGGTGCAGTGTAGAGGTGGCGCAGTGGTTATGTGGTGCAGTGTAGAGGTGGCGCAGTGGTTATCTGGCACAGTGTAGAGGTGGTGCAGTGGTTATTATCTGGCGCAGTGTAGAGGTGGCGCAGTGGTTATTATCTGGCGCAGTGGTTATCTGGCGCAGTGTAGAGGTGGCGCAGTGGTTATCTGGCGCAGTGTAGAGGTGGCGCAGTGGTTATCTGGCGCAGTGGTTATCTGGCGCAGTGGTTATCTGGCGCAGTGTAGAGGTGGCGCAGTGGTTATTAGGTGGCGCAGTGGTTATTAGGTGGCGCAGTGGTTAGTATCTGGCGCAGTGGTCATTATCTGGCGCAGTGGTCATTATCTGGCGCAGTGGTTATTATCTGGCGCAGTGTAGAGGTGGCGCAGTGGTTATTATCTGGCGCAGTGTAGAGGTGGCGCAGTGGTTATTATCTGGCGCAGTGTAGAGGTGGCGCAGTGGTTATCTGGCGCAGTGTAGAGGTGGCGCAGTGGTTATCTGGCGCAGTGTAGAGGTAGCGCAGTGGTTATCTGGCGCAGTGTAGAGGTGGCGCAGTGTAGAGGTGGCGCAGTGGTTATCTGGCGCAGTGTAGAGGTGGCGCAGTGGTTATTATCTGGCACAGTGTAGAGGTGGCACAGTGGTTATTATCTGGCGCAGTGTAGAGGTGGCGCAGTGGTTATTATCTGGCGCAGTGTAGAGGTGGCGCAGTGGTTATTATCTGGCGCAGTGTAGAGGTTGCGCAGTGGTTATTTGGCGCAGTGTAGAGGTGGCGCAGTGGTTATCTGGCGCAGTGTAGAGGTGGCGCAGTGGTTATTATCTGGCGCAGTGTAGAGGTTGCGCAGTGGTTATTTGGCGCAGTGTAGAGGTGGCGCAGTGGTTATCTGGCGCAGTGTAGAGGTGGCGCAGTGGTTATTATCTGTCGCAGTGTAGAGGTGGCGCAGTGGTTATTATCTGGCGCAGTGTAGAGGTGGCGCAGTGGTTATTAGGTGGCGCAGTGGTTATTTGGCGCAGTGTAGAAGGTGGCGCAGTGGTTATTTGGCGCAGTGTAGAGGTGGCGCAGTGGTTATTATCTGGCGCAGTGTAGAGGTGGCGCAGTGTAGAGGTGGCGCAGTGGTTATAATCTGGCGCAGTGTAGAGGTGGCGCAGTGGTTGTCATCTGGCGCAGTGTAGAGGTGGCGCAGTGTAAAGGTGGCGCAGTGGTTATTATCTGGCGCAGTGTAGAGGTGGCGCAGTGGTTATTATCTAGCGCAGTGTAGAGGTGGCGCAGTGGTCATTATCTGGCGCAGTGTAGAGGTGGCGCAGTGTAAAGGTGGCGCAGTGGTTATTATCTGGCGCAGTGTAGAGGTTGGGCAGTGGTTATTATCTGGCGCAGTGTAGAGGTGGCGCAGTGGTCATTATCTGGCGCAGTGTAGAGGTGGCGCAGTGGTTATTGTCTGGCGCAGTGTAGAGGTGGCGCAGTGGTTATTGTCTGGCGCAGTGTAGAGGTGGCGCAGTGGTTATTTGGCGCAGTGTAGAGGTGGCGCAGTGTAGAGGTGGCGCAGTGGTTATTATCTGGCGCAGTGTAGAGGTGGCGCAGTGGTTATTTGGCGCAGTGTAGAGGTGGCGCAGTGGTTATTATCTGGCGCAGTGTAGAGGTGGCGCAGTGGTTATCTGGCGCAGTGGTTATCTGGCGCAGTGGTTATCTGGCGCAGTGGTTATCTGGCGCAGTGTAGAGGTGGCGCAGTGGTTATCTGGCGCAGTGGTTATGTGGCGCAGTGTAGAGGTGGCGCAGTGGTTATTTGGCGCAGTGTAGAGGTGGCGCAGTGGTTATTATCTGGCGCAGTGTAGAGGTGGCGCAGTGGTTATCTGGCGCAGTGTAGAGGTGGCACAGTGGTTATTATCTGGCGAAGTGTAGAGGTGGCGCAGTGTAGAGGTGGCGCAGTGGTTATTTGGCGCAGTGTAGAGGTGGTGCAGTGGTTATTAGGTGGCGCAGTGGTTATTATCTGGCGCAGTGGTTATCTGGCGCAGTGTAGAGGTGGCGCAGTGGTTATTTTGCGCATTGTAGAGGTGGCGCAGTGGTTATCTGGCGCAGTGTAGAGGTGGCGCAGTGGTTATCTGGCGCAGTGGTTATTATCTGGCGCAGTGTAGAGGTGGCGCAGTGGTTATCTGGTGCAGTGGTTATTATTGGGTGCAGTGGTTATTAGGTGGCGCAGTGGTTATTATCTGGCGCAGTGTAGAGGTGGCGCAGTGGTTATCTGGCGCAGTGTAGAGGTGGTGCAGTGGTTATTATCTGGCGCAGTGTAGAGGTGGCGCAGTGGTTATTATCTGGCGCAGTGTAGAGGTGGCGCAGTGGTTATTATCTGGCGCAGTGTAGAGGTGGCGCAGTGTAGAGGTGGCGCAGTGGTTATTATCTGGCGTAGTGTAGAGGTGGTGCAGTGGTTGTCATCTGGCGCAGTGTAGAGGTGGCGCAGTGTAGAGGTGGCGCAGTGGTTATCTGGCGCAGTGTAGAGGTGGCGCAGTGGTTATTATCTAGCGCAGTGTAGAGGTGGCGCAGTGGTTATTATCTGGCGCAGTGTAGAGGTTGCGCAGTGGTTATTATCTGGCGCAGTGTAGAGGTGGCGCAGTGGTTATTATCTGGCGCAGTGTAGAGGTGGCGCAGTGGTTATCTGGCGCAGTGTAGAGGTGGCGCAGTGGTTATTATCTGGCGCAGTGTAGAGGTGGCGCAGTGGTTATTATCTGGCGCAGTGTAGAGGTGGCGCAGTGGTTATCTGGCGCAGTGGTTATTATCTGGCGCAGTGTAGAGGTGGCGCAGTTGTTATTATCTGGCGCAGTGTAGAGGTGGCGCAGTATAGAGGTGGCGCAGTGGTTATTATCTGGCGCAGTGTAGAGGTGGCGCAGTGGTTATTATCTGGCGCAGTGTAGAGGTGGCGCAGTCGTTATTATCTGGCGCAGTGTAGAGGTGGCGCAGTGGTTATCTGGCGCAGTGTAGAGGTGGCGCAGTGGTTATGTGGCGCAGTGTAGAGGTGGCGCAGTGGTTATGTGGCGCAGTGTAGAGGTGGCGCAGTGGTTATTATCTGGCACAGTGTAGAGGTGGCGCAGTGGTTATTATCTGGCGCAGTGTAGAGGTGGCGCAGTGGTTATCTGGCGCAGTGTAGAGGTGGCGCAGTGGTTATTATGTGGCGCAGTGTAGAGGTGGCGCAGTGGTTATTTGGCGCAGTGTAGAGGTGGCGCAGTGGTTATTATCTGGCGCAGTGTAGAGGTGGCGCAGTGGTTATCTGGCGCAGTGTAGAGGTGGCGCAGTGGTTATTATCTGGCGCAGTGTAGAGGTGGCGCAGTGGTTATTATCTGGCGCAGTGTAGAGGTGGCGCAGTGGTTATGTGGCGCAGTGTAGAGGTGGCGCAGTGGTTATTTGGCGCAGTGTAGAGGTGGCGCAGTGATTATTATCTGGCGCAGTGTAGAGGTGGCGCAGTGGTTATTATCTGGCGCAGTGTAGAGGTGGCGCAGTGGTTATGTGGCGCAGTGTAGAGGTGGCGCAGTGGTTATCTGGCGCAGTGTAGAGGTGGCGCAGTGGTTATTATCTGGCGCAGTGGTTATGTGGCGCAGTGTAGAGGTGGCGCAGTGTAGAGGTGGTGCAGTGGTTATTATGTGGCGCAGTGTAGAGGTGGCGCAGTGGTTATCTGGCGCAGTGTAGAGGTGGCGCAGTGGTTATCTGGCGCAGTGTAGAGGTGGCGCAGTGGTTATTATCTGGTGCAGTGTAGAGGTGGCGCAGTGGTTATTATGTGGCGCAGTGTAGAGGTGGCGCAGTGGTTATTATCTGGCGCAGTGTAGAGGTGGCGCAGTGGTTATTATCTGGCGCAGTGTAGAGGTGGCGCAGTGGTTATTATCTGGCGCAGTGTAGAGGTGGCGCAGTGGTTATTTGGCGCAGTGTAGAGGTGGCGCAGTGGTTATCTGGCGCAGTGTAGAGGTGGCGCAGTGTAGAGGTGGCGCAGTGGTTATTATGTGGCGCAGTGTAGATGTGGCGCAGTGGTTATTATGTGGCGCAGTGTAGAGGTGGCGCAGTGGTTATTATCTGGCGCAGTGTAGAGGTGGCGCAGTGTAGAGGTGGCGGAGTGGTTATCTGGCGCAGTGTAGAGGTGGCGCAGTGGTTATTATGTGGCGCAGTGTAGAGGTGGCGCAGTGGTTATTATCTGGCGCAGTGTAGAGGTGGCGCAGTGTAGAGGTGGCGGAGTGGTTATTATCTGGCGCAGTGTAGAGGTGGCGCAGTGGTTATTATGTGGCGCAGTGTAGAGGTGGCACAGTGGTTATTATCTGGCGCAGTGTAGAGGTGGCGCAGTGTAGAGGTGGCGCAGTGGTTATTATGTGGCGCAGTGTAGAGGTGGCGCAGTGGTTATTATGTGGCGCAGTGTAGAGGTGGCGCAGTGGTTATTATCTGGCGCAGTGTAGAGGTGGCGCAGAGTAGAGGTGGCGCAGTGGTTATTATGTGGCGCAGTGTAGAGGTGGCGCAGTGGTTATTATGTGGCGCAGTGTAGAGGTGGCGCAGTGGTTATTATCTGGCGCAGTGTAGAGGTGGCGCAGTGTAGAGGTGGCGGAGTGGTTATTATCTGGCGCAGTGTAGAGGTGGCGCAGTGGTTATTATGTGGCGCAGTGTAGAGGTGGCGCAGTGGTTATTATCTGGCGCAGTGTAGAGGTGGCACAGTGGTTATTATGTGGTGCAGTGTAGAGGTGGCGCAGTGGTTATTATCTGGCGCAGTGTAGAGGTGGCGCAGTGTAGAGGTGGCGCAGTGGTTATTATCTGGCGCAGTGTAGAGGTGGCACAGTGGTTATCTGGCGCAGTGGGTATCTGGCGCAGTGTAGACGTGGCGCAGTGGTTATTATCTGGCGCAGTGTAGAGGTGGCGCAGTGGTTATCTGGCGCAGTGTAGAGGTGGCACAGTGGTTATTATCTGGCACAGTGTAGAGGTGGCGCAGTGATTATCTGGCGCAGTGTAGAGGTGGCGCAGTGGTTATTTGGCGCAGTGGTTATCTGGCGCAGTGGTTATTAGGTGGCGCAGTGGTTATTAGGTGGCGCAGTGGTTATTAGGTGGCGCAGTGGTTATTATCTGGCGCAGTGGTTATTATCTGGCGCAGTGTAGAGGTGGCGCAGTGGTAATTATCTGGCGCAGTATAGAGGTGGCGCAGTGTAGAGGTGGCGCAGTGGTTATTATCTGGCGCAGTGTTGAGGTGGCGCAGTGATTATTATCTGGCGCAGTGTAGAGGTGGTGCAGTGGTTATCTGGCGCAGTGTAGAGGTGGCGCAGTGGTTATCTGGCGCAGTGTAGAGGTGGCGTAGTGGTTATTATCTGGCGCAGTGTAGAGGTGGCGCAGTGGTTATCTGGCGCAGTGTAGAGGTGGCGCAGTGGTTATGTGGCGCAGTGGGTATCTGGCGCAGTGTAGAGGTGGCGCAGTGTAGAGGTGGCGCAGTGGTTATCTGGCGCAGTGTAGAGGTGGCGCAGTGGTTATCTGGCGCAGTGTAGAGGTGACACAGTCGTTATTATCTGGCGCAGTGGTTATTTGGCGCAGTGGTTATTTGGCGCAGTGGTTATTTGGCGCAGTGTAGGTGGCGCAGTGGTTATTTGGCGCAGTGTAGAGGTGGCGCAGTATAGAGGTGGCGCACTGGTTGTTATCTGGCGCAGTGTAGAGGTGGCGCACTGGTTATCTGGCGCAGTGTAGAGGTGGCGCAGTGGTTATTTGGCGCAGTGTAGAGGTGGTGCACTGGTTATCTGGCACAGTGTAGAGGTGGCGCAGTGGTTATTTGGCGCAGTGGTTATCTGGCGCAGTGTAGAGGTGGCGCAGTGGTGGTTATCTGGCGCAGTGTAGAGGTGGCGAAATGGTTATTATCCGGCGCAGTGTAGAGGTGGCGCAGTGGTTATCTGCGCAGTGTAGAGGTGGCGCAGTGGTTATTATCTGGCGCAGTGGTTATTTGGTGCAGTGGTTATTATCTGGTGCAGTGTAGAAGTGGCGCAGTGGTTATTTGGCGCAGTGGTTATCTGGCGCAGTGTAGAGGTGGCGCACTGGTTATTATCTGGCGCAGTGTAGAGGTGGTGCAGTGTAGTGGTGGCACAGTGGTTATCTGGCGCAGTGTAGAGGTGGCGCAGTGGTTATTTGGCGCAGTGTAGAGGTGGTGCACTGGTTATCTGGCGCAGTGTAGAGGAGGCGCAGTGGTTATTTGGCGCAGTGGTTATCTGGCGCAGTGTAGAGGTGGCGCAATGGTTATTATCTGGCGCAGTGTAGAGGTGGCGCAGTGGTTATCTGCGCAGTGTAGAGGTGGCGCAGTGGTTATCTGGCGCAGTGGTTATTTGGTGCAGTGGTTATTATCTGGTGCAGTGTAGAAGTGGCGCACTGGTTATTATCTGGTGCAGTGTAGAGGTGGCGCAGTGGTTATTTGGCGCAGTGTAGTGGTGGCGCAGTGGTTATCTGGCGCAGTGGAGAGGTGGCGCACTGGTTATTATCTGGCGCAGTGTAGAGGCGGCGCAGTGGTTATCTGGCACAGTGTAGAGGTGGCGCACTGGTTATCTGGCGCAGTGTAGAGGTGGCGCAGTGGTTATCTGGCGCAGTGTAGAGGTGGCACAGTGGTTATCTGGTGCAGTGTAGAGGTGGCACAGTGGTTACTTGGTGCAGTGTAGAGGTGGCGCAGTGGTTATCTGGCGCAGTGTAGAGGTGGCGCAGTGGTTATTTGGCGCAGTGTAGTGGTGGCACAGTGGTTATGTGGCGCAGTGTAGAGGTGGCGCAGTGGTTATGTGGTGCAGTGTAGAGGTGGCGCAGTGGTTATGTGGTGCAGTGTAGAGGTGGCGCAGTGGTTATCTGGCACAGTGTAGAGGTGGTGCAGTGGTTATTATCTGGCGCAGTGTAGAGGTGGCGCAGTGGTTATTATCTGGCGCAGTGGTTATTATCTGGCGCAGTGGTTATTATCTGGCGCAGTGGTTATTATCTGGCGCAGTGGTTATCTGGCGCAGTGGTTATCTGGCGCAGTGGTTATCTGGCGCAGTGGTTATCTGGCGCAGTGGTTATCTGGCGCAGTGGTTATCTGGCGCAGTGGTTATCTGGCGCAGTGGTTAGTATCTGGCGGCGCAGTGGTTAGTATCTGGCGGCGCAGTGGTTAGTATCTGGCGGCGCAGTGGTTAGTATCTGGCGGCGCAGTGGTTAGTATCTGGCGGCGCAGTGGTTAGTATCTGGCGGCGCAGTGGTTAGTATCTGGCGGCGCAGTGGTTAGTATCTGGCGGCGCAGTGGTTAGTATCTGGCGGCGCAGTGGTTAGTATCTGGCGGCGCAGTGGTTAGTATCTGGCGGCGCAGTGGTTAGTATCTGGCGCAGTGGTTAGTATCTGGCGCAGTGGTTAGTATCTGGCGCAGTGTAGAGGTGGCGCAGTGGTTATTATCTGCGCAGTGTAGAGGTGGCGCAGTGGTTATTATCTGGCGCAGTGTAGAGGTGGCGCAGTGGTTATTATCTGGCGCAGTGTAGAGGTGGCGCAGTGGTTATTTGGCGCAGTGTAGAGGTAGCGCAGTGGTTATCTGGCGCAGTGTAGAGGTGGCGCAGTGGTTATCTGGCGCAGTGTAGAGGTTGCGCAGTGGTTATTTGGCGCAGTGTAGAGGTGGCGCAGTGGTTATTATCTGGCGCAGTGTAGAGGTGGCGCAGTGGTTATCTGGCGCAGTGTAGAGGTGGCGCAGTGGTTATCTGGCGCAGTGTAGAGGTGGCGCAGTGGTTATTATCTGGCGCAGTGTAGAGGTGGTGCAGTGGTTATCTGGCGCAGTGGTTATTTGGCGCAGTGTAGAGGTGGCGCAGTGGTTATGTGGCGCAGTGTAGAGGTGGCGCAGTGGTTATTTGGCGCAGTGGTTATTTGGCGCAGTGTAGAGGTGGCGCAGTGTAGAGGTGGCGCAGTGGTTATTTTCTGGTGCAGTGGTTATCTGGCGCAGTGGTTATTTGGCGCAGTGTAGAGGTGGCGCAGTGGTTATTATCTGGCGCAGTGGTTATTAGGTGGCTCAGTGGTTATTATCTGGCACAGTGTAGAGGTGGCGCAGTGGTTATTATCTGGCGCAGTGTAGAGGTGGCGCAGTGTAGAGGTGGCGCAGTGGTTATTATCTGGCGCAGTGTAGAGGTGGCGCAGTGTACAGGTGGCGCAGTGGTTATCTGGCGCAGTGTAGAGGTGGCGCAGTGGTTATTATCTGGCGCAGTGTAGAGGTGGCGCAGTGGTTATTATCTGGCGCAGTGTAGAGGTGGCGCAGTGGTTATTATCTGGCGCAGTGTAGAGGTGGCGCAGTGGTTATCTGGCGCAGTGTAGAGGTGGCGCAGTGGTTATTATCTGGCGCAGTGTAGAGGTGGCGCAGTGGGTATCTGGCGCAGTGTAGAGGTGGCGCAGTGTAGAGGTGGCGCAGTGGTTATTATCTGGCGCAGTGTAGAGGTGGCGCAGTGGTTATTATCTGGCGCAGTGTAGAGGTGGCGCAGTGGTTATGTGGCGCAGTGTAGAGGTGGCGCAGTGGTTATGTGGCGCAGTGTAGAGGTGGCGCAGTGGTTATTATCTGGCGCAGTGTAGAGGTGGCGCAGTGGTTATTAGGTGGCGCAGTGGTTATTAGGTGGCGCAGTGGTTATTTGGCACAGTGTAGAAGTGGCGCAGTGTAGAGGTGGCGCAGTGGTTATCTGGCGCAGTGTAGAGGTGGCGCAGTGGATATTATCTGGCGCAGTGTAGAGGTGGCGCAGTGGTTATCTGGTGCAGTGGTTATTAGGTGGCGCAGTGGTTATCTGGCGCAGTGGTTATTTGGCGCAGTGTAGAGGTGGCGCAGTGGTTATTTGGCGCAGTGTAGAGGTGGCGCAGTTGTTATTATCTGGCGCAGTGTAGAGGTGGCGCAGTGTAGAGGTGGCGCAGTGGTTATAATCTGGCGCAGTGTAGAGGTGGCGCAGTGGTTGTCATCTGGCGCAGTGTAGAGGTGGCGCAGTGTAGAGGTGGCGCAGTGGTTATTTGGCGCAGGGTAGAGGTGGCGCAGTGGTAATTATCTAGCGCAGTGTAGAGGTGGCGCAGTGGTTATTATCTGGCGCAGTGTAGAGGTTGGGCAGTGGTTATCTGGCGCAGTGTAGAGGTGGCGCAGTGGTTATTATCTGGCGCAGTGTAGAGGTGGCGCAGTGTAGAGGTGGCGCAGTGGTTATTATCTGGCGCAGTGTAGAGGTGGCGCAGTGGTTATCTGGCGCAGTGTAGAGGTGGCGCAGTGTAGAGGTGGCGCAGTGGTTATTATCTGGCGCAGTGTAGAGGTGGCGCAGTGGTTATTTGGCGCAGTGTAGAGGTGGCGCAGTGGTTATTATCTGGCGCAGTGTAGAGGTGGCGCAGTGGTTATCTGGCGCAGTGTAGAGGTGGCGCAGTGGTTATTATGTGGCGCAGTGTAGAGGTGGCGCAGTGGTTATCTGGCGCAGTGTAGAGGTGGCGCAGTGGTTATTATCTGGCGCAGTGTAGAGGTGGCGCAGTGGTTATCTGGCGCAGTGGTTATGTGGAGCAGTGTAGAGGTGGCGCAGTGGTTATTATCTGGCGCAGTGTAGAGGTGGCGCAGTGGTTATTATCTGGCGCAGTGTAGAGGTGGCGCAGTGGTTATCTGGCGCAGTGTAGAGGTGGCGCAGTGGTTATTATCTGGCGCAGTGGTTATTAGGTGGCGCAGTGGTTATTAGGTGGCGCAGTGGTTATTATCTGGCGCAGTGGTTATCTGGCGCAGTGTAGAGGTGGCGCAGTGGTTATCTGGCGCAGTGTAGAGGTGGCGCAGTGGTTATTTTGCGCATTGTAGAGGTGGCGCAGTGGTTATCTGGCGCAGTGTAGAGGTGGCGCAGTGGTTATCTGGCGCAGTGGTTATTATCTGGCGCAGTGTAGAGGTGGCGCAGTGGTTATCTGGTGCAGTGGTTATTATTGGGTGCAGTGGTTATTAGGTGGCGCAGTGGTTATTATCTGGTGCAGTGTAGAGGTGGCGCAGTGGTTATTATCTGGCGCAGTGTAGAGGTGGCGCAGTGGTTATGTGGTGCAGTGTAGAGGTGGCGCAGTGGTTATGTGGTGCAGTGTAGAGGTGGCGCAGTGGTTATGTGGTGCAGTGTAGAGGTGGCGCAGTGGTTATCTGGCACAGTGTAGAGGTGGTGCAGTGGTTATTATCTGGCGCAGTGTAGAGGTGGCGCAGTGGTTATTATCTGGCGCAGTGGTTATCTGGCGCAGTGTAGAGGTGGCGCAGTGGTTATCTGGCGCAGTGTAGAGGTGGCGCAGTGGTTATCTGGCGCAGTGGTTATTTGGCGCAGTGGTTATTTGGCGCAGTGGTTATTTGGCGCAGTGGTTATTTGGCGCAGTGGTTATCTGGCGCAGTGTTTATCTGGCGCAGTGGTTATCTGGCGCAGTGTAGAGGTGGCGCAGTGGTTATTAGGTGGCGCAGTGGTTATTAGGTGGCGCAGTGGTTATTAGGTGGCGCAGTGGTCATTATCTGGCGCAGTGGTCATTATCTGGCGCAGTGGTCATTATCTGGCGCAGTGGTCATTATCTGGCGCAGTGGTTATTATCTGGCGCAGTGTAGAGGTGGCGCAGTGGTTATTATCTGGCGCAGTGTAGAGGTGGCGCAGTGGTTATTATCTGGCGCAGTGTAGAGGTGGCGCAGTGGTTATTATCTGGCGCAGTGTAGAGGTGGCGCAGTGGTTATTTGGCGCAGTGTAGAGGTAGCGCAGTGGTGAGGTGGCGCAGTGTAGAGGTGGCGCAGTGGTTATCTGGCGCAGTGTAGAGGTGGCGCAGTGGTTATTATCTGGCACAGTGTAGAGGTGGCACAGTGGTTATTATCTGGCGCAGTGTAGAGGTGGCGCAGTGGTTATTATCTGGCGCAGTGTAGAGGTGGCGCAGTGGTTATTATCTGGCGCAGTGTAGAGGTTGCGCAGTGGTTATTTGGCGCAGTGTAGAGGTGGCGCAGTGGTTATCTGGCGCAGTGTAGAGGTGGCGCAGTGGTTATTATCTGGCGCAGTGTAGAGGTTGCGCAGTGGTTATTTGGCGCAGTGTAGAGGTGGCGCAGTGGTTATCTGGCGCAGTGTAGAGGTGGCGCAGTGTAGAGGTGGCGCAGTGGTTATTATCTGGCGCAGTGTAGAGGTGGCGCAGGGGTTATTAGGTGGCGCAGTGGTTATTTGGCGCAGTGTAGAAGGTGGCGCAGTGGTTATTTGGCGCAGTGTAGAGGTGGCGCAGTGGTTATTATCTGGCGCAGTGTAGAGGTGGCGCAGTGTAGAGGTGGCGCAGTGGTTATAATCTGGCGCAGTGTAGAGGTGGCGCAGTGGTTGTCATCTGGCGCAGTGTAGAGGTGGCGCAGTGTAAAGGTGGCGCAGTGGTTATTATCTGGCGCAGTGTAGAGGTGGCGCAGTGGTTATTATCTAGCGCAGTGTAGAGGTGGCGCAGTGGTCATTATCTGGCGCAGTGTAGAGGTGGCGCAGTGTAAAGGTGGCGCAGTGGTTATTATCTGGCGCAGTGTAGAGGTTGGGCAGTGGTTATTATCTGGCGCAGTGTAGAGGTGGCGCAGTGGTCATTATCTGGCGCAGTGTAGAGGTGGCGCAGTGGTTATTGTCTGGCGCAGTGTAGAGGTGGCGCAGTGGTTATTGTCTGGCGCAGTGTAGAGGTGGCGCAGTGGTTATTGTCTGGCGCAGTGTAGAGGTGGCGCAGTGGTTATTTGGCGCAGTGTAGAGGTGGCGCAGTGGTTATTATCTGGCGCAGTGTAGAGGTGGCGCAGTGGTTATTTGGCGCAGTGTAGAGGTGGTGCAGTGGTTATTATCTGGCGCAGTGTAGAGGTGGCGCAGTGGTTATCTGGCGCAGTGTAGATGTGGCGCAGTGGTTATCTGGCGCAGTGTAGAGGTGGCGCAGTGGTTATTATCTGGCGCAGTGTAGAGGTGGCGCAGTGGTTATCTGGCGCAGTGGTTATGTGGCGCAGTGTAGAGGTGGCGCAGTGGTTATTATCTGGCGCAGTGTAGAGGTGGCGCAGTGGTTATTATCTGGCGCAGTGTAGAGGTGGCGCAGTGGTTATCTGGCGCAGTGTAGAGGTGGCGCAGTGGTTATTATCTGGCGCAGTGTAGAGGTGGCGCAGTGTAGAGGTGGCGCAGTGTAGAGGTGGCGCAGTGGTTATTTGGCGCAGTGTAGAGGTGGCGCAGTGGTTATTAGGTGGCGCAGTGGTTATTATCTGGCGCAGTGGTTATCTGGCGCAGTGTAGAGGTGGCGCAGTGGTTATTTTGCGCATTGTAGAGGTGGCGCAGTGGTTATCTGGCGCAGTGTAGAGGTGGCGCAGTGGTTATCTGGCGCAGTGGTTATTATCTGGCGCAGTGTAGAGGTGGCGCAGTGGTTATCTGGTGCAGTGGTTATTATTGGGTGCAGTGGTTATTAGGTGGCGCAGTGGTTATTATCTGGCGCAGTGTAGAGGTGGCGCAGTGGTTATCTGGCGCAGTGTAGAGGTGGTGCAGTGGTTATTATCTGGCGCAGTGTAGAGGTGGCGCAGTGGTTATTATCTGGCGCAGTGTAGAGGTGGCGCAGTGGTTATTATCTGGCGCAGTGTAGAGGTGGCGCAGTGTAGAGGTGGCGCAGTGGTTATTATCTGGCGCAGTGTAGAGGTGGCGCAGTGGTTGTCATCTGGCGCAGTGTAGAGGTGGCGCAGTGTAGAGGTGGCGCAGTGGTTATCTGGCGCAGTGTAGAGGTGGCGCAGTGGTTATTATCTAGCGCAGTGTAGAGGTGGCGCAGTGGTTATTATCTGGCGCAGTGTAGAGGTTGGGCAGTGGTTATTTGGCGCAGTGTAGAGGTGGCGCAGTGGTTATTATCTGCCGCAGTGTAGAGGTGGCGCAGTGGTTATTATCTGGCGCAGTGTAGAGGTGGCGCAGTGGTTATTATCTGGCGCAGTGTAGAGGTGGCGCAGTGGTTATTATCTGGCGCAGTGTAGAGGTGGCGCAGTGGTTATCTGGCGCAGTGGTTATTATCTGGCGCAGTGTAGAGGTGGCGCAGTTGTTATTATCTGGCGCAGTGTAGAGGTGGCGCAGTGGTTATCTGGCGCAGTGTAGAGGTTGGGCAGTGGTTATTTGGCGCAGTGTAGAGGTGGCGCAGTGGTTATTATCTGGCGCAGTGTAGAGGTGGCGCAGTGGTTATCTGGCGCAGTGTAGAGGTGGCGCAGTGGTTATCTGGCGCAGTGGTTATCTGGCGCGGTGTAGAGGTGGCGCAGTGGTTATTATCTGGCGCAGTGTAGAGGTGGTGCAGTGGTTATTATCTGGCGCAGTGTAGAGGTGGCGCAGTATAGAGGTGGCGCAGTGGTTATTTGGCGCAGTGTAGAGGTGGCGCAGTGATTATTATCTGGCGCAGTGTAGAGGTGGCGCAGTGGTTATTATCTGGCGCAGTGTAGAGGTGGCGCAGTGGTTATGTGGCGCAGTGGTTATCTGGCGCAGTGTAGAGGTGGCGCAGTGGTTATTATCTGGCGCAGTGGTTATGTGGCGCAGTGGTTATGTGGCGCAGTGTAGAGGTGGCGCAGTGGTTATTATGTGGCGCAGTGTAGAGGTGGCGCAGTGGTTATCTGGCGCAGTGTAGAGGTGGCGCAGTGGTTATCTGGCGCAGTGTAGAGGTGGCGCAGTGGTTATTATGTGCAGTGTAGAGGTGGCGCAGTGGTTATTATGTGGCGCAGTGTAGAGGTGGCGCAGTGGTTATTATCTGGCGCAGTGTAGAGGTGGCGCAGTGGTTATTATCTGGCGCAGTGTAGAGGTGGCGCAGTGGTTATTATCTGGCGCAGTGTAGAGGTGGCGCAGTGGTTATTTGGCGCAGTGTAGAGGTGGCGCAGTGGTTATTATCTGGCGCAGTGTAGAGGTGGCGCAGTGTAGAGGTGGCGCAGTGGTTATTATGTGGCGCAGTGTAGATGTGGCGCAGTGGTTATTATGTGGCGCAGTGTAGAGGTGGCGCAGTGGTTATTATCTGGCGCAGTGTAGAGGTGGCGCAGTGTAGAGGTGGCGGAGTGGTTATCTGGCGCAGTGTAGAGGTGGCGCAGTGGTTATTATGTGGCGCAGTGTAGAGGTGGCGCAGTGGTTATTATCTGGCGCAGTGTAGAGGTGGCGCAGTGTAGAGGTGGCGGAGTGGTTATTATCTGGCGCAGTGTAGAGGTGGCGCAGTGGTTATTATGTGGCGCAGTGTAGAGGTGGCGCAGTGGTTATTATCTGGCGCAGTGTAGAGGTGGCGCAGTGTAGAGGTGGCGCAGTGGTTATTATGTGGCGCAGTGTAGAGGTGGCGCAGTGGTTATTATCTGGCGCAGTGTAGAGGTGGCGCAGTGTAGAGGTGGCGGAGTGGTTATCTGGCGCAGTGTAGAGGTGGCGCAGTGGTTATTATGTGGCGCAGTGTAGAGGTGGCGCAGTGGTTATTATCTGGCGCAGTGTAGAGGTGGCGCAGTGTAGAGGTGGCGGAGTGGTTATTATCTGGCGCAGTGTAGAGGTGGCGCAGTGGTTATTATGTGGCGCAGTGTAGAGGTGGCGCAGTGGTTATTATCTGGCGCAGTGTAGAGGTGGCGCAGTGTAGAGGTGGCGCAGTGGTTATTATGTGGCGCTGTGTAGAGGTGGCGCAGTGGTTATTAGGTGGCGCAGTGGTTATCTGGCGCAGTGTAGAGGTGGCGCAGTGTAGAGGTGGCGCAGTGGTTATGTGGCGCAGTGTAGAGGTGGCGCAGTGGTTATTATGTGGCGCAGTGTAGAGGTGGCGCAGTGGTTATTATCTGGCGCAGTGTAGAGGTGGCGCAGTGTAGAGGTGGCGGAGTGGTTATTATCTGGCGCAGTGTAGAGGTGGCGCAGTGGTTATTATGTGGCGCAGTGTAGAGGTGGCGCAGTGGTTATTATCTGGCGCAGTGTAGAGGTGGCGCAGTGTAGAGGTGGCGCAGTGGTTATTATGTGGCGCAGTGTAGAGGTGGCGCAGTGGTTATTATGTGGCGCAGTGTAGAGGTGGCGCAGTGGTTATTATGTGGCGCAGTGTAGAGGTGGCGCAGTGTAGAGGTGGCGCAGTGGTTATTATGTGGCGCAGTGTAGAGGTGGCGCAGTGGTTATTATCTGGCGCAGTGTAGAGGTGGCGCAGTGTAGAGGTGGCGCAGTGGTTATTATGTGGCGCAGTGTAGAGGTGGCGCAGTGTAGAGGTGGCGCAGTGGTTATTATGTGGCGCAGTGTAGAGGTGGCGCAGTGTAGAGGTGGCGCAGTGGTTATTATCTGGCGCAGTGTAGAGGTGGCGCAGTGGTTATTATGTGGCGCAGTGTAGAGGTGGCGCAGTGTAGAGGTGGCGCAGTGGTTATTATGTGGCGCAGTGTAGAGGTGGCGCAGTGTAGAGGTGGCGCAGTGGTTATTATCTGGCGCAGTGTAGAGGTGGCGCAGTGTAGAGGTGGCGGAGTGGTTATTATCTGGCGCAGTGTACGCACATCCCGCGCTCCTTCTCCTCTCTCTGGACCAGTCCCCGCCCCCTTTCTTCTCGCCCAATCAGTGTCCGCGTTACAGTGGGGAGCGGTCACATGACCCGTGCCGGCTGCATTTTCTCATGTGAGGCTCCGGTGGTGGCGGCGGCGGCCGGTGACGGGACACGATGGCTGCGGACGAGCTGGCCTCCAGGCTGAACCGGCGCCTGAGGATGGAGGACCCGGCGGAGGCGGAGCAGCCGCACATGAGGGTCTTCAACCCCTACACCGAGTTCAAGGAGTTCAGCAGAAAGCAGATCAAGGACATGGAGGGGATGTTCCGGCGGTGAGTGCCCGGGGTCCTGTGCTCCTCTCCCCGGGGACCCCTGTGCTGCGCACCCCACCACCTGCCCGGCGCACATGTAGCAGAGCGGAACCTGTGGCTGCAGCACTTCTGCATCGTGATCGCTAGATGCCCCAACACGCAGACCAGTGCAAAAGATAACGTGCAGCCCCATGCAAAAGAACATACAGTCTCATGTAAAATAATTCATAGAAAATAACATACGCAAAATAGCCTGTAGTCCAATGGGAAATTGCACAGTGCACATCAGGAGTTGCAGCGCTCGCTGACACGCTCGGCTCTGCTACATCGGTCTGTGCAATGATCAAAATGTGACATTGGTAAAAAAAAAAAAAAACAGCAGCCAATCACGGAGCAGCTCTCACCTTCTAAATGGGGCTGGAAAAATGAATCTGATCTCTTTATTGGTTGCTACGGGTAACGGTGACATTTTCTCCCAGGCTGCTCCGTGACGTGTCCGACCATAAGTGCCCCCCCCTTACACACCCCCCTCCCAATCTGGCAGCCATGTTTATATCTCTATGATTTGAACAATTGCACAACAGTAGGATTGGTCCCTGCAATTACAAGACTACAACTCCCAGCATCCCTGGTGTTAGTTATTGAGCAGCTGGAGATCTACAGGTCTCAGACTTACTGATATCTGTATTGCTGTGTATTAAGATAGAAAACTCCTGTGAGCAGGACGCCATGTCCACCCCTAATAGGATATTACTCCCGCGCAGCTTTACTCCTCTCAGCTAATGGGTTAATGGCATTATAGCCTCTGGGAGGGGGCCGGGAAGGGCTTTCATTCAGTAGATGTGCAGGGGGCACTGGTCACAATGTAGAAGAGGAAAGGGTTACCCAGAATGTGGCTTACAGAGGGGGAGAGGGGGGTAGTGGTCCCTCTATAATGTCATCTGCCATTATGGTGCAGCACTTCTCCCTCCAGCAATGTGCTGGGAGCAGAGGGGGCTCCTGGCAGCAACAGGTAGTGAGGCTGCCGCACATCACCGCTGTGTGCTGGGGGTCTTATGTATAGGAGGGCAGGGGTCTGCAGCATGGCAGTACAGTCATCTGTCCATCTCTCTATATATCCATCTACCTCTTTCTATCCTTCCCTCTGTTTATACAGTATAGCACCATTAATTCCCCAGCGCTTTACACACATTATCATCACTGTCCCCTTTGGGGTTCACAATCTAAATTCAGAATCGGTATATCTCTCGAGTGTGGGAGGAAACCCACACAAACACGGAAAGAACATACAAACTCCTTCCAAATGCTGGCCTTGAAACCAGAACCCCGGCGCTGCAAAGCAACAGTGCTAACCACTGAGCCACCATGCTGCTCTCTCCCTCCCTCCCTCTCTCTATCCCTCCCTCTCTCTATCCCTCCCTCCCTCTCTCTATCCCTCCCTCCCTCCCTCTATCCATCCCTCCCTCTCTCTATCCCTCCCTCCCTCTCTCTATCCCTCCCTCCCTCTCTCTATCCCTCCCTCCCTCTCTCTATCCCTCCCTCTCTCTATCCCTCCCTCCCTCTCTCTATCCCTCCCTCTCTCTATCCCTCCCTCCCTCTCTCTATCCCTCCCTCCCTCTATCCATCCCTCCCTCTCTCTATCCATCCCTCCCTCTTTCTATCCATCCCTCTCTATCCATCCCTCCCTCTCTCTATCCATCCCTCCCTCTCTCTATCCATCCCTCTCTCTATCCATCCCTCCCTCTCTCTATCCCTCCCTCCCTCTCTCTATCCCTCCCTCCCTCTATCCATCCCTCCCTCTATCCATCCATCCCTCCCTCCCTCTATCCATCCCTCCCTCTATCCATCCCTCCCTCCCTCTATCCCTCCCTCCCTCTATCCATCCCTCCCTCTCTCTATCCCTCCCTCTCTCTATCCCTCCCTCTCTCTATCCCTCCCTCCCTCTCTCTATCCCTCCCTCCCTCTCTCTATCCATCCCTCCCTCTCTCTATCCATCCCTCCCTCTTTCTATCCATCCCTCTCTCTATCCATCCCTCCCTCTCTCTATCCCTCCCTCCCTCTATCCCTCCCTCTCTCTATCCCTCCCTCTCTCTATCCCTCCCTCTCTCTATCCCTCCCTCTCTCCATCCCTCCCCCTCTATCCCTCCCTCCCTCTATCCCTCCCTCCCTCTATCCATCCCTCCCTCCCTCTATCCATCCCTCCCTCCCTCTATCCATCCCTCCCTCCCTCTATCCATCCCTCCCTCCCTCTATCCATCCCTCCCTCCCTCTATCCATCCCTCCCTCCCTCTATCCATCCCTCCCTCTATCCCTCCCTCTCTCTATCCCTCCCTCTCTCTATCCCTCCCTCTCTCTATCCCTCCCTCTCTATCCCTCCCTCTCTCTATCCCTCCCTCTCTCTATCCCTCCCTCTCTCTATCCCTCCCTCTCTCTATCCCTCCCTCTCTCTATCCCTCCCTCTCTCTATCCCTCCCTCTCTCTATCCCTCCCTCTCTCTATCCCTCCCTCTCTCTATCCCTCCCTCTCTCTATCCCTCCCTCCCTCTATCCCTCCCTCCCTCTATCCCTCCCTCCCTCTATCCATCCCTCCCTCCCTCTATCCATCCCTCCCTCCCTCTATCCATCCCTCCCTCCCTCTATCCATCCCTCCATCCCTCCCTCTATCCATCCCTCTCTCTATCCCTCCCTCTCTCTATCCCTCCCTCTCTCTATCCCTCCCTCTCTCTATCCCTCCCTCTCTCTATCCCTCCCTCTCTCTATCCCTCCCTCTCTCTATCCCTCCCTCTCTCTATCCCTCCCTCTCTCTATCCCTCCCTCTCTCTATCCCTCCCTCTCTCTATCCCTCCCTCTCTCTATCCCTCCCTCTCTCTATCCCTCCCTCTCTCTATCCCTCCCTCTCTCTATCCCTCCCTCTCTCTATCCCTCCCTCTCTCTATCCCTCCCTCTCTCTATCCCTCCCTCCCTCTATCCCTCCCTCCCTCTATCCATCCCTCCCTCCCTCTATCCATCCCTCCCTCCCTCTATCCATCCCTCCCTCCCTCTATCCATCCCTCCCTCCCTCTATCCATCCCTCCCTCCCTCTCTCTATCCCTCCCTCTCTCTATCCCTCCCTCTCTCTATCCCTCCCTCTCTCTATCCCTCCCTCTCTCTATCCCTCCCTCTATCCCTCCCTCCCTCTATCCCTCCCTCTCTCTATCCCTCCCTCTCTCTATCCCTCCCTCTCTCTATCCCTCCCTCTCTCTATCCCTCCCTCCCTCTCTCTCCTTCCCTCTCTTCTTCTATCCATCCCTCTCTCTATCCATCCCTCCCTCTATCCATCCATCCCTCCCTCTATCCATCCCTCCCTCCCTCTATCCATCCCTCCCTCCCTCTATCCATCCCTCCCTCCCTCTCTCTATCCCTCCCTCTCTCTATCCCTCCCTCTCTCTATCCCTCCCTCTCTCTATCCCTCCCTCTCTCTATCCCTCCCTCCCTCTCTCTCCTTCCCTCTCTTCTTCTATCCATCCCTCTCTCTATCCATCCCTCCCTCTATCCATCCATCCCTCCCTCTATCCATCCCTCCCTCCCTCTATCCATCCCTCCCTCCCTCTATCCATCCCTCCCTCCCTCCCTCTATCCATCCCTCCCTCCCTCTATCCATCCCTCCCTCCCTCTATCCATCCCTCCCTCCCTCTATCCATCCCTCCCTCCCTCTATCCATCCCTCCCTCCCTCTATCCATCCCTCCCTCCCTCTATCCATCCCTCCCTCCCTCTATCCATCCCTCCCTCCCTCTATCCATCCCTCCCTCCCTCTCTCTATCCATCCCTCTCTCTATCCCTCCCTCTCTCTATCCCTCCCTCTCTCTATCCCTCCCTCTCTCTATCCCTCCCTCTCTCTATCCCTCCCTCTCTCTATCCCTCCCTCTCTCTATCCCTCCCTCTCTCTATCCCTCCCTCTCTCTATCCCTCCCTCTCTCTATCCCTCCCTCTCTCTATCCCTCCCTCTCTCTATCCCTCCCTCTCTCTATCCCTCCCTCTCTCTATCCCTCCCTCTCTCTATCCCTCCTTCTCCATATCCATCCCTCTCTCTATCCCTCCCTCCTTCTCCATATCCATCCCTCTCTCCATCCATCCCTCTCTCCATCCATCCCTCTCTCCATCCCTATCCCTCTCTCCATCCCTATCCCTCCCTTTATCCATCCATCCCTCCCTCTTTCTGTCCCTCCTTATCCCTCCCTATCCCTCCATTTATCTATCCATCCATCCATCCATCCCACCCTCTATGAATCCCTTTTGCATCCCTCTATTCCTCTCCTTGTTAGTGATGGCAGGGCTCTGGACCAGTGCCATCTATGTGATATATTTTCCATGGACTTGTAAATAAGATCTGTAGAAGCTTCTCCTACTGACAAACCCGCAGAGATGAGCAGCGCTACGTGGTCGTCACTTATCTTTTTCCGCAGTAGAAATCTGTTGATTTTACCGGAAACTCCTCCTGTGCCAATAAAAAAACTGACACAGTAGGATCCCGTTCTTAAAATAAAAAAAAACTGTAGTGTGTATTATATGTTCCAGCTGCTGCAGAACATTATTTTTATTCATTTTAATATTATAACATACGTACCGGCTGCTGCAGAACCTCATTACACACAGTTCGGATGCTGTAGAGCAGCATAACACATGCACCTGTTGCTGCCAATCCTCAGTATACTTACCATCTGTGTTAAAGGTCCACATAATGTGCACCTCTGCTGCTGCAGAACCTCTAGGATGTTTCCAGTCAAGCAAAGATGGACAGGTACCTTTTTACTTAAATAAAGAGGTTCTGCAGCAGCTATTGTAGGTTCCTATTATAAGGAATAATCCTCCCACAATAACGCGCTGGTGTCAGCTGGAGCAATTTTCATGAAGATCATGGGTCTTGATCAGCGCAGTTGGAAATAGAATAGCTTGGATCAGCCGAGCGTTGGGGGATGTGATGGGGGGAGGGGTGTAAAATAGCAGAAAAATCCCCGTTCATTAATTTTCTATTCCCTTAATGCAGTGCAGAGGATTGACTCTTCCCGGGAGATCGTCTCCTGGCTCCCGCGGCTCCGTGCGAGCCCCTCCATGTACCTAATACACGAGTGATGTGCGCACCACTTACTATGATCACACATCACTGATGGTTACAGGTGACGTGGAGGTATACGCGTGTCCCACCCTGGATGCCCCTACAGCCGTGAATCCATCCCTCTGTCTATGCATTATGTGCTGGATTCAGGGGTCGGCCACCATTTACCACCCTCCCCATTAGGCAGTGTTGTGACATACATGATGTTAAGTGCACTCCAATGAGTGTGGATTTCACTTTTCACGATTCATAAAATTCCCAGTCACTCATTGTCTGCAGTGTTAAAATGTGGGGTAAGCTATACAACAGGTCAGAGTCTATAGTGTATGAATCCAGGATTAATGTAGATGTCTGACCCTAAAACTTTCTTTTTTTTCCGATTAAATTTAACAGGTGTCATCTATTGTACTGTATGTATTTATGGAGTAATGTAACATTCTGCCACTAGAGGGAGCGTGTGAGCTTACTGAATTCAGCTTGTCCACAGTGTGCTCACAAGCTCCCTCTAGTGGAGGCTGCGGAAGACAGATTATCGATTTCTATTCTCTGTATTATGAGGCTAATACTACTAAGTTATATTAAAGTATTAACGCAGGATCTTGGTTCTATCTCGATGATAAATGGTGGAGACTAGTTAAAGGTTTTTGTTTCAGCTTATCAAGTGATGGTATGTCACTAGGATGTTTCATCAATTTGATTATTGGAGACCTGATCTCAGGGAATGAAGGAGCCACACTGCTGGTTTACCTCAATAGTTGAACCCAAAGAGATCTTGATTTGGGGCAAATCTTATTGAGACATTTTTGCAATGTAAAAGACTAGCCTTGGTGACCCGGTTGCCCCCTAGTAGTAAAAACGGCATGGCCATGGTTTCCCGAATGCAGGCAGTGGAGTTTTTGTAGCTCCTTCCTTAGATCACAGAAATGAAGCTTCAATGAGGTTGTTTCTCGTACCAGATACGACGCAGGGAAGGACGGCTTCATAGATCTCATGGAGCTGAAGCTGATGATGGAAAAACTCGGAGCGCCGCAAACCCATCTGGGCCTTAAGGACATGATCAAGGAAGTGGATGAAGATTTTGATGGAAAACTGAGCTTCAGGGAGGTGAGTCACAGCCTGCGGAGGCAGCGTCACCGCCGATGCTGCTGAAATCAATCACATTCATAAACCCCTCGTGAGTCATGGTAATGTTCAGTCTTGGGGATTTACTAAACGCGGCTGCTGGGGACATCTCTCCCAGCACCTGAGCTTACTCTGGAAATCCAGGCCTGGATCTCATGAAATATGCAGGAGGCTTCTCCATTCATTCATGCTCGTCACGAGTAAGGTGACTGAGGACAGTAAAAAGCAGGGATTGTCTGCAGCAAGTCAGACTACTCATGGATGGACAAAAGCAGTGGTTGCAAAAACTGTCAGGAAATCACATTGTATGATTTTTAGATATTTCATGCAATAAATGCAATTTAATTAAGTATTTGATACAATAGAAAAACAGAACTTAATATCCTCAATACAGATAGTCTCCAGATCTTTCAGGTTTCTGGGCAGTCACTGGGCAACATTGTTTCAGCTCCCTCCAAGTATTTTCTATTGGGTTCATGTCTGGAGACAGGCTAGGCCTCTCCAGGACCTTGAAATGCTTCTCACAGAGCCACTCCTTAGTTGCCCTGACTGTGTGTTTTGGGTCATTGTCATGACATGTCTTTAACGCTCTTAAAAATGGAAGGAAGTTGTTGGCCAAAATTTCTCGATACACATGACCTCCCATGCCTCCTCTGGATCATCTAGATGGTCATTGGAGAACTTCAAACGGGCCTGGACATATGCTGGTGTGAGTACGGGGAACCTTACATACCCTGCAGGATTTTAATCCATGATGGCGTAGTGTGTTACTGATAGTAATGTTTGAGACTGTGGTCCCAGCTCTCTTCTGGTCATTGACCAGGTCCTTCTGTGAAAGTTCTGGGCTGATTTCTGACCTTTCTCAGAATTGCCCTTACCCCACAAGGTGAGATCTTGCATGGAGCCCCAGACTAAGGAAGATTGACCGTCATCTGGGGTTTCTTCCATTTTCTAATAATTGCACCAACAGTTGTTGCCTTTTCACCAAGCTGCTTGCCTATTGTCCTGTAGCCCATCCGAACCTTGTGCAGGTCTACAGTTTTGGCCCTGGTGTCCTTAGACGGCTGTTTGGTCTTGGCTATGGTGGACAGGTTGGAGTGTGATTGATTGTGTGTGGACAGGTTTCTTTTATACAGGTAATGAGTGCAGAGTAGGAGGCTTCTTAAAGGAATACTAACAGGTCTGTGAGAGCCAGAATTCTTGTTGATTGGTGATCAAATACTTAATTAAATTGCATTTTATTGCATAAAATATCTAAAAATCATATAATGTGATATTCTGGTTTTTATTTTTAGATTTTGTCTCTCACAGGTGAAGTAATAATAATAATAATAATTTTTATTTATATAGCGCCAACATATTCCGCAGCACTTTACAATTAAGCGGGGACATGTACAGACAATAAATTCAATACAAGTTAAGACAATTCAAACAGTGACATTAGGAGTGAGGTCCCTGCTCGCAAGCTTACAATCTACAAGGAAATGGGGGAGTGTACCTAAGATAAAAATTACAGATCTCTCCATTGTTTATAGGTGGGAAAACTTGCAAAATCAGCAATGTAACTAATACTTATTTTCCCCATTGTATTTAACACCTTCACCCCCGAAGGTGGTTTGCACGTTCATGACTGAGCCAATTTTTACAATTCTGACCACTGTCCCTTTATGAGGTAATAACTCTGAAACGTTTCCATGGATCCCGGTGATTCTGACATTTTCTCATGACATATTGTACTTCATGTTCATTCAAATAAACAAGGGCTTCACAGAAGTTTATAACGTACAGTGGTACAATTAAAAAATCATTTTTCCAAAAAAAGGTTTTTTCACCCCCAATTTTTATTTTCCCAAGGGTAACAGGACCCTAAAAGTTATTGTGCAATTTGTCCTGAGTACGCTGATACCCCACGTGGGGGTAAACGACTATTTGGGCGCATGGCAGAGCTCGGAAGGGAAGCAGCGCCATTTGACTTTTTTGGCTGGAATTGAGATCGGACACCATGTCGCGATTGGAAAACCCCTGATGTACCTAAACAGTGGAAACCCCCCACAAATGACTCCATTTTGGAAACTAGACCCCCCAAGGAACTTATCTAGATGTGTGGTGAGCACTTTGAACCCCCCAGTGCTTCACAGAAGTTTATAACGCTCGGGCGTGAAAATAAAAAATTTGTATTTTTTCCACAAACATGATCAATTAGTCCCCAATTTTTTTTATTTTCCCAAGGGTAACAGGAGAAATTGAACCCCAAAAGTTGTTGTCCAATTTGTCCTGAGTACGCTGACGCCCCATATGTGGGAGAAAACTACTGTATGGACACACGTCGGGGCTCGGAAGGAAAGTAGTTACGTTTTGGAATGCAGACTTTGAGGGAATGTTCTGCGGGTGTCATGTTGCCTTTGGAGAGCCCCTAATGTACCTAAACAGTGGAAACCCCCCACAAATGACCCCATTTTGGAAACGAGACCCCCTAAGGAACTTATCTAGATGTGTGGTGAGCACTTTGAACCCCCATGGGCTTCACAGAAGTTTATAATGCCCAGGCATGAAAATAAAAAAATCGTATTTTTTCCACAAACATGATCAATTAGTCTCCAATTTTTTTATTTTCCCAAGGGTAACAGGAGAAATTGGACCCCAAAAGTTGTTGTCCAATTTGTCATTAGTACGCTGACACCCCATATGTGGGAGAAAACTACTGTATGGACACACGTCGGGGCTCGGAAGGGAAGCAGTGACGTTTTGGAATGCAGACTTTGATGGAATGGTCTGCGGGTGTCATGTGCGTTTGGAGAGCCCCTGATGTACCTAAACTATTGAAACTCCCCACAAGTGACCCCATTTTGGACACTAGACCCCCCACGGAACTTATCTAGATGTGTGGTGAGCACTTTGAACCCCCAAGTGCTTCACAGAAGTTTATAACGCTCGGACGTGAAAATAAAAAAATCATATTTTTCCACAAAAATGATATTTTTGCCCCCAATTTTTTATTTTCCTAAGGGTAACAGGAGAAATTGGACCCCAAAAATTGTTTTGCAGTTTGTCCTGAGTAGGCTGATACCCTACATGTGGGGGTAAAACACTGTTTGGGCGCATGTCAGAGCTTGGAAGGGAAGGAGCACCATTTGACTTTTTCAACTCAGAATTGGCTGGAATTGAAATCAGACGCCATGTTGCATTTGGAGAGCCCCTGATGTGCCCAAACAGTGGAAACCCCCAATTCTAACTCCAACCCTAACCCCAACACACCCCTAACCCTAATCTCAGCCCTAACCCTAACCGTAATGGAAAAATGGAAATAAATACTTTTTTTTATTTTATTATTTTTCCCTAACTAAGGGGTGATAACGGGGGGTTTGATTTACTATTTATGGCGGTTTTTATGTTTGGCAGTTGTCACACGCTAAAAGACGCTTTTTATTGTAAAAATAGTTTTTGCATCACCACATAGAGAGCTATAATTTTTTCCGTATTTTGACCCACCGAGTCATGTGAGGTCTTATTTTTTGCGGGACGAGTTGACGTTTTTATTGGTACCATTTTCGGGCATGTGACATTTTTTGATCGCTTTTTATTCCGATTTTTGGGACGCAGAATGAACAAAAACCAGAGTTTCATGAATTTCTTTTGGGGGGGTGCGTTTACACCGTTCCGCGTGCGGTAAAATTGATAAAGCGGTTTTATTCTTCGGGTCGGTACGGTTACAGCGATACCGCATTTAGGTCGTTTTTTTATGTTTTGTCGGTTTTATGCAATGAAAACTATTTTATATAAAAAATAATTATTTTTGCATCGCTTTATTCTGCGAGCTATAACTTTTTTATTTTTTCGCTGATGATGCTGTGTGCCGGCTCGTTTTTTGCAGGACAAGATGACGTTTTCAGCGGTACCATGGATATTTATATGCGTCTTTTTGATCGCGCGTTATTACACTTTTTGTTTGGCGGTATGATAATAAATCATTATTTTTTGCTTCGTTTTTTTATTTTTATTTTTTAAGGGGTTCGCTAAAGGGGTTAATTAATGGGACAGTTTTATAGGGCGGGTCGTTAAGGACGCGGCGATACCCAATATGTGTACTTTTATTTATTTATTTTTTTTTTTTCAAAAAATGGATTTGGGGGAATATTTTTTTTTTTTTTTGTAATTTGGCCATTTTTTTTAAATTATTTTAACTTTTTTTACTTTATTAAATAGTCCCAGGTGGGACATCACTGTTCTGTGACAGATCGCTGATCTGTCACATCACAGATCACTGTGACAGATCAGCGATCTGTCACAGGCAGTGCACAAGGCTTCCTCATGCCTGCGCTTTGCAGGCACTGAGGAAGCCAGCTTCCTGCAGGCCCCCGAAGGCCCCCGTCGCCATCTTGGATTCGGGGGCCTGCAGGAAAGGAGCCCCCGGCAGCAGCGCTGCACATTGCGCTGCCGTGGGGGGCTCAGGGAAGCACGGAGGGAGCCCCCTCCCTGCCGATGCTTCCCTTTAACCCCCGGTACACTGCGATCATGTTTGATCGCGGTCTGCAAGGGGTTAACGTGTCGGGGGCGGTCCGTGACCGCCCCTGACACATTGTGCCGGGTGTCAGCCGTGATAATCAGCTGACACCCGGCCGCGATCAGCGGCGCTCACCACGTGAGGGCCCGGGTCCCATGGACGGGATAGTACGTCTGATGTCAGGAAGGGGTTAAGGCTATGTGCCCACGTTGCGTGTTAAAACGCATACTGAAAACCGGGCTCCTTCCGAGAAATCGCGCTTTTTTTTCAGCGCGATTTCACCGCGATTCTGCCGCGATTTTCTCAAGCACTTTCCAAGCGATTTGAAGCATCGCTTGGAAAGTGATTGACAGGTTGGTCACACTCGTCAAACATAGTGTTTGACAAGTGTGAGCAGCTTTTTACTATTGAGGCCGCCTATGCGGCCTCAATAGTAAAAGATAAAATGTTAAAAAAAAAAAATCGGGGTATATTTACCTTCCGACGTCCCGCGCTGCCATCCCGGGCCTCAGCGTTCCCAGTAATGCCTTGCGAGACCTGTGATGACGTTGGTCTTGCGTGACTATAGCGAGACTACGTCATCACAGGACCTTGCCGCAAGGCATTACTGGGAACGCTGAGGCCGGGATGGCAGCGCGTGACGCCGGAAGGTAAATATACCCCGATTTTTTTATAGGGTATGGTACCTAGGGCCTGGAGGACAGTCTCCTCTCCTCCACACCGTGGGTACCAACCGCACATGAGACGCTTAACTTCCCGCATGGTGGGCATAGCCACATATGGGAAGTAAGCAATTCTCATGCATTCCTATGGGTGCGGAATCGCGGCAATTCTTTGTGATTCCGCACAAAAGAATGACCATGCTGCGATTTTTTCCACGATGCGATTCCGCCGCGGAAAAAAGCGCAGCATTAGCACAGCATGTGCGGAATGCCATAGGAATGCATGGGGTGCGTTCTGTTCACGATTTTTAAACGTTTTCGCGCCGGAAATCGCGACAAAAACGCTTAAAAATCGCTACGTGGGCACACAGCCTAAAGGGGTTTTCCCACGAACAAAAGTTAATTTTAAAAATTGTCTGTGTCTGACCGTGTACGGAGCATACCACATCTCCTGGGCAGGGGAGGAAGCAAAAGACAATACTAAGATTACAGCAGGGGATCACAGAGGATTAATTTTGTGAGGTAAAATATTTTACTGACTGTCTTTAAACAATATTTTACCTCACAAAATGAATCCTCTGCGATCTCCTGCTGTAATGTCAGTATTGTCTTTTGCGTCCTCCTTCCCAGGAGCTGTGGTATGCTCTGTACACGGTCAGACACAGACAATGAGAAGACATCAGATGGGGGCGAGAGATGGCTCAAATGGGACAGCACATGAGAGTAGAACACAGCACAGGAAGGAGAGAGACAGCAGACAAGGGGGATAGCACATGGGGTAGATAGGTCAAAGAAGAGAGCACAGACGGGAGAAGTCAGCACATCGGGAAAGAGAGAGTGGATAGGTGGGTGAGTACATGGGGAGGGGGGGGGGGGAGAGATTCTCAACACAGCAAAGCCTGCCCCCATCGTGACATTGCCACCCTCCCAATGCGATAGCATCAGGCCTCAATCAAGTTTGAGCACCCCTGGTCAAAATTACCAGAGTGCAGAGCTCTGCCGCGTTCCCAGACAGTGACTGGAGTAGCTCTCCATATGACCACAATAAGCCATACTCTCCATAGGGGTGGCCTTTATGGAATAGTGGGCAGAAAAAAGCCTTTACTTACACACAAAAATTGTAAGACTCATTTTGAGTTTGTCAAAAGACATGCGGGAGACTCCCCAAATTTATGGAGGAAGGTGCTGTGGTCACGAGACCAAAATTGAACTTTTTGACCCACCATGTTTGGCACCAAACCAACACAACTCATCACTCCAAGAACACCATCCCCACAGTGAAACATGGTGGCAGCAGCATGCTGTGGGAATTTTTTTCGGCATTAGGGACCGGGAAAATGGTCCACGTCAAAGGGGACGATGGATGGTGTGCACTACAGAGATATTCTTGAGCATAACCTGTTTCTGTCAGTGATTTGAGACTGGAACGGAGGTTCACCTTCCAACAAGACCATGACCCAAATCATACTGCTAAAGTAGCACTCTAGAGCCTTAAGTGGAAATGTGTAAATGTTTTTAAGTGGCCTAATTAAAGCCCAGACTTTAATCCAATTGAGAATCTGTGGTCAGACGTGAAGATCGCTGTTCACCAGAGGAAACCATCTAACTTGAAGGAGCTGGAGCAATTTTACCTTGAAGAATGGAGACTTATTTAAAGGGACTTGCAACTGTAATTACACTGCAGTTTTCAGTTATTGTGTCCTATTTTGTTGTTTTCTTTACAAAAAAATTAAAACCAAATGTTCACAGTTGTAGGCATGTTCTTTACATGGACTGATGCATACCCTCAAAAAAAAAAAAAGTGAAATTCCAGGTTTTGAGGTAACAAAACACAAAAAATGCTAAGGGGAATTACTGTGTATGTGTGTGTGAATACTTTGGCAAGCCACTGTATATATGTATATGTGGTGCGTGTATGTAAAATTTCACGTGTGTTTATTCTGCTTTTTTCCAGGTAGAGATAATAAGAATGAATTAATAACTTACTAATAACTTAATTAATAAACAACACAAACTGTTCATATTAGGGAGACATATGCAGATTATTCACTCCCAGGTATATAGGATCAATATGGATAAATGTAAGGGAGGTTTATTTTCTTGTTTATCCTAATTTTTCTCATAGTTTTGCCTTCTTACTTTTTAGGTTTATTACATTTTTTAAAATTTCTTCTTTCTTTAAAGTTCCTTTTAATTTTCCGCAAAGCTGCAGCGGGTGAGCTAGAAGAGGACAGCGGGTTGCACGCTCTTGCAAGACTCTCAGAAATCGATGTTTCTATTGAAGGTGTGAAAGGAGCCAAGAGCTTCTTTGAAGCAAAGGTAAGCGGGTTAATAAGATGCCTTCTATTCTAAGGGAGCCTGTCACCAGATATCTGCAGCCACACCTCCGAGCAGTGTACAATAGGGGTGGAGAACGTGCTTCTAATGATGGGTCACTTAGTGAGCTTCTTGCTGTAGTTTTGCTAAACTACTGCTTTATCTGCTAGTCCTCTCACTGATGAGCATGTGCTATGTAGTTCTCGGTATACGAGTCCCGATTATCCTTGTCCCCATAGAAAGTGTCAGCTTTCGACTTATGCTAGAAAGATTATTACTGAATTACTCATTGCTGAGAAGACTAGCAGAGCTTCAGCAGATATCTGTAGTTTTGAAAAAAATCACTTAACAAAAAGCCCTGAGTTGATTCTGTCAAATCATATTTCAGCTTATATTCCTTCTCGCACAATTTGATTACAATGTGTCCCAAAAAATGTAAAACTTATAAGCACAGCACACAGAACTGTAATTTAGAAAAACAAAATGCACATCTCCGATCCACGACATCGTGACTTCCGCCTTACTCCAGTGGTCGTTTATAGGTCCCCATACACAATAGATGAAAGCCGAGAATGTTTATATATCCGAGCACCTATAGACGAGAGGCACTCAGGACTATTATACCAAAAAAAAGAAACAACTGGATAGAGGTGCAAAGTGATTATATCCGTTACTAAATAATAATTATACAACCATTAGATAAAACTAGCATTTAGGGAGGGAAGTTGGGCAAGGGAAGTCATCTCGCCACCATTTAATACACCTGTAGCGGCAGCAAGCTGAACATTGGAAAAGGAATCCTCCAGTGATGAGACTGGGGGTGTAAAATGTCACATTTATTGGACTGATTAAAATACATTAGTAAGGGCAAAACCACATAGAATTTCCTGAGCCTTTGCGTTTCTCCATTTAGCCTTACTCAACTCTACGCACCGAAACGCGTAGGTTCAGCAATTTCTATGTGGTTTTGCCTTTACTACAGTATTTTAATCAATCCAATAAATGTGAAATTTTATGCCTCCCGTCTCATCACTGGAGGATTCCTTTTTCAAAATTACATAACATTGGGAGAATGATAAAAAAAAAGTCAATAACACTTCTGAAAATGGGCATTTTTCAATTTTTCTTTTTTTTTTTTAAGATGGCTTTTTTTTTTGAGGATGAATTGTAAAAAAAAAAAAAATGGGTACAGATTACAAGTGAGATAAAATGTTAAAAGAATAACAAAACCCTTATGTCGCTGCTGTTCAGGAAATTGTTTTTCCAGTGTTCATTGTGACCTGACAGTACGAGTCTCCAGGTCAGTACAATTACGGCAATACCAAACTTATTACAAAAAAAAAAAAATACGTTCGTGGTTCTAAAAACTTCAAAGTGTATTGAAGTAAATATTGATATTGACATTTTCCTAATAAAAAAAAAATCCCATAGAATGACAAAGATGGCAGCCTTGGTAACTTGGTAATTAACTCCCCTGCAATTGCGTCACGCGGGGTCTGATGGTGTACACAAGCGCAGTGGCAAGCAGGCCATTTACCGTAAATGTGTCAGTGAGTGACTGTGGTACTTAAAGGGAACTTGTCCGCAGGATTGTGCACAGTAACCTACAGACAGTGTCAGGTCGGCGCCGTTGTACTGATGAACATGATACCTGGTGATGAAGGCTGGAGCATGAGAATCTCATTAATAAAGATTAAGCAACCACAAGATGGATTTCGTCACCAGATATCATTAATCAGTATAACAGCACCGACCTGACACTGTCTGTAGGTTACTGAGCACAATCCTGCTGACGTGATCCCTTAAAATGGCATAAACAGTGTCACTCACCGATCCTTTCTAATGCCGAGAAGATCTTTGTGGAAACGTAAAAGAGATGAAAACGTGTATTCGCAGCGCCCACCACGTGTGCCAATAATGTCTTACATTTGAAAGTGTTCCTGAGCATAGACTATGATTGGGGCAGAGGTCGATCCTGAAAATCTCCGCCCTTGGGATCCCTGGCTCTCATCAGGTGATCCCCTATTTTACGGATAGAGTATAACTTTCAGTTGTGGGAATACCACTTTAGTCAGCCACCGGGGTCACTCCTTTAAAATTACTCAAAATTGAAGCGAGAGATACACTTTGGATTTTTTCAGTGCACGTTAAATATAAAGCTCTACAGTAAAGGGAACCTATAGGTAATATGCTGTAAGGCAGATTATTCTTTAGTTTGTAGGGAAGAAACTCAGTATAACTTGTACTTTATTCATTAACCCATTCACTACCGATGGCTTATACACGTCATTGGCCGTGTCCCTGCCTTTGATGCAGGCTTACACACTGAGCCCGCATCTTTCCCCATGCTCGATGGCTGATTTAATCTGCTATCAAGTGCCTCTAATAGCAGCGGGTGGATCAGATATCCACCCAGGGTTGTTATCCAGTTAAATGCCTCTGTCAGTCACAGACAGCGGCATTTAATACGAGCAGACAGGTCATTGATCTCGCCCATCGGCGCTCCAATCACGTGCTCGCGGGGTGTCCATTGGTTGTCACGTTAGCCAGGGGTCTCCTGAAGACCTCCATTCCTGTCCTCAAGATCCTCCTGTGAAGCACAGACAATCACAGCTTCAAGTCTTCTAAGGGAAACTATTACATACAGTAAATAGTAAGAAAAAAAAAAGTTTAAAATTTTTTTTTTAAAAAAACAAACGTTCAAATTACGCATGTCCGATCTATATATAAAAAATTAATCCGATCGGTAAACGGCATAATTAAATAAAAAATCAGAAAACAACAAATTTTGTTTTTTTTGTTACTGCAACATTGCAATAAGAGGCAAATCAAAACATTGTATCTACCCCAAAATGGTATCAGTAAAAAAAAAAAAAAAGTCGGCCCAGGATACAAAAATATAAGCCATCACTCAGCCTTAGAAAAATGAGAATGTTACGGGTCTCAGAAAATGGCGACAAAAGCAAATTTATTTTTTTTTTTTTTATCTGTGCACTCATACGGACCTGTGGCATCATATTTCCAGGTCAGTTTTACAATATATTGAACATGGTAAAGAAAAAGCACCAAAAAATATTGTGGAACTGCACTTTTTTTTTTTTTGCAATTTCACTGCACTTGGCATTCTTTTTCCTTGTTTTCTGGTACACTATTGTGGCTGAAAGAATGGTGTTCAAAAGTGCAAATAAGTCCTCATACGGCTCCTATGGCTGGAAAAAAAAAAAGTTATGGCTCTTGGAAGAAGGGGAGGAACAAACTAAAAATTGAAAATCATCCAGGGGTGAAGGGGTTAAAAAAAAAGGAGGGCAATGAAATGGGTGGTCCTAATCAGCGATTGACAGTTTCCTCTGTAGGCAGAGTTATACAGGAAAGGCTTTCCATTCTGGCTAGGACCACCCACTTGACTCCTAAACTCAGAATGAGCAGAGATATATAAGGTTTATTAGGAACATTTAGGGCCAGATTTACCAAGGTGTTTTCGCTATTTTTCTGGCGCAAGACACCTTGACATGCCAGTACTGACCACCAAGTGAATAAAAATGTAATAGACAGTAGCTTAAATTTCAACAGGATGTACTCCACCTAATTTAGACTTGTGCACTATAAACCTGGGGTGTGGACAATTATATTTGGTGCTGACTTCTATCATGTAAATCTGCTCGCCTGTGAAACATACTGTGTCTACAACTGTGGATTTTATTTTACGTCTAAGGTGCAGGCTATTAATCATGGCAGCCGATTCGAGCAAGAGATTAAAGCCGAACAAGAGGAGAAGAGAAGACAAGCGGAGGAGAAGGAACAGAGGAAGGCTGCATTCAAAGAGCTACAGTCCACCTTCAAGCCATAAACCAGAGCAGAGTATTTTCATAGCATGCAGAGAGAAATCTATCTATATACCTATATATCGCAGGGTGCGCAGAGTCTTGTTCTTCCGCTGTTGCTGGACACAAGTGATTCACCAATACCCAAAGATCCCAGACCTGACATTCCTGCCGTCAAAATATATTTGCAAAAAAAGATTTATCTAATTTATTGCTTAAGGTTGGATGGACCAATGAAGTGAATCATTTTACTAGTGATTTTCATTTTTATGTTGCAGACGCAGTATTTTTTTACATCACTCAGTTTTTTTTGTGAAAATCTGTAAATAGAGATAATCATAGCTATTATTCTATGGATTTTGGGTCTTTAATCGGTCAGAAAAGCTTGAGCGCTTTGAGTTTGTACCAAGCGCCACAATAAAACATCCTAATTTTTCGGCAAATTGAAAGAACGTGCACATTTTGCTGCAGATCAGCCATAGATTTCACCACCTAGACATTGAGGCACGTGAAATCTGTGTGCTGTAGACTAAGGCTAGTTTCACATAAGCGCTTACGGCCGCAGCATCGGGCTGCGCACGGCCGCCGCTAAGCTCCGCCTACGGGCGCAAGACGCGTCCTGCGTCCCCTATCTTTAGCACTGGGGATGCAGGCTGAGCGCAGGTATGCGTTTGGCGGCGCATGCGTCCTTTTGTAAAATACTGACCAAATACTGATCGTGTGAACGTGGCCTCAAGAGTAATCATCCAACATTAACGAAAACTAGACTAGTCTACACTTTGAAAACAAGAGATTACTACCACCACTTACCAGACTCCTCCTGCCTGAAAAGAGTTCAAGGTTATTCTTTGTATAATCAAAGGTTGTGATTTTCTGATACACTTTTCAAGTTGACGCACAGAGTATAAAGCAGTGGATATAGAAAGTATCAAAAAAAAGTGACAGTGCTTTGTTAGCCAGAAATGCACTGGAGTAGCATTTCTGACACTGTGCATGCCACTGAAAAGAGACACTGAATTCATTAAGCGGTGTGTGCTTCTTAATGAATTCGGTGCCTTTTACTCCAACAAGATTGGTGTTGGGCTAGTGTGTGCTACATCAATCTTGATGAATCGGGCCCCCAATTTTTATTTAGTTTTTTAGGGGTTTTGCGATGGGGTAGAGTTTCCACTCAGTGTGAACATACTCTTATTGAGGGGGGCAGTGCTTACCCAAATTATACACTATTGAGCTGAGTTCACATTTCCGTTTGTTTTTTCCTTTTCTAAGAACACTGAACAGGCAAACTGAACTCATATGTAAAACTGAACCTCTGCAATGCTGATAAACAAAAGTAGAGGGACCCCATTGAATAATACAGGGTCTATAAGTTGTGCAACAGATGTGTCTTGCACATGAATGTTCTGTTTAGAGAACAACATAAAGGTGAATGTGAACTTACTACTGATAAATCCTCCCGATATGTTCTAATTCTTAGTGGAAACTTACCATAGACAGTCTTAACATGTCAGATTTAGCATAGTGGTTCATGCCTTTTGATAAATCGGGCGCACCTTTAGACTGTATAAAGCTTGCACCACTTATTCGTTGGCTTCCTTTGTGCAAGAAATGTACGCCAAAATTTCGGTGCATGGTGCCACATGTTGGGGCATCCCCCTTTCACCGTATCACACGGCACAAAGAGTGTCCAAATCATAACCAATCTGGTGCAAGTTATTAAAGACTGATTATTCTTCCTGCACGCCAGTGCATTTAGCTTCCACCATGGTATAGCCATGTCCCATATCGTTCAGTAGAGCCGAGCTACAATACCAAACGGTGCGACCTTCCTGGTATTAAGCAGCCACGGGCTATACAACTCTAATGACACCTGTGTTCAGTGTGCAGAACGTGCCACCATAAGAAATAGACCGCCATGTTCAATAGGAATGCACACAATGCAACCGCCACAGATAAGAAATTTGTTAGCATGTTTTTTTTATTTATATTTTTTTAAGTGCCTTCCATGCATATCAGATCCGTCAGCAACAATCCCATGACACTTTTTTTGTAATGATACAGCACCCCAGTTTTACAAGAGTTTGTGCTGCGTCGTATTCAGCAAATGTATTAAACCGTGCAATAACAAAAAAAGTATAAACATTAAAACACACTGTAAAACAGCAGTACGGGGAGAAGGTAGTGTTGCACAAAAAGAAAAAAAAAAAAGAGCCAAATCCATTGTCATCACATATATACAATATAGATATGTACACATAGATCATCCTCTTAATGAACAATATCAAAATAGTCTATTCCTATTGAAATCTCCTTCCCAGAACCTTGCTTCGCTCCTCGGACAGGACAATTAGATTATTATTATTTACATGGACAGAACGAACAATGACACCGACTCACTAGGGCCACAAATGCACAGAGACACTTGTGCTGGAACAGATCTCGTTTCTTATACAATGCCAGAGGAAGGGGCTGACGGCTGCAGCAGAAACAAAGATGGCAGCTTAAAACGCGCTCAGAAATGCAAAGCGACATTTGTTTTAACATCCGCTTCGAAGGTGAAGACACTTATAGCCGGGATGGAACAAGGTAGGTACTACCTGTAGATATATATTATGTGGGTAAGGGATGCTCTTATGTCATCGTTGGGTCTGGTCTGCATAGGAGGGCGTGTCGAAGGCATAGGATAATGATGTCCGATAGTGATGAGTGAACATGCTTGGGTACGGCATTATCCAACCATGCTCAGGAGTGTCTTTGGCGTGCTCGAATACTATGTTCGAGTCCCGACGGCTGCATGTCTCATGGCTGTTCGACAGCATTTGTTGCAGCTGTCGAGCAGCCACAAGACATGTAGCCGCGGGGATGCGAATGTATTATTCGAGCACGCTGAAGACACTCGGCTAGCACTCAAGCATACTCGCTCATCACTAATGTCCTATCCTTAGGGCACCAGCACAAGACAGTATAAATTGGACTATAATTAAGAGACTGGCTGGTGGCTCTCCTGAACCAACGGACAGCTTCATGTTTTTCCATGAACCTGTCGAGAGAGCCGCCAGCCAACCCGTTCATTGCGCTACGATTTCAGTCCAATTTATGCGGCCGTCTGACCGTGCCCTTAGAGTAAGTCATTGATATCAGATTGGTGGGGTCCAGCATCCAGCACCCCCCCTGATCAGCTGCTATTTGCTCCGGTGGCAGATGTATGTAAACAGTGAACGAAGCTGAACAGCGCAGCTCCCTTCAATGTGCTGCGGCCGCTGCCAGGTACTGCAGAGCAGCTGATCAGCGAGGCTGCAGGGTGTCGGCTCACCACTGGTCCAATATTGATCGGTTATCAATATCATATGTCTGGACAACCTCATTATTTGACAACCTTGCAGTGTACTATTTCTGACTTTAGCAGGTACAGCGCATGACACCCAGCAGTCATGTTCTGGCAACATTTACTTCTGGTTTCTATTGGGATGTAAGTGTTGCATAAGGCTGCAGTCATCAGAGTTAAGGGGAACGGTAGCAAGTCATATCCATAGCTAGTATAGTAGCAAGAGATGACTTTCTAGCCCTAGCAGTAGGAAAGCAGAGGCTGCTGCAATAGGCTGTTAAAATTGCAAAAAAATGGACATCAAAAATAAGGCTGTTCCTCTATTAAACATGACACATTTTCTATTAGAATCTGTCTGATAAATGCTTCCAATGATATGCAGAACATTAACAAAAATATGTAACAATGTGATAATGAATGACAACTGGTGCCATGACCGTATACAGTTTTAAGAGTACAGGTAATCACATCCCTTAAAAAAAAAAAGTGCTAAATGCTAAAGAAAGTACTTCCCGATTCTATGAAGACACATGATGCATCTTAGGCAATCACTAACTAGAAAAAAAAGTCATGTGACAAATTCTATGGCGCTGCAGTCCCATTATTCTTTTCAGAGTAGCTGAGTGCATCATGGGATACATGCGCCAAATCACAAAAGTTCCATTTAAAGAAGATTTCTTGCCAGACCTTAAAGAGATACTCCTTAATCAGAGGGGTAACTCAAAAATGTCCTGGGTCCCAAGGAGAAATCTGGAACAATCCTTATCCAGAAAAAAAAAAATATTGCAAAAGACAGCTTCACTCCTGTCAATGGGTTGTGTCTGGTATTACAGCTCAGGCCTATAAACAGGGCAGAGCCGATGGAGCTGAGCGAGGCAATTTCTGGCTAACTTTTTTTTCCAAAACCTTTTTAGATTTGATGGCAGGACATGGGGGGGGGGGGGGGGGGGGGGCGGCGCACTACTTAAACCTACTGAATACGGATTAAAGGAGCACACAAATACACACATATCTTGGCTTGGAGATGGGGGAGGGAAGCCAACTCTTCCAAAGTGAAAACCCCATTGATTAATGAGCACAAAGTCCGCTCGCTGACGATGAAGGAAGAAGGAGGCACTGATCTAGGATTACATGTGCATCTCCCTCTGGGGGCTGTACAGACCCCGATTACCATTATAGGTAGTCACTGCAGTAATAGGCTTATATTTTACGATAGACCCACTGTATATTAGTTAGGGTGGGTATATGGGCTGAATATTTTTTTTTTTTGCATCTCATCCTTGGCTAACCCTTTAATTTTAAGAAAGAACTAGTAATTGGATTACAACCCCCTCTGATTGGCGTCTTACATACGGCACTCATTCACAGAGCAGAGAGGGTTAACCCAAACTACTACCACGAGTCCTAAATAACAGAATAAATTGGTGGCCTTAGGGCTGTCCGCCCTAGGCATCTGGCCCCATTCTGTAGCGTTAAAAAATGACCTACTGTATCAAACATCCTTTTATGTTAAATTTATTTAGATAAAAAAAGGATTTTTTTTTTTTTTTTTTAATATTTTCATCACTATCTGTATTATAAAAAAACCCCAAACACATAAGTCTTGCAAATTTCACTTTGGGCACTAGGCCTAATATTAGACACCAATTTCTGCTGTTTTCCCATGGACCCTAGCCCACTTATTTGAATACAAGTATTTTCTGGGCATGCTCTGATCCAGGTCATGGTTATTGTTATGGCTGTTTTCTTCCACAGACAGCACCACTTCTGTGCACAGGTCATGTGTGGTATATTACAACTTAGTTCCTGTCATGCCAGTGCAGTAGAGCTGTAATACCAGATACCACCTGGGGGGACTGGTGTGGTGCTGTCGGTGGGAGAAAGCAGCCATGTTTTCAAATCTAACTGCTTTAAATAAATATGCTGATCTTATAATGTTATATTACTAAAATTTGGGGATCCCTCCTTGCGCAGAGGGTGACAAAACCGCCCCGTTTATGGAGAGGGTAACCGCTCCCCTTAAATGACTGATGTAAAGCAATAAGTGACACTACTCCCATCATCTATTGTCAGGGAATTAAGACTCCATATATCTGTGACCGGCCAGGGCCTCACACCACAACTCCCAGCATGTTCTGAGAAACCAGTTGAAGATTACGGCTGGCAGGCCATGATTACCGGGCTGCCTGCTTACTATTTTTTTTTCGCCCAACCTACTGTATGTTATTTTTAAAAATTTTTACTTTTAATTTTTTACAGTTTCATAAAATGACATGTTCTGTACCTACAACTATTTTGAAAATAACAGGAGCAGCTGGTGTCACCTATAGCACCATAGAAACACATCTCCTGTGCCATAATGGACACTAGGCCTCACTGATCCAAACTGCTAGGCCATGTTACCATTAGCAACCAATCAGAGCGCAGTTTTCATTTCATTTACTGCTCTGGGAAAACGGAAGTTGACCTGTGATTGGTTGCTATGGGTTTTACCAGGCCAGACATGGAGACAGTTTTGATCAGTCTCTGTTATTGTCCTGTGCACCAGCCGCCCCCCCAAAAAATATTCATAAAGTGAATTTATACGCCCAAAAACAGTTTATGTAAAAGTCTCGATTAGACCACTAGGGAAATATGCTCAACAAATGTAAACATAATGATAATGTAATGGTGATATTGCACAAAAAATGAACATAATGACAATAAAGAAGTAATGAGGGACCAGAGGAGACTATAGGTACAAGCAACACAGAGCAGCCAACTCACAGACATTGGGGAACTACAGATCCAAGCAGTAGAAGCAGCTCTTGTGACTAGTTGATGCTGGGATGTGATTTCTTGTCCGGAATTAGAAAAACATGTCCGACTTCTTCTACAAACCACAAGAGCCTGTGTGTCTTCTATTACAGCTCCGCTGCCCTGAAGTAAATGGGGTAAGCTGCAATACCACACAACCTGTGCACCGATGTGGCACTGTTTCTTTTAAATAAAGCAGCCACGTTCTAATCTTTTACAACCTCTGTAATAAAATGGATTATTAAGGCTATGTGCACATTGAGGTTTTTTTTGAGTAGAAATAAACAACATGTTTTTAGTAAGCAGAAACCACTTCCTATTGAAGGAATTTCTCTTTTGTTGAAATTTAGACTTTTTTTCCCCATAAAATTATTCTGAATTTCTCACAAGAATGAATTGGAAGAGTTTCTAAGCGTTTTTTGGAGGATTGTGAGGAGGAGCCACCTGTTGAGAAAACTCAACGTGAATATAGCTTAATGGGTATTTATGCCAAATTTGGACGTTATCTCCTACCTATAGAAATCATACTGCTGAGACCATCGCAGATCCCTTGAATGGGGCTCTGAAAAGTCAAGTCTCAATGGTGCAGCGGTCGAGCACAGTGTTTGGCCATCTCCGACAATTCCATAGAGAATTAATGGAGTGGAGATGCAGGCTCAACTTCTGCTTCATTCATTTGGGGCTCTTCAGAGCCCCACATTGGGGATCGTGGGGGTCCCAGCAATCAGAAAGATGTCATCTATCCTGTGCATAGACGATCTCTTCCACATTTGTCATAAAGGGTATTCTAGGAAATTCTTTTTATCACCACCTATCCCCTAGAAAAGTGAAATGCTGGATTGGTAGACGCCCGACCACCAACCGATTACCGAGCTTTACTTGTCTGTTTCCACAGTTCTATAGACTTTGGATACAGCGTCAGGATATATGGTCGACAGCCGCAGCATCCACACTCATCTTGCGGAAATTAGTAGGGGTTCCATGTAAACAGGCGATACATCCTTCTTATCAAAATTCTTTAACAAGTGTTTATTTGCCCCCAAAGGAACCTATCAGATTACTTCTTTTCTGACAGCTGGAATCTCATTGGTTGCTACTATCCCCGACACCGATTTATACCAGTCCTTATGAATACGCACAAGTATGGTTACATTTTGTTTCAGGCAAATTTAAAATTTCTTGATTATGGCTACCATAGATTTATGTCATGGTATTTCTGCTAAGCTCACCAATGACAGGTGACTTAGTCGCCACCATGACTGCTATTCTGGTGGTCGCCAAATTATAGCTACTTCCACTGATGGGGAACTAGCAGGTCCAGCATGCCCTCCCTGACAATTTAGGGTAAATCAGCAGAGTGCACACTCTCATGGTTGAGGGCAAATACTAACAGATCAAAGACGGCACACAAGCTGGGACATGTAGTCCTGCTACAACTGCATCTGATTGTCACCTGTAAAAGGACAGCACACTTCTGTAAGTGACACACAACTACCGAGACTGGACCCATTTAACAATGGGGGTTGGAGCGTCGCCAACTCATCTGTCACAGCGTGAGCTATGTACAGTAAGGAGGGTTCAAACTGAGATTTTTGCAATAGTCAGAACATACTAGCAGATATATTCTGCAGAATTGGTGAATACTATTAAAAATTGATTGTAAAAGTTCAGTCTGGGATTACCAGGCTGCAAGGGGATCCTGACAGATAAGCAGAAGAGTGGTTCGGGAAACCAATAACAAAGTAGCAACCTGATGACTTTGGCACATACAACATAACATGGCAGTAACTTTTATCACAGATTTTCTGATTCAATTGAACGGCATGTTCATCTTAACGGAGGGGGTAACGGCTTAAAAGGCAATGCCTGTGCTGCTGAGAAATAGTTGGATCTGGTAGAATCAAACTTGGCCGACACAATGTCTTGATTCTTTAGTGCATTTTTCGGTGAGTTAACGACACCAAAAAACAGCAGTTCTAGGCGTGTTTTTTCATTTATTTCTCTATATTTGAATTGTGAAAAGGGCGATAATTCAGACTAGGTGGGTTTCTTTTGTTACTTTTTTTAATGACGATTTACATTTTACCTTTAATATCCCAAGGGGACCTGAATTTGCCATTGCTTGATTGATGGCTTGTACAATATACTGCAATACTTCATTATTGCAATAAGCACCGGACTGCACACTCGCTGGGATTCTGCCACTTAAATGCCACTGCTGTAAGAGGCAAGTGGAAGCTGTATGACACAGCCTCCACCCACCCTATATGATGCAGGCTCAGCTCCTGAGCCCACGCTCAAAACACCCACACCAGACAGGTGTTGTACATGTACAGAGGATGTCGGGCAGGGTTTGAAATCTGCAACACGTCAATTTCTGTAAGGTTGAGAATGTAGTCAATGTATGGTATTTATAAAATGTCACACATCGTAATCTACAGCATACTTTACATGTGCAAATTTTCACAGAAAATCTGCTGAGAATGGCAGTCAACATTTCATCATGAGCAATGGTGGATCTGGGCATACACTTGTACTGTAATGAAAGGACTGGATCCGCTCATTGCCTAGCCCCTTCTGACATCCTTCTTACTCCCCATTGTTCGCGTGCCGTGTGTCACATACAGATGTATTAGTCGCCCTTTCACAAATAAGGCAATACACGTCCCAACAAGAACAAATCTGTCGATCGATTACTACTGAAGATGCACACCACCCCATCATCAGACTGCAGTCGCTGTGTTACATGGCAGTGTAAAGATTAAAATTTCTTTGAGAAACATTAAAATAAAAGAACAGACAAATAAAAAGAAATAACAGAAGAGCAAAAGTAAACTGTATCTAACTCATAAATAAATCAGATTAAAATAAAATAATTAAAAAAAAAAAAAAGGACTGAAGAGGTCCCAGATACGCCACCTGTCCAGGTAAGGAAAATGAAATGCGCATTGATAAGTGAGAGTGCTTGGAGAGATTCTGTCAAGATTTCAGTGTTATGCTTGTGGTCGAAAATCACAAGACGATAGTGAGCGGCTGCAGCTTATCAGGGAGAGAAAAATGCAATCTACAGCTGCACTCTTCGACTTTGCTGTGAAACTACAACTCCAAGCATGCCCTGGCTGGAGATGCCATGGACTGTAGTTTAAGAACAGCGCTAAGAAACTGATTGCAGGGCGCAGATTTACAAGCTGAACCTCTATGCACCGATATCATTATCCTGCTATGAACAGTTTTGATTGTCATCGTCGTTAGCAGATGTGTGTCTTTTTCGCTTCAGGCTTGGCCGTCTTTACCTTATTTTTTTTCATATCACATTCATGGTCACTTAAAACCGACAACACGGGGGGAAGCGAGGGTAACAAGACAACAGCGCTATTGTATCAGTAAAAGTGCTATACAATAGAGTCCCAGTCAAAATCATCTTGAATGTCGTCTGCAGGAAGGGGGCGACGTATGTGAAAATTTGTGGACGGCATCATGTGAGGCTGGTTCATTACTCCGTGGTGCCCTGACAATGAAATACACAAAAAAGAAAATCCCATATTAATAATTATTCATTTATTGGCAGCAAGAGCCAGTAAACCCTTAACTAACCCATTATGGACAGTGGTATTAATTCCTTCCTCCCCAAAGATCAGCAAAGAGGGGCTGTATTGCAGATTTTATCCTTGTAACTGTATGAAGCCACTTCTCTGGGCACTGTGAAGTCATGGACAAAAGTTTGAAGACGAACGCAAATTTTGGTTTCCACAAAGTTTGCTGCTTCCATAGTTTTTAGATGTTTCAGATTATTGCAGAATTCTGGAAAAATAAGGGTCAACTGTGTAAATATTATAGGAAATCTATCACCCAATTTTGCTATCCCATCCGAGAGCAGCAAGACGTAGAGGCAGAGACCCTGATTCCAGCTATGTGTCACTTACTGGGTTGTTTGCTGTCATTTCAATGCAATCCCTGCTTTCTCTGCTGCAGATCTACCAGTTCGCCGAATGCTGAGCTGTGTATAACCCCGCCCACACCACCGATTGGTTGCTTACTGGGTACACTGGTAAAAAAAAAAGCTGCCAATTAGTGGTGGAGGCGTGGTTGGACTACCTGGCAACAGCTTTACTAGTCTTCGGTGATAAAACGGATTTTATCAGCAGGAGCTTATCAAAACTACAGCAGCCCAATAAGCGATACTTCACTGGAATCAGGGTCTCCTAGCCTACATTATGCTGCTCTCAGATTACCTAGTAAAAACCTGCTGACATATTCCCTTTATGTGTTTGCATAAACTTTGTCAATAAAAGTGTAAAAGCTTATGAAATAAAGATAATTGTACTTCAGTAACCATAGAAACATCCGACTAAAAGATCTATCAACAATGAAGCAAAAATATTTGTGAAAACCAAACTTTGACAGTCTCAAAACTTTTCACCGCTATGATATAAAGCCAATTATCGGGACCTTGTGTCGCGTTCTAGGTGAAGTGGGCAATTTTTGTCTATATACTGTATGAACGATTTATCTGAAAACTTTATAAATCTAATTTATCTAAGGGGGATCAATGGCTGCAAGTGCAAATACACAATCATTGATATTTACTTGAGCAATAAAAAAGTCTAGTAATATAAAAAAAAGCATCAAAACTGCACAGCCTAGATAAATGGAGCTGCTTATTTCATTCACACATAGAAGTAAATGTTTTGGGAGATTCTGATTGCTCATGAGAGATCATGGGGCCACGACAATTCTCAAATCTATTGATTAAAGATAATACCAATTAGGCCTTAAAAGGACTCTGTCCCCTTGATTTTTTTACTATGTAACCTGAGAAGACCATGATGTAGTGGTAAGGGGCCAAATTCCAGCAATATATCACTTACTGGGCTATGTTTAGCAGTTTTAATACAATCAATGTTTTATCAGCAGGAGATTTTCACTACAGGACAACTGTCCCCATATCGCCAAGTCCAGATGTGCTCTTAGCACTGATTAGCAACTCTCTTTTACTATACAATGTAGACAGAAAGTTGCAGTGTGAGCAGTGTTACATACAGCTCAACCTCTGAGCTCTGCTAAATCTGCAAAAGTTAAACCTATGGTTCTATCATAAGAGCTGCGCACGCAGTAAACTGACACATCGCTGGAATCAGGGTCTCAGCCCCTGCATAATGCTGTTTGATTAAATAGAAAAATCCTACCGACAGATTCTCTTTAAGTGGCTGCTACCTGGAGGTAAAACAGATTCTAATCAAGTGTCCAGAAAAGTGAGATGATAAAGGCTTCAGTATCCCATTACCTGCCGCCTCTCAGAGCTACCTACAGATCATTCACATACCTGACAGGCCAGTTCCTGTAGTGCTCATAGGTGGTAAATGGGTGTAACCTGGGGGTCCCATCATTGACGTAGGAACATTTTGCCTGGAGTCTAGATATACATTTCCTGAGAAACAGGGAAACAAAAATAATGATATATTATGCATGTAATTTTATATACATACACACACACATACATATATATACACACACGCATACATACATACAGCTTTGGCAAAAATTAAGAGACCACTGCAAAATTTTCAGTTTGTCTGATTTTTCTCTTTATAGGTATATTTTTGAGTAAAATGTAAATTGCTCTTTTATTCTATAAACTACTGACATGTCTCCAAATTTCCAAGCACTAAATTGTGTATTTATTTTCAGAAAATGAGAAATGGTCAAAATAAAAAAATGCAGTGTTTGCAAAGCCCAAATAATGCCAAGAAAACAAGTTCATAATCATTCAGAAACAACAGTACTAAAGTGTTAACTCAGGAAGAGTTCAGAAATCAATATTTTGTGGAATAACCATGATTTTTAATCACAGCTTTCATGCGTCTTGGCATGCTTTCCACCAGTCTTTCACACTGCTTTTGGGTGACCTTATGCCACTCTTGTTACAACAATGTAAGCAGTTCTTCTTTGTTTGATGGCTTGTGACTATCCATCATCCTCTTGATTACTTTCCAGAGGTTTTCAATGGGGTTCAGGTTTGGATATTAGGCTGACCATGACAGGGATTTGATGTGGTGGTCCTTCATCCACACATTGATTGACCTAGCTGTGTGGCATGGCGCATTGTCCTGCTGGAAAACCAGTCCTCAGAGTTGGGGGAACAGTGCCTGAGCAGAAGGAATCAACTGTTTTTCCAGGACAACCTTGTATGCGGCTTGATTCATACGTCCTTCACAAAAGATTAACCTGCCCAATTCCAGCCTTTGCGAAGCATCCCCAGATCATCACTGATCCTCCACCAAATTTCAGAGTAGGTGCAAGACACTGTGGCTTGTGCGCCTCTCCTGGTCTCTGTCTAACCATTAGACGACCAGGTGTTGGGCAAAGCTGAAAATTAGACTCATTAGAGAAGTTTACCTCTATGGTCCAATCCTTCCAAGACTTTACACGTGCTGCGCCAATTCTTTGGAATGCACTTCCCAGGTCAATACGATTAGTCCCCAATCCCCACAATTTTAAGCGTGCCCTGAAAACGCATTTATTCAGACTGGCCTACCGCCTCAACACATTAACCTAATCTATCTCTGTGTGGCACAGCCAAAAGTTTTTACCATAACCAGGTTCCCTGCATCATGCTCCCACATGCTTTATGCATCCATTAGCCCTCTGTGTCTGTACTGTTACACACTTAACATTATGGCTGGTCCATACAATCAGGGCAATTGTTACCACCCACCTTTCGTGTCTCCCCTTTTTCCTCATAGATTGTAAGCTTGCGAGCAGGGCCGTCATTCCTCTTGGTATCTGTTATGATCTATGTGATTATTGTTATGCTGTAATGTCTATCATCTGTACAAGTCCCCTCTGAAATGTAAAGTGCTGCGGAATATGTTGGCGCTATAGAAATAAAATTTATTATTATTAATCCTTATGGTCTTTGGCAAACTTCAGCCTGGCTCTCCTTTGCTTCTCATTGATGAAAGGCTTTTTTTCTAGCTTTACATGACTTGAGCCCTGCCTCTAGGAGCCTGTTACGAACTGTTCTTGCTGTGCATTTCACCCCAGCTGCCATTTGCCATTCCTTTTGTAGGTCACTTGATGTCATCCTGCAGTTGCTGAGTGACATTCGAATAAGATGATGGTCATCCCGGTCAGTCGGGAGTCGTTTTCACCCTCTGCCAGTCAGTAGCTTTGTTGTTCCCAATATCTGTGCTTGACCTTGTTGTAATGAACTGATGCCTTAGAAATTTTAAGGATGGAGGCAACATGACGCTCACTGTATCCCTCTGCTAGTAAAGCCAGAATTGAGCCCTTCTTTTCCTAACTCAAGACTTTTCTTTTCAACTCCTTTGGCATGGTTAAAAAAGTTATTTTTTCATTCTTATTACTTTTGGAATATTACTAGCACTTGTTTTGCCATCCAGCTTGTCCTATTGCCAGAGGATTGTGAACACCACAGCAGGGTTTTTAATACTTACCTTCGTTAAATAAGATTTGGTTCAGGTGATCACCTAATCAGAAGCACATTAAGTAGAATGAGGTGTACTATGGTTGGAATTCAACTGACATTGGAATGGCTGTCTCTTAATTTTTACCAGAGTTCTATAGGTGCGTGTACGTGCATGTACGTATGTGTACAGACACATATTATATATATATATATATATATATATATATATATATATATATATATATATATACACACATACACACACACACATACATACATACACACAAACAGTACAGACCAAAAGTTTGGACACCTTCTCATTCAAAGAGATTTCTTTATTTTCATGACTATGAAAATTGTAGATTCGCTCTGAAGGCATCAAAACTATGAATTAACACATGTGGAATTATATAATTAACAAAAAAGTGGGAAACAATTGAAAATATATCTTGTATTCCAGGTTCTTCAAAGTAGCCACCTTTTGCTTTGATTACTGTTTTGCACACTCTTGGCATTCTCTTGATGAACTTCAAGAGGTAGTCACCGGAAATGGTCTTCCAACCGTCTTGAAGGAGTTCCCAGAGATGCTTAGCACTTGTTGGCCCTTTTGCCTTCACTCTGCGGTCCAGCTTACCCCAAACCATCTCAATTGGGTTCAGGTCTGGTGACTGTGGAGGCCAAGTCATCTGGCGTAGCACCCCATCACTCTCCTTCTTGGTCAAATAGCCCTTACACACTTACACAGCCTGGAGGTGTGTTTGGGGTCATTGTCCTGTTGAAAGATAAATGATGGTCCAACTAAACGCAAACCGGATGGAATAGCATGCCGCTGCAAGATGCTGTGGTAGCTATGCTGGTTCAGTATGCCTTCAATTCTGTATAAATCCCCAACAGTGTCACCAGAAAAGCACCCCCACACCATCACACCTCCTCCTCCATGCTTCACAGTGGAAACAGGCATGTAGAGTCCATCCGTTCACCTTTTCTGCATCCCACAAAGACACGGTGGTTGGAACCAAAGATCTCAAATTTGGACTCATCAGACCAAAGCACAGATTTCACTGGTCTAACGTCCATTCCTTTTGTTCTTTAGCCCAAACAAGTCTCTTTTGCTTGTTGCCTGTCCTTAGCAGTGGTTTCCTAGCAGCTATTTTACCATGAAGGCCTGCTGCACAAAGTCTCCTCTTAACAGTTGTTGTAGAGATGTGTCTGCTGCTAGAACTCTGTGTGGCACTGACCTGGTCTCTAATCTGAGCTGCTGTTAACCTGCGATTTCTGAGTCTGGTGACTCGGATGAACTTATCCTCCGCAGCAGAGGTGACTCTTGGTCTTCCTTTCCTGGGGCGGTCCTCATGTGAGCCAGTTTCTTTGTAGCGCTTGATGTTTTTGCCACTGCACTTGGGGACACTTTCAAAGTTTTCCCAATTTTTCGGACTAACTGACCTTCATTTCTTAAAGTAATGATGGCCACTTGTTTTTCTTTACTTAGAATTTGTATTATGGCAAGAAAAAAGCAGCTAACAGTCTATTCAGTAGGACTATCAGATGTATATCCACCAGACTTCTGCACAACACAACTGATGGTCCCAACCCCAATTATAAGGCAAGAAATCCCACTTATTAAACCTGACAGGGCACACCTGTGAAGTGAAAACCATTTCCGGTGACTACCTCTTGAAGCTCATCAAGACAATGCCAAGAGTGTGCAAAGCAGTAATCCAAGCAAAAGGTGGCTACTTTGAAGAACCTAGAATATAAGACATATTTTCAATTGTTTCACACTTTTTGTTAATTATATAATTATACATGTGTTAATTCATAGTTTTGATATATACACACACATACAAATATGATCAATACAATTATATACATACACACGCATACAAATATGCTCAATACAATTTTTTTTTTCAGAACTTTGTGACGCATACTGCCTTAGCCTTCATTTTTTTTCCTTTTTTTTTTTTTTCACTCCTTATTGACCGGGCCAAATTTTTTAAATCAGACCAGTATTACTTGAAGTGGTAATAACTCTGGAACACTTCAACAAAGGGCCCTATATATTGGAAAACCTCCAAAAGTGATAACATTTTAAAAACTGCACCCCCCGACACATTGAAAACTTCTGTCAGGTAGTTTATTAACCCTTCGGGTGATTTTCAGGAACGAATGCAAAGTGATATAATAAACGAAAAAGTGTATTTTTTACAACCTAAATGTTGCGAACGTCTGAATAGGGTACTAACAGCCGGCAGACTCTGAGGTGGCTATTTGGCCATGAATTACTATGGCAAACAGGACCACCCAATCATTATCTCAGGGTGCGATCTGGTTAAAGAGGAAGCCCCCTCACTCAACCATTTATATGATGAAGTCACTATTGACAGCAGCATCTAAGGGGATAAACAGATATGGACTGTGACTGATGCAGCAAGTTGTCAGCTATAGTGTACAGCCAACAGCTGCTGGATTGTCACCTGTATGGGGATGATATTCTCATATCTCAGGTCAGTAAAAAGACGTATTGGCAGTCATTACGGGGTTATTTTTTTTTTTTATCACCCATTGATGTAGGAAAAGTAAATAAATAAATGCCACTTTTCATCTATTTTTTTTTTTTTTTAATCAGGTGCACAGAAAATTTAGACTGGGAAAATTAGAACGGGCAATGTGTACTTTCAACCTTTACAATTTCATATACCCCACATACAGTGCGCGAACTAAGTATTTGACACACTGCCGATTTAGGGAATGGAGATCTGTGTAATTTTTATCGTAGGTACACTTCACCTTTGAGACAGAATCTGGAAAAAAAAAAGAAATCCAGAAAATCACATTGTTTGATTTTTACATAACTAATTTGCATTTTATTGCATGAAATAAGTATTTGATACAATAGAAAACAGAACTTAGTATTTGGTAGAGAAACCTTGGTTTGCAATTACAGAGGTCAGACGTTTCCTGTAGTTCTTGACCAAGTTTGCACACACTGCAGCAGAGATTTTGGTCCGCTCCTCCATACAGATCTTCTTCAGATCTTTCAGGTGTCGGGGCTATCACTGGGAAACATTGAGTTTCTGCTCCCTCCAAAGATTTTCTATGGGGTTCAGGTCTGGAAACTTGCTAGGACACTTCAGGACCTTGAAATGCTTCTTACAGAGCCACTCCTTAGTAGCCCTGGCTGTGTGTTTCAGTTCATTGTCATGCTGGAAGACCTAGCCACGACCCATCTTCAGTGCTTTTTACTGAGGGAAGGAGGTTGTTGTCCAAAATATCGCAATACATAGCCCCATCCATCCTCCCTTCAATACAGTGGTCGTCCGGTCCCCTTTGCAGAAGGGCACCCCCAAAGTATGTTTCCCCCACCATGCTTCACTGTTGGGATGGTGTTCTTGGGATGTACTCATCCTTTTTCTTCCTCTAAACACAGCGAGTGAAGTTGATACCAAGAAATTCTATTTTGGTCTCATCTGACCACATGACCTTCTCCCATGCCTCCTCTGGATCATCCAAATGATCATTGGCGAACTTCAAAAGGGCCTGGACATGTGCTGGCGTGAGCAGGGGGACCATGTGTGCTCTGACGGATTTGAATCCATGACAGTGTAGTGTGTTACTGATAGTAATGTTTGACACTGTGGTCCCAGCTCTTTTCAGATCATTGACTGCCCATTGACTTCCGTGTAGTTCTGGGCTGATTCCTGACTTTTTTTTTTTACCTTTTTCAGAATCATCATTACCCCACGAGGTGAGATCTTGCATGGAGCCCTAGACCGAGGAAGATTGACAGTCATCTTGTGTTTCTTCCATTTTCTAATAATTGTGCCAATAGTTGTTGCCTTCTCACTAAGCTGCTTGCCTATTGTCCTGTAGCCCATCTCAGCCTTGTGTAGGTCAACAATTTTGTCCCTGGTGTCCTTAGAAAGCTCTTTGGTCTTGGCCATGGTGGAGAGGTTGTAGTGTGATTTCTTGTGTGGACAGGTGTCTTTTATACAGGTAACGAGTTCAAAGAGATGCAAATAATACAGATAATGAGTTCAGAGTAGGAGGCTTCTTAAAGAAAAAAAAATAACAGGTCCATGAGAGACAGATTTCTTGCTGGTTGGTAGGTGATCAAACACTTATATTATGCAATAAAATGCAATTTAATTATGTAAAAATCATACTATGTGATTTTCTGTTTTTGATTTTTAAATTCAGTCTCTCACAGTTGAAGTGTACTGACAATACAAATGACAGAACTCTCCATTGTAGGTGAGAAAACTTGCAAAATCGAAAGTGTATCAAATACTTATTTTCCCCACTGTATACTTTATAAAGACCTAATTCTAAGCTCCCGACAGTTAACCACTACAGGTCCGGCATTTCTTAGCCGGGGCTACATCAGATTACTCTCATGGCTGTGAAGTTCACTATGACCTATCCATTTACATACAGATCCCATTCGCATGTTATCGGGTCTTTTAGGACTAAATGGCAGAGTACACAGTTATTTCAATATTCTGGAACCCCCTGAAGGAACAGGGATGAGTACGGCGCCTCAGAAACACAAAGTGCCAGATATATTTTTCCCATTTGGTTCTGGGGTCTCCTCTCACCTGTCCCGAGGTGCTGTGTGGGTTTGGTATTATGCATGTTACCATGACACACAGGTGACTGGACGTTGCTCTGTGGATGGATAAACCCGGTGTGATTGAAGAATTCACTTAGCGATGAGCACAAGTCGGCAAGCTGGACCTGATCCAGTGACCAGTTCTTGAGATCTGCTTGCCGCATACTTTCCATTAAACCTGAGTACAAGGGAGAGAATTTATTTTTGAGTTATAAACATAGAAAATGATTAAAAAAAATACCCTCGTCCCAAAGAATGTGCAGCTTCTGAATATCCTCCATATAATAGGGAATATTGATTTTTCACTCCTAAATTCTGCTTACTGGTGAGAAATCCCAGTAGCTGTTTCTTACACCAGACAAGTGTAATTTGTATTTCATTGGCACTGTCCTAAAGAAGGGCTCAATATGGAGTGGGCTCAATATGGAGTGGGCTCTCCGGAACAGACTTTACTCCATATACTGAACTTACTTACAGAACAATACAGTAAGTAGGTAAAGGCTCCATAACGCTGAATGTAAAGGGACTTTATAAGAAAGACATATTAACCCTATCCACAGGATATGTGATGAATATCTGATCTCTAGATTGGCGTCCGACCCCACCACCACCCCGTTTTCCTCGAAGAGGCCATTGTGTGTTTGTGTAAAAAAGTTCAGAAAACCCCCGTTAGTGGCCACAATCTTCTGTGGTTTACATTTTTCACTGCTCCAGCCTAGGATCCTTTCCCACTCACGCTGGCAGAGCAGCAGCGCTGGAACATAGTTTCTCTCCTCTTGTGACTCTATACATGATTTGCAGGCACATGACTTCACAGTTACGTGCCATTTTATACGGCAAGGATGAACAAACACTTGTGGAAACCAAAGCAGGATAAACATGGAAGTTGTAAATTCACAATCCTAGGTCGGTCATGGGTGTCCATAAATCAGCAGCAGACTCCGGGAGAGATGTATATGTAATCTACAGAGGTCGGAGGAGCCCCTTGTATCTGTGTGTTTTATGGACACTTCACAGGAGCTGAACTTTTAAGTCTGCCAAATCTCAAATGAAAGACGCAAACTCTGCGGTTAAATCCCTGGAACGCTGCTCCGGTTCCAAAGATGCCTTGCCGTAAATTGCACACTGGTATGGATTACAAATGGACAACAGATGCATAGTGAAGAGCAATGGGACAAGTGGCCATTTTGCAAATTGAACTAAAAAGTTCCAAAAATGCAGTTTGAGTTTATGTCTCCAGCGTCCCCCCCAATGGGGTAGCCAAGGAAAGATATTGCCAAAAACTCATTTTCTGTGAGGCGATGTCAATTGAAAATTCCACTTCGCTTAGACTGACGCTCCAGTCGTCAGGGTACATGCCCATTACTTGGTACATGCCCAGGGTACATGGCACTTACTTTACAACATAACCCATTCACATGCATGGAAAAAGGAGCTAAAATCTGCACTAAAAATCCATGAACAAACATGTGTGAATAAAGGGTCTGCTTTTTAACCCCAAAAAATGCCCCGGCCTTGCAGCTTGTCAAGGATTCCCCTATTAACACGATCATTACGACCTTAATACTAACATTAGTAGAATTTTATTTTTACTAGGACTGTCCCCGTGATAGCAGAGGATTACAGAGAACCAGGTTGTCATGTTTTGTTACTGTCCAGCTAAGGCAAAGTGGCACTGGGTCCCCCACGTGTCCATTTAACAATGGGGCACTGCTGTGATACTTCATTTCAATGTCTCCCTGTGTGGCGTAAAGTCAATCCTAAAAATTGCAAGAAACCTGACATGGTCAGAATTTGTGCAATCTTTGCCTCTGACTTTTCCATGATGAAGCGGGACACTGTGCAAGTCACCATTTTCCCCTCTACATTTAGCCAATTACCATGTCACTCTGGAGCCCCCCCCAAAAAAAAATCAAAGCTATGCACATCCCTTACATTATATACCAACCTTGGAACTGGGAGAGATCCACCTCCGACCAGTTGGCACTGCTGGCAATACGGCAGCTTTCTTTGAGCAAGTCTAAAGTTGAGTACCAGTCTGAGGGGTAAAAAAAAAAAAAAAAATATTATATATATATACTGCTCTATAACTGGTCAAATTTACCAATCAGGTGATTGGTTAGTTAGTGCCCTCACTGTAATCCAGCCGTTTGTTTCAGAAAGGGACCACTATGCACATTAAATTTAAAAGTAATAAATCTTATACTACAACCCCCAGCATTTTCTAAGCCTGTGGCCGGTACCAGTACTAAGCTGGCGACTGCCCATGAACATACAATCCGTAGTGTCATGTGTTCATCTCAGCCAAGAAGAGCGGCTCAGGTAAGGAAGAGCATTTAATCCTGCTGAGCAGAAGCCCAGATCAGACACAGCATGCTCCTCCATCTCATAATCTCAATTAAATCGGGGCTATGAATAGAATCCGAAAACCCAAGACAATATCCCAATATTATTCCTGTCCACGCACCAGGGAGTGAGAACTAAACACTTTCGCTTCTTCACGAGCACAGAAATACACCATGGAACCTCATACTGTAGCGAGCTTATAGATAAGACCATGCCATCTACTGATTGCAAAAGGCAGCTCTAGTTAGTGTGCGGACCCTCACACAAAGATGCCATCAAGTTTAAAGAAAATGTTGACATTTGCATTTTTTAATCCCTCCAACACATGTAAAATATATATTAAAATGCAGATTTTCAATCCATTTGGATTGAAAAATATGCTACCATTCTGTGCACACAGCTCCCACATAGATCTGTGTGTCTCCTTGGATACATACTACAGACAAACCGTTGGAAGGCCGATTATGTTAGTCTCTTCCATGCGCCCCCATCTACAGACAGTAAAAAATTAATATAGGGCTGCATGGTCAGACTAGTTTGTAACTGTATGGACACACAGGTCTGCATTGGAGATGCATACACAAAATATTCTATTTTTTTTTCAATATAGATTATTAGCAAAGTTATTTTCTGATGCATTGAGACTTTAAGAGATATTGCAAAGGTGGATAGTGCCTAAATAATGACCCTCTATTGAAGTGTATGGGTAGCTGCGGTAGCCGGCACGGCCAGGTGGCCGGAGGAGCGCTACTGATACGTGTAATGCGAGACACGAGGACTTGTTCTTACCTGAATTACAAGGCAGCGATTGCTGTGTTAGAGAGGTCTGATGTGCGAGGGGTTGGTGCTGATGATTTGGGTGATGCTGTAAATGCTGGTGCTGTGCAGGATGCTGTGCTTGAAGCGGCGAATGCTGTGCAGGGTGCGGAGCGCGTTGCTGAGGGTGCTGCGGTTGGTGACAGTGAGATGTGTGCTGGTTGGGGTGCTGATGGTGGACTACAGTGTGATGTATGTGTGGTGAATGCGGGGACTGCTGGGAGTGGATAGGAGTGTGGGACATGTGCACTTGTCCCATAGAGTCACTCACGGACGTGCCAAGACTACTGGCGTGGCTATTTGTCAGGTTATTTTGGCTACTGTGCTGCTGAGAGCTCATTGTGCTACTAGGGGAGTGCTGATATGAGCAGGGTGAATGTGTCTGCTGCGAGGACTCGGACTGGAGATTCATCAGGCCTGCTGAAAGAACAGAAGAGGGGAGCACGGTTACTGTAGAAGATGTCATCACTGGCACTAAGACAGTCAGCCTTTATTTGCAGGACTGGAATGTTTTCCTGCTTCTTATGGCAGCGCGTGCTCCTGCGGAGTCACTGTGGATGCCACCATGCTCCCTAAGGGCGTAAGACCGGCTGCATATATATCGCCATTTTCAAAACATTAGTAGCACGCTGAGATCTGAAAATCTGCAGCAAGTTATTTAGTCACACGTGGTTGGGGGGCTCTAAGACCCTCCTTGCAGGTATGGCATCAGCCTTTCCTGCAGATTTGGGGCGAGGAACAAGCATTGCAAGACTCCATCACCTGAAATGACCCTAATAACTGGTGAGGCGTCCTGACATGAGGATTACAAAATACTCGCGTTCCCCATTAAATATTTTTGTTAAACTATTTTCTGCTTCTCCTCGGTTATCCCTCCTAGAAATGTATTTATTTATAATGGGGGAAAAAAAAAAAGTGACAACTAGGCGTCAGTCGGGTGGATTCACAACTGACTTATTTTAAGGGGATGACAACTCCACCTCAAAATCCATGTTTTACAGGCAGATCTGCTGCAGGCAATGAAAAGATGCTAAGCCACAAGTAAGACAAGTGCATTTTGGAGAGGATGTGTAGAACAACATTGTGTGGGAGTCCACCCTAGTCATTCAGCCTGGAGCATGGACTGAGGGTGCCATCCATGAGTGCCCAGATCTTTTCCACTTCACCTACCTTGGCTTATGGACTGAGCAAAGACATTCTTGTACAGGCTTCGAAATGAATCGCTGAGATCTTCAAAGTTATATTCAGAGAAAAGTTTTTCTCGCTCTGGCGTGTTGTACTGCGACTGCTGCGTTAATGTGGGAGCGGTTTGCTCAGGATGGCTCGTGACCTAGGATTCAATAAGAAAGGAGAAAAAACAAAAACACAATTTAATAGGGCAGAAAGTCAATGTGCACATTCTGATATACAGGAAAATGCAGCATATTATTCCAGTAGTAGTGGACCAGCAGGACCTGTACATTGGTGAGGGACATCTCATTAGTTGTCATGTTAATATATTGTAATAGAATGTATGCTTTTACGGATTTTAGATGCCATAACAGTCAGGACCACTGTAACCTAAACAGATTTTACGTATGGTATTTATGCTTGAGAAGATGCAAATTATGAATCAAACCATATTTCTGCTAAAATGTACATTTTCCATGAACTTCGCTCCTGAACTTTTTTGAAAAATGAACAGAATCTTACACGGGCCTACCAACTTTTTTTTTTATTGGTGCATGAGCAGAATTATTTTTTTCTTTACTGCTCTGGCTAGTTTAGTATTAGGAATCGCACATATAAGGCAAGCCATAGCACGCCGCAAGATGTACCGGATTCCACGAGCCCCCATTCCTCCTAAGTGCACGATCCATGTGAGGAGTGTGCATTCAGCAGTGGTCAATTATGGCTTGCAAAAGAATTCACCCCCTTGGCATTTTTTTTTGTGTTTTGCTACCTCACAACCTGGAATTTCACAGGTTTTTTGAGGGCTGTATCAGTTCATGTAAAGACCATGCCTACAACTGGGAACGTTTTGTTTTCTTTTTATTGTGAAGCAAACAACAAATAGGACAAAATAACTGTAAACTTCTGTATGCATAACTATTCACCCCCATAAAGTCAATACTTTGTAGAACTTCCTTTCCACATCTTGCAACTGGGATTTTTGCCCATTCCTCAAGGCAAATCTTCTCCAGCTTCTTCACGTTAGATGGTTTCCTCTGAAAAACAGCAATCTTCAAGTCTGACCACAGTTTCTCAATTGGACTATGCTCTGGGCTTTGACTAGGTCACTCAAAAACATGTTTCACTGTGGGAATGGTGTTCTTGGGGTGATGAGCTGTGTTGGTTTGGCCCCAGACATAGCATTTATCTTGGATGTCCAAAAAGTAAAATTTTGGTCTCATCTGACCACAGTACCTGTCTTCATACATTTGGGGAGTCTCCCACTTGTCTTTTGGCAAACTCAAAACGAGCCTCACAATTTTTGTGTGTAAGTAAATAGGGATTTTTGAGTACTCACTGTAAAATACTTTTCTCTAAGCCAATCATTGGGGGACACAGAGACAGTGGGTGTTATGCTGCTGGCCACTAGGTGGACACTAAGTAAACAAGAAGAAAAGTTAGCTCCTCCCCTGCAGTATACACCCTCTTGCTGGCTGAGATTTCTCCAGTTCGGTGAAAAAAGTAGTAGGAGCATAAACAGTCAACAATAACCATAACTAAGTCAAAGCCTAAGAATGCTACAGTGAGCCAATAGGCTAAACAGGGTGGGTGCTGTGTCCCCCAATGATTGGCTCGGAGAAAAGGATTTTACGGTGAGTACACAAAAATCCATATTTCTCCTACGCCTCATTCGGGGACACAGAGACAGTGGGAAGTCCTAAAGCAGTTCCTGGGTGGGGAGCATACATCTGCTAATACCCCATGTACCACTGAGTAAACAGTGAGGTACTGCCAATTGCAGGCTGCATCCGCAGAGACTAGAGAATGAATTAGGCAATGTTTGTTAAGGTATGCAGGCTGGATCAAGTCGCAGCCTTGCGGACAGGCCTGAGAATGAAATTGGTAATAGTCTGTAAAAAGTATGCAGACTGGACAAGTTGCAGCTTTGCAGACCTGTTCTGTCGAGGCCTGGTGCCGAATGGCCGAAGAGGCGTCCACTGACCAGATAGAGTGCGCCTTAATCCCCAGTGGGACAGGCACATTCCTGATACAGAAGAACTACTGAATCGCCAGGGGAATCAACCTGGCTAGCGTTGCTTTGACACGGCTAGACCCTTCCTATGCTCCTCTGGAAGCATGAGCAGGGCATCTGACTTGTAGAAGGGAGCCGTCCACGAGATGTACCGTCACAGCGCTCTAACCACATCCAGGGAGTTGAGGGCCTTCTCAATGCGATGGACTGGCGCCGGACAAAAAGGCAAAACAATTTCCTCGTTGAGATGGAAAGAGGAGACAAAATTGGGCAGGAAGGACGGGGACGTCCTGAGAACTACCTTTCCCTGATGAAAAATCCAGGAATAGCGAACGGCAGGACAGAGCTGCCAATTCCAAAACTTGTCTGATTGACGTAATCGCCACTAGAAAAACCACCTTCCAAGAGAGGACGGACAGGGACATGTCCTGCGGCGGTTCGAAAGGCGCCTCCTGTAAGGCCCCGAGAACCAGGTTAAGTTCCCAAGATTCCAATGGCCTTCTATAAGGAAGCACCACATGGAAAACTCTCTGAATGAACGTCTTGACCTGAAGTTTGGAGGCAATTCTGCGTCTGAAAAGCGCTGACAAGGGCGAAATATGGCCCTTGAGCAAGCTAAGCACAAGGCCTGATTTTAAACCAGATTGTAGGAATTCCAATATGGCAGGAATGGAAAAACACCAGAGGTGATCGACCATGATCTTTGCACCACGAAAAGAAGGTTGTCCAGGTGCGGGGATAGAGGTACATGGACACAGGCTTCCTAGCACTAATCATGGTGGGAATCACGTCGTGAGAGAACCCAGCCTGTGCTAAAATCCAGGATTCAACAGCCACGCCGTCCAAGACAGGGCCCCGGAGTTCTGGTGGTAAATTGGGCCCTGCGAGTGTAGATCCACGCAACCTGGAAGTTGCTAGGGGACGTCGGCAACAAGTTGTATTAGTTCTGCATACCATGCTCGGCGCGGCCAATCTGGCGCGACAAGGAACACTGGTACTGCCTCTGCTCTGATCTTAATGATCCTCGGAAGGGAAGAGGAGGGAGGTTGTACGGGAGACGGAACCGGTGCCATGGCAGAACTAGGGCGTCCACTGCGATGTCGCATGGATCACGCGATCGGGAAATGAACCGAGGAACCTTCTTGTTTAGTCTTGAGGCCATGAGATCCACATCCGGAGTCCCCCAACAATGACAAATCTCTTGAAAGACTTCCGGATGAAGAGACCATTTCCCCGAGGCAATGCCTTGGCAACTGAGAAAATCTGCCGGCCAATTTTCTACGCTCGGCCCAATGGAAGACGTAACTCGCTTTGTGCACGGCCATCCTGCTCCGGGTACCTCCCTGGCGGCTGATATACGCTACAGCCGTGGCGTTGTCGGATTGGAACTTGATGAGACCTGCGAGGAGACGGTGGAAACTTCGTAGAGCTAAACTGATTGCTTGCATCTCCAAAATGTTGATGGGGAGGCTGACTCTCGGGTTTACCAATGACCCTGTTCCGTGTGGCGACGAAAGACCGCTCCCCAGCTGAGACATGCGTCGGTGGTTACTACCAACCATCTTACTGGGAGAAAAGACCTCCCTTGATTCAAAGAGGACCTCAGTGTCCACCACCTGAGGCATTGCCTGACCCGTAGGGGCAGAGGGATCCAATGGTCCAGGGAGAATGGGTTCTTATCCTAAGCTAACAGCAACGCGTGTTGTAAGGGACAGAAGTAGAACTGTGCAAATGGAACTGCTTCCATCGCTGACACCAACTTTCCTAGACCTCTCATGCCGAAACGAATAGAGTGAGAAAACAGTCGCGCTGCCTGTTGTAAGGCTTGGGTCTCTCCTGTAGGGAAAATGACCAACCCGCGGGAAGTGTCCAAGATCATCCCTAAAAGGAAAATCTGCTGAGCCGGTTTTGGGAAAGACTTTTCAAAGTTTATCTTCCACCCAAGGCGAGAAAGTGTATTTACTGTTATCCATGGATTCCTCGCAGGCTGGAAGCGACGGACCCTTGATGAGCAGGTCGTCCGGATATGGTAACACCACCACTCCCAGAGAGTGGAGAATGACCTTGACAGCTGCCATGACCTTGGTAGAGACCCTGGGGGCGGTGGCGAGTCTGAAGGGCAAGGCAACAAACTGGAAGTGTTCCTTGTGAATTGCAAAATGCAGAAACTGCTGGAGGGACGGGCAGATCGGAATGTGAAGGTAAGCGTCCTTGATGTCGATGGATGCAAGGAACTCTCCTTTTTCCATGGAAGCAACAACTGATCGGAGAAATTCCATTCAGAATCACCGTACCCTGACAAACTGATTTAACAGTTTGAGATCCAGAATGGGTCGCATCGTCCTGTCCTTCTTTGGAACCATAAAAAGGTTTGAATAAAATCCTCTGAACCTTTCGTGATGAGGGACCAGAATGATGACTCCGACCCTTAACAGAGCCTGAACAGCCCGAAGGAAGGCTCTTGTCTTTTTCTTGGGGGGAGAGGAAAGGAAAAACCGAGTTGGAGAGGGAGAAGAAAATTCTATCTTGTATCCGAAGGACACCAGCTCCCTAAAACAATTTTCATTGGGTAGATCTATGAGATCTGGCTCCCCTGGATCCAGAAGCCCTAGGCCTGGGTTCCCAAGAACGGTTAGGTCTGTATGAGATCTGGGAGCCTGTGTGTTCGCGCGGAGACCGACCTGATCCGAAAGAGAAGGTAGAGGAGAACCAACCGGAATTGTTGCGAGAAGATCGAAAATGTATCGGCTGTTGGTTGCGAAACGGCTGAACAGCCCTTTGTTGAGGAAGGAATTTACTTTTTCCCCTCCGGTAGTATCAGAAATGAGCTGGTCCAGTCTCTCTCCAAAAAGACGACCCGCTTGAAAAGGGGGGAGAAGTCAACAATCCTTTAGATGTGGCATGCGCCCACCAGCCGCAGAGCCCTGGGGCTCTTCTAATGGAGATTGCATGAGCGGCAGCTTGAGCCGCGCAATTGGCGGCATCAAAAGAAGTAATCAGGACTTCTGTCCAAGCGGCCATGCCTTAGTGACCTAAACTGCCACGAAGGATGGAAACAACCGTCGCTCCTGAAGCTTCCAAAAAATTGAAAGGGGCAGGGTAGCCATTTTGATGATCGGAGGGGTTTCTGACTGAGGAACCCTCAGAAACAGATAGGAGCAAGACGCGGTACAGGAGGGCGTACCAGAGGGAACTGTAATCGACAGTTCATTAGGTCTGGATCAAAAGGATAAACTTTTGCCCAGTGAACCACTTATGTGGCTGATCCCTATCTTACTGGACGACCTGGTAAATAACCAGCGCACACGCTTGCTCCTTAAATGAGATAGGGAGTGCTGGAGCGGGAATATTTTCCTCATCTAACTTTAGAATCCTGTTGACTGATTCTATAAGAGAATCAGGCAACTTTTGATGAGATGGGGGATTCTGAGGGCTTTGGAGCGCAGGTCGGGGCGCAGTTCGGGCACAGGCCGGGTCGCGGTCCGTGCATAACGGATTAGTTTGTGCACTGGGTAAGGCCGACCTGCAAGTGGTACCCACGGTAGTAAAAACGCAGTGTGCTTCTTAGCAGCCCGTTTAGCCTCCTTAGAGTGAGGCATAGCGCTCCAGAAAGGGTCTGACTGCAGCTGCAGGGAATGTGCCGGGAAGGGGTTAAGCTTTAATCTGAGGGCAGATGCAGCTTACCCACGGTCCTGTGTTATGTCCCCCGGGAGGAAAAAACAGTGGTCCTGTGGCGTCACCCAGTATTTGGCTGCTCCTGAAAGGGTTAACTGCAGCAGAGGTAACAAACATGGCCCCCGAGATTAGAATTGCGCATCTAGTTGAGTATGAGAGGCGCCAAGAGGGGGCGGTGACGTTAGCGCGGGCGGCGCTATTCAAATTGCGGCCTAGCAGGCCGGAAAAGCCAGGGACTACATTTTTTGGCCTACCCACGGTAGGCGACGGGGGCGGCGCTATTTAAATTGCGGCCTAGCAGGCCGAAAAAGCCGGGGGCTAAATTTCTGGCCTCCCCGCGGTAAGCGCCGGGCGGGATGGAGCCGTGACCGGGCGCCAGTGTACTGCCACTGACGCCAAGTCAGCGCTCCTCCCGGGGACAAGGACCCGACCCCATACCTCCACTCCTGTGCTCAGTCAGGTCGTCACTGTCCGGTCTCATCCTTCAGGCGATGTAGCAGAGCTGGAGGAGGTTTTACAGGGGGGTATTGCTCAATCGATCCTCCCTCTGGGAAGGGGGACGGAGCGCTCTGGGGCTGATTCAGGGCATCTGAAAAAGCGCTGTTGAGGTCTTTCTCCATGCACTCCTGTTGCGCTTGCCCTTGTATCCGTGGAACCATCGTCAGAGGAATACAGCCCCATTCGTCGCAGGAAAGTGTATGTGAAGGGTTACTCCACGTGCTTGCCTGTTGTTGGTTCCGGGGAGAGCAGGCCGTAGAAAGGAACCGTCGCCCCCTTCCGTTAATTAAAAATTTACAGAAAATTCAAAAAATAAAATAAAAACGGTGGGGTCTGAAACCAGACCCAAGTGCCTCCTATAGACACTAAGTAAGAACTGTAGAAATCTCAGCCAGCGAGAGGGTGTATACTGCAGGGGAGGAGCTAACTGTTTTTCTGGTTTACCTAGTGTCCTCCTAGTGGCAGCAGCATAACACCACTGTCTCTGTGTCCCCCAATGAGGCGTAGACGAAAACCTTTTTTTCTGCTCACTCTTCCATAAAGGCCACCTCTACGAAGTGTACAGGGAACTCTGCAGATCCTTCAGGGTTACCTTTGGTCTCTGTGCTGCCTCTCTGATTAATGCTCTCCTTGCTCGGGCTGAGAGTTTTGGTGGGCAGCCTCTCTTGTCAAGTTTGTTGTGGTACCATTTTCTTTCCATTTGATAACGGATTTGATGGTGCTCCATGGAATCATCCAAGATTGATATATTTTGTTATAACCCAACCCTGACTTGTACATCCCCACAACTTTGTCCCTGACTTGTTTGGAGATCTCCTTAGTCTTTGTGGTGACGTTTGGAGATCTCCTTGGTCTTCATGGTGTTTGGTTAGTGGTGCCTCTTGTTAATAGTGTTGCAGCCTCTGTGGCCTTTCAGAAAAGGAAAAGTGTACATACTGACAGATGTGGAACACTTAGAATGCACATAGGACGACGTTCTGTCACTAAGAATGGGACTTATGAAGGGAATTGCTTGCACCAGAATTTTTTAGGGGCTTCATTGCAAAAGGAGTGATAACATATGCACATGACAATTTTTAGTCATTTGATCCCATAAATTTAATTTATGCCTATATTTTTCGCACTTTACCAACTTAGACTATTTAGTGCTGATTTATCACATATCCTTAGCATTGCACAGGTGATTTCAACACCTGCTCAATCATTAGTTCCATCACCTGTGCAATACTAAGGAAATCCTGAAAACATGACCTGTTGGTGGGTCTTGAGGACTGGAGTTGAGAAACACTGCTATAGAGGGACCAGTGCTCACAGCCAGCACCATGCAGCTTGATCAGCATTCACCGGAGGACTAGAGATTTGGCAGGTCCACCATTGGCGATACCTACACAGATGAGAGCAGGTTCTGCCCTGGTTGCCGGTGGGTCAGTGCCGGTCTGGGGAGGCATTTATATACGCTGTGCACACACATACTTACCGGTGTATAGCTGTGCACGCTGCCAACACTGTTCAAGTTTAAGGATGCCACACTCTGATCAGAAAGGCTGTTGTTAAGGCTACTTCTAGGACTGTCGTTGCCATCCTGACTTGTGTTGTATAAAGTTACCTAAATGGGGAAAGGAAAAAAAAATTAGACACAATCTCCACAGTTGTTTGATCCTAATAGTTCATCAAGATGTCAACAGCTTCATTAACTGTTTTTGTGGGTGACGATAAATCAGGCAGCCATCACAGCGACAGCGCTTGTTCTGCCCTCTTAACAGGGCAAAGAATGTTTTATTATTGATGGGTTAATTATAGCACCATCTAGTGGTGGTTGAATATATAGCAGTGTCTTCAATCGCATTATAAAGCCTGTGACTTTAACAGAAGCAATGCACTATGAGATTAAAGCAGTGCTTTGTGGGAAGGAAACAAGGTATTCTGGGATGAAGAAGGGCCATTTTGCCTCTGTGGATCTCATAGGATGCACATGTTATTTTGTCCTCCTGTGTAACCTTAGTTTTTCCTGCAACTTCTCTACTTGAGTCACTACCCGGCTAAAGCATATCTGGAAAGCTTAATCTTTCTTGCAATGCAGTGATTCAGAGAGGTGTTATTTACTGTCTAGCAGCCAAGAGATGTCATTAACCCTTTAGTTGCCAGTTCTCAGTAAATGTAATCATAAACTAATGTATTCCTATGTAATGTTTGCATCTCAATGTACACTTCTGTGATTGTGTTAGCTATGATCATCTGCCCAAGTTAGACTACAGAGAACAGTCTGCTTATTTTGGAAGACAGAGCTGTGGTTTATACTGTATGCTGGATTGCACATCGTGCCAGCGTGCCTGAAGGCAGAATAGTAAAACAGATCGCCATACGCCTGCGACAGTGAATTCAAGCTGTAAGGGACCGCTATCACCCAGATTGCTCTGCACACGGGTACTACAGCAGCCGCCATACAGGTGCAGGAGACAAGCCCAGGGCTCAGTAAAGGACCGCCGGTCGCACGTGGTGATTGCATAGACTGTACGGGACCGCTAACACCCACTGATCTGCATATGGGTATGACAGCAGCCGCAGAAAACCATTGCAGCCCGCCAAGAAGTGCTACATCTTTCCCTCCACGCGGAAGCCCGCCATACACAGACTGTTTCCCTCCATTATACTCAGCAGTACTCAAGCAAACGCACAATGTCTCGGAAAAGCACATCCTCACTCAAAACGAGGTCACAAGCAAGCTCCAGCAGATCGTCATTAGCAGAGCTAGCTGCTGTCGCTCGCGCTGAGGCAGCCAAAGCAAGATCTTCCTTCGCCGAACGAGAGATGCATCTAAAGCTGAGACAGGCAGATCAAGAAGCAGAAACCGCCCGTTTGCCGGCAGAGAGAGAGGCAGAAGCTGCACGCCTGCAAGCCGAAACTGCACGTCTGCAGGCAGAGAGAGAGGCGGAAGCTGCACGCCTGCAAGCCGAAGCCGTACGTTTGCAGGCAGAGAGAAGCGGAAACTGCACGCCTGCAAGCCGAACGTTTGCAGGCAGACAGAGAAGCGGAAACTGCACGTTTGCAAGCAGAGCTAGAAAGACATGCGGTAGACAAAGACAGCAGCCGCAATAGCTAAAGCAGAGTATTTGGAAGCTATGAAAGATCCTGATTATGAAAGACGCAGCAAAATTCTCGGACCAGATCTAGAGCAGCAAGAGCCAGCGCAACGTGTCGCAGAGTACGTCCGTCAACATTCCAGCGTAGATGACAGCCCTGTCGCATCATATCGATCAGCCCGTGCCGATTACCAGCGATCCAAACCTGAGCTTCACTACCATAGGTGAGGAGACGTCCAGCACAGAGGTCGACTACAGCTAACGTTCCACTGAAAAGAAGGTACAGCTCCCATCCCGCCTTAAAGAGACACCTTCACAAACAAGGTACCGCACAGGCTATCCGGAGTCACAAGCGTCTTACAGGTATGGTGATGCACCACACACTAGACATGACTATTACACACCGGCTCGTGCCAGCACTGACGGAGCCATCAAAGACCTTGCAAAGTTCCTTGCCCGCCATGAACTGGTTACAAAGTTCACTTACAAACCCGAGAACTATCGGTCATGGCAAGCCTCGTTCCGGAACGCCATTCATGGTCTGGACCTTTCTTGAGGTGAGGAGTTAGATCTCCTGGTGAAGTGGCTCGGAAGTGAGTCAGTCGTGCATGCCAAGAGACTGAGAGACATTAATGTAAAACATCCTCGCACAGCCCTACATAAAGTGTGGGAAAGACTTGATGAATGCTATGGGTCAGTATAAGTCATAGAGAATGCTTTATATGAAAGAATTGAGGATTTTCCTAAGATAGGACCTAAAGGTTATCTAAAGCTTAGAGAACTGAGAGATTTGTTGAATGAGTTGCAGGTTGCTCAGCAGGAAGGAAACTTGCCCGGATTGGCATTCTTAGATACCGCTAGGGGTGTCAATCTGGTAGTACAGAAACTTCCTTACAACCAACAAGAAAAGTGGATTACATGTGGTTCAGAGTATAAACACAATCATAATGTATATCATTTCCTACTTTCAATGTATTTGTTGATTTTGTCACCAAACAATATAGGATTAGAAATGACCCTAGTTTTGATTTTACTCTGTCGTGTTCCATTGCCCCTGGTGTCAAATCTGGTAAGACACCCGTGGCAGTCCACAAAACTAACATTGATTCCACAGGCCCTCCTCACAAGGTGCTGGATTGCACATTGTGTCAGCGTGCCTGAAGGCAGAATAGCGCTCACTCAGCTGTCCCCAAGCTTTCTAAATAGTAACTCCGAGCCAGGATATGGGAAGCTCACTCGGCTATGGACAATTTTTGCAGTTGCAGAGGGAAAAAAAAACAAACTCTAAATTATCCTGCAGATTTAGTTACTACACTGAGATGTACATGTGCAGAGCTTCTGGCTGCGCTCCTTTAGCATTTTCCAATGGCCACCTAGAAGCAGCCTTCCCAGCCTCCACAAGCAAGCTCTGTACTCCTGGGGTCACTCTGCTCTGATGAGCAGAGTGATCTATACGAGTCATCCTCAGCAATTTTTATAACCATTTTATCTTACAAAATTTTATATAACTCATTATTTACGTCCTGTTCAGGGTCTTCAATACATGATTTAGATGAGGTGATCTGTAAAACTCGACCAGGACAGATAATGGGCGTTGTACTGGAAAGCTCAGGAACATGCTGATCTTTCTCCCTCAAAAAAGAAAATATATATGTGCTATAAATATGTACATACCGAACATTGTACTAGCCAAAGTGGTGACTGGAAGAGCATAAAGACTCGTTTTCTATAGCTGGATCATGCGTAAAGAGTTCCCCACGTAGGAGACCCTCCGCAGGTTAGACCCTCCGCAGGTGAGACCCTTCGCAGATAAGACCCCCCTTCCGAGGAGGCCTCCCAGAAGAGACCCCCTGCAGAGGAGACCTCCCAGAGCTACTGAGCTGTTCAGGACTAATTGACCACATTACAGAGTAGATGGCGATATTCAACCAGTGTTTCTCCAGCCCTACAACTCCCAGCATGAGACACCTTTCTCACGCTCTCTTTAAATACCTGTTCTCTCATTACACATCCTTGAAGTTAAAAGTTACATTCTGGCTAATTTTAATATTTAAACAGATTGTCTGATTAACACCAATGATCAGCTATCCACTTGCTGATTCATGGGGGTCAGTCCACAGACTCGCAATGAACAGAACATGGGGGAAACGTTAATCACGATTGAATTAAGCGGCAGTGTGCAATGTGTGACCAGCGCTCCATGCTTTCCTTACGGGGCTGCCGAGTGCTGCACTTGGCTTTTTACAGCAGCCCCATAGGGAGTAAATGAAGTGGTGGTCGGGCAGTGACTTGTCAGTCAGTGCAGGTCCCAGAGATGGATGACCCACCGATCAGATAGTTATCACCTATTGTTGATCAGTGCAGGTCCCAGAGATGGATCACCCACCGATCAGATAGTTATCACCTATTGTCGATCAGTGCAGATCCCAGAGATGGATCACCCACCGATCAGCAAGTTATTACCTATTTTCGATCAGTGCAGGTCCCAGAGATGGATCACCCACCGATCAGCAAGTTATCACCTATTGTCGATCAGTGCAGGTCCCAGAGATGGATCACCCACCGATCAGCAAGTTATTACCTATTGTCGATCAGTGCAGGTCCCAGAGATGGATCACCCACCGATCAGATAGTTATCACCTATTGTCGATCAGTGCAGGTCCCAGAGATGGGTCACCCACCGATCAGCAAGTTATCACCTATTGTCGATCAGTGCAGGTCCCAGAGATGGATCACCCACCGATCAGCAAGTTATTACCTATTGTCGATCAGTGCAGGTCCCAGAGATGGATCACCCACCGATCAGCAAGTTATCACCTATTGTCGATCAGTGCAGGTCCCAGAGATGGGTCACCCAACGATCAGCAAGTTATCACCTATTGTCGATCAGTGCAGGTCCCAGAGATGGGTCACCCACCGATCAGCAAGTTATCACTAATCTTGTGGATAGGTAATAAAAGGGTTGTCTGGATAGCTGACTCCATAAAAGGGAAGAGCGGGATTTGGAATGAGCGCTTAAAAAAAGAAAAAACACCAATTCCACAGTTTAGCTTCACGAACTGATTAAAATGCTGTTTTCCGTTAATGTACAGTATTTGGTTTTGCGAAGTTTATTTTTTATTTCTACAAGTGAAGACAGACTCTGCTCAGTATATTCTATCGACTCTCATACTGGGGGTCCCCTCCACACTTCTCTTAGCGACAAATACGACACTTACTTTATTAGTCACAGTGTTGATAGCCATGTTTGGAGAGGCACTTCCAGAGATTATACAATCCATTCCCAAAGAATCGGAATCTATACTGTATGGTGTAGAGGCCTGGAAGAGAGAAATCAGGACAAAATGCTTTTATGGCTTGTATTCATTACAAAGGGACAGTGATATTCCCGTAAACTGGTTTCCAAAAATCCAGAAATGGTCACGCCAATCTTAATATTGCAGTGATTTCTGGCCCCTACTGCTCCCGAGAATGTAGGGACTGCAATGACAGACTATGGCCCCTTCACCCGACCCGGACTGTGCAGGGGAACTGAAGCATGACACTTCCCTGCACAGCTGACTGGCCAGGAGCGATGATGTGAAGGAAAAAAGGTGGACACACAGTTACGACCGCACTGCAGCCTCTCTATCATAAGGCTGTTATTTCTATTACTACAACCACTACATTTTTCCTAATTTACCATATATAATAATGTGGACACCATTGTGCAGCTGCTCCACACAGTACAAACCCACACAGACACAATACATACCCGCTCTCCAGATCGCGGCCTCTTCTTTGGCCGAGCCGGTAGCGCATCCTCCTTTGGATTTGTGTCTATTGCCCAATAGGAACCCTAAAAACAACAAAAAGTTTAAATCTAAGGAGCGTAATGCGATTCCTGGCACCGTACACCACCGGCTTCTGACCATTACCTTTCCAGGGTCATCCTTGGATCGAGGCACTTTCAGAAAGCACTTATTCAATGACAGGTTGTGTCGTATAGAATTCTGCAGACAAAAAGAAGAGGCATAAGAAGAATCACCTGTGATCCTAACATTTTGTTTCCTTAGACCCCAGTCAGAGGCCTCTTATACAGCCAAAACAGATCTCTTGTTTTGCACTGATGAGGGTTGACACCCTGAAACACCATGTCTGCAAATAGAGATTCTGGTTTCGCTTTTATCCTAAGTCAAGTGGCAATTCTCGTTAAAGGGTCGATATTGACCTTTAGGATTGCTATTTTCAATAAGTGGCACTAGAGTTCTTGTCCTCTTCCGCTCTAAAGAGGCAATTTGCATATTTAATTTCTCAGAGGAGCATTGCATGGTCTATACGTCTCATTACATGTATGCCACTGTACCCAAGAAGAGAGGTTACCCCTTTGAAAGTAGAAAGAAAGAAATGGAGGCAGGTATAAAACTGCATGATATGACTTCAATGAATAGATTTGTTGTCTATTACAATAGTTTGTACAGGAGTTGTAGGAACTTATTTTTCTAATTGAAAACCTACTGCAAAGTTGTTTCATACACCATCTTTCATGTGTTGGGCAAATGAAAAAATGGATTGGGAAGGTGAAAAAAATCATTTAAAAGAGGATATTCCATGAACTGTTTTTATCACCTAACCACAGTATAGTGGGCAAGTGCATGATAAGTGGGGGTCCGACTGTTGGGACTTGCACCGATTCAGTGCACCAATATGGCTTCTATTATTTTATTATTATTTTGCATTGCTTATATAGCGCCATCATATTCCACAATGCTTCCATATTACTACCCCCATTGGGGCTCACAATCCATATTCCTTATCAGTATGTCTTTGGAATGTGGGAGGAAACCGGAGAACCCAGAGGAAATCCACGCAAACACGAAGAGAACATACAAACTCCTTGAGAACATTCTCCTCGGTTGGATTTGAACCCAGGACCCCAGCGCTGCAAATTTGAAATCTGAAAGTACCAAGCAAAAAATAAAGGAAAATCATCTTCCTCTAAGACACACGTCAAACTTTGGCCCATGACGCCAGGCATTTGAAAGGAATGATGTTGGTCCATTATACTGTATGGAGAGCCATGTGAGGCCTGTTATACTGTATGGAGGGCCATTATACTGTAGGGAGGGCCATGTAGGGCCTATCATACTGTAGGGAGGGCCATGTGGGGCCTATCATACTGTAGGGAGGGCCATGTGGGGCCTATCATACTGTAGGGAGGGCCATGTGGGGCCTATCATACTGTAGGGAGGGCCATGTGGGGCCTATCATACTGTAGGGAGGGCCATGTGGGGCCTATCATACTGTAGGGAGGGCCATGTGGGGCCTATCATACTGTAGGGAGGGCCATGTGGGGCCCATCACACTGTAGGGAGGGCCATGTGGGGCCTATCATACTGTAGGGAGGGCCATGTGGGGCCTATTATACTGTATGGAGGGACATGTAGGGCCATTATACTGTATGGAGGGCCACGTGGGGCCATTATACTGTCTGGAGGGCCACGTGAGGCCCATTATACTGCATGAAGGGCTAAGTGGGGAGGCGATTATACTATATGAAGGGCTATGTGGGGCTATTATACTGTATGGAAGGCAAGACCTTTGCAGGATGTTAAACATTAACTTTTTACCTCCTACTGGCCATTTAGATATACAGGCAGGCAATGTGGTCTTGGTGTGGAGGTGTAATTTACAAACCTCCCTATATTCCCGACTTCTAATAACCAGAAACTGTATTAGCCCAGAAATGCATTAGTAGTCAGGGCTTAGCTTTTAGTAAAGTGATTGACACATAGGGTAGCATTTAATAGGACAAGGCAATAGCGGCATGATCTGAGAAGAAGCCACCCTGGTGACATGTGCACTTATGTTATAGCTCTAAAACAGTCTAGTTTTTTTGCTCCTTTGACTGGAGCCATGAAGGCTTTTTTCCTTTATGTAGGTAAAAACTGCAATATCCATAAAAACACAAAAAAGATAAACTATGCAAATATACATCTGAGAATTGCCCAAACACCTGATCTGGTCAGAAAACCTACAACCAAGCCCAGCACAACTGCTGCACCCAGTAAACTAAGTGACACATCGCTGGTATCAGGGTCTCTGCCCCTACTTTATAATGTAATAATGATTACATACCAAAACCTGCTAATGTATTCTCTTCTCTAAGTATGCTCGCTTAATACAGAGTCTTAATGGTAATGCTCCATTTGGGGGGGGGGGGGGGGGGAAGGTAAAGTAGCCCTCTTCTTGACGGAAAAATATCTATCGCAGTGCCAACTTTACAGAGAGACGCAGCTGACATGAAGATTGCAAGTAAATTTCCCTGGAAGCAGTCAGCAAGATGACTGCTGTGAAACTTTAGATTTAGATCAGAAAAGTTTTTCTTCCAGAAACAGGTCCTGTCCTATGTATGGGATATTCTGCTGGTAACAGAGATCAGTCAGTACAAAAGAACCCTGGCATGTAGTGGGTATCAGCAAGAAGAGACCCACTGAAGATGGTCCTATGATTCCCAAACAACGCCAGGTAATGTACTGAAGAGGATATTCCATCTGGATCATCCCCAGTTTGTGTTCATCATTACACCATAAACACATAAAAGGACTCCGCACAACCCACTATTACACGGTATCCCATACACCTATATGGCCACCACAAGCCACTTTGCAAAAGGTCTAGAATAAAAATTTGCTGAACAAAAAAACTGGAGGTGGCAACCCACTCTCTTTTTCAGCAAATTGCATCATCTGTCTGTAATGGGTCTAGCCCATTTCTGCTCTACTGAAGAGCTTGATGGAGGCGAGTTTCATTGCTCCTTACATTTGGTGTTGGTGCTGTGTGGCGGCCATTGTTGCTATGGTTTTGTGCCGGTGGTGTGGCGCGGTCTTGAGTCATAGGGACTCTGTCATGCAGCATGGGTGCTTTGAGACACCGGGCCGTCTGCCCTGCTGCTGCGGCGGTGGTCGGCGCACGACTCGGCACCGTTAGGGCGATAGGGACCCACTACCACACTAGGAGGTTTGCCGTGACGTGGCAGTGGGCTTCATATAGTCTGATCACAATGTTAAACTAAGAACATCATGTTCAGTTATATATATATTTTTGCCTAGCGGCATTAGATCAATGTATGATTTTTGGAGATGCTGACCATTCTCTTTTTCAGCATCTTGAATATAAATGTTCTTCGTTTAAAGAGAATCTGTCACAAGGTCATAAATGAACCCCCCATTCCACAAATGTCCCAGTTTAAAAAATAAAAAAATCCGCCATATAGGCCTTTTCATAAAGTGCTAACTTTTATGGTCTCTACTAAAGGGCCACTGCTTACAGGATCCTCTAGTGCATTTCTTTAGGCTGTTCTGCATAATTATCTGGTGAGCCACGCCCCCTTGAAAACACAAAAAAAAGCACCATCACAAAAACAACACTGCATAAAAAAGTCCATATCTCTGAAACCACAAGGCAGATTTAAAAAAAAAAAAAAAAAATTATTATATATATATACACACATACATACATACATATATATATATACATATATATATATATATATATATATATATATATATATATATATACACATATATATATATATATATACATACATATATATATATATATATACATATATATATATATATATATATATACACACACACACACACACACACACTATATACACATACACTAGCGTTCAAAAGTTTAGGGTCACTTAAAATTTCCTTATTTTTTAAAGAAAAGCACAGTTTTTTCCAATGAAGGTAACATTAAATGATTCAGAAATACACTCTATACATTGTTAATGTGGTAAATGACTTTTAGCTGCAAACGTCTGGTTTGGAATGCAATATCTTCATAGGTGTATAGAGGCACATTTCCAACAACCATCACTCCAGTGTTCTTATGGTACTTTGTGTTTGATAACTGTGTATGAAGGCTAATGGATGGTTAGAATGCCCTTGAAAACCCTTGTGCAAGTATGTTAGCACAGCTGAAAACAGTTTGGCTGATTAGAGAAGCTATAAACCTAACCTTCCTTTGATCTAGTTGAGAATCTGAAGTGTTACATTTGTTGGTTCCACTAAACGTTCAAATGGCCAGGAGAAAAATTACTTTCATGTGAAACGCGACAGTCTATTCTTGTTCTTAGAAATGAAGGCTATTCCATGCGAAAAATTGCCAAGAAACTGAAGATTTCCTACAACGGTGTGTACTACTCCCATCAGAGGAGAGCACAAACAGGCTCTAACCAGAGTAGAAAGAGAAGTGGGAGGCCCCACTGTACAACTGAGCAACAAGACAAGTACATTACAGTCTGTAGTTTGATAAAGCGATGCCTCACAGGTCCTCAACTGGAAGCTTCATTAAATAGTACACGAAAAACGCCAGTGTCAACTTCTACAGTGAAGAGGCGACTCCGGGATGCTGGCCTTCAGGGCAGAGTGGCAAAGAAAAAGCCATATCTGAGACTGGCTAATAAAAGGAAAAGATTAATATGGGCAAAAGAACACAGACATTGGACAGATGAAGATTGGAAAAAAGTGTTATGGACAGACGAATCCAAGTTTGAGGTGTTTGGATCACACAGAAGAACATTTGTGAGATGCAGAACAACTGAAAAGATGCTGGAAGGGTGCCTGACGCCATCTGTCAAGCATGGTGGAGGTAATGTGGTGGTCTGGCGTTGCTTTGGTGCTGGTGAAGTGGGAGATTTGTACAAGGCAAAAAGGGATAAGGAAATATATCACTGAATTTTGCAATGCCATGCCATACCCTGTGGACAGCGCTTGATTGGAGCCAATTTAATCCTACAACAGGACAATGACCCAAAGCGCACCTCCAAATTATGCAAGAACTATTTAGGGAAGAAGCAGGCAGCTGGTATTCTATCTGTAATGGAGTCGCCAGCGCAGTCACCAAATCTCAACCCCATTGAGCTGTTGTGGGAGCAGCTTGACCGTATGGTAAGCAGAAAGTGCCCATCAAGCCAAACCAACTTGTGGGAGGGGCTTCTGGAAGCATGGGGTGAAATTTCTCCAGATTACCTCAGCAAATTAACTGCTAGAATGCCAAAAGTCTGCAATGCTGTAATTGCTGCAAAGGGAGCACTCTATGACGAAAGCAGAGTTTGATGGAGAAAATTTTTATTTCAAATAAAAATCTTTTTTTCGAACCTTGTCAATGTCTGGACTAGCTTATAAAGTCATTTGGCAACTCAAATGATTAATCAAAGTATGAATTTTCATGGAAGACACAAAATTGTCTGGGTGACCCCAAACTTTTGAACAGTAGTGTGTGTATATAAATATATCTACAAAGGAACTATCAACTAATCCAAATAGGGAAAATAAAGACCCCGTTAAAGACACGAGCTGACAATGTGATGTATCAGACCCCTCCAGCGCCCCTTAGAGGAAATTAATTGTGATCATTGACATCTATAACTTACACCCCCCTCCAGGGTCTTGTTATATTACTAATGGATTTTGTCATTTTAACAAATGAATCAATAAAGTATATTATTTTGCTTTATTTATTTTTTAGGACTTTCCCCCCGTTATTTGTTTTTGAGACTGGTCCAGGTGACTTTGTATTTCCTCGTTGGCCGCTGGCTCCTAATTAGCTCATGAGATCTATTTTAGCCCCGTCAGTGGCACGTTCTTCTGCGGACGGGGTGCCGACATTCTCACTTGAGCCGGTTCTGGCAAACACGTGGCTGCTGCTGAGTCACGGCACAGAAAATCATTGCAGATCTGCCTCCTCCGCTTCAAGTCCCCCCCGTCAAAAGGCGATATCTGCCACGATACCCTGGCAACAGAGGAAAAGCGAAGAGCTCTGTTTGCCAAGTCACGCATAAGTGATAATTGCATTCATCAGTGCCAGGGACTAACTATATTGAGATTCATGACGAACGTAAGCAATAATTGCAACCGGAGGAGACGGCCGAGAATGAATGGACAGAGGTGAACTCAAAAGACAAGAGTTTAAGGTCAAATGTCACTGCTGCCACGCTCAGAGGATTACGGCCGCGCCAAGGGCGACCGCATGGACCACATTTAATTGCACTTCAGCTGCCATGTTACGTGCACACGTCTATAAAACGAGGCTGCGCTCCCATTATAAAAATCCACTTGCCGGAGCGCAGCTGTCGTGACTCGATGGTTATTAAAAGATGTGTCTCTTCAAGCAGACAGGTGCTCCCCGCGACGGCCATGTGTTTTATCTCACATCCCCAGTCTGCGTCTGCATTGTCCCCGGGTGCAGAGGATACACTGAATGCCGCCATATTAAACCGCAAGGATGAAAATACTGTAACCTAACACTTCGTAATGGGTGACGGTGAAGATGCTGTCTGTAGACGTCACATCTCGAGTATCAGTCTGTGAGAAACACTGCAAGACTGGACAAAGCACCAGATGAGGCCAGAGAGGAAACTACGTAAAAAAAAAAAAAAGACACGGTAAAAGGCTAAACAAGTAATAACTCACCCGTTGGATCAAGCTCAAGCTTGAAAACAAATCACCATTTTGGAATTATCCACGGTTTGTGGCTTATCTTCTGTGAGAACGAAAGACTAGGCATATCAAAGTCCAACATGCCTCATCTTTCTTTTTCTCAACACTTGTCGTGTTGGCGAGAGTCAGTACACCCCCATAGAATTTCACTATTTATCTGGTTTAGCCAAAATTCATCTAATGTGAATGGGTGCCTTTTAAAATATGGTCATCCAAAGCCCCCCCTGTAGTGCATAGGGGATTGTTGCACATTACAGAGATTTTCAAAACTTTGGACCACCACTAGCCCAAGTAGGGCTGAAAACCACCCAAGCATGGCCGAAAACCACCCAAGCATGGCCGAAAACCACCCAAGCATGGCCGAAAACCACCCAAGCATGGCCAACTTAAACATCCATTCTCTGGAGGCAGCCATTGAAGACATATTTCGCCATCTTCCTCTTTACACACTCCATGAAGACACGTGGCAGGACGGACAGGTCTTGAGTGTATCAAGACCAATGGGAAAATGAGGCATTACTCAAGAAGTAGTGCAAACTAGGCCTCTTGTAGACTAGGTCTCTTCTGCCCTAGCTCCTCTTTTGCCAAGCAAGCTATGATCTATACCTTACCCCTCGCCCCTCTTGTCTATGCGGATTTCATCAGCTCACGAGACTGATGAATTGGAATAAGCAACGATTAAATTGGCAATATGCCAAAATAGCACGATAATCACATCAATACACCAGATGCAAAAATCTCCAAGAGCCTAAAAATTGGTTCTCAGAGACGCGTTTCGGGTCAGTGTCTATCCATCACATCTGACCCACGGCCGTACCCGTCAGCAGTTCCATAAATGCCTCCTACAGCAGTTCACGTTTTATACGCCTGAGTAATATCTTAGTCTGAAATTCCTTCTAGAACAGAAACTGTTCCGCACAATCATTTTACTTCTTCGCTTCCACCGTAACGGTCATGATACAGCAGAAGCAGCAGACATCAGACCTTACTGCAACATCAAAGACTGTAAAATCCCAGGAATTCTTCTCATGTCTGTTGTGAAGATCGACAGAAGCGCCTTCAAAAATGCAAAAAAATCCTTAAATGAACGATGAAAGAAAATGGAACAGAAAATGTACAGAATCAAGCAAAAATGAGAAACAAAACAGAATTTGGGCCAATGATTTATATTCCACATTTTATTTTCTTGTTCTACAATAGTAAAACTGACTTGTGGAAGACGTTCCAGAGACAAAATACTGCAGGCCATCTATAGCCCAGTAATTTTAATAAAATATTTAGATAAAATGGACCATTTCATCAATTAAAAGGGTTATTAAAAAATCTAACTAATAAAAATAAAGTCCCAAAATGCAATTAAATGCTCAGTCATGCTCCTTCCCCCTCTGGTAGCTGCAAGTATGGTGCAGTGGGAGAAGGCACTTGACTGAGCAGTGTCTTTTGGGACATTTTTTATGAACTAGATTCTGGCAGGGAGAAATAAAGTGTCTAGCAAGCTTCCAGTCAGGGTCTTTTTCCTTCTGAGAGTCGTACATTTTCATGCAAGCAAGTTCCCAATCACTCTCCTTCTCCCTCTGACAACAGTAAATATAGACTGCAGTACATTTCCAGTCTTTTGGTTGCTTTATATGGTTAGACATATTGCACCTTGGAGTCGGGAGCACTGAAAAGGAATAGTATTTGCTTGCTCACCAGTAAATCCTCTTGCTGTGCAACTGCACTGGCTCTGGTCTTTCCCCTAAAAGCAGGGCATTTTGTATAGGCTGCGGCTGAGAATAAAGGGGCGCTACTTAAGAATAGAACTAATCATTCGGAGAGAAATTTAGCTTGCATGTTCACCAGCAGATGGCGCTATAAATGGAAATGGATCACTTTTTAGTACCTGCACCTACAATACTGGTAGGACAACCCCTTTAACGTTACTTTACTGTTGGCGGTTACAAGTGCTTTGAAACATTATTTGTTTGCTCGAAGACTGAACCAATCCAGGGGACATCTGAAAACGGAGTAACCGCAGAATTTAATGGGGTGCCACTAGAAAGCGTATCTGGCCACATGGCAATTGCTCTGCACAGGAGGCCATGATGCTTCCCATACAGGAGGGGGTTTCTTCCTTAACAGCAGTTGTGATCAGGAACCCCCAGTGTGAAGCGGAGGGTTGAGACCCCAGTAGGTTTTTCATGCTGAGTCAGACCCAGGAGGCCTTCGTTTGGGGGAGATTAGATTTCTCGCACATTCCTTCTGGTGGGTCACATCGGCAGGCAGCCCCTCGGAGCTGCACATCTGGAAACTTTCTCTCTCTGGAGGAAATCTCCCGGTGTCAGGACGTCTGCTGGGAACTACACAGCAATCTAGGAGCCGCCAGCTGCTGGATTTTCATAGCATTTAGGGTGGGGGAGGGGGGGGGGGGGGTCTTTTTTTTACTTTACACCAGTCTTAGGACTCATTCACAACCTCTGTTCCTCCAGCTCAGTATTAGGACTTGTTCACACTTGGCGATTTTGCTCCATTTTTCCATCCAAGTAATTTTTGCTATTGTTTTCTGCCTGTATCCTTTGTTTTTCACCTAGAGAAAAAAACGCATCAACAAAGTCAGGTGTGTACATACGCTTATGGTCGGAACTCCTTTGCCAAAGTAAAGCACCTCCTTGTGGAAATTCTTAATTTTTGTCCTATTTTGTCTATCAAACTTCTGAAGTTTTATTGGCCCTTCTTTACACAATTTCCTTCACGGTCCCAATAAATCCCAGCCTGTAATTAAATGTATACAGATCTCTGCGCCTGCGCCGAAAGTCTATAAAATCATATTACTGTAAGGGATAGAAAAATATATCCCTGTCATGCAGCTTACTTCTCTGTATACTACTACTCCCATCATCTACATGTAATAATGCTTTTTAGAATGTATGGATGTAGAGGAGGCTGCTCGGCTCAGGGCCAGAGCGGAGGCCTAAAAGGGCATGTATTAAGATTAAAAAAGTTACCCTCTACCCCCCATAGAATAGGGGACAATTCCGGATTGCTGGGGGCTCCAATTGCTGGTACCCCCACCGCTCCGGAGAGCAGGCCTGCCCAAATGGAACGAAGGCCGAGCGTGCACAGCTCCGCTCCATTATTTCTCACTGGTTCCACCGGACATAACGGAGAGCTGAGCTCGTCTGGTCTTGATTAATGGGGTGGAAGAGTACATGGGCGGCTTCTGCTCTATGCTGAAGAATCCTGTTCTCAGGGATTGATGGGGGTCCCCATGGTCAGACCTCCAGGAATCGGAACGTTCTCATCCATAACTTCCAAACTCAGAGCAACCCCTTTAACTATTAGTGACTGGGATCGCAGCAGATCCATCATCCTGAGATAACACTATGGGATCCCATCAACGCAAAACAAAAAAAAGAAGGGCTTTAACCCATTCAAAGCTCTTCTATAATTCACTGCCCCTTCATCCCAGTATTGATGGCACCTAGAGAAGTAAACAGAAGCGTCTGCCCCCATTGCAAAATCTGTAACAAAGCCCCCACCGACCATGCGCTGTTTATAACAAGGCTATTATTACATGGCAGATAGGCTTCCAAATCCCCCACCTTCCCCCTCTTTAGGCACCACGGACGCTATGATTGCCCCTTATGCAGCCCTATAGCTTCGCTCTTGTTGGAATTTCCCAACGTTTTAACAGACCTCATTTAATAATTTAAACTTGGACATGAATTTTCGATTGGTCGGGGTCCAAGAACCCCAGAGAGATAGTGGGGCAGAGACCCGGACGGCGGGGCGCCGAGATCCCGACGGCGGGGCGCAGAGCTCCACTTCGTTCATTGTCAAAAAGCCAAGCTCTGTTCTCTGCAATCTATGGCAGATCACCGTTTCTTTCCAGGAGAAGTACAGAGCCCCACTCTCAGGGTCCACAGCTATAGGAAACTTAGGGTCTTTCCTGTAGATAGGTAATGAAGCTAACACTACATGACTCCCTATGATGGGGTCAGCCTATTTGTAGAGTCATTATGTGAAGTTATTTTTATAGAGGCGGCAGGTTGGGTCTTGTCAGTACAGGTATGCACCGTTGCCAGTCACAGGCACTGCTAATAGTCAGGTGTTAATGGGATCCTGAATAAATTGTATGGAGAAAAGGGCACAAAAACAGTCACCATCGTTTTTGGGCAAGTAGGTGACTTTGCATTAAGAGGGCATGTGGGAGGTGGGCAGTGTTTCCCAAACTCCGTCCTCACGGCCCCAGCACGTCATGTTGTCAGGACCTCCTTAGCATCGCACAGGTGAGAACCTGCGGCAGATTCCCATTCCCTGTTCCCTACTAAGGAAATCCTGAAATGATGACGTGCTGGGGCGGTGAGGATGGAGGCTGGGGGACATTGATGTAGCGTGAGCCATGTGACCCTTGTGTACTGAGAGTGAAGGTGACCCGTGCAGTTATTCTGGGTGTGCACAGACACCTTACTGACATGTACTCTCTCCGCAGGACTTTTCAGAGGTAGCACCAGTGTCGTTAAAGGGGTTGTCCCATCGTTAAATGTCATTTCTCTGCTAAATAATGAAAAACCTAACAAGTTTTGATTTGGAATCACTGATGGGAACATCATCAGGAAATGTGATGTTTCTATGATAAAGGGGAATCTGTCCGGTGATTGTTTTCGGAGCTTACTAATAGTATTCTAGGACGGCCCTTTCAGGGTATGTAATGATTATTGCTATACCTTGCCCCTTTGTCTTGCTGTAAGCGCCGGACAATTCAAAGTTGGGCGTATGTAAATCAAAATTATGTATGGACCCCTACCCCCGACAGCCATCCCTCCTACCCCCTCTGTGCTGGCGTCATTGACCGTACATCTACAACATCTGGGTGTCCGCCTCCGGTACTCATATGTCAGAATGCACGTTCGCTCTGCTGCCACCATTATAGTTTAAGGTCCCGTCAGCGAATGCAGCCAAATCCCGTTTTTTGGGGGGTGAGGGGGTTGTTCAGACATAAGCCCAGACGGGACTAATGAATGGGTGCCTCAATGCAGTATGAAGGCACCCTAACACTCTATATACAGTAAGTAACTGGATCCAGCATTCACAATAGATGAAGTCATAGCTCACCTCTTCCTCCTGTACAATGACTAACAACATCTCTATATACAGTAGATAGCCTATTATGAATGGTGGATCCTGTGTTATGTCACAGCTCACCTCCTTTGCAATGACAGTTAACACCTGTATAAATATTAAATAACACAGGATCCAACATAGGTGAAGTCTCAGCTCACCACCTCCTCCTCCTGTGCAATGACAGATAACAGCTTTATATACAGTAGATAACACAGGAGCCACCATAAGTGAGGTCACAGCTCACCACCTACTCCTCCTGTGCAATGATGGATAACACCTTTATATACAGTAGATAACACAGGAGCCACCATAAATGAGGTCACAGCTCACCACCTCCTCCTCCTGTGCAATGATAGATAACACCTTAATATCCAGTAGATAACACAGAAGCCACCATAAGTGATGTCACAGCTCATCGCCTTCCCCCGTCATCACAATGACCCTACTGAATACAACTTAGTAGCCTCTGGTTCAGTCTACCGTGGTTAAAGTGGCAAACAGGAAGGGGGAGTCTAATATTAGGTCTGGCGGCCAGTGTGAACACTGCAAGATTAGCAATTTTTTCTTCAGACAGAATAATGAAATAATGATATAGTAGTATAAAAAATGAAAAAAGCAAAAATGTTAATTTCAGAATTATTAAATCCATTTTTTATGTTTTCTTCTCCATAGACTTGAATTGGAACTCATTTTTCTGAACTCAAAACACCCAAGAATGGCTTTATACAAGAGAAGGATGTGATGCCAAACAAGCAGGTAGCGACAAAAAGTTTAAAAAAAAAACACAATTATGAATTTCATGTTTTGTTTTTTTTGCTTCAAAAATGTGTTGTCAGCATTGATCTTTAGGCGACTAGTGCTCCTGTACAAGAGGATCCAGGGTGATGGGACGGAGCTGCGGAGCCTGTGAGACCACCTGCCTGTGAGGCATTAGAGGGAAGGCCTACCTTCTTAGGTAACTACCCATTGCCCACCTTCCACCATTACACAATCGCTCCCTCTAGTGGCGACTGTAGGCAGCCAAAATTTTACATAGGGCAAGAAGCCTCTGAATTATATGGTAACTACAAAACTATTGTCCTGAGAGGTCCGACATGAGCGGCAAATGCAGAAAGTCTTACAAGACAATCGCTTACCTTCCAGCCACTTCCAGCCTCTTTGTAATATGGGAAGTTATCACAGATCCACTGGTAAATCTCACTGAGAGTCATTTTCTTTTTTGGTGAGCTATTGATAGCAAAAGTAATGAGGCTGGCATAACTATAGGGGGGCTTCCCGTCCTTGTGCTGCTGTACTTCCTCCTGGTCCAGTGTTGTGTTGGGGTCGATGAGGGTGCTCTTCTTGGAGATCCCGGATCCATGGGTGTTCTGGTTGGAGTCGGCATTCTGAATGGCAGCTCTCACTGTCAGCTGGGGAAGCCAGTCCATAGAGGTGAGGCTGCTCTCAAGTTCTGAAGTCATTTTGGGGGTTTCAGTTTATAATTCCTTTTACGTTTTTTTTTATCCTGTGCTTCCAGGTGGAAAAGAATTGGGAGAAATGTCCAGGTAGTGTAACTTAAGACTTCCAAATGTAAGGATGACCGATGCTTAATCTGAAACAAAGAAAAACAGAAAAATGAACTTACGAAATCTAAAGCACCTTCATAATTTTCATTCAAAACTCAAGGTTAGGGATTACATTAGTCATTTTTTTCCCCTAAGTAGTGCTCTGCCTTTTTGAAAGAACAGTCTTCCTATCAGGGGTTTAGCAGCAGGTGTTTAATTTCTCTGCAGCGCCTCCACAGGAGAAAAGGGGAATTGCACAGTCACACATTATTTAGCCATTCTAAAAAATAACATTTTGCAGCAATTTCAAGGCGATTTGACGACAAAGAGGGAAAGTACCCAGATAGCTTCTTCAGGTTGTATTAACCTTTTCACGTTTGAGACCTTTCTGCATTTACGATTAGCTGAAAAGTCTCGGGCTCCCATTTTAACATACAAAAAAGAAAAGAAAATATTGATCCTACGTTTTGCACACCTGAAGTGTCCTACAAATCAGACGCAATAGCAGAAATGGATCAAAGCTGTTCAAATTGAGGTCTGGCCTAGGGGCCCCGGTCATTGTTTAGGGCTGTAGCTTGGGGACTCGCCCCACAATTGCTTAGGGCTGCAGCCTGGGCCCACACCCACTGACATTGTTTAGGAAGGGGGCCTAGCCCCCTTCCCCCGTCAACATTGTTTAGGGATGCGGCCATTCTGAAATGTGCAGGTCAATTTACTGCTTATTAGAATATGCAACCCTTCTTGAGATATTAACACTTATTTACAGCTCGCTACCTAGGAGAGCGACCGCCGCTGTTGTTTAGCTTGTAAGCTGGAAGGGCTTCAAGAGGTATCAACAGCAATCAAAAACAGCTTCAAAACAGTGCTTACAAGCGCAATAGAAAACAGCGTGCATTTACGGCACATGCTCTACTGTCTAGAAGCGGTGGTCGGTCTCCAAGGCAACAAGCAGTAAACATACGTGCTACTATCTTGAGATCAGCTAGAAGTTTCAACAAACGGCAAATTGCAAAATTGCTTGTATTTATAAGCACCATCAGACAGTCCCAAGTATGAAGGTGGGAAAAATCTTTTAAGGACCATTATCAGTAGCACATCCCAGGCAGGAGGGGATGTGCCACAATGCAAAAACATAAAAATTTGATTAAAACTTGTTTGATCAGCTGCTATCTGGGCCGGTTTCCACGTGGAAAAGACGTCCCTACAAAAGTTAATTTGATGGTGATCACAGCCCATATGAACGGGTGTTTTTAAAACAAATCTGATTGGTGGATTTCTGACCACTGATTATGAGAACCGGGGGATTTGCATAAAAGTGCATAGACGTACGCCACAAAAATTAAAGAGGGTTGTCGAGGTTGGGAAAGACTTCAGAGCTCTCTTTTAAAAACAACATCTCTTAAACCAGTCAAATAAAGGTCGGGGGCGAGTCCTGGGGAGGAGAGAGTCGAGACCGGAGCTCTTTGTTACACTGTATTACACTGTATAATTACGTATTTATGTTACACTGACCTGTGTTGCACATTTGTGCTATTGTTGTATTATAATATTCTCAATAAAAACAAATAATAAAAAAAAAAAAAAAAAAAAAAAAAAAAAAAAAAAGTCTCACCTGGTCAGATCATACAGAGCTGAGATGCAGAACCAGACGCAAACTGTGGAGATGTGTGGCACTGATTTTTGGGAAGAAAGCAGTTACATTTAAAAAAAAAAAAAAAACGACTATTCAAGGGCTCTCCCGTAAAAACTGGCCTAAATCCAGAGCTAGTACTTCAACCGTATTATGTATTTAAAATATTTCAGTGATCTCCAGATCATGTTTTTGAGCTAATTCCTAGCTGCAGGGGGATAGAACGAGGGCGGGATTCCAAAAAAGGAGAAGCAAATTGATATTTATCAGCTCACAGTAATTACACTGAAATATTTTGCAGACCTCTCCTGGGGGGACCCGAGAGCCGAGCGAGGAATAATATCATGTACTTGCCCACAGGTATATTCAGTGGTTTCCCACAGAACAAGCCTCCCACATGACCATAATACTCATCTACATTATTAACTACAATTCCTCATTAAAATTGCATTTTGTAATGTAAAGTGGCCCAGAAGCTGCTCGCTTGCCGAATATTCTTATTAATGCTCCAACGGGACATGATGCTGATGTCTCCGGGAGACGTATAGTATGGGAAGCTATAAAGTTTAGTGCAAAGGAGAAAAGAAGCCGCTGGACGAAAACAGCAGAGAAAGGAGATTCGGGTTTTTCTCCCCCCCCAAAAAGAGCTGCGCCCCGTCACATCACCAGAACCTAATTTTCATAGAGGGGGTCGACTATAGACAACCACATGGAGGACCCACATATAGAGAGCATTACAGTAAGTAAAGTCCATGTGTAATGCTTCATTTCCCCCCCCAAGGTGGCGCAGCAGGGAGAATAAGCACTTACAGATGTGCCCCCCACATACTGCATCTGATCACTTGGGGTCACCCCGTGATCAGCTTATTAGGAGAGGACTCTTCTACTAAATAGCGACTGTCCCAAAGCAGAAAACCTCTTTTAGACTGCCTTGAAACAAACCAGGCCACTACTAACAGTATAAACTTCGTATGTGTTCACCATGAGATTTTTTTTATCCGAGTTATCGAAGCAGAAACTCTCCAACTCACCTATCAAAGCTTGTGGGTTTTGGAGAGTTTCTGAACCGAAAACTCGGCAAAGAAAAAAGTGTGAACACACCGTTACACTAAAAGGGTTTCCCATCTCCAAAATCCTATCCAAATATGCAGTAGGAATAATAAAAATATTAGCAAATATTTCAGATTAAAAATATAGTATAGTTTTTCTGATTCGCTATGTCTCTTTCCTCATGGGAACGCATTGCAGGTCCTTAGGTATCCATGGTTACAACCACCAATATAGAGGCAGTAAGTTAGGTTAGTTAGCTAGTTGCATTGTAACCATGGATACCTAAGATCCTGCAATGCCTGCACATGAGGAAAGAGACATAGCTAATCAGAAAAACTATACTACATTTCTAATTGGCGGTATTTGCTAATATTGTTACTCCTACTACGTATTGGGATAGGATCTTGGAGCTGGAAATACCTTTTTAAGTAATAAATGTATCAGTGGCTCTTGCTGGATGATAAATTTGCAGTATCTTTTGATAGGTGGTGTAACGTTACCCCAAAGTATTTGTTGCCCCTTTTTTTAAGCAACTTTTGAACACAATGTTGCATTTTAACCCCTTCATGACTCAGGCTATTTTGACCTTAATGACCTGGCCATTTCTTGCAATTCTGACCAGTGTCCCTTTATGAGGTAATAACTCAGGAACGCTTCAACGCATCCTAGCGATTCTGAGTTTGTTTTTTCGTGACATATTGGGCTTCATGTTAGTGATAAATTTAGGTCGATAAATTTTGCGTTTATTTGTGAAAAAAATGGAAATTTGGCGAAAATTTCGCAATTTTCAAATTTTGAATTTTTATTCTGTTAAACCAGAGAAGTATGTGACACAAAATAGTTATTAAATAACATTTCCCACATGTCTACTTTACATCAGCACAATTTTGGAAACAAAATTTTTTTTTGTTGGGAAGTTATAAGGGTTAAAAGTTGACCAGCGATTTCTCATTTTTACAACAAAATTTACAAAACCATTTTTTTTTTTTTTTTTTTAGGGACCACCTCACATTTGAAGTCACTTTGAGGGGTCTATATGGCAGAAAATACCTAATAGTGACACCATCCTAAAAACTGCACCCCTCAAGCTACTCAAAACTACATTCAAGAAGATTATTAACCCTTCAGGTGCTTCACAGGAACTAAAGCAACGTGGAAGGAAAAAATGGACATTTTAATTTTTCCAACAAAAATTTTATTTTAGCATCAATTTTTTCATTTTCACGTGGGTAACAAAATAAAATGGATCCTAAAATTTGTTGGGCAATTTCTCCTGAGTACAACGATACCTCATATGTGGTCATAAACCACTGTTTGTGCGCACGGCAGGGCTCGGAAGAGAAGGAGCGCCATTTGACTTTTTGAATGGAAAATATGCTGGAATATTTAGCAGTTGCCATGTCGTTTTTTGGAGAGCCCCTGAGTGCCTAAACATTGGAGCTCCCCCACAAGTGACCCCATTTTGGAAACTAGACCCTCCAAGGAACTTATCTAGATGCATAATGAGCAATTTCAACCCCCAAGTGCTTCACAAATTGATCCGTAAAAGAAAAAAAAGTACTTTTTTTCCACAAAAATTTTCTTTTAGCCTCAGTTTTTTCATTTTCACATGAGCAACAGGATAAACTGGATCCTAAAATTTGTTGGGCAATTTCTCCTGAGTACACCAATACCTCATATGTGGTCATAAACCACTGTTTGGGCGCACGGCAGGGCCCGGAAGGGAAGGAGCGCTATTTGACTTTTTGAATGGAGAATTAACTCCAATCGTTAGCGGACACCATGTCGTGTTTGGAGAGCCCCTGTGTGCCTAAACTTTGGAGCTCCCCCACAAATGACCCCTCTTCTCCTTGCACACTGCCCCTATTGGTCAAACAATCAGTAGATTTGGTTTCCAGTACCATCTCTATGCTGATGACAGTGACACCCAATTATGCGCTTCTTCTCCTGACATCACGTCAGCCTTTCTAGAAAACACCGGCGATTGTCTAAATGCTGTGTCTAAGGCCTCTTTCACACATCAGTTTTTTGCCTTCAGGCGCGATCCGGCTTTTTTTGGAAAAAACGGATCCGGCAAAATGCAATGCCGGATCCGTTTTTTCCCCATTGACTTGCATTAGCGCCGGATCGCGCCGGATGGCATTGCGTTTCATCCGTTTTTTGCCGGATCCGGCAACTTGTCTCATTCCGGCGTCTTGAAAAAACGTCTACTGTAACGTTTTTTGTCTCCGGCGAAAAAGCCGGAAGCGCCGGATCCGGCGCTTCCAGCTTTTTGCTACAATGAAAGTCTATGGGCGCCGGAATGCGCCGGATCCAGAAAAAGACGGATCCAGCAACCGGATCCGGTTTTTTTAAGTCTGCGCATGCTCAGATCCAATTGGCCAGCCGCCAGGAACAGAGACGGATCCAGCAAAAAAACGGATCCGTTTCTACAGTTCTCCAAAATTTATGCCGGATCCGTTTTTTCTAAAAAAAGCCGGATCCTGCCTGACGGCAAAAAACTGATGTGTGAAAGTAGCCTAATATCATGTCCTCACTATATCTGAAACTGAACGTGTCAAAGACTGAACTCCTGGGGTTTCCTCCCTCTACTAATGTACCTATACCCGACATTGCCATTTCTGTGTGTGGTTCCACTATTACTCCCCAGCAACAGGCCCGCTGTCTTGGGGTCATACTTGATTCCGAGCTTTCCTTTGCCCCCCACATTCGATCACTGGCTTGCTCTTGTCATCTGCACCTCAAAAACATTTCTAGAATTCGACCTTTTCTTACTTTTGACTCTGCAAAAGCTCTTACTGTTTCTCTTATTCATTCTCGTCTCGACTATTGTAACTCTCTTCTAATCGGTCTCCCTCTTACCAAACTCTCCCCTCTCCAATCTGTCTTGAATGCTGCAGCCAGGATCATATTCCTCACCAATCGTTACACCGATGCCTCTACCTTGTGCCAGTCATTACACTGGCTACCCATCCACTCCAGAATTCAGTATAAACTTATTACCCTCACCCACAAAGCCCTCCATGACTCAGCACCACCCTACATCGCCTCCCTTGTTTCAGTATACCACCCTACCCGCGCCCTCCGTTCTGCTGATGACCTGAGGTTAGCATCCTCAATAGTCAGAACCTGCCACTCCCGTCTCCAAGACTTTACACGTGCCGCGCCAATTCTTTGGAATGCACTTCCCAGGTCAATACGATTAGTCCCCAATCCCCACAATTTTAAGCGTGCCCTGAAAACGCATTTATTCAGACTGGCCTATCGCCTCAACACATTAACCTAATCTATCTCTGTGTGGCACAGCCAAAAGTTTTACCATAACCAGATTTCCCGCATCATGTTCCCACATGCATCCATTAGCCCTCTGTGTCTGTACTGTTACACACTTAACATTATGGCTGGTCCATACAATCAGGGCAACTGTTACCACCCACCTTTCATGTCTACCTCTTTCCTCATAGACTGTAAGCTTGCGAGCAGGGCCCTCTTTCCTCTTGGTATTTGTTATAATCTGTGTGATTATTGCTATGCTGTAATGTCTATTGTCTGTACAAATCCCCTCTGAAATGTAAAGTGCTGCGGAATATGTCGGCGCTATAAAAATAAAATTTATTATTATTATTATTATTATTATTTTGGAAACTAGACCCCCTAAGGAGCTTATCTAGATGTGTGGTGAGCACTCTGAACCCCCTAGTGCTTCACAGAATTTTATAACGCAGAACCGTGAAAATAAAATAAAAAATTTTTTCCCTCAAAAAATGATTTTTAGCCCACTATTTTTTTATTTTTACAAGGGTAACAGGATAAATTGGACCCCAAAAGTTGTTGTCCAGTTTGTCCTGAGTACGCTGGTACCCCATATGTTGGGGGGGCGACCACTGTTTGGGCACACGTTGGGGCTCGGAAGGGAAGTAGTGAGGTTTTCAAATGTTGACTTGATGGAATGGTCTGCAAGCGTCATGTTACGTTTGCAGAGCCCCTGATGTACCTAAACAGTGGAAACCCCCCACAAGTGACCCCATTTTGGAAACTAGACCACCCAAGGAACTAATCTAGATGTGTGGTGAGCACGCTGAACCCCCAAGTGCTTCACAGAAGTTTATAACGTAGAGTCGTGAAAATAAAAAATAATTTTTTCTCCACAAAAATTATTTTTTTAGCTACCAATTTTTAATTTTCCCAAGGGTAACAGGAGAAATTAGACCCCCAAAGTTGTTGTGCAATTTTTCCTGAGTACACCGATACCCCGTATGTGGGGGTAAACCACTGTTTGGGCACACGTCGGGGCTCGGAATGGAGGCAGCACTGTTCCGACTTTTTGAATGCAAAATTGGCTGGAATAAATGGTGGCGCCATGTCGTGTTTGGAGACGCCATGATGTGCCTAAACAGTGGAAACCCCTCAATTCTAACTCCAATCCTAACCCCAACACACCCCTAACCCTAATCGCAACTCTAATCATAACCCTAACCACAACCCTAACCCCAACACACCCCTAACCCTAATCCCAACCTTAATCATAACCACAACACACCCCTAACCCTAATCCCAACTCTAACCCTAATCACAAACCTAACCCTAATCCCAACCCCAACCCACCCCTAACCCTAATCTTAACCCTAACCCTTGCCCTAACCCTAGCCCTATTTCTAACCCTAATTGAAAAATAAAAATATTTTATTATTTGTCCCTATGGGGGGTGATAAGGGGGGCGGTGATTTACTTTTTTTTTCATCTTGATCACTGTGAGAGTTTATAACAGTGATCAAAATAAAAAAAAATGAATCTGCAACCGGGCGCACTGCGCATGCGCTCGCCATTTTCCAAGATGGCGGCGCCCATGGACCGGGACGGGGACAGCGGGACGGCCATGGGGGGGGGAGCGGAGGGAAGGGGGGCAGAAAGTGACAGCGGCGGCCGATCGCCGGGGGGGGGGGGGGGGGTGGTTATCTTAGTGTCTCCAGCCATGTCCGATGCTATTTCAGCATCGGCCATGGCTGGATTGTAATAGTTCATCAAATTTCATTGATGAAATATTACTATCGCTCTGATTGGCTGTTTCACTTTCAATAGCCAGTCAGAGCGATCGTAGCCATGGGGGGGGGGCTAAGCCACCCCCCGTGGTGAAGCACAAAGGGTCCTGTCACTGCGGGTCGGGTGACCTTTCCGTTACCCCGGTCACCCCGCAGGGGGGCTTTGAAGTCATGACACAGCATATGCATCATGGGTCGGATTGGCACCGACTTTCATGACGCATACGCTGTGTCACAGGTCAGGAAGGGGTTAAAGGGGCTGTTAACCATTTCCCTTTATTAATATCCCCATATTTTTGGTGCAGATGGCGCCTATTTTACGGGGTTCCACAAATAATCTAACGTGCCAGTGACATCCTTTATAAAAAGGTAGCGCTGAATTTTAACCAGTCTAATATTTCGGCAGCGCATGCTGGGAGGCAAGAGCGTTACAAGATCTGGAGAGCCAAAGGTCACAAAGCGCCAGACTGCCAATAATGAGATATGGCGGGGTACACTGTGGAAATGAAGGAAGAGACCTCACCTCGTGTGTGATGGCACAAATGTGTAGCGCCGTTCATGTAAACCCATCTGGACAGGAAGTCAGCCAGCTGAAAAAACAAACGGGGAACACATCAGTGTGGGCAGAGGTTACCTGACAAGGTGACGTCACAGGCAAGCATCACCCCTTGTCAACATTTCATCTAAAGAGAACACCGAGATCGCCTCCGCCATTACATCCACCATAGAGAGAGGGAAACCACAAGTGGTATGTCCAACGTTGGGCGGCTTTAGTCTGCTAGGTTTCCCAGCGCTGGTGAATGACAGTGGAAGGTTGCATTCAATGATGTAGGGAAGGGTGACTAATACTGTACTTCAGCAATGCATGTAGCTTTTCATGCTTTCTGTTTCATGAAAGTTTTTGCCACTCTATAACATTTTTAATTCCTTGTCATTTGCAAGATCTGTTTCCCAGGCAGAGGCGCAAAGAGAGAGAGAGAGGCGCAAAGAGAGAGGCAGAGGCGCAAAGAGAGAGGCAGAGGCGCAGAGAGAGGCAGAGGCGCAAAGAGAGAGGCAGAGGCAGAAAGAGAGGCAGAGGCGCAAAGAGAGAGGCAGAGGCAGAAAGAGAGGCAGAAAGAGAGGCAGAGGCCCAAAAAGATAGAGGCAGAGGCAGAGGCCCAAAGAGAGAGCGAGAGGCAGAGGCCCAAAGAGAGAGCGAGAGGCAGAGGCCCAAAGAGAGAGCGAGAGGCAGAGGCCCAAAGAGAGAGCGAGAGGCAGAGGCCCAAAGAGAGAGCGAGAGGCAGAGGCCCAAAGAGAGAGCGAGAGGCAGAGGCCCAAAGAGAGAGCGAGAGGCAGAGGCCCAAAGAGAGAGCGAGAGGCAGAGGCCCAAAGAGAGAGCGAGAGGCAGAGGCCCAAAGAGAGAGCGAGAGGCAGAGGCCCAAAGAGAGAGCGAGAGGCAGAGGCCCAAAGAGAGAGCGAGAGGCAGAGGCCCAAAGAGAGAGCGAGAGGCAGAGGCCCAAAGAGAGAGCGAGAGGCAGAGGCCCAAAGAGAGAGCGAGAGGCAGAGGCCCAAAGAGAGAGCGAGAGGCAGAGGCCCAAAGAGAGAGCGAGAGGCAGAGGCCCAAAGAGAGAGCGAGAGGCAGAGGCCCAAAGAGAGAGCGAGAGGCAGAGGCCCAAAGAGAGAGCGAGAGGCAGAGGCCCAAAGAGAGAGCGAGAGGCAGAGGCCCAAAGAGAGAGCGAGAGGCAGAGGCCCAAAGAGAGAGCGAGAGGCAGAGGCCCAAAGAGAGAGCGAGAGGCAGAGGCCCAAAGAGAGAGCGAGAGGCAGAGGCCCAAAGAGAGAGCGAGAGGCAGAGGCCCAAAGAGAGAGCGAGAGGCAGAGGCCCAAAGAGAGAGCGAGAGGCAGAGGCCCAAAGAGAGAGCGAGAGGCAGAGGCCCAAAGAGAGAGCGAGAGGCAGAGGCCCAAAGAGAGAGCGAGAGGCAGAGGCCCAAAGAGAGAGCGAGAGGCAGAGGCCCAAAGAGAGAGCGAGAGGCAGAGGCCCAAAGAGAGAGCGAGAGGCAGAGGCCCAAAGAGAGAGCGAGAGGCAGAGGCCCAAAGAGAGAGCGAGAGGCAGAGGCCCAAAGAGAGAGAGAGAGAAAGAGGCAGAGGTGCAAAGAGAGAAAGAGGCAGAGGTGCAAAGAGAGAGAGAGAGAGAAAGAAAGGCAGAGGTGCAAAGAGAGAGAGAAAGAAAGAAAGAAAGAAAAAAAGAAAGAAAGAAAGAAAGAAAGAAAAAAAGAAAGAAAGAAAAAAAGAAAGAAAGAAAGAAAGAAAAAAAGAAAGAAAAAAAGAAAGAAAAGAAAGAAAAAAAGAAAGAAAGAAAGAAAGAAAGAAAAAAAGAAAGAAAGAAAAAAAGAAAGAAAGAAAGAAAGAAAAAAGAAAGAAAGAAAAAAAGAAAGAAAGAAAGAAAGAAAGAAAGAAAGAAAAGAAGCAGAGGTGCAAAGAGAGAGAGAGAGAAAGAGGCAGAGGTGCAAAGAGAGAGAGAGAGAAAGAGGCAGAGGTGCAGAGAGAGAGATAGGCAGAGGTGCAAAGAGTGAGAAAGAAAGAGGCAGAGGCGCAAAGAGAGGCAGAGGCACAAAGAGGAAGAAAGAGGCAGAGGCGCAAAGAGAGGCAGAGGCACAAAGAGGAAGAGGCAGAGGCGCAAAGAGAGAGGCAGAGGCACAAAGGAAGAAAGAGAGGCGGAGGAGCAAAGAGAAAGAAAGACAGGTGCAAAGAGAGAAAGAAAGAGGCAGAGGTGCAAAGAGAGAAAGAAAGAGGCAGAGGTGCCAAGAGAGAAAGAAAGAGGCAGAGGTGCAAAGAGGGAGAGAGAGGCAGAGGTGCAAAGAGGGAGAGAGAGGCACAGGCGCAAAGAGACGGAGAGAAAGAAGAGGCAGAGGTGCAAAGAGGGAGAGAGAGGTACAGGCGCAAAGTGAGAGGCAGTGGGGCAAAGAGAGAGGCAGAGGCGCAAAGAGAGAGAGAGTAAGAGGCAGAGGTGGTAAGAGGCAGAGGTGCAAAGAGGCAGAGGTGAAAAGAGAGAGAGAGTAAGAGGCAGAGGTGCAAAGAGAAAGAGGCACATATATGCATATGATGTTTAAAAGGTCCATCCTTGGAGTATGGCCGCAGCTAGTCTCCTTCTCCCCAATATATACACTTGGCCAAGCAGAGCATGCACGTGTATCAGGTAGTCTGTCAGTCACATAACATTCATTTGTAGGGAAAAGAGCTTGCTGTACCACTGACGGCCACAACATGATGTAGCGAGCCGCCGCACCTTTTATCAGCTGATCAGTAATGGTGAAGGAAGTCCGATTCCAACCAACCTGATACTGATGACTTATCCCAGTGACAGGTCATCAATAGTAAAAGTCCTGGAAATCCCTTTTATCCAAAAGAAATTCACATGGAGGAGAACGATCCTTTTTCAAAACTTTTTCTTAGTTTTTATGGCAAGAATAGCAAATGAAGTCCCAACAAGCCCCAATGTAAGTTGATGTACCATAGGTCACATTTCCAATCCAAAGCCCAGGATCTTCTACCATACACTAATATAAACCGGGCCTAAAGACGTGCAGGTCCAAGCTTTCTGCTCAGGTCACAATGGTGACTCTTTACCCGACAGATTTTGCCCAGTTTTGTATTGCATCCCATTGGCTTCTCAGTCTCCGTTTCCCGTGATCAGAATCAATCTCATTATTACTAGAAGAAATAAATGTACAATTCTGACTGAACCGAAAATTCTCATAAAACTCGATTACACAATGGACGTGCGAAACTTATCATCCAGAGGGGGTTTCCAGAAGAATTTACAGCTCTGCGCACTCCCACAGCCATCACTTCTTATGTACACTCATGGAGGATGAAGCATTCTGCGGCTTTTCTTTAATACCTGGGTATTTTCTTATTCCTGTCACCCAGACAGCGAATAGACACGGCTTACACTAAATTTGCCCGTATGAAGCTTTCTGTGGAATTTGGAGACGTTCCTGGGCTGAGTATCTGATTAACCTGCAGAACAAAGGCCGCGATCAGACACTAAAAGTGTCATTATTATCAAGAGATAGGGGCTTAATGCACCTTCAGTTTGGGATGACTGACTCTCTTTAGGGTCCTGCAATTTGACACGGAACTTGTACAGCGGGACACTGCCCCTATGGCTCAGTACTAGTGAATGTAGATAGTCCGTGTAATGACGTAAAGAATAACCTTATGGCCCCCATAACCGGCATCTAACGAAATACAACAAGTTTTTACCTTACAGAGTCAATATGAAAATCAGGGACTTACAATAGGTATACCGTGGCTCCGTATACTTTAAGGGGTCTGTAACGCAGATTTGTACAACCAATTCAGCGCTGTGAAAAACGCTGCTCAAATAGATAAGAGCAAAGTACGCTAAATCTGTAGGACCATCCCATGTGCCTTGGATTGTGGCGACCATGCCCTCTAGCATAAGTATAATAGGGCACAGGAGAGGCCACCGCCAGTACCGTATAATGGGGCACAGGAGAGGCCACCGCCAGTACCGTATAATGGGGCACAGGAGAGGCCACCGCCAGTACCGTATAATGGGGCACAGGAGAGGCCACCGCCAGTACCGTATAATGGGGCACAGGAGAGGCCACCGCCAGTACCGTATAATGGGGCACAGGAGAGGCCACCGCCAGTACCGTATAATGGGGCACAGGAGAGGCCACCGCCAGTACCGTATAATGGGGCACAGGAGAGGCCACCGCCAGTACCGTATAATGGGGCACAGGAGAGGCCACCCCCAGTACCGTATAATGGGGCACAGGAGAGGCCACCGCCAGTACCGTATAATGGGGCACAGGAGAGGCCACCGCCAGTACCGTATAATGGGGCACAGGAGAGGCAACCCCCAGTACCGTATAATGGGGCACAGGAGAGGCCACCGCCAGTACCGTATAATGGGGCACAGGAGAGACCACCGCCAGTATCGTATAATGGGGCACAGGAGAGACCACCGCCAGTATCGTATAATGGGGCACAGGAGAGACCACCGCCAGTATCGCATAATGGGGCACAGGAGAGGTCACCGCCAGTACTATATAATGGGGCACAGGAGAGGCCACCGCCAGTATCGCATAATGGGGAACAGGAGAGGTCACCGCCAGTACTATATAATGGGGCACAGGAGAGACCACCGCCAGTACCGTATAATGGGGCACAGGAGAGGCCACCGCCAGTACCGTATAATGGGGCACAGGAGAGGCCACCGCCAGTACCGTATAATGGGGCACAGGAGAGGCCACCGCCAGTACCGTATAATGGGGCACAGGAGAGGCCACCGCCAGTACCGTATAATGGGGCACAGGAGAGGCCACCGCCAGTACCGTATAATGGGGCACAGGAGAGGCCACCGCCAGTACCGTATAATGGGGCACAGGAGAGGCCACCGCCAGTACCGTATAATGGGGCACAGGAGAGGCCACCGCCAGTACCGTATAATGGGGCACAGGAGAGGCCACCGCCAGTACCGTATAATGGGGCACAGGAGAGGCCACCGCCAGTACCGTATAATGGGGCACAGGAGAGGCCACCGCCAGTACCGTATAATGGGGCACAGGAGAGGCCACCGCCAGTACCGTATAATGGGGCACAGGAGAGGCCACCGCCAGTACCGTATAATGGGGCACAGGACAGGCCACCGCCAGTACCGTATAATGGGGCACAGGACAGGCCACCGCCAGTACCGTATAATGGGGCACAGGACAGGCCACCGCCAGTACCGTATAATGGGGCACAGGACAGGCCACCGCCAGTACCGTATAATGGGGCACAGGACAGGCCACCGCCAGTACCGTATAATGGGGCACAGGACAGGCCACCGCCAGTACCGTATAATGGGGCACAGGACAGGCCACCGCCAGTACCGTATAATGGGGCACAGGACAGGCCACCGCCAGTACCGTATAATGGGGCACAGGACAGGCCACCGCCAGTACCGTATAATGGGGCACAGGACAGGCCACCGCCAGTACCGTATAATGGGGCACAGGACAGGCCACCGCCAGTACCGTATAATGGGGCACAGGACAGGCCACCGCCAGTACCGTATAATGGGGCACAGGACAGGTCACCGCCAGTACCGTATTATGGGGCACAGGACAGGTCACCGCCAGTACCGTATAATGGGGCGCAGGACAGGTCACCGCAAGTACTGTATAATGGGGCGCAGGACAGGTCACCGCCAGTACCGTATAATGGGGCGCAGAACAGGTCACTGCCAGTACCGTATAATGGGGAGTACGAGAAGCCACTGCCAGTACCGCATAATGGGGCTCAGGAAAGGCCTCAAAAAGTACCGTATAATGGGGTGCAGGAGAAGTCACTGCCAGTACCACATAACGGGGCACAGGAAAGGTCACTGCCAGTATCATATAATGGGGTGTAGGAGAGGCCACCCCCAGTACCGTATAATGGGGCGTAGGAGAGGCCACCCCCAGTACCGTATAATGGGGCGTAGGAGAGGCCACAGCCAGTACCGTATAATGGGGTGCAGGAATGGTCACTGCCAGTATCATATAATGGGGCGCCAGAAATGTCACTGCCAGTATCATAATGGGGCGCCGGAAAAGTCACTGCCAGTATTATAATGGGCACAGGAGAGTCCACCCCCAGTACCGTATGATGGGGCGAAGGAGAGGCCACCGCCAGTACGTATATTGGGGCGCAGGAGAGGCCACCACCAGAACCGTATAACGGGGCAAAAGAGATGTCACCGCCAGCACCGTATAATGGGGCAAAGGAGAGGTCACTGCCAATAACGTGTAATGGGGCACAGGAGAGGCCATGCCCAGTACCGTATAATGGGGCACAGGAGGGGTCACTGCCAGTACCGTATAATGGGGCGTAGGAGAGGCCACTGCCAGCACCGCATAATGGGGCGCAGGAGAGGCCACTGCCAGTACCGCATAATGGGGCGCAGGAGAGGCCACTGCCAGTACCGCATAATGTGGCGCAGGAGAGGCCACTGCCAGTACCGCATAATGGGGCGCAGGAGAGGCCACTGCCAGTACCGCATAATGGGGCGCAGGAGAGGCCACTGCCAGTACCGCATAATGGGGCAGAGGAAAGGTCGCTGCCAGTATCATATAATAGGGCGTAGGAGAGGCCACCCCCAGTACTGTATAATGGGGCACAGGAGAGGCCACAGCCAGTACCGTACAACAGGGGAAAGGAGATGTCACCACCAGTACCGTATAATGGGGCGCCGGATAGGTCACTGCCAGTACCATATAATGGGGCACAGGAGAGGTCACTGCCAGTACCATATAATGGGGCACAGGAGAGGTCACTGCCAGTACCATATAATGGGGCGCAGGAGAGGTCACTGCCAGTATCATATAATGGGGCGTAGGAGAGGCCACTGCCAGGACCGTATAATGGGGCGCAGGAAAGGCCACAAAAAGTACCGTATAATAGGGCGCAGGAGAGGTCACTGCCAGTACCGTATAATGGGGCGCAGGAAAGGCCACAAAAAGTACCGTATAATAGGGCGCAGGAGAGGTCACTGCCAGTACCGTATAATGGGGCGCAGGAGAGGTCACTGCCAGTATCATATAATGGAGCGTAGGAGAGGCCACCCCCAGTACTATATAATGGGGCGCAGGAGAGGCCACAGCCAGTACCGTATAACGGGGAAAGGAGATGTCACCACCAGTATAATGGGGCACAGGAGAGGTCACTGCCAGTACCGTATAATGGGGCGCAGGAGAGGTCACTGCCAGCGTCATATAATGGGGCATAGGAGAGGCCACCCCCAGTACTATATAATGGGGCGCAGGAGAGGCCACAGCCAGTACCGTATAACAGGGCAAAGGAGATGTCACCACCAGTACCGTAAAATGGGGCGCAGGAGATGCCACTGCCAGTACCGTATAATGGGGCGCAGGAGAGGCCACTGCCAGTACCGTATAATGGGGCGCAGGAGAGGCCACTGCCAGTACCGTATAATGGGGCGCAGGAGGGGTCACTGCCAGTACCGTATAATGGGACACAGGAAAGGTCACTGCCAGTATCATATAATGGGGCGCAGGAGAGGACACCCCCAGTACCGTATAATGGGGTACAGGAGAGGTCACTGCCAGTACCGTATAATGGGGCACAGGAGAGGTCACTGCCAGTACCATATAAAGGGGCACAGGAGAGGTCAATGCCAGTACCGTATAACGGGGCACAGGAGAGGTCACTGCCAGTACCGTATAACGGGGCACAGGAGAGGTCACTGCCAGTACCGTATAACGGGGCACAGGAGTGGTCACTGCCAGTACCGTATAATGGGGCACAGGAGAGGTCACTGCCAGTACCGTATAATGGGGCACAGGACAGGTCACTGTCAGCAACGTATAATTGGGCGCAGGAGAGACCACCCCCAGTACCGTATAATGGGGCACAGGAGAGGTCACTGCCAGTACCGCATAATGGGGCACAGGAGAGGTCACTGCCAGTACCGTATAATGGGGCACAGGAGAGACCACCGCCAGTACCGTATAATGGGGCACAGGACAGGTCACTGCCAGTAACGTATAATTGGGCGCAGGAGAGGTCACTGCCAGTACCGTATAATGGGGCACAGGAGAGGTCACTGCCAGTACTGTATAACAGGGGAAAGGAGATGTCACCGCCAGTACCGTATAATGGGGCACAGGAGAGGTTACTGCCAGTACCGTATAATGGGGCACAGAAGAGGTCAATGCCAGTACCGTATAATGGGGCACAGGACACGTCACTGCCAGTAACGTATAATGGGGCACAGGACACGCCACTGCCAGTAACGTATAATGGGGCACAGGAGAGGCCACCCCCAGTACAGTATAATGGGGCGCAGAAGAGGCCACCGCCAGTACCATATAATGGGGCACAGGAGAGGCCACCCCCAGGGGTCTGGTAGCAGCCTTCTCCCCCTACATCATGAGCCATGTTTGCACAGGTGAGCAGAGTTTGCATGTGATTGATAGAGCCAAGAGGAATCGCTGCAGGCCAAACATTCATTCGGGTGACAATTATTGAAGACCACCCAATTGCTATGTCCAATGTCCACCGGCAGGCAGAAGTTCTCCTCTGTGCCCATATAACTTATGGTAAACTTCCCATCGTCCTTGCCAGAAAGCAGCGCCAGACCTAATCTTTCTTACATCCTCATTCAATATGCAGCAGAATACAAATCTATTGCTTCCTGGTATCAGCTCCTTCAGGCCTGAGTGGCAGTCATGTTAGTCAACTAGGATTTATACAAAGGGGCTCAATGGGCAAATCGGTGTGCTGTTCTCAACAGCATTCGCCAGGCATAAAGGAGTGCAAGCTGATCACCACTAATCAATGGGCTGAAACTGGACCATTGGTGACAGAACTTCTACGAAAATCCCTGTTGCCAATCCCTACTGTAACTCACCCTGAAACATTTCCATAACTATAGGTTACATGTACGAGCAGCCGACGGTGGTAAGGACCACCACCACTTAGTGTAGACCCACATCCAGTATTGCGGTCCGGGCAGTTTGCGGGGGGTTATTGTAAACCTGCACATCTCGGCATGGTCATACCTGGACCTTTAAAAAGAATAAAACCTGGCATGGGGATTCCTAGAAAATATTGACTTTCCCCATGACTCATCCTCATCTCCATGCTGCAATGATGATAGTGAGTCACTGGGGGTTTTCACAGAAGCAGCAGAGGTGTCAGGCCGAACATCATTATAATAATAACAACAAACAACAGTATCACCCAGAATTCAGGTAACTGAGGCAATAGACAGCTATGCAGCCAGTTTTACTGGAGGCTAACTTTTTACTTTTTGTCAGATACCTGTACTGTCACACAAAATTTTGGAGTGGGTGACTGTTTTCTCGGCATTCTGACAGCACTTCAGGACCTGGAACATCCTTTACCCCACATCCCAGCATGCATTGCTCCTGCCTGTAATAGTTGTATGCACTTTCACAGACAGGAGAGTTGACAGAGTGAAAGACCGGAGCCCACTTCGTGGAATTTGTCCTTGTGCTAGAGACCGGTTACACGTGGTAATAATCAGCAGAAGGGAGAAACATTCTGGAGTGTAATTTGGAGTGATTTTTCAGAGGCAAGACAACATATTAAATAAAGTGATTTTACAGATGATTTATCACATTATCCTTCAAGGTGTCCAAGTGGGAATGTTTCTCCATGTCCATGTAGAAAGGGCTAAGACAATGCAAGGAGACTTATAGGCCATGCAAATATCCTCTTCAGAGAGGAAGCCAACTAGACTGCTAGTGCTAACTGTTGGGGAAAAAAACAATTGCATGGCCTATAAGTCTCATTACATTGGCATGTCACTCACCACAAGGAGAGATGTCACCCTTTAGAGCTCCTGTTAGAGGCCTCTCACCCCGCCAAATCAGATCTCCTGCTTTACACTGAAGAGGGGGCAAACACCATGAAACACGGGTCTGCAAACAGAGTGCTTGGTTTGGCTTGAAAAATATTCAGGATTGAGAGTCCTCAGTAGTTGATACCTTTTAATGGCTAACTGAAAAGATGGTAATACATTGCAAGCTTTCGAGACTACTCAGGTCTCTTCATCAGGCTAGACTAATACAATGGTTTGGCTTGTTATCCCAAGTCATGTGGCAAGGCTTGTTACATAATGACTTTAGGGATTGCTACCCCAAAAGATGGCACCACAGTTCCTTCACTACAGTGCTCTTCGTCTCTGAAGAGGATATTTGCATATTATATATTAGGATGCGGAGAAGTACAGCGATCATTTAAAGAGGTCATATCAAGTATATAAGTTATCACCCGTTGACAGAACAAGGATTGCTGCGAATCCGACTTCAGGGACCCTTGATGATCACATCTCTGCTCCCTTCATTCTCGTTTTTTTTTTTTTTTTTTTTTTTTGGGGGGGGGGGGGGGGGGGAGAGAGGCACTGGAGAAAAAGAATAGAACAGAGGTGCCTATGTTCGGGATTCTTGGTGCCAGATGTTCTGACCTCCAGCAGACAAATTATCGATATGTGATATACTTTGTAAAAAAGACACATTTTTGGTACATAATCACCCACATTGTGCATTCATCTGTACCCGACGTGGCCACAATCAGTAATTTCAGCAACTCGTCAGCCCTCCATCTCGGTGACCTGTGCCCTTCATGGTTCACCATGCACAGTGCCACATGACAGTAGTATTGCCGCAAAAGGGGCTGAGGTGTATGATAAAGGGCAAAGTTAGGCCATTGATAATGTATTTACAGAAATCCTCTGTAAATGCCTGGTGTTATATGGATCTAACTGTCCCAAAAAATATCGGTGCCTCATTGCAGAAGAGCAGCAGTCGATCAGGGGCAATGACAGGCTGTGTTTTTGGCATTGGCATGGATTCGCATTTGGGCAAAAGATCTGTGACATATGGGATTCCCTGTTCAGTCTGTATGGAGGAGGGGATGAAACACTGGGCTAGAACCTTGCCGAAAGCAGAAGGGAAGCCCTGCGTCCACGCGCTGGTTCTGCAATCATCGCCTACCCTTGTGTCGCAACACTTCTGCATCACAAGACAATAATAAGGATGCAAGTAGCAGAGGAGCGGCAGCCAAATCATGGCGCTGACCTGCAATAAACCATTTCCTTACAACTTCTCAGAAATCCTTGAAGTTCACCTCCGCGCTGGAGCTCATAAACCGACAGCGCAGGACTCACACACAGCAGATCGCAGGCTATTTCCTGGCATCCTTACTACTACATACATTTACGCACAAGTCTATAGAACAGCAAAAATCGGTGTTTGGAGACTTCTTGGTCTTTTTCCTCCAACACAGCATGCTCCAAGAGTGAGATATATTTTTCCGCATGTTATCGATCGGCTGGCAAATTACTGAGTCATTTAATTTCCAGAAAAAAAGATTCCTAAACTTGAACAACCCCTCCCAACATGGCGATTTCCACACAAATGGCCCGTAGACTGTAACAGGTACGAGTTCTATGCATGAAAGACACGGATACTCAGCGTATGAGACACACGGATGTCTGAAGGCCTACATTGATGGCAAATCTTTGGGATAGACTATCAATATCTGACTGGCCGGCATCTGTTTACATCGTTGTTTACCCAGGCACAGCGCCGTTTATACCATTGTGGCTGTACCTGGTACTGCAGCCAACTCTGGTCAGTATAGTTTTCTTCTGCTGTAAGGAATAGATCACTGAGGCAATTGGCATTATACTTGTTTTTTCTAACATGGACGGAGGTCACCATATGCCTATACAGTGCCATCTATAAAAGTGAAAATCCATCCATCGGATCCACAGACTATGCAAAACATGTCAAAGAAGAACTATCAGTGCATCTATGGAAGGAGTGGGGTCCAAGCTAAAAAAAAAAAAAAAAAAAGCAGCATTTGATAGAATTTGGGCAGATTAGAAGTTTATGGAGTATCCAGCTGCAGCCCAGGAGCGCAGCATATAGCACATACCGGCAGAGGTTCAGCCCAGGTTACTGGTGTGTATGAGGAAAGAGGATACGGGCAGGATGTTTGCTTTTTACCTGCTCTCGGCACCCGCAGCTCGAGTCCTTCACTCGACAAATACAAGCCGACACCGCCGAGCTGATGTCAGGCAGTGGGAGCCATCCTCATATCACCGGACACAGCCAGACATCAATGTTTTAACGCCTTCATATTCACTTTAGTGTCTACCTGAATGGGTTCTCTAGCCAAGCTGAATGACGGCTGACAGGTGAACAAAACAAAAATCACACGGAGGTGCTGAACCAGGAAAAAAGGATCCCGCACAATCCAATAATCTGCACAGGAAAGTTATTCCCCAAGTTTGGCTGGAGCCACACTAGCGATTTTAAAATCGGTCTGATTTTGTTCCTGCAAAGTCAGACGAGCGTAATGCAAGTGTCATGCGTTTTTCATGTGAGTACAATCCGATTTTTCACACCTAGCACCCAAACACAGTGCGATTGCTATCCAACTGCAATGCGATGAGCTTTTACATACAGCAGTTCTCTATGTCATTTACACATCATATGCAAAGGAAATAATCTACAAACCACACACATGTATATACATATATATATAAATATATACACACACACATATATACACACAATTCTATATATATATATATATATATATATATATATATATATATATATATATATATATATATATATATACACCCAGTACAGACCAAAAGTTTGGACACACCTTCTCATTCAAAGAGTTTTCTTGATTTTCATGACTATGAAAATTGTAGATTCACTCTGAAGGCATCAAATCTATGAATTAACACATGTGGAATTATATAATTAACAAAAAAGTGTGAGACAACTGAAAATATGTCATATATTCTAGGTTCTTCAAAGTAGCCACCTTTTGCTTTGATTACTGCTTTGCACACTCTTGGCATTCTCTTGATGAGCTTCAAGAGGTAATCACTAGAAATGGTCTTCCAACCGTCTTGAAGGAGTTCCCAGAGATGCTTAGCACTTGTTGGCCCTGTTGCCTCACTCTGCGGTCCAGCTCACCCCAAACCATCTCGATTGGATTCAGGTCTGGTGACTGTGGAGGCCAGGTCATCTGGCGTAGCACCCCATCACTCTCCTTCTTGGTCAAATAGCCCTTACACAGCCTGGAGGTGTGTTTGGGGTGATTGTCCTGTTGAAAAATAAATGATGGTCCAACTAAACGCAAACCAGATGGAATGGCATGCCGATGCAAGATGCTGTGGTAGCCATGCTGGTTCAGTATGCCTTCAATTTTGAATAAATCCCCAACAGTGTCACCAGCAAAGCACCATCACACCTCCTCCTCCATGCTTCACGGTGGGAACCAGGCATGTAGAGTCCATCCGTTCACCTTTTCTGCGTCGCACAAAGACACTGTGGTTGGAACCAAAGATCTCAAATTTGGACTCCTCAGACCAAAGCACGGATTTCCACTGGTCTAATGTCCATTCCTTGTGTTCTTTAGCCCAAACAAGTCTCTTCTGCTTGTTGTCTGTCCTTAGCAGTGGTTTCCTAGCAGCTATTTTACCATGAAGGCCTGCTGCACAAAGTCTCCTCTTAACACTTGTTGTAGAGATGTGTCTGCTGCTAGAACTCTGTGTGGCATTGACTCTAATCTGAGCTGTTGTTAACCTACGATTTCTGGTGACACGGATGAACTTATCCTCCGCAGCAGAGGTGACTCTTGGTCTTCCTTTCCTGGGGCGGTCCTCATGTGAGCCAGTTTCTTTGTAGCGCTTGATGGTTTTTGCCACTGTACTTGGGGACACTTTCAAAGTTTTCCCAAGTTTTCGGACTGACTGACCTTCATTTCTTAAAGTAATGATGGCCACTCGTTTTTCTTTACTTAGCTGCTTTTTTCTTGCCATAATACAAATTCTAACAGTCTATTCAGTAGGACTATCAGCTGTGTATCCACCAGACTTCTGCACAACACAACTGATGGTCCCAACCCCATTTATAAGGCAAGAAATCCTGCTTATTAAACCTGACAGGGCACACCTGTGAAGTGAAAACCATTTCCGGTGACTACCTCTTGAAGCTCATCAAGAGAATGCCAAGAGTGTGCAAAGCAGTAATCAAAGCAAAAGGTGGCTACTTTGAAGAACCTAGAATATAAGACATATTTTCAGTTGTTTCAGGCTGTGTGCACACGCTGCGGATTTTGCTGCGGTTCCGCAGTGGTTTTGGCCGCTGCGGACCCGCAGCAGTTTTTGCTGCGGTGTACAGTACCATGATTCCCTATGGGAATCAAAAACCGCAGTGCAGACGGTGCGGAATTTTCCGCGCGGATTATCTGCGGTTTTCAATCCGCAGAAAGAATTGACATGTCAATTCTTTCTGCGGATTCTCCTGCGGTTTGCCATCTCCTCCATTGAGGAGATGAAAAACCGCAGGGCAAAACCGCAGAGCAATCCGCAGGTAAAACCGCAGGTCTTTTGACCTGCGGTTTCACCTGCGGATTTTACAAAATCCGCGCGGATGAATCCGCACATAATCCGCAGCGTGTGCACACAGCCTCACACTTTGTTGTTAATTATATAATTCCACATGTGTTAATTCATAGATTTGATGCCTTCAGAGTGAATCTACAATTTTCATAGTCATGAAAATAAAGAAAACTCTTTGAATGAGGTGTGTCTGTAATATATATATATATATATATATATATATATATATATATATATATATATATATATATATACACACACACTGTATATTAGATAGATGAAAATCCAGCAATTCATCTGCCGCATACAGTAAAATGACAGCGTGACAGGTTAAAATAGAATCTGCAGCGTCCAGAGGTCACAGCATAGTGGATGGGATTTAAGAAATCCCATGCCCACTATGCGTGCACCAACGTCCGGGGATCACCCGCGGTGACGGACATGCGGCACGTTTTTCCAGACCGCAGAATGTCAATTTATCTTGCAGAGACGATCAGTCTCCGCAAGATAAATCTCACCCATATAATGTATTCGAAGTGGTGATTCCGCGTAGTTCAGTGAACAAATGTGGAACCACCTGCGTTCAAAAGCCGGCAGCGCTTTGGACCCAGCAAACATGTGCTGCATCCAAAGCACTGCCAATTACTGACCGAGGGAACATACCTTGATAGATGCCTTTCTCGGGGAAGCTGAGAGCTGGTGTTTTTAGCCTGGGGGACCAGTATCCATGGCCCCTTCCTAGGCTATTAATATCAGTCTGCAGCTGTCTGCATAGCCTTTCATGGTTATTAATTATAAGGGGACCCCACGCAATTTTTTGAGGATGTCCCCCATTTTAATAGCCATTAAAGGCTAAGTATACAGCTGTGAGATGATATTAATGGCCTGAGAAGTTCCATGGGTATTATCCCCTTCCCAGGCTATAAACATCGGCCACCAGCCGTCTGCTTTCCCTCTGCTGGTTAAGAAAATTATGCCGGAGCCCACGCCATTTTTTTTTTTTTTCAGGAAAAAAAATCTTAATTAAATACATGTACAGTAAGCTGTACCAGCATTGTACTAAATATACAAGTCAGTGACATCTGTATATTCTATGTGTATATACTCTATGTAGTCCATCTATTATATCCTGTCAGGTCCAGCTTGCCAAAGGCGATCGGTGTGTAAAAATCAAACAGCACTTGCATGGTCCGAGTGCTGTGTGATTTTTTTCTCGCACTCATGGACTTCTATTGCGGGATGCGATTCGATTTTCGATTACAATCGCAGCATGCTGCGATTTTTTTTCCAGTACGATTGTGATCCGATCCCAGCGGGAAAAAGAAAAAAAAAGGAAATGAACACAAGGATAGAACAACATTGGCCCGAATGCAATCAGATTTTTAATTGGATTGCATTCGTCTGATTTCATCGCAAGTGGGAATGAGCCCTTACACAACTTATCAGAGACAATGTTTCTGATGCTAAAGCTGATCAGTCAATGAATCTCACAATATAAACCCAATGAATTAGTTGTACATTAAATAGTTAGAACTGATGAGGCTGGTGTAGTTACTGTAAATATCCACGCCAGAACTTTTTTTTTTTTAATGATTTCTTGCCTGTTAATAAAGTGAGCATGTTGTAACCTTATTTAATTATCAGGATTATACAGCCATTCCTGACATGGATTTTTAAAAGTAAGTACACCAACCTCTACAGATCTAAGGTCTATTTAAAAGGAACCTGTGAGCATACAAAAGAAGGCTTGGCAATCTGCATGTAAACACCATTTTAAACATTGTCGGCAAGCTTATAGGAAGTACTACCACAGGGAGGAAATCGTTATATTCTCCCTGCAGCCGCCTGCTTGCCCTCAATCATCAGGGATCAGGGCAGGACTAGCCTGTAAGAGTAATGAAACCATGATTATTTATACATGTCTCAGACAACATCTTTAATTAATACTGAACACTCAGACAACCTAACATGTAGTGAATGACCGTTTTATTGCCGAGAGTCCAAGCAGGCACCCTTCCCTGTATTGTTGGGAGGGGTGGACACTCTACAAAAAAAAAAAATCTGACACCGAATAGTACTGTTACCTTTCTGCAGACTTTTGTGAGGTGGGAAGAGGCACCTGCCATTATTACTAATGTGCAGTGGAAGCAGCCAGATACATCTCATCCGCGCTCGTCTGAAGGACACATCTGTCATGTAAGGACGCAGCCTCCATAATCCCAAGCAGACATTATATAATGCGCACGCTCTCTGCATAGCAGATAGGTAGGTCAACATTTGGGGAAGGAGACCGGTTTTGTTTTTTTGATCATCAGGAGAAAATTACGGTAATTCATAGAGGATCTGCCACCCGGTCAAAAGTGGTCAGATTTTGTTCGTATCCAATTTCTGTTGATCACCAGATTATTCCTTTTTTTTTTTTAACGTGGAGGTGGTAAAATTGTGCCCAAATTACAGCCATATGGCTCTACTGACATCCCTGAGAACAAGTTCCGCCATTGCCAAGCCTTTCTGAGACACTGTGCATGCTCCCGAGTATTTGGCTTCATCAGTGCCCGTTGTTACGTGGCGCAGGCGCGGAAATTAGCCAGCACGGGTACATGTGCAGTCAGGCATGGTCCACACGGTGGGTGGGAATAGGGTGCAACAAGCTTAACTTCTGCCAAGACTCACGTACTTCAGATGGGCAAGCCACATTAGGGTCCACAATTAGGACACAGCTGGGGTTAAAGGGATATTCCCAGCACACAAATTACTATTCGCATAATGAATAGGTGCCAATTGTTCGATCAGTGCTGGTCTGGCCATAACAGGGGTCCAGTGTCCCCCTCAGCCACAAGTCCATGACCACTGGAGATGAAAGCAGTGATGCTGGTCACGCTGCACTGTTACGCTTGCGATTTTTCTGCATCATGACATTTACAGCAAAATCTGCCTGTGTGCTCGTCAGGAACTGTTCACTTCATAGCAAGCGGTGTCATAGATTCACACTTATCTGCGGAGCTACAGGCGACATCCCGCCACGTTCTCACCAGCATTTATGGCTGCCTTGTGTGTGTTTGCAAATGCTCGGGAGGACGCCAGAAACTGCAATGTCATGATATAATAATCTTTATTTATATAGCGCCAACATTTTCCGCAGTGCTTTACAGTTTTACAGTTACAAAACACAAGTCATAAGTAACAACGTTAACAATACAATAATTAAAGCAAAATAAGACGACCCTGCTCGTTAGCGCTTACAATCTACAATGAGGTGGGGGAGATACAAAGTACAGGTGTGTATTTACAATGGTGTATTTACAATGATGGTCCAGCCATCTTGAGGGAGTGAGGGATGGATGGAGATAGTGAATGGGCTACACACGCACACTTACACATGGAATGACTGATTAGTGAACGTGATAGGCCGCTCTGAACAAGTGTGTTTTGAGGGAGCGACTGAAACTATGCAAATTGTGGGTAGTCCTAATTTCTTGGGGTAGAGCATTCCAGAGGATTGGCGCAGCGCGGGCAAAGTCTTGGAGTCAGGAGTGGGAGGTACTGATTTGTGCAGAGGTTAGTCGAAAGTCATTTGCAGAGCGCAGCGGTCAGTTAGGCAGATAGACAGAAATGCGGGAGATGTAGGGGGGTGACGCACTGTGGAGAGCTTTGTGGGTGAGAACAAGTACTTTGAATTGGATCCTATAATGAATGGGCAGCCAGGGTAATGACTGATGAAGAGCGGACAAGTCCGAGTACCAATTAGCCAGATGGATGATCCTGGCCGCTGCATTAAGTATGGACTGGAGAGGGGATAGTCGAGTAACGGGGAGGCCAATTAATAGAGCATTGCAGTAGTCCAGGTGGGAGTGGATCAATGCTACAGTGAGGGTTTTTGTTGTTTCCATGGTGAGAAAAGGGCAGATTCTAGAGATGTTCTTTAGGTGTAAGCGGCAAGAGCGGGTAAGAGATTGTATATGGGATATGAAGGAGAGATTGGTGTCAAACATAACCAAACATATAAAAAGCGGGCTGAAAAAAAGCCCTAGCCAGCCACAAACCACAGCCGAAGCAGGGAACCTCGCATGTGGCGCCAACACGTTCAGCGGCCAAGTGCACAGATAAGGCTACCTGTGCATGTGCATTAGAGGTGCCACTGCAGATTCTGTCCGAAAATGCCCTCTCCCTCAAAACAAAAAGAAAAAAAAAAGAATAAAGAGCTGCCACCACTGCCAATATGAGCAGCAACGTCAGGGAAAGCACAGAGGACAGGGCCAGGACACAGAAGCCCAGCTGAGCTTTGAGGATATTCTTCAAGGTACACTAAAAAACATCAAATGGGAAAACACCCAAAAAACATAGGATTCGGCAGAAGATTTCTAAATGCGAGCCTGGAGCCAACAGCTTCTATATCACCCATTCCAATGGAGATTGACTGAACTTGTAGGATCAAACCAAAAAAAATATGAAAACTAACAACTGATCTTGGTGTAGGAGCTATAAACAGTGGCCCATATCCCACATACACAAACTATGATATCTACATAGAAGAAAAAAAATCCAGAAAATCACGTGCATTATCGCTCCATAGCTACAATTTTGCATTGTACACATATTTTCAACGTTACGTTGCAGGCGGCAGAAGAGAATTCCAACATGAATTACTGATGAGATGGCGTTTGTGGGAATAACCTTATCTGATGATTGCGGGCTCCACACCACGGCTTATGGGAAGCATCTACTGCACATCAGATAGCAAGACACTGAGATCACCACAGGGCACCTGCTCTAATAGACCAGTCCTCCGACAGGTGACCCCAGCACTGTACACGCCTCACAGCCGAGCACCGTATACAAGGAGCTTAGTCCCCATACTCAATAGATTGCTGGCCGGCAGCAACCATCTCACCCGATTCCCCATACACAGGAACACAAGTTCCAGCGTGCTCTATGAGCCCGCCCCTCCATGCCAGGCTCCCCCGAGCCCCCACCCACATCAGGCTCCCCCGAGCCCCCACACCAGGCTCCTCCGAGCCCCCTGTCCTCCTTGCTGAATTATTCTCTAACCCGGTATCAGTTGGCAGTGAATCAGGAGGCTCCGACACACATATGACTGTCGCCCGATCACACTGATTTGGACAATCTTAGTCACCAGGCGCCACATACAACACTTGTGTGGCCCTCAACTATCTGGTCACAGAAAAGCTTGAGCCTGACAGTGCCTGAGGGTTACTCATGCATTTTCCACTTTAGAGAGTGGAGGACCGTATGGTAGCACCACAGGGATGGGTAACAGTGCAGTTGTGGCCATGCCATCATGTAGGTAAGGAGAGGATGACGTAAAGAAGTGGCCGTGCACGGTGCTGCCATATTCATTGTAGCTTATGGCAGAGGGGAAACCCTCCACTGTGTCAGGGTCTCACAAACTACAATGGAAAAAGCTGAACCCTTGGTCTCTTCATTTCTGGATGGTAAGTGGAAAAAGAGGGCCTCTATCCTCCTCATAGGTGGGAATCCTAAAAATGGAATCCACACCCATTAGATTATTTATGTTGTTCTATTGCAGCCCATAGGGTTGGTTCAATCTGGCAATCTGGCCTTCGGACCAAAAAAGATTGTATGTCCCTTTACACATGGACTTCTGCAACATGTACATCCAAAAGTCACAAGGGTGGAGATCCAATTGTCAGAGCACACAGTCATGTTCAAACCAGGTGGGTCAGCTACCCCAAGGAACCGAGGGGATAGGGAATCCTATTAATGGCTTTGTAATTTCTCCCAATGACTGTAATGGAGAAGTTCCTGACAGCTACACCCCAAGAACACAACCCTGTCCAACAAGTCCTTTTAAGACACAGTAGGAATGTCGTAGAAGGAGTCCCTCCACCTACTTCTGAACCCCTGATTCTGGCCCACCTGTCCTTATATTGAATATTTAGACCAATTATTTCACTAGGTGTCAAGTAATATTACATTTTTTTCTGCAGCGGGCGCTAAAGTGGCAATATCTGGCCAGACGTTGTGTTCATGAGACAAACCCCAGTAAGGTTATATGCACACAGACCATCCAGCGAAAATATTCTACAACTGCAAATTCTGCACAACGACATCGAAATTTGTTGTCTTTTTTTTCTTTGCAAAACTGTGCCAACTTGCATTGGATAAAATCCATGACGATTGTGCTATAAATACAAAGAAAATATGTGCAAAACTAAAAATCTGCATACTTGCATCATGTGCAAATAACCTAGGGCTCAGTTCACATCCATATTCTTCGTCATGTGACCATCGGACAGGAAGTCAAGTGATCGCCAAACAGGGGAGTCAAGTGATGGCCGCTAAGCTTCAAAATGAATTAAAAAAAAAAAAAAAGTTAGTGAAAAGAACTATGGGGCTGTAGTTAGTACATGAATGTGGGGTCGACTATGGGATCAATTAAGGTCCTGTCGCCCTAGCTGCCCAGTATAGGATTGTAACACTCTTGTGACAGCTGGATCCTAAATACGCCCCGGCTCACACGTGAGTGCAACTAACAAACTGGCAGAGGAACAGTGGCTTCACTCATAATGAGCAAACATGGCCTCCAAGGTCAAAGTGGCGCCGAGCGTCAGCAGCCCGCACTAAAAACAGCTTGTGAAACGAGGCTGTAACTAGACCAACCCGGCCGACTCACCTTCCCACAGCCACACTTACCGAGCACCGGCCAGCAAACGCAGCCCCTATGCATGTGGGACCGGGGGGTGCACAAAACCTTGGGGACCCGCGAACACACCGGACACAGCAGCTTTATTACGTTCAGCTGTTAAGATTTTTATTTTTTTGCTTTCTCTATGATTAGTCTGAAAAGTAACACATTTAGTAGTAAACAACCAGCACAATGGACAAAGGCTTCCAGACTATCAGCCATAACAATAAATTTTTTAATTTTTCGTTTATGAAAAATAAAGGAACTTTCTAATAGGCCTTTACTAAAAAAAAATTAAAAATAATGTCCTCTCGTTTTGTGTTTACAGCTCCTACGCAGACCTATACATTTCTATGGTAACAGACTACGACCAAATTATGTGTAGTCTGATCTTGCCCTTTACATTACTTTTCATCTGCCCCAATATGTGTAGCGAACCTAAAAAATGAAGTCTGAAGTGCGATTGATTGCTTTCTTTTAGACAATTTTCAGAAAATGTGTCCCAATTAAAGGATTTGTCATAATGGAAATTATTAAATTTGGATGAGTGAGTGGGGGAGGGGGGTAACCTTCCTGCCCTTGGGGGCGGGGGGTAACCTTTCTGCTGTCACGGTCCTGTTAGGCTCGGTGTGCAGCCACCGCTGAGCAAGGACTCACCCACACTGCAGAGAGGCACGAGGTCAGACACGACCGGATAGTTCAGGCAAACAGGACCTGGAGAAGCTAAAGTCAGCGAGCAGTGAAGGACCTACGGTCATGTGACCGCAAGGGGGCGGGGCTTAGCGTCCTGCTGTCAGAGATAGGCAGAACACTAATACAGGAATTCTCAAAGTCAGACAAACCGGGTTATACACAGAGATAACAGTAAAGTACCAGGGATGAGACAGAACGGAGAGTTGGGGCCAAGCAGTGGTCAAAGCCAAACAGACATAGAAGGTAACAAGCAGAATCCAACAAGCAGTATCCAGAGAACAGGCTGAGTCGTACACAGTATCAGGCAAACAAGAACACAGCACAAACACACTCAGGGGTCAACACACTCTGCCAAGGGCGAAAGTATAACTGACGGGGATAGGAGCTTCCTGAGGCCATAAGAAGCCTCCCCAGAACCAGGGAGAGGGCACAATCATAAGCCCCAGGTGTGCAGGTAAGCCTGCACTGGGATCACAACCTTTAACCCCAGAAATGCCAGTCATCAGCACTGGTTCCAGACATTAACCCCACATGTGCGAGTCAAACCCGCACTGAGATCATGACACCTGCCCAGCGCTGTGGTCTATGGGGGGTGGGAACACACCAGAGAACACTTCTACAGAAATGCATGGAAACAGCCACACTGTCGACAGCGGAGCCAGGGGACTAATGAGGGTTACGTTCTTCAGATAGGTGCAAGTCCCAGGTGTCACAAAAACAAGTCACCTTAAAGGGCTTTTCAGGACTCAGCTATCTTCATTGGTGGGGGAGGGTCGATACGAGGTGTCCCCCACTTATCAGCTGTTATCAGCTCCAGATGAAGAGTGATGTACACTGTGCATAGGCAGAAAGCTGCCAATCAGTGCTGGGGGCAGGGTACTCAGAGCTCAAATATGGAGGACTACATGGCAGCAAGGTTATCAGTCCCTTAGTGATAATCTCCTGAGGATAAAACTTGGATTTTATCAAAACTACAGCAAGCCGCCCAGTAAGTGACACATCGCTGGAATCAGGGTCTCTGCCCCTACATCATAATGCTCTCAGATTACGTGGCAAAAACCTGGTGACAGATTCCTTTTAAAACGGAATCTACCACCTCCATAAATGGCCTCCCGCCACAACACATCATGTGAGGTGACATCTCAATATTCATCATCTCGGCAAGAACAGTTTTCAATATCGTCAAACAGAAAAGGCCAGCGTCGGCCTTGTATCAGAAGGGATTTTTGTCACCTTCTGATAATGTGTGGCTGACACTTACTGGTAGGCGGCCGCCTGTATGTGATGGAGCATTTCACACCTCTTACTATGATTCACGCATCATTCGGATGGAGCCGACCTGCGATAAGTGATGTAGTGACAGCACAGCGAGAGGCTTAGTCAGCTCCATCCTCACCACGAGGAAGCCTTCTGTGCAGATCTGGACTCAGACCGTCAGATCGCACCCAGACCCGAAAGCCCCAGAGAGCATGTGATCAGGGGCGACAAGGGAAAGTTACTTGCACTTTCCCCAACTTAACCTTTTAATAGCTGGCTTTATCTGTCACTATAAAGCACTAGGACGAAGACTAAGGGTGGCCGTACACACAAGATACTCTAGCTGTCAGCCGGATGCTCGCTCGATCTCACCATACATATGCACGCTCAGTTCAGGGGAGCGTGGTTTTTTTCATAAGGAAAATGCACTAATTCAAGCAACGTAGATGTGATTTATTCTTCATGAAGATGTTCACTATCCCTTTAGACTTATGGGAAAAAAGCATGGAAAATTGCAGTTTTTGCAGCATCAAAACAAATACGTAATAAATGGAGCAGACTCAATTGCATATTTTTGGTGCGGACCACTGCGGAAAAAACATCTCTGCAACATTTCCACTGGTGGGAACTTGGCCTCCATGCGATAAATATGATCGTCCCCTTGCAGGCTACCTTAGGGGATGCCAGAGCGGCAGAAACATTCCACCCACACAAGGAAGGGTTAACCTGTATACTGGCAAGTGCTTGACGCGGCAGGAATCCCATCACACTTATGGCAATCATCTCTCTAAAAGCACTCTGCCCGCAAAAGATCAAAAGGCGGCAAAAGCCATTAGCATAGCAGCAGGCACAAAGCAGGGAGATAGTGCCAGTCTCGCCTCTGGCTGGTTCCTGGATGCCAACTTCTGCTGCTCTTCTTATGGCGCTGATCTGCAGGAGTAAGTGGGCATGCACGAGCTAGAAGTGCAGGGGTCCTGGGAGGGCACTTGACTGTAAATTGTAAAAGAAGTGGCTAAATTACAAAGCTGATCGCACCCCATTGGGTTATATGAGGATTCATTTGCACTGAGCAAAATGGAGACGACGTCCCCATGACTGTAAATGGTAATGTGCCGTCCGGCTACAAGAAACAACGCTACATCTAAGACAAGGTTGCTGTAAAAGGCTGCCCCCTATAATAAAGGGGTGAATCCCTGCTGCGGTGACCCTCAACGTCAGCTCCAATAAAGGGGGAACGCTGGCATGAGGGGCCAAACTCTCCAAAGTGCCACCGCTGGGAATATGAAGCAATTATGACCTAGACACTTTGGTGACTTCAGTCAAAGCTGCCAGAAACGACAAAAATTCATCAGGGAACGAGGGCTCACAATTAAACTGAAAGTTTGTGTCTAGGGTAACCAAAATATAAGAGACGACCTCTGAAAGACAATCTGTCACTTGCCATGTAAGTGCCGCTGCTCTCCTGAATCCATGGATGCTCTTCTTTTGTTCCTGAACCTCTCCGTTCCTGAGATATGGCCCCTACTGCCCTGTGTATAAATCTAACCTTGTTAGCCAAACAGGCATGACCCCCATAAACAAAATCTACTGATCACGCCCACTTGGCTAACAAGACTAGATTTATATGACGGGAAGAGAAGGCCAGATCTCGGGAACAGAGAGGCACAGGAGCATCGCCGGATTCAGGAGAACGGCGGCATTTACACCTAATTACATATTGATGGCGAGAGACAAGTCATCTTTCAGAGGTTTTAAAGCCACTGGCGCTCAATATGTTCACCTTCATCCGTCTGTGTCAGATGGGGTTATTACTTAGGACTGGGTGCTGGTATACTCACATACATTGCAGGGTTATCAGGAAAATGTGACTGCTCATCCACAAAATTTCAGCAACAAGCCTGCCATGAACGCCCCCTGATAATCGCTTATGGTCGGAGCTTGTGGCGCTCTTCGGGGAGCTGTGCCTTGCTGGCTTTCAGCTTCCGGATGAATAATACAATTGGAAAGACATGATTAAGCCATGTTAGCAAGTCCCTAAGGAAGTTTTACCGGCCCCCCCCAATAAACAGTATATACCTGCAAATATGGGGCGAATCTGTACGTAGATAGCATTACAAGGCTACCTGGCCGCCATACTACAAGTGTGGCTACTGGAAGAAAACTCATTTCTTGTCTCCCGAGAGCTACCAGCTTTCAGTCATTGCTCACTAACAAGAATGAGGTCACTGAGAACCCGTCAGATAGCTCGTTCTGATGAAGGGATGGCAAATCTGTGCCAATTCACGACCACCTCAAAGTTGAGCTGAACTTTGTGGTCAGAAATTAGCTGAGAGGAGCTCGGAAAAGACAGATAAAAGAGTTATTAGCTCACTGACGGTTTCACCGTTAAATCATTCTGCAGCCTGTAAAAGCTAAACTGCAAAATTTAGTTTTGCCGTCAATTGCAAAAAAAAAAAAAATGAATCTGAGCACAAACCGCTTGCATTTAAGGAAAATAAAATATGTACCTAAAGGGGAACATATTGTTTAGTATTACTGAGCTAGCATTAGTATTAACAGGAGGGGGGATAGATGAGGGTGTTGTCTAACCCCTCAGAACCAGAGATCACATGCTGATGGTCTACACAAAAGATAGGCATGAGGGGTTAACCCAAGAATCATTCTCATACCAAATGTTCTACAATGATACAGACATATCTGCTGCTGGGATAGACACTTAACAGAATCAGTCTCCTTCCCCCCCTGGCAGCTGACAATATAATCCTATTAATTGTCATGCAGAAGGCGCCTATAGTGTCATGTGCTGTAGACTCTGGGGAATGCGAGTAGTGCAAATTTGATTATTTTTAGCTAGGGAGCGCATAGGCTGAAGAAAACCCCTATAATGCATCATCTGACAGCAGCGTGTTTAGTGCACCCAAAAGTCCATGAAGTATGTGGCATTTTAACTAAAAACCTAAAGGCTGATTTGCTATGCTACAGATGCCAGAACACTGGCTTCATTTGTGCAAAAAAAAAGTTTTCATTTCTTACGTTTTTGACACATTTTCAACACGCTCAATGAGTGGGGGTGAACAAAAAAAGGGGGCTGGCGAAATTGTGCCACAACTTCGCATAACTTAACCAACTAACAGATGGTGTAAAGTTAAACCAGACCAAAGCTGCGCAAGATTCTTCATCCAGCATGAGCCACTGAGATAAATCTGGAACATTTTGAGCCTATCTAAAAGTTAGACCGGACTAGTAAATCAGCCTCGCTGGGTGCACTGAACCAGCCTATGTATAGAAATCTTAAAAGGGGATGTCGAGGGCTTTGATATTCGCAGCCTTAAGTAGAGGAGGTACAAAGCTGGGAAACCACAGCTCTGTACATGGTTAATGACCAAACTCTGGAGAACAGTTCAGCTTCCACTGAAGTGAACGGGAGGTAAGAAGTGGTACCGAAGTGCAGCCACTACTCCCGAGGACGGAGATGTGGTGCCGCGACTCCATACACTGTTTACACCCAGCCACTGCAAGACCTGATAGCAAGTTATAGAAGGGGGTGCTGGGTGTCGGACCCCCACTAATTTGATATCAATATACTAAACTAAATCCTGGGCAACCCCTTTAAAGCCATTGTCTCATTAAAGCAACTTCTTTTCATAGGTCTTATTAGAGCATGTGGGTGTCTTGTAATAGACCAAGACCGGTTTTAATACTCTGGCTGTAAGAAAAATTAATTTACCGGTAGACAGATTTTGAAAACGTTGAGGAACTGCTATGGAAATGTACAGTTGTGGCCAAAAGTATTGACACCCCTGCAATTTTGTCAGATAATACTCAGTTTCTTCCTGAAAATGATTGCAAACACAAATTCTTTGGTATTATCTTCATTTAAATTGTCTTAAATGAAAAAACACAAAAGAGAATGAAGCAAAAAGCAAAACATTGATCATTTCACACAAAACTCCAAAAATGGGCCAGACAAAAGTATTGGCACCCTCAGCCTAATACTTGGTTGCACAACCTTTAGCCAAAATAACTGCAACCAACCGCTTCCGGTAACCATCAATGAGTTTCTTACAATGCTCTGCTGGAATTTTAGACCATTCTTCTTTGGCAAACTGCTCCAGGTCCCTGATATTTGAAGGGTGCCTTCTCCAAACTGCCATTTTTAGATCTCTCCACATGTGTTCTATGGGATTCAGGTCTGGACTCATTGCTGGCCACCTTAGAAGTCTCCAGTGCTTTCTCTCAAACCATTTTCTAGTGCTTTTTGAAGTGTGTTTTGGGTCGAAATCCTGCTGGAAGAAACATGACCTCTGAGGGAGACCCAGCTTTCTAACACTGGGCTCTACAGTATGCTGCAAAATTTGTTGGTAGTCTTCAGACTTCATAATGCCATGCACACGGTCAAGCAGTCCAGTGCCAGAGGCAGCAAAGCAACCCCAAAACATCAGGGAACCTCCGCCATGTTTGACTGTAGGGACCGTGTTCTTTTCTTTGAATGCCTCTTTTTTTCTCCTGTAAACTCTATGTTGATGCCTTTGCCCAAAAAGCTCTACTTTTGTCTCATCTGACCAGAGAACATTCTTCCAAAACGTTTTAGGCTTTTTCAGGTAAGTTTTGGCAAACTCCAGCGTGGCTTTTTTATGTCTCGGGGTAAGAAGTGGAGTCTTCCTGGGTCTCCTACCATACAGTCCCTTTTCATTCAGATGCCGACGGATAGTACGGGTTGACACTGTTGTACCCTCGGACTGCAGGGCAGCTTGAACTTGTTTGGATGTTAGTCGAGGTTCTTTATCCAACATCCGCACAATCTTGCGTTGAAATCTCTTGACAATTTTTCTTTTCCGTCCACATCTAGGGAGGTTAGCCACAGTGCCATGGGCTTTAAACTTCTTGATGACACTGCGCACGGTAGACACAGGAACATTCAGGTCTTTGGAGATGGACTTGTAACCTTGAGATTACTCATGCTTCCTCACAATTGGGTTTCTCAAGTCCTCAGACAGTTCTTTGGTCTTCTTTCTTTTCTCCATGCTCAATGTGGTACACACAAGGACACAGGACAGAGGTGGAGTCAACTTTAATCCATGTCAACTGGCTGCAAGTGTGATTTAGTTATTGCCAACACCTGTTAGGTGCCACAGGTAAGTTACAGGTGCTGTTAATTACACAAATTAGAGAAGCATCACATGATTTTTCGAACAGTGCCAATACTTTTGTCCACCCTCTTTTTTATGTTTGGTGTGGAATTATATCCAATTTGGCTTTAGGACAATTCTTTTTGTGTTTTTTCATTTAAGACAAATTAAATGAAGATAATAATAACAAAGAATTTGTGTTTGCAATCATTTTCAGGAAGAAACTGAGTATTATCTGACAGAATTGCAGGGGTGTCAATACTTTTGGTCACATCTGTATTAGAAAATTGCAAACTGGATCTCCACTCAAAACCTCTCTCTTTAGGTCATAAAAGATCCGCTGCAAACAGTAGCACCACCTATGGTGGAGACTACATGAAGATAAACTACATAAACTTGCCACCTGCTGGTGAGAGGTTTCTCCCTGTTCAGTACTTACAAGCAGGAGACAGGCTAAAGAAGCATCTCATAGGATACAATGGAGATTCTGCACACAGCACTCCCAATGACTGCTATATAATTGCTTTCTTATATATTATCAGCTGCATAGCAAACATACAAAGGAACAAAGAGGGACAAGCTGGGTAGGAAGAGTTTGGTCTTCAAGCTGCCAGGTGGGATTTGATAGGCGATTGCCATACTGTAAGATAAAGAAAGTCAGAGACTAAACTCCAGTCTACACAGGAGAGCATGTATTGTTTTGGTAGTCAGACTGGAGACCACATGACAGCTGCCTGCATGAGAACCCCTTGCAGACTCCTCCAGCCCCCTTCAGACTCCTGTAGCAGTGGCTTATCGCCCCACTGAACAAAAATAATTTCCCACTGAAATTCTACAGGCCGTAATTTGGGGAAGAGTCGAGAAGTCACCATAAGTATTAGTTCAATCGGGTTTAATTGACTTGTATCTAATGTGTACAGGGTCACATGTCAAGGGTCACATGTTCTGCCAATAGTAAAGACTCGTGTACCAGAAAAAAAAAAAAAACATACAGATGTGACAGTCACAAGCCTTGAAAACTTGAGGATAATAAAAATAAATAATGAAATTAACATGCTGCTGTCTGGAGAGACATGTCATATGTCCATCTCCGTGGGCATGGGATTTGTTACAATTCCATCCACTATGCTATAATATCTGAACGCTGCAGGTTGGACGCTGCACAAGTACGCAGCGTCCAACCCGCAATGTTAACTGATCGTTGTCACATGCCCTTACAGTCTAGAATTCTTCAGCCTTCAGAGCAGAAATCTCCAAGCATTACTTGTGGATTCAGTGATGCACAGTGCTCGCTCAACTAATTTGTGGCACTGTATAGTGAAAGGATGTAGGACAACCGAAATGTCCTACTGCAGCCAAGCTGTAAGGTGTGCGTATAATGAAATATGGACTGACTTGTTTCCAACATAACCACCAGAATAGTGAGTGCAGCTCTGGAGTATAATACAGGAGGTAACTCAAATCAAATCAAATTTATTATCGCCAAGTACATATTACATATATACAAGGAATTCTTTGTGGCAAAGAGGCAACATAATATATAACAACAGATACAACAAGTAACATCTAACAAGACAGATACAGTATATAGTCTACACATGACGATATACTCAGGATCAGTAATGTAATATATGGACACAGTGATTGCACCAGCAGAATAGTGAGTGCAGCTCTGGAGTATAATACAGGATGCTACTCAGGATCAGTACAGGGTCAGTAATTATGCAAATTGTCTCTTCAGAGAGGAAGAGGACTAGAACTCTATTGCCACCTATTGGAGGTAGCAATCCTAAAAGTCAATGTTGACCCTTTAACGAGCCTAGTTACATGACTTAGGATAAAAGCCAAGCCAGAATCTCAATTTGCAGAAATGATACTTCTTGGATAAGGGTCAGTAATGTAATGTATGTGCACAGTGACTGCACCAGCAGAACAGTGAGCACAGCTCTGGAGTATAATACAGGGTGTAACTCAGGATCCGTAATGTAAGGCTAAGTGCACACGTACTTTTTTGCCCTGCGGATTTTTCCGCGCAGAATTGAAGAAATCCGCAGGTCAAATGATATGCATTTTTCCTGCGGATTTCTTCCTGTATTCTTGCGGTTTTCCCCTGCGGATTTCCCCCTGTGGATTTGGAGAATGGAGCAGGTGGAAAACCGTACAAAAGAAGTGACATGCTGCATATTTTGAACCACAAGAAAACCGCACGGAAAAATCAGCAGCGTCTGCACAGCGGTTTTTTTTTTCTATTGATTAACATGCTACTGTACATCACAATGCGGATATGCAACGTTTCTGCGCAGTAAAATCCGCTGCGGATCCGCTGGATATCTGCATCGTGTGCACATGGCCTTAATGTACGTACAGTGCCTACAAGTAGTATTCAACACCCTGCAGATTTAGCAGGTTTGATAAGATGCAAAAAAGTTAGAGCCTTCAAACTTCACACAAGAGCAGGATTTATTAACAGATGCATAAATCTTACAAACCAAAAAGTTATGTTGCTCAGTTAAATTTTAATAAATTTTAAACATACAAGTGTGGGTCAATTATTATTCAACCCCTAGGTTTAATATTTTGTGGAATAACCCTTGTTTGCAATTACAGCTAATAATCGTCTTTTATAAGACCTGATCAGGCCGGCACAGGTCTCTGGAGTTATCTTGGCCCACTCCTCCATGCAGATTTTCTCCAAGTTATCTAGGTTCTTTGGGTGTCTCATGTGGACTTTAATCTTGAGCTCCTTCCACAAGTTTTCAATTGGGTTAAGGTCAGGAGACTGACTAGGCCACTCCAACACCTTGATTTTTTGCCTCATGAACCAGGCCTTGGTTTTCTTGGCTGTGTGCTTTGGGTCGTTGTCTTGTTGGAAGATGAAATGACGACCCATCTTAAGATCCTTGATGGAGGAGCGGAGGTTCTTGGCCAAAATCTCCAGGTAGGCCGTGCTATCCATCTTCCCATGGATGCGGACCAGATGGCCAGGCCCCTTGGCTGAGAAACAGCCCCACAGCATGATGCTGCCACCACCATGCTTGACTGTAGGGATGGTATTCTTGGGGTCGTATGCAGTGCCATCCAGTCTCCAAACGTCACGTGTGTGGTTGGCACCAAAGATCTCGATCTTGGTCTCATCAGACCAGAGAACCTTGAACCAGTCTGTCTCAGAGTCCTCCAAGTGATCATGAGCAAACTGTAGACGAGCCTTGACATGACGCTTTGAAAGTAAAGGTACCTTACGGGCTCGTCTGGAACGGAGACCATTGCGGTGGAGTACGTTACTTAGGGTATTGACTGAAACCAATGTCCCCACTGCCATGAGATCTTCCCGGAGCTCCTTCCTTGTTGTCCTTGGGTTAGCCTTGACTCTTCGGACAAGCCTGGCCTCGGCACGGGAGGAAACTTTCAAAGGCTGTCCAGGCCGTGGAAGGCTAACAGTAGTTCCATAAGCCTTCCACTTCCGGATGATGCTCCCAACAGTGGAGACAGGTAGGCCCAACTCCTTGGAAATGGTTTTGTACCCCTTGCCAGCCTTGTGACCCTCCACGATCTTGTCTCTGATGGCCTTGGAATGCTCCTTTGTCTTTCCCATGTTGACCATGTATGAGTGCTGTTCACAAGTTTGGGGAGGGTCTTAAATAGTCAGAAAAGGCTGGAAAAAGATAATTAATCCAAACATGTGAAGCTCATTGTTCTTTGTGCCTGAAATACTTCTTAATACTTTAGGGGAACCAAACATAACTCTGGTGGTTTGAGGGGTTGAATAATAAATGACCCTCTGAATAAGCTTTTCACAAATTAAAAAAAAATTAAACAAAGAAATAACATTCTTTTTTGCTGCAGTGCATTTCACACTTCCAGGCTGATCTACAGTCCAAATGTCACAATGCCAAGTTAATTCCAAATGTGTAAACCTGCTAAATCTGCAGGGGGTTGAATACTACTTGTAGGCACTGTACATAGTGACTGCACCAGCAGAATAGTAAGTGCAACTCGTGGGGTATAACAAAGGATGTATCTCAGGAACAGTACAGGATCAGTAATGTATGTACACAGTGACTGCACCAGCAGAATAGTGAGTGCAGCTGTGGGGTATAATACAGGATGTAACTTAGGATCAGTACAGGGTAAGTAAGGTAATGTATGTACACAGTGACTGCACCAGCAGAATAGCGAGTGCAGCTCTGGGGTATAATACAGGATGTAACTCAGGATCAGTAATGTAATGTATGTACACAGTGATTGCACCAGCAGAATAGCGAGTGCAGCTCTGGGGTATAATACAGGATGTAACTCAGGATCAGTAATGTAATGTATGTACACAGTGACTGCACCAGCAGAATAGTAAGTGCAACTCGTGGGGTATAACACAGGATGCATCTCAGGAACAGTACAGGATCAGTAATGTATGTACACAGTGACTGCACCAGCAGAATAGTGAGTGCAGCTGTGGGGTATAATACAGGATGTAACTTAGGATCAGTACAGGGTAAGTAATGTAATGTATGTACACAGTGACTGCACCAGCAGAATAGCGAGTGCAGCTCTGGGGTATAATACAGGATGTAACTCAGGATCAGTAATGTAATGTATGTACACAGTGATTGCACCAGCAGAATAGCGAGTGCAGCTCTGGGGTATAATACAGGATGTAACTCAGGATCAGTAATGTAATGTATGTACACAGTGACTGCACCAGCAGAATAGTAAGTGCAACTCGTGGGGTATAACACAGGATGTATCTCAGGAACAGTACAGGATCAGTAATGTATGTACACAGTGACTGCACCAGTAGAATAGTGAGTACAGCTCTGGCGTATAATACAGGATGTAACTTAGGATCAGTACAGGGTAAGTAATGTATGTACACAGAGACTGCACCAGCAAAATAGTGAGTGCAGCTCTGGAGTATAAGGCTGTGTGCACACGCTGCGGAAAAGGTGCGGATTCATCCGCGCGGATTTTGTACAATCCGCAGGTGAAACCGCAGGTCAAAAGACCTGCGGTTTTACCTGCGGATTGCTCTGCGGTTTTGCCCTGCGGTTTTTCATCTCCTCAATGGAGGAGATGGCAAACCGCAGGAGAATCCGCAGAAAGAATTGACATGTCAATTCTTTCTGCGGATTGAAAACCGCAGATAATCCGCGCGGAAAATTCCGCACCGTCTGCACTGCGGTTTTTGATTCCCATAGGGAATCATTGTACTGTACACCGCAGCAGAAACTGCTGCGGGTCCGCAGCGGCCAAAACCGCTGCGGAACCGCAGCAAAATCCGCAGCGTGTGCACACAGCCTAATACAGGATGTAACTCAGGATCAGTAATGTAATGTATGTACACAGTGACTGCACCAGCAGAATAGTGAGTGCAGCTCTGGGGTATAATACAGGATGTAACTCAGGATAAGTAATGTCTGTACACAGTGACTGCACCAGCAGAATAGTGAGTGCAGCTCTGGGGTATAATACAGGATGTAACTCAGGATAAGTAATGTAATGTCTGTACACAGTGACTGCACCAGCAGAATAGTGAGTGCAGCTCTGGAGTATAATACAGGATCAGTACAGGATAAGTAATGTAATGTATGTACACAGTGACTGCACCAGCAAAATAGTGAGTGCAGCTCTGGAGAATAATCCAGGATAAATTATAAAAAGTAAATATAAATTACTTAAGTTTCCATGGAGATTACTCTATACACCAGCCATAGTACAGTGAAGCAACACTTAGTGAAAAACCTAAGTTCCAGCGCTCATCATCATTCTGCACAGGCCCGTCCTAGCCAGACCATATGCGCTAATGAAGGGGGACAGTCCTGGATATTGGGGCAGATGCCTTTGACCCACACACTTTCCTATCACATGGCAGAATCTCTGGAGTCACTGCCACCATGGCTCTGCAGACACATTCAGCGGCTCAGCAGTCAGACCCTGTGACCGGACGGCGACTTGTAATGAGCACCCATATTGCAGCACAATGAGGGTGACCATACGTGCCCCACCGACATGGAGACCGCATGTGACCCCCCCCCCGGAAATGTCGGTCACCAAAAGCTGTGACAGATGTCATGTCGGCCACTTCTAAGACATCGATAAGAAGCTAAAACACGAGCAGCCGTCAGATTAACGGAAATGGCGGACGCCGGCGATTCGCATCCTTCCAAAGACGCATCTTGTGACTTGTGCCATGCAATATATAGTCAGGAAGTGAAGGGGTTAATAGCTGGCCAGCACGGGCCACTGGGGGCCCCAGGAGACCTGACTTGTGCCCCCGGCTGGAGGCAGCGGGCCGTGTCCAGGGGCGGCCTGTCATCTGCAGGGCGACACAGGGGCCCCCGAGGGCCACCAGGCCTCCACCACCAGCAGCCAGGGCCCCCGCTGTACGAGCGAGTCCTCGGCCCCAGCGAGGCGCTATTTCCCCCTCACACCAGTCATCACTACGGCCCCCTACGCTGCTGCCTCCGAGGCTTCCTGCTGACACCCGGCCCCGGAATCACGGCCCCCGGGGCTCCAGCACCTCAGCCTCTGGCCCAAGGCCCCGGTTCTGTGGTCACATAAGCGGCGTCTGACCTGATCTGCAGCTCCGTGCGGTCCCGACGTGTCGGCCAGGAGAGGAACAAATGCAAGGGAGCGGAGAAACTACAACTCCCGGCATGCCTTGCGAGAATGTGGCGGCCTGGAAGAGGGGGAAAAAATTCAAAAGCTGATATCTTTATCAACATGAACAAAACAGACTATCTTATCTTCAGGCATTCGTCTCAATTGTCACCAATCTTTGCCAGAACCCTGACTGACATTTCTCCAGGGAATAATAAGGCAGAGATTTTTTTTTAGCTTAAAAATGCTCCAAAATACTGATGATAAGTTTTTATGTAAGATAAAAATCACAGACGTCTGAATGAGTCCTAAATGGAGAAAAACAGCGCAAACAAGGCAAAAAAAGGCACAAATGCAATAGTAATTTAGCTTTGTTATTTAACCCATCTTACTATATTTTTAGAAAATTCTTTCAGAAATCAACAGTGCACGTGGAAATAAAAATCTTTGTAATACATCTTATCAGAGAAATCTGCTTCTTGCTCCTCCACAACTGCTCTCTCATTTTTAAAATTCTCAAACCTGTCTTCAGTGAATACAGACTTTCCCTTTACTGAGATAGGAGATGAGGGTCTATGGCAGGGGTGGGGAATGTTTTTTGTGCCAAGGGCCATTTGGGTATTTATACCATCCTTCGGGGGCCGTACAAACTCCGCCCACAAAGTACATCCTGACTCTGGCACTGGTGTCAGGGCGTAATCTTTCATTGCATGCCCTTCAATGTTCAGCAGTGAACACTGTGTGTGTGTGCTAGCAAAGCAAGAAGAAATTAATGAGCCGGTGGCAATCAAAATACAGCTCCCTGCCTAAGAATGCGATCCCTGAGAATATACCTGGGGGCCTGATAAAAGGTCATCGAGGGCCGCAAATGCCCCTTGGGCCTGAGGTTCCTCACCCCTAGTCTATGGAGAGGGGAAGGGGAGGAGCTAGAGGCAGTGCCCACCTCTCCTATCTACATAGATTATGAGCACCATGACAGATAACATGATCAGGAATAAAAATTCTCCATTAAATGTTACCTGCTTAACCCAGCAGGAAGTACGGCGGCGTCTAAAAATCACTAAAATTGACAAATCCCCGGGCCCGGATGGAATACACCCCCCGAGTACTGCAGGAATTAAGCACAGTCATAGATAGACCATTATTTTTAATCTTTAAAGATTCCATAATAACAGGGTCTGTACCACAGGACTGGCATATAGCAAATGTGGTGCCAATATTCAAAAAGGGGACAAAAACTGAACTTGGAAATTATAGGCCAGTAAGTTTAACCTCAACTGTGGGTAAAATCCTGGAGGGTTTTCTAAGAGATACTATACTGGAGTATCTGGAGAAGAATAACCTCATGACCCAATATCAACATGGGTTTACAAGGGACCGTTCCTGTCAGACTAATCTGATAAGCTTTTATGAAGAGGTAAGTTCCGGACTGGACCAAGGGAATGCAGTGGACGTGGTGTACATGGACTTTTCAAAAGCTTTTGATACGGTGCCACACAAAAGGTTGATATATAAAATGAGAACAATGGGGATAGGGGAAAATATGTGTAGGTGGGTTAAGAGCTGGCTCAGGGATAGGAAAAAACATATTTATTAATGACGTTGTAGGGGGCATATAGAGTAGAATTTCAATATTTGCAGATGACACTAAACTCTGCAGGGTAATCAATCAATACAAAGGAGGACAATTTTATATTACAGGAGGATTTATGTAAACTAGAAGCTTGAGCTGATAAATGGCAAATGAGCTTTAATGGGGATAAATGTAAGGTCATGCACTTGGGTAGAACAAACAAGATGTATAATTATGTGCTTAATTGTAAACACTGGGCAAAACTGTCACTGAAAAAGACCTGGGTCTATGGGTGGATGACAAACTCACATTTAGTGGCCAGTGTCAGGCAGCTGCTGCAAAGGCAAATAAAATAATGGGATGCATTAAAAGAGACATAGATGCTCATGAGGAGAACATAATTTTACCTCTATATAAGTCACTAGTGCGACCACACTTAGAATACTGTGTACAGTTCTGGTCTCCGGTGTATAAGAAAGACATAGCTGAACTGGAGCGGGTGCAGAGAAGAGCAACCAAGGTTATTAGGGAACTAGGGGGTCTGCAATACCAAGACAGGTTATTACACTTGGGGTTATTTAGTTTGGAGAATCAAAGGCTTAGAGGTGATCTTATTACAATGTATAAATATATGCGGGGACAATACCAAGACCTTTCTAATGATCTTTTTACTCTTAGACCTGTGACGGGGACAAGGGGGCATCCTCTACGTCTGGAGGAAAGAAGGTTTAAGCATACTCACAGACGTGGATTCTTTACTGTAAGAGCAGTGAGACTATGGAACTCTCTGCCATGTGATGTTGTAATGAGTGATTCCCTACTAAAATTTAAGAAGGGACTGGATGCCTTTCTTGAAAAGTATAATATTACAGGGTATATACACTAGTTTCCTTAATATTGCGTTCATCCAGGGAGCTAGTCTGATTGCAGTATGTGGAGTCGGGAAGGAATTTTTTTCCCCAATGTGAAGCTTACTGTTTGCCACATGGGGTTTTTTTTGCCTTCCTCTGGATCAACACGTTAGGGCAGGTTAGGATAGGATATAGGTTGAACTAGATGGACTTAAAGTCTCCCTTCAACCTTAATAACTATGTTACTATGTAACTGTTATCCCCTACCTCAGTAATAGGAAAGTGGGAAAGTGTCTTTATTCATTGAAGACAGACTTTTCCCATGAATGTAAAATTTTGAGAATGAAAGATCAGTCCAGGAGGAGAAAGAAGCAGATTTTTCTCAAAACATATGCGAAGGATGACGCCAGAGAGATTACGCAGAATCCCACCACTGCCACAACTTGTGAAGGATGACACCAGAGATTACACAGACTCCCTCTGCTGCCGCCACATGTGACAAACTCGCACCTCGCCACCCCGCCTGACCTCACTTTTACATCAGCGAGATCACGTGGTATGGTCCCCTCATTTCCACCAACGTGATGTTCTGCACCCACTGGGGACAGGCAAGGTCATCTTGGTGTAGTTTTACACACACCCTGTCCACACGGGTCCAGGGCGGCACAGGGAGTGAGAGGATGTGGTTCACGCAGTCACTGATGTGGCAACTCCCTCGTTCACAACCCTGCCAAGCTGAGAGGTCCCTCTCACAAGCACATGTGTGATTGCTGCCAGCCTGGTAGGACTGCCACCAGTTCCTCGTTTGATATAAGCCCGGTCCGTTATCAGGATTATATCAGGCCTGAAACCAGCCCCAGTAGAATGGGAAGTTAAACCGAAAAACTAATGTGTGGATCAAGATAAAAAAGCAGGCTAAGGTTAAATTATATATTTAATCACTTTAAGAGAACACTAGACAATACATTATGTGCACAATGGTTACACATATACAGTGGTTAGATATGCAAATACAGATAGTGGTAGGACAAAAGATATAAGCATATAGATTATGTCAATTACCGGATGGTGTTACATCATGGGTGCTCTGAACTGCAAGGAGCATGAGCGTTGGACCCTTCTCAGCAAGTTACTCAACCTGGTCCCCGCTTCTGAAGTGACCAATAAGCAAACATACCAGAGAAAAGGACCACATAGCCGTACACCAGCCTTTATCCCCTTTGGGTCACTCCCCTCCTGCCCTCTGGACTGAACTGAAATCCTCTCCCCTTGTCTCTGCAGCTGCAAACTCCAAAATCTATGACAGATCATAACTCCTTTCTGGACTGTCCTAGGGCAGCGGTTCTGGCACTATCGGATCCAGCCAGGCCCCTGTTACGTGTTAAGACCAAACAGCTTTCTTATCCGGTTTTATCGGGTTTCTACAGGATGTTTTATGTATCGCTATACCCCTAGGTGCTAGAGCAGGTCAAGACCCAGACAGGCCCTTGCCATGTTCTGGGGATCTCGGAAATATACATGATGATATATATGATAGGACATATAGTATGAAACACTTCAATGTGCTCTGGATTAATTTGCACCTTCTATACATAGAACAACACGACACAGACAGCGACAACCCTGGCAAACCCTGCAAGCACGTTTCCTGCAGCGGTACTCCAGGTGTACCGAATGTCTGTGGAGAAAATCCAATCTACACAAAGATTTCATCCATTATAAGTTTATGCTTAGAACATACAACACTGCCCTTCACCTCTCCAAACAAACATATTTCAACACCTTCATCACCTCACTGTCCAATAACCCGAAACGTCTCTTTGACACTTTTCATTCCCTGCTCAACCCAAGAGTGCAGGCCCCAATCACGGAGCTTCAAGTTGACGATCTGGTCAATTACTTCAAAGAAAAAATTGACCATATCCGACAGGAAATTATCTCCCAATCACCTCATACCATGCACTGTCCTCCCTCCCCCACTGCATCTAGCTCACTCTCTGATTTTGAACCAGTCACAGAAGAAGAAGTAAGCAGGCTCCTTGCATCTTCTCGCCCAACCACTTGCACCAGAGACCCATTTCCATCACATCTCCTCCAGTCCCTTTCCCCTGCTGTCACCACTCACCTTATTAAAATATTTAACCTGTCTCTCTCTTCTGGTATCTTTCCCTCCTCATTTAACCCCTTTCTGCCATGAGACGTACTATCCCGTCCATGTGCCCTGGGAATTAATTCCCAGGGACGGGATAGTACGTCATAGCGATCAGCGGCGCTCACATGGTGAGCGCCGCTGATCGCGGCCGGGTGTCAGCTGATTATCACAGCTGACACCCGGCACAATGTGTCAGGGGCGGTCAAGGACCGCCCCTGACACGTTAACCCCTTGTACATCGCGATCAAACACGATTGCGGTGTACCGGGGGTTAAAGGGAAGCATCGGCAGGGAGGGGGCTCCCTCCGTGCTTCCCTGAGCCCCCCACGGCAGCGCAATGTGCAGCGCTGCTGCGGGGGGCTCTTCCCCTACAGGCCCCCGGATCCAAGATGGCGACGGGGACCTTCGGGGGCCTGTAGGGAGCTGACTTCCTCACTGCCTGCAAAGCGCAGGCATGAGGAAGTCTGCAGCAGTGCCTGTGACAGATCGCTGTTCTGTCACAGTGATCTGTGATGTGACAGATCAGCGATCTGTCACAGGACAGTGATGTCCCACCTGGGACAATGTAATAAAGTTAAAAAAAAGTGTTAAAATAATTTTTAAAAAATCACTAAATAAATTGGTAAAAAAAAAAAAATATTCCCCAATAAATTCATTTTTTGAAAATAAAAAAAAAAACAATAAAAGTACACATATTTGGTATCGCCGCGTCTGTAACGACCCGCCCTATAAAACTGTCCCATTAGTTAACCCCTTTAGCGAACCCCTTAAAAAATAAAAAACGAAGCAAAAAATGATTTATTATTGTACCGCCGAACAAAAAGTGCAATAACGCGCGATCAAAAAGACGCATATAAATATCCATGGTACCGCTGAAAACGTCATCTTGTCCCGCAAAAAAGGAGCCACCACACAGCGTTATCAGAGAAAAATTATAAAGTTATAGCTCGCAGAATAAAGCGATGCAAAAATAATTTTTTATATAAAATGGTTCATTGCATAAAAGCGCCAAAACATAAAAAATATAAATGAGGTATCGCTGTAACCGTACTGACCCGAAGAATAAAAGCGCTTTATCAATTTTACCTCAGGCGGAACGGTGTAAACGGACCCCCAAAAGAAATTCATGAAACGCTGGTTTTTGTTCATTCTGCGTCCCAAAAATCGGAATAAAAAGCGATAAAAAAAGTCACATGCCCGAAATTGGTACCAATAAAAACGTCAACTCGTCCCGCAAAAAATAAGACCTCACATGACTCGGTGGGTCAAAATACGGAAAAATTATAGCTCTCAATATGTGGTGATGCAAAAACTATTTTTACAATAAAAAGCGTCTTTTAGCGTGTGACAGTTGCCAAACATAAAAACCCGCTATAAATAGTAAATCAAACCCTCCGTTATCACCCCCTTAGTTAGAGAAAAATAATAAAATAAAAAGAAAATGTATTTATTTCCATTTTCCCATTAGGGTTAGGGCTAGGGTTAGGGCTGAGATTAGGGTTAGGGGTAGGTTGGGGTTAGGGTTGGAGTTATAATTGGGGGGTTTCCACTGTTTGGGCACATCAGGGGCTCTCCAAATGCAACATGGCGTCTGATCTCAATTCCAGCCAATTCTGCGTTGAAAAAGTCAAAAGGTGCTCCTTCCCTTCCAAGCTCTGCCATGCGCCCAAACAGTGTTTTACCCCCACATATAAGGTATCAGCATACTCAGGACAAATTGCAAAATAACTTTTGGGGTCCAATTTCTCCTGTTACCCTTAGGAAAATAAAAAATTGGGGGCAAAAATATCATTTTTGTGGAAAAAAATGATTTTTTTAATTTCACGCACAGGCGTTATAAACTTCTGTGAAGCACTTGGGGGTTCAAAGTGCTCACCACACATCTAGATAAGTTCCGTGGGGGGTCTAGTTTCCAAAATGGGGTCACTTGTGGGGATTTTCAATAGTTTAGGTACATCAGGGGCTCTCCAAACGCACATGACACCCGCAGACCAATCCATCAAACTCTGCATTCCAAAACGTCACTACTTCCCTTCCAAGCCCCGACGTGTGCCCATACAGTAGTTTTCTCCCACATATGAGGTATCAGGGTACTCAGGACAAAATGGACAACAACTTTTGGGGTCCGATTTCTCCTGTTACCTTTGGGAAAATAAAAAAATTGGAGACTAATTGATCATGTTTGTGGAAAAAATACGATTTTTTTATTTTCATGTCTGGGCATTATAAACTTCTGTGAAGCCCTTGGGGGTTCAAAGTGCTCACCACACATCTAGATAAGTTCCTTAGGGGGTCTAGTTTCCAAAATGGGGTCATTTGTGGGGGGTTTCCACTGTTTAGATACATCAGGGGCTCTCCAAAAGCAACATAACACCCGCAGACCATTCCATCAAAGTCTCCATTCCAAAACGTCACTACTTCCCTTCCAAGCCCTGACGTGTGCCTATACAGTAGTTTTCTTCCACATATGAGGTATCAGCATACTCAGGACAAATTGGACAACTACTTTTGGAGTCCAATTTCTCCTTGTACCCTTGGAAAAATAAAAAAATTGGTGACTAAAAGATTATGTTTGTGGAAAAAATACGATTTTTTTATTTTCACGCCTGGGCGTTATAAACTTCTATGAAGCACTGGGGAGTTCAAAGTGCTCACCACACATCTAGATAAGTTCCTTGGGGGGTCTAGTTTCCAAAATTGTGTAATTTGTGGGGGGTTTCTACTGTTTTGGTACATTAGGGGCTTTCCAAACGCGACATGGTGTCCGATCCCAATTCCAGCCAAAAACATCAAATGGCGCTGCTTCCCTTCCGAGCTCTGCCATGCGCCCAAATAGTGGTTTACCCCCACATGTGGGGTATCAGCGCACTCATGACAAATTGCACAATATCTTTTAGGGTCCTGTTACCCTTGGAAAAAAAAGAATTGAGGGTGAAAAGATCATTTTTGTGGAAAAAATATGATTTTTTAATTGTACGGCTGTATGTTATAATCTTCTGTGAAGCCCTTGGGGGTTCAAAGTTCTCACCACACATCTAGATAAGTTCCTTGGGGGGTCTAGTTTCCAGAATGGTGTCATTTGTGGGGGGTTTCAACTGGTTTGGTACATCAGGGGTTTTCCAATCGCGACATGGTGTCCGATCTCAATTCCAGCCAAAAACGTCAAATGACGCTGCTTCCCTTCCGAGTTCTGCCATGCGCCCAAATAGTCATTTACACCCAGATATTGGGTAGCAGCATACTCAGGACAAATTGCACAAAATCTTTTAGGGTCCTGTTACCCTTGGAAAAATAAAAATTGGGGGTGAAAAGATCATTTTTGTGGAAAAAATATGATTTTTTAATTGTACCGCTGTACGTTATAAACTTCTGTGAAGCCCTTGTGGGTTCAAAGCTCTCACCACATATCTAGATAAGTTCCTTAGGGGTGTAGTTTCCAAAATGGGGTCACTTGTGGGGGGGTTTCCACTGTTTAGGTACATCAGGGGCTCTCCAAACGCGACATGGCGTCCGATCTGAATTCCAGCCAATTTTGCATTGAAAAAGTCAAACGGCGCTCCTTCCCTTCTGAGGTCTGCCATGCGCTGAAACAGTGGTTCCCCCCCACATATCAGGTATCAGCGTACTCAGGACAAATTGCACAGTAACTTTTGCAGTCCAATTTCTCCTGTTACCCTTGGTAAAATAAAAAAAATTGAACCTGAAGTATTCTTTTTTGTGAAAAAAAGTTAAATGTTAATTTTTTTAAATATTCAAAAAATTCCTGTGACGCACCTAAAGGGTTAATAAACTTCTTGAATGTGGTTTTGAGCACCTTAAGGGGTGCAGTTTTTAGAATGGTGTCACTTTTGGGTATTTTCTATAATATAGACCCCTCAAAGTGGCTTCAAATGTGATGTGGTCCGTAAAAATAAAATGGTGTTGCAAAAATGAGAAATCGCTGGTCAATTTTTAACCCTTATAACTTCCTAACAAAAAAAATTTTGGTTCCAAAATTGTGCTGATGTAAAGTAAACATGTGGGAAATGTTATTTATTAAGTTTTTTGTGTGCCGTATCTCAGTGATTTAAGGGCATAAAAATTCAAATTTGGAAAATTGCGAAATTTTCGCCAAATTTCCATTTTTTTCACAAATAAACGCAAGTTATATGAATGAAATTTTACCACTAACATGAAGTACAATATGTCACGAGAAAACAATGTCAGAATCACCGGGATCCATGGAAGCGTTTCAGAGTTATAACCTCATAAAGGGACAGTGGTCAGAATTGTAAAAATTTGCCCGGTCATGAACGTGCAAACCACCCTTGGGGCTTAAGGGGTTAAGCATGCCATCATACATCCACTACTTAAAAAAACATCCCTTGACCAAAACTGTGCCGCTAACTAGAGACCTGTCTCTAATCTTCCCTTCATCTCTAAACTCCTGGAACGCCTGGTCCACTCCAGTCTGATCCGCTATCTCTCTGATAACTCTCTTCTCAACCCTCTCCAATCCGGTTTCCGCTCTTTACACTCTACTGAAACTGCCCTCACTAAAGTTTCTAATGGTCACTATTCCATGCTAATTCTCTTGGATCTCTCTGCAGCATTCCACACGGTGGATCATCAGCTCCTCCTCACTATGCTCCGCTCCATCGGCATCAAGGACACCGTTCTCTCCTGGTTTTCCTCCTATCCCTCTGACGGCTCCTTTACTGTATCTTTTGCTGGCTCCTCATCCTCTCATCTTCCACTTACTGTAGTGTGGGAGGAACGGCCCCCGTCGAGTGTCCGGGCTGGAACCAAAGGAGCCGTCATCTGGGGTCCGGGGCAAACTGTTCCCGGGGGACAGGATTCGGGGACGGACTGTTCTGACAGACAGATGGGCTGGGGGAGGGACCAGTATAAAGGAGGCGGGGAATTCCCAGGGTGATGAGTCAGTAGACCGGGACAGAGACTGCAGGAGAGCGTGGGAGCGACTGGAAGCTAGAGCGCCCCACCAGTGCCAGAGAGGACGCCCACTGAGGACTCCAGAGGGACGGTGCCAAGGCGATCGTCCGAGACTTGCTGCCCTGCTCCAGCCCGCGGCCACTGCGCCCTAGTTCAACCCGCGGCCACTGCCACCTCCTCTCATCCCGCGGCTGCGGCCTACCCGTGGTCACCCGTGGCTGCTGTCGCCTCTCCTCAGCCCGCGACTGCTGCCTGTTCCCCGCCACCTGCAGCCTCTGCTGACCGCGGACTCCCCGTCGCAGCCGTTAGCTGCGCAGGTGGCCTGTCGTCCGCCACCACACATCGCTTCCGCTGGCCCCAGTCCGGCGGCTGCGGCCCACCCGTACAAGGACTTCGCCGGGCCCTGTGGGGCTCCAGTGTCGCCAGCGCGCCGGAGGGCGCGAAGACTCCATCAACGCCTCAGCAACTGGGCCCAGAAACTACTACGCCGAAAGACCACCAACCCGAACGGCGAGGGACGTCTGGACAGCAGCTGTTGACTTTTCAATTAAGGACCCATAGTCGGCCAAACCGCAGCCCTATAGTGACCGGCTATTGCCGGAAGTAGTCGTGTTCTACTCATTGGTGTTTGCTTGTCTAGAGCCCCTGCGAGGGCAACACGTGTTACCCCTTTTTGTGTTCAAGCCGTGACTGAGGAAAATTCCCCCAGTCTTATAAAAGTTACTTTAGAAAGCACCAGGTTGTCTCGCGACTCGTCACTGCATCCTGCGTACCTGCAAATACCACAGTTGGGGTTCCTCAAGGATCGGTTCTAGGTCCCGTCCTCTTCTCTTTGTTCACTGCCCCAATTTGTCAAATCAGTAGATTTGGTTTCCATTACCATCTCTATGCTGATGACACCCAATTATACGCTTCCTCTCCTGACATCACGCCTGCCTTTTTAGAAAACACCAGCGATTGTCTAAACGCTGTGACTAACATCATTTCCTCACTATATCTGAAACTGAACCAGTCAAAGCCTGAACTCCTTGTGTTTCCTCCCTATACTAATGTACCTATACCCGACACTGCCATTTCTGTGTGTTTTTCCTCTATTACTCCCCAGCAACATGCCTGCTGTCTTGGGGTCATACTTGACTCCGATCTTTCCTTTGCCCCCCACATCCAATCACTGGCTCGCTCTTGTTATCTGCATCTCAAAAACATTTTTAGAATTCGACCTTTTCTTACCTTTGACTCCGCAAAAACTCTTACTGTTTCTCTTATTCATTCTCGTCTGGACTATTGTAACTCTCTTCTAATCGGTCTCCCTCTTACCAAACTCTCCCCCCTCCAATCTGTCTTGAATACTGCAGCCAGGATCACATTCCTCGCCATTCCTTACACCGATGCCTCTACCTTGTGCCAGTCCTTACACTGGCTACCCATCCACTCCAGAATCCAGTACAAACTAATTACCCTCACCCACAAAGCACTCCATGGCTCAGCACCACCCTACATCTCCTTCCTCATTTCAGTCTACCACCTTACCCGTGCCCTCCATTCTGCTGCTGACCTAAGGTTAGCATCCTCAATACTCAGAACCTCCCACTCCCGTCTCCAAGACTTTACACGTGCTGCGCCAATTCTTTGGAATGCACTTCCCAGGTCAATACGATTAGTCCCCAATCCCTACACAATCCCTACAATTTTAAGCGTTCCCTGAAAACGCATTTATTCAGATTGGCCTACCGCCTCAACAAATTAACCTAACTATCCCTGTGTGGCTGTTAGGGCTGGCGGAACGCACCAAATAATAAAGATGGTAATAAGGTGCATTCACAGCCTGGGGGCCCACTGTGCAGGGGTGGTAAACTGCTGCTCAGTATTGGCGGACGCTATATGGCGGTATAATAGAGGAACACATGCGGGTTAACGTCACCCAGTGTATACAGCCGCACTACCGCTGAACATAAATGCCGGAGCCTGTTAAAGCTCACAGAGCTCGGTAAGGTAAACGCTCAGTATCAGGTCACAGAACTCAGCCCCAAGGACACAGGGTCAGAGTCCCTCTAGACCTACTAAGCGTGCAGCGTCGCAACTGCGGATGCCACTAAGTGACGCTGGCAACCGTGGAGTGTCCACCAAGTGAACCGTGGCGTACAGACCAAGCCACCGCTTGGCATTGATGCCACTCTCTGACTCTGCCTCCTGCTTGCTCCTCAGCCTGGGCGCTAACAGGCTAGTCTACACAACACATGCGTACCAAGGGTAGGCGTTTCCAATGAGTCATTCACCAGAGACATTCATACATGCATGCAACTCTCACTCCACATGGTCAAAATCTTTATATTAGCGCATGGCCGAGCGGCCATGCAAATCTTTTATAGCCGTGTCCTTTCGGGACCTTCCTGACCGTCCAATCCGAGCTGGAGAAGAAACTGAGCATGTGACCTCCGATCTCCAATGAGAGATCGTCCCACGGGCATGCTCAGTGGACCGAAAGGAGGACTTAGTCTCTGGAGTAGCTCGCTGCTGACCAGCATGCGTTGCTATAGCTGGACCAGAGGTGGCAGCAGCAACCAAACCTACAGAGCTGGTCTGAGCAGAGCTCCTGGATCGACGAGTCTACTGAGCAGCCTCCTCTGCAGCCAGAGAGGAATGGGAGACTGCTGAATGCAAGGCTCGGGATTCCTGCTGTGCAGCGACAGGAACCTGATGCCTAACATTACCCCCCCTCCTAGGGCCCCCTCCCCTCTGAGCCTCGCTACGCTCAAATGCCGCAATGAGAAGCAGAGCGTGGATGTTCTCCACTGGCTCCCAGGTCCAAGCTTCTGGACCATGAGCCTTCCAGTCCACCAAATAAAACTTTTTTCCACGTACCACCCTGCATCCCACGATGGCATTACCCTCAAACTCGTCTGCGGACAGGTCTGATGTTCCGGCAGATGACTCGGAGAACCGAGACATGTGGACCGGCTTAAGAAGGGACATGTGGAAAGTGTCAGAGATAGCCAAGTGTGGTGGAAGGGCCAGCCGATAGACCACAGAACTGATCTGCTCGAGGACCTAAAAGGGACCAATGTAGCGAGGAGCGAACTTAGTGGACTCGACTCGCAGCCTGATGTTACGGGCGGAGAGCCACACTAAGTCGCCAGGGGGGAAGGTTGGATCAAGACGCCAGTGTGCGTCCGCGGAGACCCTCATTCTCTCCTTAGAGGCCCGAATAGCATCCTAGGTGTGGTCCCAAATATCACGTGCCTCCACCGCCCATTCTGCCACCCTAGAGTCGGTGGAAGACACGGGCATGGGCACCGGGACACGAGGATGTTGGCCGTAGTTAAGGAGGAATGGGGATTGGCCAGTGGAATAAGCCACAGTGTTGTTCAAGGCGAACTCTGCCCATGGCAACAAGGATGCCCAGTCATCCTGCCTGGCCGAGACAAAATGTCAGAGATATGTGACCAGGGTCTGGTTGGCCCTCTCTACCAACCCATTCGTCTCGGGATGATAGGCCGAGGAGAGATTCAGCTCAATACTGAGCAAGCGACAGAGCTCTCTAAAGTACCGAGACGCGAACTGGGGACCCCAGTCACTGACAATCTTGTCTGGCATGCCGTGTAACCGGAAAACGTGTTTAATGAACAACACTGCTAGGCCCCATGCGGAAGGTAGCCAAGAGAGAGGCACCAAGCGCACCATTTTAGAAAAATGGTCGGTGACGACCCAAATAATTGTGCTGAAACTGGACTTGGGTAGACCCACCACAAAGTCCATGCCAATCATCTCCCAGGGCCTGTCCGCCACAGGTAAGGGGTAAAGTAACCCAGCAGGTCGTTGCCGGGAAGACTTATTCTTGGCGCAGGAGACGCACGCCTGAATATAGTCCCTGACGTCACGGGCCATATGCGGCCACCAGTACGTCCTCACCAAAAGCTCAACTGTCTGCTTTGTACCAAAGTGTCCACCCACCTTGGACGCGTAAGCCCAAGAGAGGACCTCTGGTCGCAAACGGGCAGGGACAAATGTCTTGCCCGGTGGTACAGACTCAAGGGCGACCGGAGCCACCGTCCTCAGGCTCTCAGATAGTACAATTAAACGAGGCTCCTCCTCCTCTGCTAACACCACGGAGCGAGAGAGCGCATCAGCCCGGATATTCTTCTCACCGGAAAGAAAATGTAGGGTGAAGTGGAACCGGGAGAAAAAGAGAGACCATCGGGCTTAGCGAGAATTTAGCCGCTGGGCGGTTTGTAAATACACTACATTTTTGTGGTCAGTGTAGACTTGGAAGGGGTAACGGGCCCCCTCAAGGAGATGTCTCCATTCAGAAAAGGCCAAATTCATGGCCAGCAACGCCCTGTCCCCAATGGAATAGTTCCTCTCCGCCGGTGAGAAGGTCTTAGAAAAGAAGAAGCAAGGGTGCTTCCGACCTTGAGCGTCCTTCTGGAACAGGACCGCCCCAGCACCGACGAACGAGGCATCCACCTCTAAAATAAACAGTCTATCTACATCGGGGCGCTGTAAAATGGAAGGAAGTGCTGGCAAAATGAGACTTAATAGAGAGGAAGGCCTTGGAGACCTCCTCTGACCATAATTTAGGATTTGCTCCCTTTTGGTGAGGGCCACCAAGGGAGCTACCAAGGTTGAGAAGTGAGGAATGAATTGGCGGTAATCTAATATATAAAGCTCAAAGTGTGTATGTATGTGTGTATGTATGTGTGTGTGTATGTGTGTGTGTATGTCCGGGATAGGCATCCGCACCGTCGCAGCTACAGCCACAAAATTTGGCACACTCACACGTCTGGACCCCGAGAGCGTCCTAAGCTATGCTGTGAGGCAAAATTTTAACCCCGCGCGTTCCAAGTCACCAAACAATTTTGCCCCTATCTACATACTGGGGGAAAAAGTGTGTGAGCGTCAAGCCCCGCCCCTCATTATGATGTCATAATGCCCCTATTTGCATACTGGGAAAACAGTGTGTGCGTATCAAGCCCCGCCCCTCACTATGATGTCACAACGGTTGCCATGGGATGGCGGATATGTATATGGGCACAGGACTATGGGATGGAGGATGTGTGATGGGTATATGGGCACTTGATTATGGGATGGCGGACATGTTTGACGGGTATATGGGCACGGGACTATGGGATGGCGGATATGTATATGGGCACGGGACTATGAGATGAAGGATGTGTGATGGGTATATGGGCATTGGACTATGGGATGGAGGATATGTATGATGGGTATATGGGCACAGGACTATGGGATGGAGGATATGTATGATGGGTATATGGGCATGGGACAATGAGATGAAGGATGTGTGATGGGTATATGGGCACTTGACTATGGGATGGCGAATATGTATGATGGGTATATGGGCATGGGACTATGGGATGGAGAATATGTATGATGGGTATATGGGCATGGGACTATGGGATGGAGAATATGTATGATGGGTATATGGGCATGGGACTATGGGATGGAGGATGTAGATGGGTATATGGGCACAGGACTATGGGATGGAGGATATGTATGATGGGTATATGGGCACGGACCTATGGGATAGCGGATATGTATGATGGGTATATGGGCACTCGACTATGGGATGGCGAATATTTATGATGGGTATATGGGCATGGGACTATGGGATGGAGGATGTGTGATGGGTATATGGGCATGGGACTATGGGATGGAGGATGTGTGATGAGTATATGGGCACTCGACTATGGGATGCAGGATATGTATGATGGGTATATGGGCACGGGCCTATGGGATGGAGGATGTGTGATGGGTATATGGGCACGGGACTATGGCATGGAGGATAATTATAATTTGTTATAACTAGCCACAGTTAGTTACTATGCCCGGGCAACGCCGGGCTCTTCAGCTAGTCTAATATATAAAGCTCAAAGTGTGTATGTATGTGTGCATGTATGTGTGTGTATGTGTGTGTGTATGTCCGGGATAGGCATCCGCACCGTCGCAGCTACAGCCACAAAATTTGGCACAGTCACACGTCTGGACCCCGAGAGCGTCCTAAGCTATGTTGTGAGGCGAAATTTTAACCCCGCGCATTCGAATTCACCAAACATTCACTTATTGACATACTGTGGGAAAAAGTGTGTGCGAGTCAAGCCCCGCCACTCATTGTGATGTCTAATGCCCCTATTTGCATACTGGGGAAGCAGTGTCAAACCCCGCCCCTCATTATGATGTCACAACGGTTGCCATGGCGATGCTGATGTCATCATAGGTCGCAAGCCCCGCCGCCGCTCATGATGTCATAATGGTTGACTATGGGATGGAGGATGTGTGATGGGTATATGGGCACTGGACTATGGGATGGAGTATATGTATGACGGGTATATGGCCACGGGACGATGGGATGGTGGATATGTATATGGGCACGGGACTATGGGATGGAGGATGTGTGATGGGTATATGGGCATTGGACTATGGGATGGAGGATATGTATGACGGGTATATGGGATCGGGACTATGAGATGGCGGATATGTATGATGGGTATATGGGCACGGGACTATGGGATGGAGGATATGTATGATGGGTATATGGGCATGGGACTATGAGATGAAGGATGTGTGATGGGTATATGGGCACTCGACTATGGGATGGTGAATATGTATGATGGGTATATGGGCATGGGACTATGGGATAGAGAATATGTATGATGGATATATGGGCATGGGACTATGGGATGGAGAATGTGTGATGGGTATATGGGCACTGGACTATGGGATGGAGGATATGTATGATGGGTATATGAGCACGGGACTATGGGATGGAGGATGTGTGATGGGTATATGGGCACTGGACTATGGGATGGAGGATATGTATGATGGGTATATGGGCACTCGACTATGGGATGGCGAATATGTATGATGGGTGCATGGGCATGGGACTATGGGATGGAGGATGTGTGATGAGTATATGGGCATGTGACTATGGGATGGAGGATGTGTGATGGGTATATGGGCACGGGACTATGGGATGGAGGATAATTATAATTTGCTACAACTAACCACAGTTAGTTATTATGCCCGGGCAGCGCCGGGCTCTTCAGCTAGTAGTTAATAAATCCCATAAAGCGCTGCACCGCCTTGAGGGAATGAGGTTCCTGCCAATCCATGACTGCCTGTAGCTTGGCAGGATCCATGGCCAATCCCTGGGCGGAGATGATATAGCCCAGGAATGTCAAGGACTCCTGCTCAAACACACACTTCTCCAACTTGGCGTAGAGTGAGTTTGCCCGTAGGAGGTCGAAGACTTTGCAAACATCTCTCCAGTGGGAGTCTATATCTGGAGAATAGATGAGGATATCATCCAGATAGACTACAACCGAGGTGGTGAGCATATCCCGGAAGATGTCATTCACAAAGTCTTGGAAGACGGCCAGAGCATTACAGAGCCCGTAGGGCATCACCAGATATTCATAGTGCCCATCCCTGGTGTTAAATGCTGTCTTCCATTCATCCCCCTCACGGATGCGAATCATGTTGTAAGCACCCCGCAGGTCTAGCTTGGCAAAGACCCTAGCTCCCCGCAACCTATCAAAAAGCTCCAATATCAGGGGCAAAGGGTACTTGTTCTTAATGGTGATGGCGTTAAGACCCCTGTAATCTATGCATGGATGTAGTTCTCCATTCTTCTTCTGCACAAAGAAAAACCCCGCCCCTGCAGGTGACACTGACTTCCTAATAAAGCCTCTTGCCAGATTCTCCCTGGTATACTGAGACAATGCCTCCGTCTCCGGGAGAGAGAGTGGATAAACTCGACCCTGAGGAGGCTCAACACTGGGCAAGAGGTCGATAGGACAATCAAAGGGGCGATGAGGCAGAAGAGTCTCCGCCACCTTCTTGGAGAACACGTCTGCATAAGGCCAATAGTGTTTGGGGAGGGAGGAGAGATCTGCGGGTACCTAAGTAGTAGCAACCTGAACACACTCCCTTTGACATCTACCAACACAAGATTTACTCCATCCCAGAATTCTCCCTGAGGACCACTCTATATGAGGGGAATGATACCGTAGCCACGGCATCCCTAAGAGGACCTTGTCAATTCCTTCGGGAATGACTAGCAGGGAGATGATCTCCTGATGTGAAGGATACATGGATAACGTAAAAGGGATGGTCTGATGGGTTATCTGTGATGGTAGTGTCGACCCATTTATGAGCCGTGTGGTCACTGGCTTGGCGAGCATAACTAGTGGAATTGCGTGCCGTCGGGCGAAGGCAGAGGACATGAAGTTGCCCTCCGCCCCAGAATCCACGCAAAGCTCTACCACATGGGTGGATGGGCCAATAGAAACTGTCCCCTTAAAGGTCAACTTAGAAGAAGAGACCGTTGCGTTTAGTAAGACAGCTCCCAAGGTCACCAAACAGGGACGCTCTCCAAGTTGCCGAGAACATCTGGAGGCGAGATGTCCTGATTTCCGACAGACCATGCGTGCCCGAGCTGTCCGGGACTTGGATCCCGCTCGAGACGTCTCCATGACCTCTTGTGGCTCGAACGCCTGGACCGGAGGTTCCAGAGGTTTGGTGAAGGTGGGTGCCAGCCAAAACCTCTGCCTACACTGGGCTCGCTCCAACCTTCACTCGTTAAAGCGGAGGTCGATGCGAGTAGATATTGCTATTAACTTCTCCAGTGCGGCAGGAATCTCCCTAGTGGCCAGGGCGTCCTTCACGTGGTCAGCCAGCCCCCTCCAAAATACAGGAATGAGGGCTTTATCCGGCCACTCGAGCTCAGATGCTAGGGTCCGGAAGTGGATGGCAAAATGACTGACCATGGACGAGCCCTGTGTCGATGCCAGCAGTTGGAGTGCCATATCATGGGTGACCCGAGGTCCTAAAAAGTCCAGTTTCAGAATGCTCAAGAACCGTGGAGCACTCTGTACCACATGATCGTCATGCTCCCATAATGGAGTGGCCCAATCCAATGCCCTGTCCGACAGGAGGGATATTATGAACCCCACCTTAGCCCGCTCTGAGGGAAAACATGCAGCCAGGTGCTCAAGGTGTATTACACACTGGCTCAGAAATCCCCTACATGCCTTACTATCGCCAGAAAATTTATCTGGCAGCAGGAGGCGGGATAATGTCGGAACAGGGGTCGCAGTGGACAAAGTAGCTGCAGCCGTGCTAGCAGCCTGAACAGCTACTGCGGTAACATCCACGGCTGAGGTTTTCCGCTCAAGAGCCGCCAACCTACCCTCCAGCTGCTGGATGTACGCTCTGCTGTTCGTCCGCTATTACTAGCCAAACCCTAGCGCTAATATAATGTTAGGGCTGGCGGGACGCACCAAATAATAAAGATGGTAATAAGGTGCGTTTGCAGCCCGGGGTCCACCGTGCAGGGGTGGTAAACTGCTGCTCAGTAATGGCGGACGCTATATGGCGGTATAATAGAGGAACACATGCGGGTTAACGTCACCCGGTGTGTACAGGGGCGAACTCTGTTACTTCACAGAGCCGCACTACAGCTGAACATAAATGCCAGAGCCTGTTAAAGCTCACAGAGCTCGGCAAGGTAAACACTCAGTATCAGGTCACAGAACTCAGCCCCAAGGACACAGGGTCAGAGTCCCTCTAGACCTACTAAGCATGCGGCGTCGCAACTGCGGACACCACTAAGTGACGCTGGCGACCGTTGAGTGTCGACCAAGTGAACCGTGGTGTACAGACTAAGCCACCACTTGGCGTTGATGCCACTCTCTGACTCTGCCTCCTACCTGCTCCTCAGCCTGGGCGCTAACAGGCTAGGCTACACAACACATGCGTACCAAGGGTAGGGGTTTCCAATGAGTCATTCACCAGAGACATTCATACATGCATACAACTCTCACTTCACATGGTCTAAATCTTTCTCTATATTAGCGCATGGCCGAGAGGTCATGCGAACCTTTTATAGCCGTGTCCTTCCAGGACCTTCCTGACCTTCCTGATGGTCCAATCCGAGCTGGAGAAGGACCTGAGCATGTGACCTCCGATCTCCAATGAGAAATCGTCCCACGGGCATGCTCAGTGGAAAGAAAAGAGGACTTAGTCCCTGGAGTAGCTCGCTGCTGACCAGCATGCGTTGCTATAGCTGGACCAGAGGTGGCAGCAGTAACCAAACCTACAGAGCTGGTCTGAGCAGAGCGCCTGGATCGACAAGTCTGCTGAGCAGCCTCCTCTGCAGCTGGAGAGGAATGGGAGACTGCTGAATGCAAGGCTTGGGATTCCTGCTGTGCAGCAACAGGAACCTAACATTAAAACAGTCAAAAGTTTTACTATAACCAGGTTCCTTGCATCATGTTCCCACATGCTTTATGCATCTATCAGCCCTCTGTGTCTGTACTGTTACACACTTAACATTATGGCTGATCCAAACAATCAGGGCAATTGTTACCACCCACCTTTTGTGTCTACCTTTTTTCCTCATAGATTGTAAGCTTGTGAGCCGGGCCCACATTCCTCTAGGTATCTGTTAGGATCTATGTGATTATTGTTATGCTGTAATGTCTATCGTCTGTACAAGTCCCCTCTGAAGTGTAAAGTGCTGCGGAATATGTCAGCACTATAGAAATAAAATGTATTATTATTATCTCCATATCGGACGCAACAAACCAGTTTAGACATCATGGTATCCACTTGGCAGCAAGTCTTTTGTTCTGCTCTGAGCTGACTCAAGGTGTGAGATCTGTCATTCATAGCCCTTTGAGGCTCAGTTGGCTGCACACTGAAGGGGGTTTTATAATCCCATGCCAGATAGGATACAAACTATTGGCATGAAATTATATCTCCAATATTCTTCACAGTACACATTACAAAATCTCTTATTTTCCTGCAAACTATTCATTTATTAGATAAAAAAGCAAAACGACGATTGCACTTTAGGAAGGTGAGTCATATTAATGGTTGTGATTGACACACTCCAAACACTCCTGATGTGGGAGGACAGCTGCCATGTCGATCAAGATTTGCAATAGTCCTACCATGATGGAAGTTGTATGCAGGCTGCCAATCACTTCCAGGGAAGCATAATATAGAGCAGGGGTCCACAACATTTTTGGTCCAAGGTTCTCACTGCCAAACTGAACCAATCCCAAAAGCCACAAAAAATTATAAAGGTACTTACATTAATACATCACCAGAACCACCATCAGTACATTAATACATCAACATAACCAAGTTTTGTGTATTTGAGGAGGATTTGGAGAGTTTCAGCAGGCAACAAAAATCAGTATGAACGCACACTAACTTACTGTCACGATCCATTTTTGGATTTGTGGCAGATCTGGTTCTCAGATTAAAACTTTTTTCCTTTCCGGCCATCGGGGTTAATGTCAGTTTCCCCCCCCCCACTGGCCTGCTGGTACAATTGCATTGCTGCTGGGTCAGCTGATGTGGGTGGTGACCACTCCCACCATCCATCAAGAGGTCACCTGATGCATCAGCTGACTGTCGGTGTTAGTTCATTCTACAGCGACCAAGCTGAAGTAAGGAGATGGCTGGGTGCAGTGGTGCTTTTCTGAGTTCGCTTGTCAGGTGCCTTACTGTGTTGTGCGGTGCTTTGCAGCAGAGGGAGCTAAGTGTTGCATTTTTTGTTACGTTGTTTCTTTTGGTGTCTATCTTTCCATTCCTTTTGTTGTATTAGTGCAGCGGTGGGACCAGTGCTCTCACCTGCCAATTCCCTACTTAGGGATAAGAGCAGGGCAAGTGAGGGATTAGGTATCCTGCTCGGTGATGGGGTGAAAGAACCCGTATAGGGACGATAGTGAGATCAGGGCACATCCTCAGGTGAGTGCAGGTGTTAGGCATCAGGTTTCTACATCTGCTCTGCAAGAATCCAGAGCCTCACATTCTGCGGTCTCCTGCTGTCTATCTACTGCAGAGGAGATTACTTTGCAGCAGATCGCTCCAGAGACTAAGTCCCTCTGTTCTCCTACTGGGCATGCTCGTGAGATGATCTCCCATTGGAGATCGTGAGTCATGTGCCCAGGTCCTGCTCCAGGTCTCATTGGTCCATTTCGGAGATCTGGAAGCTTCCGCAAGGTCCCGGCTATAAAAAGCGCGCATGACCATTCGGCCATGCGCTAGTATAGTCTCTAGTTGCTACTGTGTGAATGATGATGGATGTATGAACCTGCGAATGACTCATTAACATCCCTTCCCTCTGATATTACGAATGTGTACAGGGACTTAGATTAGAGTCAGCACTAGCGCGTGGCAAGCCTCAAGCCACTACAGCATCATCCAGAGTGCTAGCATCTGACATTGCGCCTGCTTCCTTGCTTTGTCGACTAGCGGCAGTGTCCTACGCCGCTCTGCAGTTGCAGCCCTCTTTGGCATCCGCAGTAGCGACGCCATACGCATGGTAGGTCTAGACGGACGCAGCTCCTCTGTCTTGGGTCCTGCTCCGGTGACCAGATACCATGTGTGCATTTACCTGAGATCTGTGACAATAACAGGCTCAGCCTTTTGTGTTTAACTCTGCTGACATCTCTGTGAGCAAACAGAAGATTGCTTAGCGCACTTGGGTGATGTTCAACCCGCATGCGCATTTCCGCCTTATTGCTTGTCTGTCACTACTTAGCAGTAGTGTTTACACCTACTGCACGATGGACCCCAAGCAGCGAACGCACTTTATTATTTATTTTTATTTAGTGTGTTCCGCCGTTCCTAACAGCAGGAGGTGTCCATTCCCCATTCCCTATCGACAGGGCCCACTGTTCCCTTGTATGTTGTGTTGTTTGGTGACCGACCCACCATTGGGACGTGTCAAACTGGATCAGTCACTCTGTGACACTTAAACTATGTTTTTGTAGCAGAAACTCACCAGATCCTCCTCATAATCTGAAATTGTAAAGTTTTGAGGATTCTTAAGTTTTAACATAGTCATGAAGCACATTATGGATTTCTACATGTATACAAAATTAACAACCACTGTCAACATATGTATACAGCACCAGAACCACCATTATTACATGAATGCAGCATCAGAACCATCATCAGTACATGAATGCAGTGCCAAAACAACAGTCAGTACATGAATGCAGTGCCAAAATAACAATCAGTACATGAATACAGCAAAAATTTACAATTCCCAGTATGTCATTACCAATTGTAAGGAGATGCTGGGAGTTTCTACCAGCCTTCATCAGACTGCAGACCATACAGGAACCACAGCACTGATGAGACACAGTCAGTGTCACACAAACATTTACATACACCTTTTAGGTGATCTTTTCTCTCATTGGAGTTGTTTCCATCCCTTTTTTTCTCCAAGTAGCACAGATGCCATTATGAGATTTCATGCCCAGAGCTAGTCTCTGCAGACTTCCATCTTCTCAGTCTTCAACAGCACATCCCAACACAGTGCCCTTATTAAAAATGAAAGAATCATTATACTGCCTCATAAATATAATTATCTCCCACGCTGCACCCCTAAATATATAATTGCCTCTCACTTTCTTCCTGCACAAAATATCACCCCACACTGCCCCTCTCCATAATGGCCCCCACACTAGCCCTCTCCATAATATCTATCTCCCAGACAGCTATATAGGCCACCACAAACCCTTTGGCGGCCATGGCAGTATGTTGTGCTGCCTGATATAGAGATCCAAGGCAGGACTAGTCTGGGGGAAGAGCCGCCCCAATGGATTAGTCCTGACTCATTAGCATATGGTGCACAGCACATTTTTATCTGTGTTCCACATCTAGTATCAAAATAAAGGAATCGTGATACCTTATAGTGGTTCGAGGACAATAAGGGGATCACGCAGATTCCATTTAAATGTGTACCAACATTGTAGTACAAAATATAACATCAGGAGAAGCAGTGGCATCAAACTCCAGATTGGACCAAAAATGAGATCTCTTTTTAAAAAAAAAAACTACTTGAAAAGAATGTTCTGTGTCCGACATAATTAATAACTCTTGAACTGCCTATGATAACATACAATGATTGCTGTATGCAGAATGTTCAGATTTCTATAGTTTAATGTTTAGTGTTTTTGGCTCCATCTAGTGGCCAAAGTCATAACTGCATGTTATTATACATTGCACTTCCTGATTCATTTTCCCTCCAATCCACAATGTATCCTGGGTAAGTTTGCAAAGTACCATGGTCTATTCCAGCCCACTTTTTCTCTTCAGTCTGCCATTGCCCGCGCAAATGTGGAAGCCACCAAAATGCGAGCACGCTATGCTGAAGAAGAGATGCAAAAGAGCCAATGGCACTACCGAGGACCAGCTGACGGTGCTGGAACCCGGAGGGGCAGCAGAAAGAACAAGAGCCAATGGCACTACCGAGGAACAGCTGACGGTGCTGGACCACGGTTACTAGGCAGGAGGTACCTGTGCTAGAAAGCACTAGCAAGGACCAGCTGACGGTGCTGGACCTTCGGATACCGAGATGGAGGCACCTAGGCCAAAGGCTCTGGCGAGAACCAGCTGACAGTGCTGGAACCCGGGTGGGTAGCAGAAGGTTCCCATCCAAAGCAAAGTAGCCAGGCCGCAAGCCGGCCGCAGTTACCGAAACCCACAGTCCTACAGGGGGTCCATGTCCGATTGGCACTACGGATCCAGCCTTCAGTGCCAGTTCCCGCAGCCCACATAGGAGTCACCTAAACTGCAGGTACCGTAGAGTCGGCTAACCCGGCCGCAAGACGACAGGACAACGGATTGGTGGCATAGTGACCTTGACACTACCCGGAAACAGCAGGCGTGCTGAAAACAGGCTGGGCAACTGGGAGTACCCGTGTCAAAGACACTGCCGAGAACCAGCTGACGGTGCTGGAACCCAGATGGGTAGCAAAAGCTACAAGAGCCAATGGCACTACCGAGGACCAACTGACGGTGCTGGACCACGGTTACTAAGCAGAAGGTACCTGTGCTAAAAAGCACTACCAAGGACCAGCTGACGTTGCTGGACCTCGGATACCGAGATGGAGGCACCTAGGCCAAAGGCTCTGGCGAGAACCAGCTGACAGTGCTGGAACCCGGATGGGTAGCAGAAGGAACAAGAGCCAATGGCACTACCGAGGACCAACTGACGGTGCTGGACCACGGTTACTAAGCAGAAGGTACCTGTGCTAAAAAGCACTACCAAGGACCAGCTGACGGTGCTGGACCTTGGATACCGAGATGGAGGCACCTAGGCCAAAGGCTCTAGCGAGAACCAGCTGACAGTGCTGGAACCCGGATGGGTAGCAGAAGGAACAAGAGCCAATGGCACTACCGAGGACCAACTGACGGTGCTGGACCACGGTTACTAAGCAGAAGGTACCTGTGCTAAAAAGCACTACAAGGACCAGCTGACGTTGCTGGACCTCGGATACCGAGATGGAGGCACCTAGGCCAAAGGCTCTGGCGAGAACAAGCTGACAGTGCTGGCACCCGGGTGGGTAGCAGAAGGTACCCATCCAAAGCAAAGTAGCCAGGCCGCAAGCCGGCCGCAGTTACCGAAACCCACAGTCCTACAGGGGGTCCATGTCCCATTGGCACTACGGATCAAGCCTTCAGTGCCAGTTCCCGCAGCCCACATAGGAGTCACCTAAACTGCAGGCAGCGTAGAGTCGGCTAACCCGGCCGCAAGACGACAGGACAACGGATTGGTGGCAAAGTGAAATTGACACTACCTGGAAACAGCTGGCGTGCTGGAACCAGGCTGGGCAACAGGGAGTACCCGTGCCAAAGACACTGCCGAGCACCAACTGGCGTTGTTGGAGCCCAGGGACAATCATGTTGTAGGCCGAGGCCTACTTGGTGGCAGTTTTAGATTGTTTGTAGGCTACAACAGACTGTCAACGTGCTCCAATTAGGCATCTGTCTCCACTCTGTTTCCAGGATTTCACGTGACCATCAACACCGCCAGTTTATGCGTACAGTAGTCGTCTGCCCAATCCACACATGTTCCTGTGTTACTGGGGTTCTGTAATGTCAGCAGATCCCCTGATGTGTGTCTGCCACTGTCTCCTGCTCTGTCCACATTCCCACCACTTGTAGTGGGAAGGTGGACAGCGCAGGAGACAGTGCCGGACACACATTGGGGGATCTGCTCACGTAACAGAACACCAGCAACACAGGAACAAGTGTGGAATGCGTGGACGGCAACTGTGAGCAGGAACTGGCAGTGTTGGAGGTCAGGGGAAATACTAGAGACAGAGGCCAAATCAGAGAATGTTTAAATCAGAAGTAGTTACAATTTGGAGGCAGCAGCAGTTTGCCCTCCACACAGCAGGGGATCAGCTGACGTTACTGACCCCCACTTTCACATGAACGAGTGTTTTTTTCTGTGTGGACAGCACTTCCGAGCAACAACTGACGATGTTGGAGCCCAGGGATAGTCATTTTGTAGGCTGAGGCCTACTTGGAGGCAGTTTAAGATAAGACGTTGTTTGAATTTGGAGGCAGCAGGAGAGTTTGCCGTACACACAGCAGGGGATCAGCAGACGTTACCGAACTCCACTTTCACATGAACAAGTGTTTTTTTCTGTGTGGACAGCACTTCCGAGCACCAACTGGCGTTGTTGGAGCCCAGGGACAATCATGGTGTAGGTCGAGGCCTACTTGGTGGCAGTTTTAGCTTGTTTGTAGGCTACAACAGACTGTCAACGTGCTCCAATTATGCATCTGTCTCCACTCTGTTTCCAGGATTTCACGTGACCACCAACACCACCAGTTTATGCATACAGTAGCCGTCTGCCCAATCCACACATGTTCCTGTGTTACTGGGGTTCTGTAATGTCAGCAGATCCCCTGATGTGTGTCTGCCAATGTCTCCTGCTCTGTCCACCTTCCCATCACTTGTAGTGGCAAGGTGGACAACGCAGGAGACAGTGCCGGACACACATTGGGGGATCTGCTCACGTAACAGAACACCAGGAACACAGGAACAAGTGTGGAATGCGTGGACGGCAACTGTGAGCAGGAACTGGCGGTGTTGGAGGTCAGGGGAAATACTAGAGACAGAGTGGAGACAGAAGCCAAATCAGAGAATGTTTATATCAGAAGCAGTTACAATTTGGAGGCAGCAGCAGTTTGCCCTCCACACAGCAGGGGATCAGCTGACGTTACCGACCCCCACTTTCACATGAACGAGTGTTTTTTTCTGTGTGGACAGCACTTCTGAGCAACAACTGACGATGTTGGAGCCCAGGGATAGTCATTTTGTAGGCTGAGGCCTACTTGGAGGCAGTTTTAGCTTGTTTGTAGGCTACAACAGACTGTCAACGTGCTCCAATTAGGCATCTGTCTCCACTCTGTTTCCAGGATTTCACGTGACAACCAACATCGCCAGTTTATGCGTACAGTAGCCGTCTGCCCAATCCACACGTGTTCCTGTGTTACTGGGGTTCTGTAATGTCAGCAGATCCCCTGATGTGTGTCTGCCAATGTCTCCTGCTCTGTCCACCTTCCCACCACTTGTAGTGGGAAGGTGGACAGCGCAGGAGACAGTGCCGGACACACATTGGGGGATCTGCTCACGTAACAGAACACCAGGAACACAGGAACAAGTGTGGAATGCGTGGACGGCAACTGTGAGCAGGAACTGGCGGTGTTGGAGGTCAGGGGAAATACTAGAGACAGAGTGGAGACAGAGGCCAAATCAGAGAATGTTTAAATCAGAAGTAGTTACAATTTGGAGGCAGCAGCAGTTTGCCCTCCACACAGCTGGGGATCAGCTGATGTTACCGACCCCCACTTTCACATGAACGAGTGTTTTTTTCTGTGCGGACAGCACTTCCGAGCACCAACTGGCGTTGTTGGAGCCCAGGGACAATCATGGTGTAGGCTGAGGCCTACTAGGAGCCAGGTGTAAATCGGAGGTATTTTGACTTTGGAGGGAGCAGGACACTTTGCCCTCCACACAGCAGGGGATCAGCTGACGTTACCGAACCCCACTTTCACATGAACAAGTGTTTTTTTCTGTGTGGGCAGCACTTCCGAGCACCAACTGGCGTTGTTGGAGCCCAGGGACAATCATGGTGTAAGCTGAGGCCTACTTGGTGGCAGTTTTAGATTGTTTGTAGGCTACAACAGACTGTCAACGTGCTCCAATTACGCATCTGTCTCCACTCTGTTTCCAGGATTTCACGTGACCACCAACACCGCCAGTTTATGCGTACAGTAGCCGTCTGCCCAATCCACACGTGTTCCTGTGTTACTGGGGTTCTGTAATGTCAGCAGATCCCCTGATGTGTGTCTGCCAATGTTTCCTGCTCTGTCCACCTTCCCACCACTTGTAGTGGGAAGGTGGACAGCGCAGGAGACAGTGCCGGACACACATTGGGGGATCTGCTCACGTAACAGAACACCAGGAACACAGGAACAAGTGTGGAATGCGTGGACGGCAACTGTGAGCAGGAACTGGCGGTGTTGGAGGTCAGGGGAAATACTAGAGACAGAGTGGAGATAGAGGCCAAATCAGAGAATGTTTAAATCAGAAGTAGTTACAATTTGGAGGCAGCAGCAGTTTGCCCTCCACACAGCAGGGGATCAGCTGACGTTACCGACCCCCACTTTCACATGAACGAGTGTTTTTTTCTGTGCGGACAGCACTTCTGAGCACCAACTGGCGGTGTCAGAGCCCAGGGAAAATCAGGTAGTAGGCCAAGGCCTACTTGGTGCCAGGTGTAAATCTGAGGTACTTTGAGTTTGGAGGGAGCAGGACACTTTGCCATACACACAGCAGGGGATCAGCTGACGTTACCGAACCCCACTTAGACATGAACAAGTGTTTTTTCTGTGTGGACAGCACTTCTGAGCACCAACTGGCGGTGTCGGAGCCCAGGGAAAATTAGGTAGTAGGCCGAGGCCTACTTGGAGCCAGGTGTAAGTCTGAGGTACTTTGAGTTTGGAGGGAGCAGGACACTTTGCCATACACGCAGCAGGGGATCAGCAGATGTTACCGAACCCCACTTACACATGAACAAGTGTTTTGTCTGTGCGTACAGCACTTCTGAGCACCAACTGGCGGTGTTGGAGCCCAGGGAAAATCAGGTAGTAGGCTGAGGCCTACTTGGTGGCAGTTTTCGATTGTTTCTACACTACTACTAACTGTCAACGTACTCCAATTAGGCCTCTGGCTTCACTCTGTTTCAAGTATTTCCTCTGGCTTCCAACCACGCCAGTTGCTGCTCTGAAATGCCGTCTGCACAACCAACACTAGTTCCTGTGTTACTGGGGTTCTGTAACAGCAGCTTCTCACTAGAGGTGAGTCAGGCAATGTCTCCTGCTCTGTCCACTTTTCCACTATAAGTAGTGGGAATGTAGACAAAGCAGGAGACATTGCCGGACTCACCTCTGGAGATGAGCAGATGTTACAGGACCCAGGTAACACAGGAACAAGTGTTGATTGTGCAGACGGCACTTGAGAGCAGAAACAGGCGGTGTTGTAGGCCGGAGGAAATACTCAAAACAGAGTGGAGACAGAGGGCAAATCAGAGAACATATTAAATCAGAGGTAGTCAGAAGTTGTAGGCAGCAGGAGAGTTTGCCGTACACACAGCAGGGGATCAGCTGACGTTACCGAACCCCACTTACACATGAGCGAGTGTTTTGTCTGTGCGTACAGCACTTCTGAGCACCAACTGGCGGTGTCGGAGCCCAGGGAAAATCAGGTAGTAGGCCGAGGCCTACTTGGAGCCAGGTGTAAATCTGAGCTACTTTGAGTTTGGAGGGAGCAGGACACTTTGCCATACACACAGCAGGGGATCAGCTGACGTTACCAAACCCCACTTACACATGAGCGAGTGTTTTGTCTGTGTGGACAGCACTTCTGAGCAACAACGGGCATTGCTGTAGCCCAGGAAATAAAGTTCAGGTCATAGAAACATGAACACAACAGGAGACCTGGATCCTGTTGCCAGCCAATTATTTATTGTGGAAGAGGACTGGCAAATTCAGGTGAGATCCAGGCCTTGTTCATTTTCACAAAAGTAAGCCGGTCAACATTATCGGCGGATAGTCGCGTGCGACGGTCTGTTACCACACCACCTGCAGCACTAAAGACACGTTCCGATAATACACTGGCAGCAGGGCAAGCCAGCACCTCCAATGCATACTGGCTAAGCTCTGGCCATGTATCCAGCTTAGAGACCCAATACTTGAACGGGGAAGAGCCGTCTGGGAGTACACTAACAGGGCAAGACAAGTAGTCTGTCACCATCTGACGGAAACATTGCCTCCTGCTGACTGGAGCCGTCTGTGATGGTGTAGCCGTTTGTGGCGGTCCCACAAAACTTTTCCACATTTGGGCCATACTGACCTTGCCTTGTCCTGCGGCACTGCCTCTGCTACCTCTCTGTGCAGAGCTTCCTCCAGTGCCTCTACCCACATGGCTGCTTTGAAAAGCACTACCAGCAAAACCTGCGGGGGAAATGGACAACATGATGGCCTGCACAAGTGTTTCTTGGTACTCCCGCATTTTACGCTCCCGGTTCAACTGTGGTATGAGGCTTTGTAAGTTGTCCTGGTAGCGAGGATCTAAGAGGGTGTACACCCAATAATCAGCCGTGTGGAGAATGTTGACGATGCGGCGGTCATTTAACAAGCACTGCAGCATGAAATCAACCATGTGCTGCAGACTGCCAACTGGACCGGAAACGCTGTCCCCAGCTTGAGGCAGCATCTCAGTCTGCTCAGCATCACCCCACCCTCGCTGTACACACTGACTACTAGAGCCTTGTGTACCTCCCTCCTCTGGAGAGATGTGTTCCTCCTCCTCCATTGACTCCTCATCATCCTCCTCACTAAGTGTCCCCTGCCTGGGCCTTTGTGTGGAAGCACGTTGTGCAGACTTGCCAGAAGCAGATGGCATTTCTGACTCCTCATCCTCGACCTCTTCAAAACCTCCTCACTTAGTGCTTGTAAGGTTTTTTGAAGCAGACAGATAAGGGGGACAGTCATGCTGACTAGTGCATCATCTGCACTGGCCATCCGCGTGGAGTCATCGAAGGCACGCAAAACTTGGCAGATGTCCCTCATAGTGGCCCACTCAGTGGTGGTGAAGTGTGTCCGGCGCACAGTGCGACTTGTTTGCGCCTGATGCAGCTGGTACTCCATTACTGCTGCCTGCTGCTCACACAACCGCTCCAACATATGTAACGTTGAATTCCACCTGGTGGGGAGGTCACATATGATGCGATGTTCTGGCAGGCGGAATCGGCGTTGCAGAGATGCAATGCGCGATCTTGCCATGCTGGAACGCCGCAAGTGAGCACACTCTAGGCGAACCTTGTGCAGCAGTGCATCATGATCCGGATAGTCCCTCAGAAAGCTCTGCACGACCAAATTGAGCACATGTGCCAGACATGGTATGTGAGTGAGGTTGCCTAGGCCCAGAGCTGCCACTAGATTTCGGCCATTGTCACTCACTACCAAACCTGGCTGGAGATTCGCTGGCACAAACCACACATCGCTCTCCTGCTTGATGGCATTCCAGAGCTCCTGTGCTGTGTGGCTCCGATTCCCCAAAGAAATTAATTTAAGGACGGCCTGTTGACGTTTGGCCACACCTGTGCTCATATCTGGCCTAACAGGCTCATGCAGTGCTGATTCCGAGGAACTAGAGTAGGAGGAGGACTCAATATGTACAGACTGTATTCCTGCAATCCTTGGAGTTGGCAGAATACGTACAGAGCCACTCTCCAGATCTGTACCCGGCTCCACAACACTGACCCAATGGGCAGTGAGGGAAAGGTATCGTCCCTGTCCATGGCTACTGGTCCACGCATCGGTGGTCAGGTGGACCTTGCTACTGACGGCGTTTAGTAGCGCATTTTTAATTTTTCCCTCCACATGCTTTTGCAGGGCAGGGACGGCTTGCCTGCTGAAATAAAAGCGGCTGGGCACATTGTATTGTGGAACTGCCAATGACATCAAGTTCCGGAAGGTGTCAGTCTCCACCAGCCTGAATGACAACATCTCAAGGGCCAGTAGTTTGGCAATGCCGGCATTCAGAGCCAGTGCTCGGGGATGGTTTGCCGAGTATGACCGCTTTTTCTCCCATGCCTGTGCTACCGATTGCTGGTGAGTGGCCTGGGAGTGTGCTGATGACTGAGAACGTGGTTCAGTGGGTGGAATTTCACTGGGTCTCTGGACAATAGTGGCAGAGGTTCTTCCATGGCGTTCCAGTGAGGAAGCCGAACCAGCTGTGTGTGAGCTGGAGGAAGAGGCCCCAACACGAGCTGAAGAGGTGGTAGGTGCTGCTGAAGGTTGGCCTACATCTTCAGTGTGTCTGTGTAATTCCACCTCGTGCTTGGTACGCACATGTTTCCACATATTTGTGGTATTGAGGTTGCTCACATTTTTCCCTCGTTTAACTTTCTGATGACACAGCTTGCATTTGACAAAGCAAATGTCATCTGCAACTGTGTAAAAAAAAAAGACCACGCACTGCAAGTCCTGGGAGCGCCCGTTTTCTGTTTTGGAAGAGGATTGCTCCTCACGGGTGCCAAAGTGGAGGCTACAGGCAACCAAGTCTGCCCCCGCCCTCTCCCTCCTCTTTTGGCCGTTCAGGGAATCTCTTCCTCAGAGCTGCTCCCACCACCTTCCTGTGGCTGATGCCATGATGGGTCAAGGACCTCATCATCTCCACTCCCCTCTTCAAGCACCTGCTGGTCCTGGGTTGTCTCGCCAGCACCGTACGCACCAGAAATTGGCAACTGAGTCTCATCATCATCAGATGAGTACTGAGGTGTGCTGACAATAGGCACTGGCCCACCCACCTCTTCAGATTCAGAGGGACAAAGCAGTTGCGCATCACTGCATACTCCCTCTTCTTCACGCTCTAGAATGCTGCTTGGCTGGCCACCTCTTTCCAAGCCAACAGATTCTGAGAACAGAAGTAAAGATTGAGATGGCTCCTGTCCAGGGCTCTCAGACTGCCTGGGCAATTTGGCAGGTGGTGAAGAGACAGATGGTTGCTCTTCAGTGCTCTGGCCCTGGGAGGATGCGGAAGTCATTGAAGTGGATGCGTTAGCTGCCATCCATCCGACAATGGCTTCAATTTGTTCGTCACGCAGCAGTGGGGTATGGCGAGGTCCTACAAAGCTGCGCATGAAGTACTGTTGCCTGGTAAAATGGGGGATGCCGGGTCACTGGTGGCCGCAGCAGACACCGAATCCCCACGTCCTCTCCCTGCTGAATCCCCCCGTCCTCTCCCTGCTGAAACTCCACGGCCACGACCACGTGCCTTACTCCCTGCCTTCTTCATCTTGGTAGACTGATAAAGATAGGCAGAAAAGTAAAAAAGGGGGGGCTTAGTGTTCTTATTCCTGAACACCTGCAAACCAGTATAAGAAACACTAATTTTGCTAAGAGTGTGTGTACTACACTTTAATATGATCTAATGTGGCCTACACAACTCTAAAGTGGAGTGTTTGGTGAACTTTATTTCCTTTTTTTGGGGGGGAAAAATAAAAGGATGTGACCAAAGTTTGAAAGCTATAGTATCACAAACTTTTTGGAGCGATTACAATGCAGGAAGCTAACCTACAATGCAATTGATGAAGTTCCAAAAAATAGGGTGATACTAGTCTGGCTGGCCCTGAAGGGCACAAGCCAGCAAAAAGGCTCCTCTATCTAATCCTATATAGTGTTTGCAACCAACCAATGACAATGGATGCGGATGGAAGCACACTAATATAGGAGCAAAAATCTGGACAAATTAGCTGCAAAAAAAGGACTATGTATGAGGCAGTGACGCACGCTGAGCGGACTACAACCAGCGGTGGCTGTAGAACACTGCAACGTGAGCTGCACTCACACACAGAGAGACCTATCAGACGGCCAAAAACAGTGCAGAGAAATGGGCTATAGCACTGAAAGGCTGCTGAAAGGCTCCGCTGTCCACTCCTTTAGTGTTTGCAACCAACGTATATGGATACGTATGGAAGCACACTATACAGGAGAAAAAAAAAGCAGCAATAAAAGAAAAATGTGTATGAGGCAAAGACACACGCTGGGCGGCCTACAAGCAGACGTGCCTGCAGGGCACACTACACAGCGTGGGTCTGCACTCACACAGCCCTTGCAGACAGCTATTAAAACAGCGCTGCTGGGCTAAAAAATTGCTACAGTGGTGGATTATGTAGCCTGGGTAGAGCAATAGATATGTTTGATGATCGCTATTTCTAACTGTCCCTCACAGTCTTCAACAGCAGCCTGTCCGTAACTGAATTCACAGCAGAGTTAACCCGAAATGGCGGCTGCTGCGGTTTTAATAGTGCATCATGACATCATTTCAGCAGCCAATCACAGCCATGCCAGTAGTTAACATGCCTACATGCCTAACAGAATGTGCCCACACTTCTGAGGATCCCCATTGGCTGAATCAAATCGAGCGGGCTCCTAGCATTATGGGAACTTCCGATTCCGGTATTCGATATGAAAAAAGTATCGGAACTAAGTATCGGAATTCCGATACAGCGAATATCGGCCGATACCCGATACTTGCGGTATCGGAATGCTCAACACTAGCGGTGACCCAAATTGGCGTGGTAACCCAAAAAGAAGTGGAGTCCCAGAGGGGGGCGGTGACCCAAATTGGGGTGTCAATCCAAAAAGGGATGGAGTCTCGGGAGGGGGCGGTGACCCAAATTGGGGTGGTTCAGGAAATGGCAGCACTGGTTGCCTCACTGGGTATGTCTGGGGAACCGCAGTGTGTCTGTATGAGTTTTGAGGAGTGCGGCATGTATTTTCCGGATAATGACGGGCCACAGGTGTGTACCGTGATGCTGCATCTTTGGTAGACTGGACTCAGAGAGTCAGGTGACTCTGATAGGAACTCCTCTCGTTTTATCTTTGACCGAGAAAAACGCCAGGGTTCGCTGTAAACATGGGGTCACGGTGAACTATGCAGTAGACAGAGTAATGTTCAAGGGGACCAAAGGTGGTGAGTGCCAAGGGGGGCGGGATACCACGTGACTTAGTCTATGCCTTGGAGAGGGGCCGGGACTTTGTGTTGTTTAATGATGTATGGTCGAATGAGGGAGATGTTTCTACTGTTGGATTAACAGACGTTGAGACGGTGGCGCCTCCTAAAGTGGACAGGTCTGATGTGGAAGTGACTGGAAGAAGGGGTACATCTGCCCTACTGACGGACCTGACGTCTCGTGACATGACGGATGGTGGGCTGGGAGATGAGACGACTGGGCTAGACACATTGGTGGTGGACGGTAACTGGAGGGTTCACTCGACTGGTGGGACTGACTCAGTGGTACCCTTTCACAATATAATTAAAGAGGTAGTTGTGAGACACGTGCTGGCCAAAAGAGAACAGGATCGTGAGATAAAGCTGATAAAGGAAACAGTGGAAGGACATCTCGAACAAGAAAAAGTCCTGAGACAAATGGCCGAGCACAGGGTTGAGGAGCTCGAGAAAGAAGTCTTGGAGCTCAAAGAAACTGTAAGTGGTCTTCTGCGGGAGAAGAACTTTGACAGTGATGAACAGCGGCCGGGTTCGACTGGTGGTGGAACGGAGCTGCTGGTGCCCGTCTTGGCAGACAGTCATGAAGAGATGAGATCTCGTGAAGTTGGGGAGCTAAGAACTGAAGAAAACAGTCACCCGGTCGGGTCAACTGTAGTGAGGGAAGTGTCCGTGATAAAGCCAGAGCCTCCTGGCCAGGAAGAGAGCAAGGCCACGACCTTCAAGTTTGTGATTGATGTACCAAAAGACATGCAAGAGGCCTGTGCTGAGGAAGGTGTGCATGAGGCTTTCAAAGAGGCGGTCAAAGCGTGTAAGGTGCACTGTGCACCTGAGACTCGGCAGTTGGTGATAATGTCAGCCAGGGAAGACACAGCAAAGCGGGTGGCTGTCCTGGAAAACATGCATCTGCAGTGTCTCCATGTCAAACAGTTGGTTAGGCGGAGTAATATGAAAGCTGCTCAACGCCTAAAGTTAGCAAGAGAGGCTATGGATCGGTTGGGTTTGCGGAAAGAGGTAATTCCGGTTCCCAAAGGTCTGATTGGGAGAATCATTGGAAGATTCGGGAAGGTAATGCAAGACCTTGTAAATAGCTCCGGTGTGGTGAGGGTGAGGATCCCTCCTGATGATGAAGACCAGGTATCCAGTGAAGAGGGTAGGATTCCCGTCCTGGTGTTTGGCTCCGTAGAAAGCCTGAGAAACTTTCGGATGCTCTTGGTGTATCGAGTGGGGTACCTGCAAGAGATTGAGCAGTTGAGGCTGGACAGCCGGCGAATTAATAAAGAAGTACGGAATACGAGGTGGCGGCCGCCTTCAACCCATCATGTAAGAACCCGAATGGTTCCTCCAAGTAGTGACGTGGCAAGTGGCCGAAGAATGTCAGCAAGTGGCAGTTCGACGGGCCGTACGAGGCTGAGAGACATTAGTTCCTGTGAGATGCTGAATGGGTCAGAGTCAGGCCAGACAGTAGGCGCAACTAAGACTGATGACCGTACCAACCGGGGGAGCTGGTCGGGGAACGGAACAAACAGGGAGAGGAATGTGGTGACTAGACAGTGTCTGATGACGCAGACAGACTGTAACTGGAGGGCCAAAGATCAGGGCCGATATTCTGACCGCTGGGGGCGGGAGAGGCCTAACGTAGAGATGAGGCCGTATGATAGAAGGAGACGGTTCTCTCGACCTGTGGGGCAAGGTGTAATGAGTGCCCGGTCTCGAGAGCCTGATGTAAGGTTGTGTGTTTAACACCACAAGTTTGAACAAAGGGGGGAGGTATGTGGTGTAATGACCACTATGTCCACTAGGGGGCGCTGTGTGGATGTCCCGAGAGAGGATGAATGGCAAGATACTGAATGACCGTTATGTATCTCAAGGTGGGTGGCCTTGAGATGGAGATTTATGTGTGTGTTAATCAGCAGTGATACTGCTGAGGTGCTGGTTCAATGTGTCAGGGACTAGTTACCTACACACCCACCCAGTGGGTTTAATAACGCTATTGTAAAGTGTATATGTGTGTGTGAAGGACCTGTGATGAGGTCATAGACATGTGACCCGGTGGGCGTGGCTACGGACCATATAAGGTGGCCAGGGTAGGTCATATGGGGTGAATGCTGGGTCCTGGTTGGTCCAGCGTGGAAGGTCCCGTCTGAGTGAGATGGGGCTGCCTTCTGACAGCAAGGAACGCTGTGCTGAATGACTGCACGTGCCTGGTAATGCCCTGGAGTGAATGGACGTCTGCAGCATGGAGAAAGAACCATGAGGAAACCCTGACGTGGGTGAGATAGCTGAGGCTAGAAAGCCTGTGTATGTTTAACCTGTATGACTACAGAGTAACAGAGCTGAACTCTGTCATGGACGCTAAGCTGTTATATTATTATTATTATTATTTATTGTTATAGCGCCATTTATTCCATGGCGCTTTACATGTAGGGAGGGGTATACATAAAAACAAGTACAATAATGTTGAACAATACAAGTCATAACTGGTAACTGGTACAGGAGGAGAGAGGACCCTGCCCGCGAAGGCTCACAATCTACAAGGGATGGGTGAAAATACAGTATGAACTTTATGTTGCTGTTATGGGTTTATGCTGCTAAATAAACCGCACGGATTATGATTTTATGGAAAACCCGTACCGGATCTGGTTTTGTGGCTGCTAAGCGAGTATCCCCTACTTGAATGACAGCGCTACCTCACAGTATATTGTGTATTCCTATGGACACAGAATTGATTCTATGTATCTGTCTTGTATTGTAGTTTCACCATCTATATACCTACTGTGAGAATCATGTGGGAATAGTGGATGAGGGTAGGTATATCTCGCCCAGATTCCTTTCCTATGTGGCCTAGTCTGGTCAGTATCGCACCTGCTTGCTAATGAATAATGGGAGGTGGATATAAAAGGATGCCAGGTGGTTGTGTGAGTGTCTCAGCCTGGGAACACAGAGAGCCTGTCTGTGTGAGAGACACACGTGAGTGGAAGCAGTGCCCACTGCAACTGTGGTTTGGCTGGACGGGAGAGGCCCGCCAGTTGGTAGTTAGGTTGTCCATTGTTTAGTTAGTGCCGGACAGGCAAGGATTTGTTTTATGTTTTATTTCCTTTTGCATTGCTTTCACCGTTAATAAACCTGACCCAGGGTCAGTTACACCCGAATCCCAGCTCTGCGCCTGAGTTTCATGCTGAATGCATGTGACCTTTGACCCCAGCAAAGGCGATCCCGGAGTGTTTTATCACACTACGTTCAATAAACCACAGATTCAACTACAGTCTCCCTTATTGGACTCCGGTATAGCGGTTTAGCTGCTTGTTAAGCTCTATGAATCGCGTTCATTTAGCTGAAGACAGTACAAAGATAATCACCAAAAATCATTCAATGTAACAAATTTTCATTTTATTAAATAAAGAAACTAAAAAGGACAGAAATATTAAAACGCGTGACAAGACATTATAAAAGGGAGAAACATACAATAAAAGACAGGGAGCAGGTCAGCACATGCAGCACTATTGGTAGTCAATATATATCAAATGTTAACACTAAAGATTGAAAACCGTAGTTTGAGCAATCAGGAAACCAGAGATATAATTCCAAAATATAAGGTGTAATATAGCGTAATATATATATATATATATATATATATATATATATATATATACACTAGATAAGTATATGTGAATGTGTGAATGGAGCCTTATGGCTCTTTCAGATGTCTGTGATAATTGGTCCGATCTCGGATCGCAATGCTTGGACTGACAGTACATCTCCCGAAATGAGCATGACAGCCTAAAAAATATATGAATCCATCACTTGATGCCAAGTCTGATGTACAGACAAATATGTGTCAGTTGATTATATTCAGTCATTATTGAGGTTTATGCCAAATACTGAGCAAATAGTTTTGAAGTCTATCAGCTAAACAATTGATCAAGAACCCGTGTGTTCTGGAACATCTCTGGAGGGGGTTTAACGTTCATAAAAACCAGGAATCGAGCATATCGAAATCCAACAGGACTGATTCTTTCCATGGACATCAGCAATCGGGGAAAGGTAGGGGCACGGTGACCAGTTTCATACATCATTTTTTTGTACGATTGCAATCCGATATTTTTGCAAACAGAGACATGTCTTCCTTTGATCTGGTTTGCAGATTGTACCCACTTATGCTGGTTAATGGCCCCTGTGGGGGAAAAAAAAAGAGATCACATGAATATCATCTATGTTCTCTGTTAATATTTTTTTATTTAATGGGTAGGAGAAAAGACATTTATTGTGTCATAAGATTAAAACATATGAAACAAGGTATGGCCGCCTTCGAAGGGGTTGTCCTATGTATGGCCACCTTTGAAGGGAATGTCCTATGTATTGCCACCTTTGAAGGAGTTGTCCTATGTATGGCCACCTTTGAAGGGGTTGTCCTACAGTATGTATGGCCACCTTTGAAGGGGTTGTCCAATGTATGGCCACCTTTGAAGGGGTTGTCCTATGTATGGCCACCTTTGAAGGGGTTGTCCACTAGTAGGACAACCCAATCTCATTCCCCATGCTTGGCCTCCATAAAATAAAAACTTATACTCACCTCCCATGCCGGTGCCGTATATTTTTCCTCTGATTGTTCCACTCCTGATTTTGGTTTCTAAATACTGATGTAAAATACTGACGTGTGAACGTGGCTTTATACTGTTACCTCCCCTCCTACTGCATCCTAAGGCCACATTCGCACAGTTAGTATTTGACATCAGTATTTGTAAGCCAGAACCAGGATTGGAACACTCAGAGGAAAAGTATAACAGAAATACGTCAATATACTGACCGAATACTGAACATGGCCTTAAAGTCATGCATGTTTTGGACAATCACTTGTGATTAGAAGGGTCTCAACAGCTGATTATAGGGTGTCCGGCTGCCGAGACCTCTAGCTGTAATTGGAATGTGGCAGCAAGGGCTCAGTTCCCCTGTATCGCCACCACATGGAATAAATGAGTCATTACACGATGCCTATTGAAATCATACATGTACATGTTCAGTTCTACAGAGCAGGAGACAAATTTTCTAGGCATTTTCTGCTCTGGATAACTGATGGAGGTCCCATTAGTAAGTCAAAATGCCTTAATATGTTTTGTAAACCCAGAAAGCTCATGCATCGCTTTGTAGTCAGCTTTCAATGAAAGTACCATTGCTCTACAACAGCTGCAGATAGAACAGAAAGCAATGAGTTGCATTAGATGGTGCCTTATGGCCTCGTTCCCTCTAAGTTTGCGATGTTGTGTATTTTTGCTTCATAAAAAACATCACGTATCATAGTTCCTGCAAACTTGATGGGATTTAAAGAAACCTCACGTTCACTGTGCTTCTTTTTATGGTGCATAAACTGACCTGTGGTTTCAGGTACACAACCTGTCAATTTCCCTTGCGGGATCAGTGATCTTTATGTGCTGATTTACACCATAGAGTTGCCTTAGATGTGGAAGAACCACTAGTAAAAGAAAACACATATAAACTGCAATAAAGTTTTGTCATTGTAAGAAGCATCAAAAGCATAGGAGCCTTATTTAATGCATGACGAACCATAAGGAGACCAAAACCATAAAGTCAAAAAGGATATAGAAACACATGTAAAAAACGCAACTAAAAAACGTGTAAGGGGCTACTGACGTCAGCCCTTCACAGATTGTTTCCCCCTCTCATACTGTACCCAGTACCTTCCCATGAACGAGACCCGTAATGGGTAGTACAGCAGACTTACCAACCTTTCCTGGATGTTGTGATTCTGTACGAGGCCTTGTCTTCCCTGTGGCCTGTACGACATCGTGCTCCCAGCATACCGCGTCACGCCTCAACAGCCCATAGCAGGAACTTTATCCCAAGTTCAATGGACCTGAGTTCAACAGACTCGAGTTCAACAGACTCAATTTCAACGGACCCAAGTTCAGCGACCCCAAGACCAACGGATCGGGATACTTCGGCATGTTCAGGAGACAGTGCATCTCATTCTTAAGCCACAGAGTCAAAGACTTTGTTTACGGACTGCGACGCCATCGGGAACTGTTCCAACCGTTCTCCAAAAAGATCTACAATCGATAAGTCTTTATATTCACTTTTACTCTTTTGTTGCTTTTTATTGTATATTTCACTGTCTGCCTCAAGACCTACCTGCGTGGAAGATTTCCTTGAATTCATATTCATTTATTGCTTAAGTAAACTTTTTTAACCCCTTCTCTGCCTCCTGTTGCCCACTGCATCCGACGAACCTTTACATTTTGGCGTAGTAAGCAGGATGCAGTCTGGCAGCATGGAGTCGACAGAACAGGCAGCCGGGCCCAGGACCATTATCTGCTTGGGGGCCATGTTGAGCAATTTGCCCAAATTCATGGGGTCCAACACCATGTTGTGGAGCTGGACCGAGCGTATGAGGGGTATGTTGAGAATGCACCCGATGACTCCAGCACTCGAGGCTGAGGAGGCCATTATGGCGCGCCCCCCGGGACCGTAACACGTTAACTAAAGTACTGCAGATTCTGGAAGCAACCCATGGGCACCCCACTGACGTAGGGAAGCTCACGAGAGGAGAGCCCATTTTGGTGCTGAGAAAACTTTCCAATGGCTACAACGCTTTGTCTACCATCCTCGTTTGAGAGCAGCGGTTGAGGAAGCTTGTAAACTCTGACGGGCGTGTGAACTGGCTAAATCTCCAGAGCAACAAGCTCCGGCTCAGACTATTGTGACCTCGACACCCCTGGATCCATTGACCGTTGACTACTTGACCATCGGACAGGCGATATGACCACTGTCTGGTAATGATTGATCATTTCTCAAAGTTCGCTGTGGTCACACCCACTCGAGATCAAACGGCAGAGTCAGCGGCCCATGCCATCTGCAAAAACTTTATTCAGGTCTACGGCTGCCCGCAGCGGATTCACTCTGATCAGGGAGCCTGCTTCTTAGGGAGAGTCATGGATGAATTACAACAGATCTATCAGTTCGACCGGTCTCACATCACACTGTACCACTCCCAAGGAAATGAGGCATGCGAACAATTCAACCGTACCCTTATACAAATGCTGAGAACATTGGAGGAAGATCGAAAGGCCCGGTGGCCTGAGTATGTATGTATGTGAGCTGGTATGGATTTATAACAATTGAGTACATAAGACCACCGGTTTCACACCATACTCTGTGTTATTCGGCCGCGAAGGAAAGGAAGTCACAGAGCTGGAATTGGACCAAGGCGAAGACTACCTGAAGCGATGGCCGGAGGACCACCACAATGCAAGGAGACTACGGTACACAAGATGAGGTACAAACAACAAAGGGTTAATTTATTTACAGGATTTACAGGCAAGGAATGCAGTGTTTAGGAAAATGCCGAAACAGGGGTATACTATGAAAACAGACAATTTACAAGGATAATATTCTCTAGCTGAGCCGTCAAACAGCACGGAGCACCAACTATCACAGCTCAGTGTATTTATCCAACTTGCAAGACAACACGGTAAAGGAATGTATGGTGTTACACTAATTATAACCTATCTGGCCTTTGCTAACCTGGCCACAGGGCTGCCGTGCTCTATCTATTGAAACCTATCCTAAACCCTAGCATGTGCACAGATGAGGTTAACACTCACAATAGCGTTGGTATCTTAGTCCATTCCCGGGGGCCTGCAGCTTTGCAAGATGGTGCGCACTTCTTCCTGGAAGCTCTGTGCAACGTGGTCTTTTCCTTGTGTGTAGGTCCAGTGATGCTCCTAGAAATGGTGGATTTCCTCCTCTGGATTCCTTTCTTGTCTTTTCTTTGTGGCTCCTCACGGCAACATAGGAAAGTCACCTTGTTTTCCACAGAAGAGTTTACAGAGTCTTTCCTTCACAGCTCAGGCACGTGTCATTCCTGCAGAAATTTCGGCTTTCTTTTCACACACAGAAAAGCATCCCCTCCCCTCTCCATTGCTGGCAGAAGAGACCAAAACAGTCTTTACAGCAGCGAAGCGCAGAATGTCCCACTGCTCAAACCAAGGGGGTGCTGTCTCTTAAAGTGGCAGCTTGTCTCTACGGTCCATAGCAACGCCACCCCCTTACATACCCACGGATGGGGGTGTCGACCTGGGTTCGAGAACATTGCCATCACCTGCAGACTCTACATCGGCTGCTGCAGACTCGACTCCAGAAGCTGGAAAACCCTGAGAGACTCCCTCTGCGAGGGACAGATCTTTTGGTCGGGGACCGGGTGTTAGTAAGGGACAAACGCCCATGGGACAAACTGGACAACCAATGGCAGAGGCGGCCATACCGAGTGAAGCGTCGGGTTGGTGTAAAAGGACCCGTCTATGAAATACAACCAGAAGGAAAGGGGGATGCCCCCACTCGTGTAGTTCACCAAAACATGCTCCGGCCAAGTCTTTCCAAGGATCCCGTACTAGAGGAAGAAACGCCAGAAGTTCCTGAGTTGGTCTCTCCCGCAGTAGAGGAGGATGAAGAGGAGGAGGACATGGAAAAACAGCCTGAAAATGTGTCCAAGAGTCAGGACCCGGGGGTTTCAGAAGAGGATGTCACAGCGGGCACTGATCTGGCTTCCCCAACATCGCAACAGCTGAGTACAACTACACTTGGGGACTCCACTACTTCTTCCAATCTTCGTTGCTCCGAACATACAACGGCTGGACAGCCCCCCAACCAATACAACCAAGACCAATTCATTTGGCAACAGATTGCTGAGAAAGGCCAACACAAACATATCGAACTCCAGGATGTCTCGCATGTGGAATGGCGCGTGAAAGGAAAGGGAGAGTGTAAGGGGGTGAACAGGAATAGTGTCATCGGACAGAAATACGCTCTGAAGCCGGAACTATCGTGGCCGTCATCGCCAGGGGCGTACATAGAAATCATGGGGCCCCATAGCAAAAGTCTGAATGGGCCCCCCCCCAAAAAAAAAGAAAATCAACAGGTGCTCTTAAACAGACAGCCGATCACCCAAACAATGAACAAAACAATTCTAGATGTGATAAAACACTCCGGGATCGCCTTTGCTGGGGTCAAAGGTCACGTGCGTTTAGCATGAAACTCAGGCGCACAAGCCGGGGTCCAGGTATAACTGATACTGGGTCAGGTTTATTAAAGGTGAAAGCAATGCATAAAGGAAATAAAACAAATCCTTGCCTGTCCGGCACTAACTGAACAAGATCCGACCTAACTACCAACTGGTGGGCTTCTCCTATCCAGCCAAACCACAGTTGCAGTGGGTACTGCTTTCACTCACTTGTGTCTCTCCAACAGACAGACTCTCTGTGTCCCCAGGCTGAGACTCTCACACAACCACCTGGCATCCTTTTATATCCGCCTCCCATTATTCATTAGTAACCAGGTGCGATACTGACCAGACTAGGCCACATAGGAAAGGTATCTGGGCGAGATATACCTGCCCTCATCCACTATTCCCACATGATTCTCACATAGACTAAAATGATTTTCATTCTGGCTTAAACATAATCCCACTCAGTAACAGATTCTTCTTTGTAACCAGTATGTGCTGCTGAGAACAATAATAATCTATGCACACAAAACAATCTATACTGATCATCCTGTGAGCATAAGAAATGCCAAAATGGGCTATCAGCTATAGGCCAACAAGTAGCTGATTGATTGTCAATATATATCACAGACATTTAGCAAGGCAGAATAAATCATTGGTGGCTCGGTGGTGTATATATTTATATATATATATATATATATATATATATACAGTAGGGCAAAAAAGTATTTAGTCAGTCAGCAATAGTGCAAGTTCCACCACTTAAAAAGATGAGAGGCGTCTGTAATTTACATCATAGGTAGACCTCAACTATGGGAGACAAACTGAGAAAAAAAAATCCAGAAAATCACATTGTCTGTTTTTTTTTCATTTTATTTGCATATTATGGTGGAAAATAAGTATTTGGTCAGAAACAAGCAATCAAGATTTCTGGCTCTCACAGACCTGTAACTTCTTCTTTAAGAGTCTCCTCTTTCCTCCACTCATTACCTGTAGTAATGGCACCTGTTTAAACTTGTTATCAGTATAAAAAGACACCTGTGCACACCCTCAAACAGTCTGACTCCAAACTCCACTATGGTGAAGACCAAAGAGCTGTCAAAGGACACCAGAAACAAAATTGTAGCCCTGCACCAGGCTGGGAAGACTGAATCTGCAATAGCCAACCAGCTTGGAGTGAAGAAATCAACTGTGGGAGCAATAATTAGAAAATGGAAGACATACAAGACCACTGATAATCTCCCTCGATCTGGTGCTCCACGCAAAATCCCACCCCGTGGGGTCAGAATGATCACAAGAACGGTGAGCAAAAATCCCAGAACCACGCAGGGGGACCTAGTGAATGAACTGCAGAGAGCTGGGACCAATGTAACAAGGCCTACCATAAGTAACACACTACGCCACCATGGACTCAGATCCTGCAGTGCCAGACGTGTCCCACTGCTTAAGCCTGTACATGTCCGGGCCCGTCTGAAGTTTGCTAGAGAGCATTTGGATGATCCAGAGGAGTTTTGGGAGAATGTCCTATGGTCTGATGAAACCAAACTGGAACTGTTTGGTAGAAACACAACTTGTCGTGTTTGGAGGAAAAAGAATACTGAGTTGCATCCATCAAACACCATACCTACTGTAAAGCATGGTGGTGGAAACATCATGCTTTGGGGCTGTTTCTCTGCAAAGGGGCCAGGACGACTGATCCGGGTACATGAAAGAATGAATGGGGCCATGTATCGTGAGATTTTGAGTGAAAACCTCCTTCCATCAGCAAGGGCATTGAAGATGAAACGTGGCTGGGTCTTTCAACATGACAATGATCCAAAGCACACCGCCAGGGCAACGAAGGAGTGGCTTCGTAAGAAGCATTTCAAGGTCCTGGAGTGGCCTAGCCAGTCTCCAGATCTCAACCCTATAGAAAACCTTTGGAGGGAGTTGAAAGTCCGTGTTGCCAAGCGACAGCCAAAAACATCACTGCTCTAGAGGAGATCTGCATGGAGGAATGGGCCAACATACCAACAACAGTGTGTGGCAACCTTGTGAAGACTTACAGAAAACGTTTGACCTCTGTCATTGCCAACAAAGGATATATCACAAAGTATTGAGATGAAATTTTGTTTCTGACCAAATACTTATTTTCCACCATAATATGCAAATAAAATGAAAAAAAACAGACAATCTGATTTTCTGGATTTTTTTTTTCTCAGTTTGTCTCCCATAGTTGAGGTCTACCTATGATGTAAATTACAGACGCCTCTCATCTTTTTAAGTGGTGGAACTTGCACTATTGCTGACTGACTAAATACTTTCTTGCCCCACTGTATATATATATATATATATATATATATATACACACACACACACACCTGCAGTGCATGCAGCTCCACCCTCCACAGTGCGTGCAGCCGGGCCCCCCTCCCTAAGGTGCAAAGTGCAGCCAGAGCCATTGTAAATGTAAAGTGCCAGGCTGCCAGCACAGTGAGGGGACACATTTAACAAAAAAAAATCCACCCCCAACCGGGCTCACCGTCTTGTGTGTGTGTGTCCCTCTCCCTGAGTGAGAGAGGCTCATGAATGTTTTCTGCTTCCTGCTTCCTGCAATGCACGTGTGCTGCTCTCTGGCTGCCAGGAGGCGCGGCGTTCTTATGCAAATCCAGCCAGAGACGTCAGCCAACTGCTGACCAGGAAACAAGGAAAGGGGAGCTTCAAGGGGTCAGGGGGTATACAGCGGCTGGTGGCCGTCGCTTACATTTAAATAAAGGAGATAGTACTGTGTCAGCACAGCACAGCTGCCAAACCGCAGTGGCCGTCGTGGGTCCTCTCACTCATCTGGGCCCCCTCACCTATCCGGGCCCCATAGCAACTGCGTGGTCTGCTACTATTGACGGTACGCCGCTGGTCATCGCTGATGCAGGGGGTGACTTGCCTGACATGCCTGTCTTGCCTGTGTGTGGAAAGCTCGAGCATCTGACTGAAGGGGGCGTGGGGGACTTAAAAGGAGCGGAGCATGGGAAGGAGCGGGACTTGGCGGGAAGGCGACTACAGAGCAGGACGAAGGTTGACTCCCTCTCCTCCACTACTGCTACTGATGCCAGCCCTTCACAGACTGTTTCCACCTCGCATACTGTACCCAGTGCCTTCCCACGAAACAGACCTATAACGAGTAGTACAGCAGACTTATCGACCTTTCCTGGACGATGTGATTCTGTGCGAGGACTTGTCTTCCCTGCGGCCTGTACATCGTGCGCCCGGCATGCCGCGTCACGCCTCAACAACCCACAGCAGGAACTTTATCCCAAGTTCAATGGACCCAAATTCAACAGACCCAAGTTCAACGGACCCAAGTTCAGCGACCCCAAGACCAACGGATCAGGATACTTCTGCATGGTCAGGAGACAGTGCATCTCGCTCTTAAGACACAGAGCCAAAGACTTTGTTCACGGACTGTGACACCGTCGGGAACTGTTCCAACCGTTCTCCAAAAAGATCTTTAATCGATAAGTCTTTATCTTCACTTTTACTCTTTTGTTGCATTTTATTGTATATTTCACTGTCTGCCTCAACACCTCCCTGCGCAGAAGGTTTCCTTGAATTCATACTCACTTATCGCTTAATTAAACTTTGTTAACCCCTTCCCTTCTCTGCCTCCTGTTGTCCACTGCATCCGACGAACTTTTACAAACACATTGCATAAAAACCCCACAAGAGCCCTAATTTACATAATAGGCGCTGAAATGCTGCAACATCAAAAACTCATCAAATGCTAGTCATGCCAATGTAGACTAACAGAACTTGTCATCTGACTCATGCTGCCCAAACCACAGGCAGAATGAATAAGATCCTGGCTGCATGTGTGCAGGAGATATATTATCTATCAATACGTTAAGGATCTGACGAAAGTCAGAAACAAAACTAGTCTGGCTGTGGCCATGGCCGGCTTCTTCCAGCACCACTGCAGGTGATTGACAGGTCATGTGTGCATAGGGAGAGACCTGTCAATCATCTGCAGCAGCGCTGGGAAGATGTTTAAACTCTATGTATATTCTGCAGTATATTTATACCATATTCTGACAAGGATGGCTCTGCAGGCGCGGCCTCACACGTCTAGTCGGAATGTGGCCAGGAGAATGCATATCGCATACTTGTAATCACATAACCACCTATTCCTGGTGCCAGCACCAGAGAATCCTGACAGCGCATTGCACTCAATGTGACAATTCACAATTCTGCAGTCGCAAAATAGTGAATGAAAACTTTCATGTCAAAACTGGACAACCCATTTAAAAAATGATTACTATATTACTAGAAAAAAAGACGCATGCGGAGACATCCGCATTCATCGGCACGGCCTGCGTACCTAATGCTAAAGATAGGGTACGCAGGCCGCATGCCGACAGAGGCGGGGCTGAACGGAGGAGGCACGGCAGGGGTGGAGATTTACGGAGGAAGCCCGCAGCCCTCCGCAGTTCCTCCATACGCTAGTGTGAAACTAGCCTTAGATAGTGCTGATGATTGGGACGGGCATTTCTAGTAAAACCTGGCTCCCAATTATTGGACTGTCGAAACGTGCTGTATGGGTCCTTCAAAACTTCGGACAGCAAACTGATGGTATCTTACTTGCATTCTAGTGCTGTATGTTTTCCCATGACTTGGCTTTTTTTGCGTTTGACAAAGGCTAGGTTCAGACAATTTATCTGCAAATTATGGACTCAACTGCACTGATGAATATTTCTGCGGGCTCATCCACTGCAGGATCTGTCTACTCTTTACATGCTCTAATCTCGATCAAAAGAGCATATGCTGTAATTTTTTTCGCATGGATTCGAGGTCCGTGTGACATATAGCCCATGTGCACTAGCACGTATTATAACATTGGATCTGAAAATACAATTGTCTTAAAGGGGTTATCCACTATTTAAGTTTTTTTTATTGTGTGGCTTAAGCAATAATAGGCAGGTAGTTCCTAACTAACTACCTGCCTGTTCTGCCCAGTGCAGATCTCTGCCGGCACAGAGAGGTCACTGACTTCTCCCGCCGGATGATTCAGTGGCTTCCGCTGACATCACGTTGGCACAGCAGCGGCTTCTCTTCCATTCTGTTGTGACCGCCGATGTCATGCTGATCGACAGCCGGTTGTCCGTTGCCTAAGGGCGCAGTCTGACGGCTGTATAAATCAGATGGAGTCGGATGGACTGGCTGCGGCTCTCCCAACCCAAGTGTGATAGCTTCATGTATTTCATGTGTGACACTCAGGTCAGGAGAACCACTGGCCAGTTCATGCAGTGTGTTCCGATCTGTTGTCGTTGAGGAGATGATTCGCTGGTAGGAGCAGTGAATGACAGCTCTGAGCCAGCGCTGGGTACAACAGGTAGGTAAGTTGCCTCTGTTAACAATTACCTGCCTGTTTTTAGGTCCACAGTAAAAACAAAAAAATAGTCCTGCACAATCCCTTTAATCCCTTTTCGTCGTTGGGTGTAATAGTATGCCCATGCCAGAATCCCTCCCTTTGATGTGGTCTCCGGCACTGAGCCCACTTCTTCCCCGGCACACGTCAGCTGTTTTGAATGCTGACATGTGCTGGAACAGCAGAGTGTGGAATCGCGATCCACCCGCGGCTCTTAACCTGTTAAATGCCGCTGTCAATCTCTGACAGCGGCATTTAACTCGCGCTTACAGGAAGCGGGCCAGAATTCCCGCCCATTGGTGACCCCGTCACATGATCACTGATGGGTGCTCATAGCAAGTGAACATTTCTGCTAATACAGGCAATCTGATCATTGCCTTTAAGTAGCAGAGCTGATTGGACAACTGCAGCTTCTAGTCTCCCATGGAGACTATTGAAGCATGCAAAAAGTAAAAATAATATTTTTAAAAATATTAAAAAAATAATAAAAGATCAAATTAGTCCCCTATAGCCGCATTCAAAATAAAACAATAAAAAAAATCAAACATGCAGATATTTGGTATCGCCACATTCAGAATCACCCAATCAATTAAAAAAAAAGAATTAACCCAATTACTAAACGGCATAACGAGAAAAAAAAAGTAAAAACGCCAGAATTATGTTTTTTTGGTCGCCGTGACATTGCAATAAAATGCAGTAACGGGTGATCAAAAGATCGTATCTGCAGCAAAATGGTATCAATAAAAATGTCAGCTCGACACGCAAAAAAATAAGCCCTCACCCAACCCTAGATCAAGAAAAATGGAGACGCTACTGGTATCGGAAAATGGCGCAATTTTTTTTTTTTACCAAAGTTTGGAATTTTTTTTCACCACTGAAACAAAAATGAACCTAGACATGTTTGGTGTCTATGAACTCGTAATGACCTGGAGAATCATAATGGCAGGTCAGTTTTAGCATTTAGTGAACGGTAAAAAATAAAGAAACCTAAAACAACTGTGGGATTGCACTTTTTTTTTTTTGCAATTTCACCGCACTTGGAATTTTTTTCCCGTTTTCAAATACACAATATGTTACAACCACTGGTGTCGTTCAAAAGTACAACTCGTCCTGCAAAAAAACAAGCCCTCACATGGCCATAATGATGGAAAAATAAAAAGATATGGCTCTGAGAAGAAGGGGAGCGAAAAACGAAAACCCAAAAAACTAAAAAAAAACCTGGTCATGAAGGGGTTAAGGTACTCCAAAAAAAAAATGTATACAACAATGATGGTAAAAACTGCCACGCGGACCAAACACCGATAGAAATAAATGTATAGGGTTTACACGCGATGTCTCAATGAAGCCTAACGGAGGGGATTTCGTATGATGAGACCCTTCACACATAGATTATGTTTCTACTCACTGACAGCAAGCAGAGAGAGAGAAGGAAACCGAACCGTAACATTTACTAAACAAAAAAACGGAATTTGTCATTTTCTAACAGTAAAACTTGGGCAATGTAATATATATATATATATATATATATATATATATAGTATGTTCTCTCCCTCTTGGCAAATGGAGCCCACAAACTGTCCCTGCAGATGGGGAACAAGGGCCCCTGTGCTGCCAGTGTCACACCAATAATAGAGGCCGCCAATTGTCAGCTCCAGGACACGGCGCATTGCGGGCGCAGCACCCTGCCCCAATCCCTTCCAGCATATAAGGGGTCACTCCTGCTACCCAGCGAGCGAGTCACTCGCATCCGAGCGCTCTGATTGGTCAGCGCTCCAGTCTCAAGACCAAATCCCGCCACCTGATTGGTCAGCGCCTCCCATGCGCTCATCAGCACTGGAACCTTTCCCTGGGAGTCCTCGGGAGCTGCAGGTAACTGGATCCTGCGCCCGGTGATCCCGCTGCTCCCGCTGCTCTTTACTGTGGGGACGTGATCCCGTGAAGTGCAAATAAGCAGTGACATATACAGATCCGAGCACGCCAGCACAGTGGCTGCAGAGTGGGCTCTGCCATGGATGTGCTGAGGGTCCGCCCATATTGATTGCATCAAGGGGTTTGCCCACTGCATCTTGCATGGTGAAGTGTGGGGAGGCTTCCACAGCCCCCTTCTCCTGGTGTATATATGGTGCATGGCTGCTGCACACTGGGCTCCTCTTATGCCTGCACTTAGCTGCTTGCACCCAGGCCCTGCTGCTGCTGCTGCTGGAGGAAGGCAGTGCTGCTGACCTTGCTTTTTGCTTTCTTCTCTGCACACATTCTTGCTTTTTGTCTTTGGCTGGCCCTGGCTGCCTTCACCATGTGCTCTCAGCTGTGGCTCCTGACAGACAGGAATATCCTGGAGGACTATCCTCAGATGCACATCCTGGAAGCACTGAAGCAGCGCTGCGCAGAACAGGAGCTGGACTTCACATTGGTGTTAATGGATCAGATTGCCCTCACTGTCATTGATGGCAAGCTGGGTAAGATCTCTGACTTTCATCCACAGAGTACCTCCTTGGTGGTCCCCTGCAGCTAGGGTGGGGGCATGCTAATCTGCTGCTATGCTCTCAGCCTGCAGAGCCATCCTTTTAACAAAGTCTCCTAGATGTTAGCTGACTATAACTTGAGTGCACCTTCTGAAACTCATTGCAGTTTAATTACAGAGGAATCTGCTTTCCAATAGCTTTTCATTAGCCTTTCTGTCCTGACAATGGTACTTCTAAGCCGGTCCTCAGGCCATGCACTTGGGTTAATCAAGAACATTTACAACTAGTTTGATACAATTACAAATTGTTTCCATTCAGTTTATTAAAATGTTACCTTAATTATTCGCAGCGTATATAATAGTGAGCAAATGAATAGGTGTTAGGTGCTGAGAGGAAAAGAGGTCCCACAAACCATTCTGCCTTACCCAGGTTATTAAGGAACAGGAGGAACAGACACAGGTAGTAGAGGACCCTTGTGGAAGAACTGTATTTGGGCCTTTTGTTAACTCATAACTCACCATAAAGCACTTATTTTTTCTATCTAATAATCCACCAGTAATTCAGAGCTACGAAGTTTATTAGTTCACACCTTTGCATGCAATCTGATTGATAGTATGAAACTACTTTTAAGATGGCAGTGGGCCCACTAACCTTTTGGGCTCCTTATTGCACAAATGGTGTGTCCGTCCCTGAGATGCAGAGCTCGGGAAGCAAGTGACCCAGGTGTGTCCGCCCTGAGATGCAGTGCCAGAGCGGCAAGCTAACCCAGGTGTGTCCGTCCCTAGATACAGAGCCAGAGTGGTAAGCTAACCCAGGTATGTCTGCCCCTGAGATACAGAGCCAGAGCAGTAAGCAAACCCAGATGTGTCCGCCCCTGAGATACGGAGCCCGGGAAGCAAGTGACCCAGGTGTGTCTGCCCTGAGATGCAGAGCCAGAGTGATAAGCTATCCCAGGTGTGTCTGCCCCTGAGATACAGAGCCAGAGCAGTAAGCTAACTTAGGTGTGTCCGCCCCTGAGATACAGAGCCAGAGCAGTAAGCTAACCTGTTGTGAGTTCATTTTCCCCTTCACCATTGAGGTCTGATGAACTCCCTCTTCTGGTGAAGGAAGGTAGTGAGGCTGATTACCAAGCATCCGGGCAGGATGATGATGACTGGGTGACGGGAATTGCTGACTGGATATAAGGCAGCTGACGCCCTTCTGCTGGTGATCTCTCTGAGGGATTCTGGGAGACCAGTCTGATTCCTGCTCCTCAAAAGCTAAGTTTTCTGCTCTCTTTTTTGCATTTGTGTTTTGGTTTTGTTTCTCCTTGTTTTTCTGGATTTCTCCCATTCCCTGCTGGGGTGTGCTGAATTCCTTTTTGCTCTGTCTTCAGAAAATACCTGAGTACTGATATAGTCTTTTTGAAGTCTAGCGTCTTCAGGGCTTTTTTCCCTATCAGCTGTTGGCTCTTGTTTTGATAGGGTTTTGGCGGATTACAGACAGCAGCTTTTCTATCCTGTCCTATGTAGTTAGCTTGGGCCCCATCGTTTGCTCAGCCTATCTTTCTATCTGTGTGAGTGTTTTTTCATCTTGCTTCACCGTCATTATATGTTGGGGGCTGCCTATTGCTTTGGGGTCTGCTCTGGGGCAGTTTAGATTTCCCTTTCTGTCTTTAGGCTATGCAGTTCTCCGGCTGTGATCGAGGGGTCTAGGGCACCGTAGGAACCCCCCACGGCTACTGCTAGTTGTTGTTGATAGGTTGAGGGGTGTGTAATCCGATAGCTGCCAACTTCTCTGGTTTTCTGGACTTAGCTAGTATTTCTGTTTTTGCTTCCTACGGTGACTCATTCATAACACTAACCAAGGTGTGTCCGTCCCCAGATAAAGAGCCAGAGTGGTAAGCTAACCCAGGTATGTCTGCTCCTGAGATACAGAGCCAGAGCAGTAAGCTAACCCAGGTGTGTCCGCCCCTGAGATACAGAGTCAGAGCAGTAAGCTAACCCAGATGTGTCTGCCCGTGAGATACAGAACCAGATTAGTAAGCTAACCCAGGTGTGTCCGCCTCTGGGATACAGAGCCAGAGCAGTAAGCTAACCCAGATGTGTCCGCCCCGGAGATACAGAGCCAGAGCAGTAAGCTAACCCAGGTATGTCTACCCCTGAAATATGGAGCAGTAAGCTAACCCAGGTGTGTCCGCCCCTAAGATACAGAGCCAGAGCAGTAAGCTAACCCAGGTTTGTCTGCCCCTGAGATACAGAGCCAGAGCAGTAAGCTAACCCAGATGTGCCCTCCCCTGAGATACAGAGCCAGAGCAGTAAGCTAACCCAGGTGTGTCCGCCCCTGAGATACAGAGTCAGAGCAGTAAGCTAACCCAGATGTGTCTGCCCGTGAGATACAGAACCAGATTAGTAAGCTAACCCAGGTGTGTCCGCCCCTGGGATACAGAGCCAGAGCAGTACGCTAACCCAGATGTGTCCGCCCCTAAGATACAGAGCCAGAGCAGTAAGCTAACCCAGGTGTGTCCGCCCCTGAGATACAGAGTCAGAGCAGTAAGCTAACCCAGATGTGTCTGCCCGTGAGATACAGAACCAGATTAGTAAGCTAACCCAGGTGTGTCCGCCCCTGGGATACAGAGCCAGAGCAGTACGCTAACCCAGATGTGTCCGCCCCTAAGATACAGAGCCAGAGCAGTAAGCTAACCCAGGTGTGTCCGCCCCTGAGATACAGAGTCAGAGCAGTAAGCTAACCCAGATGTGTCTGCCCGTGAGATACAGAACCAGATTAGTAAGCTAACCCAGGTGTGTCCGCCCCTGGGATACAGAGCCAGAGCAGTAAGCTAACCCAGATGTGTCCACCCCTAAGATACAGAGCCAGAGCAGTAAGCTAACCCAGGTGTGTCCGCCCCTGAGATACAGAGTCAGAGCAGTAAGCTAACCCAGATGTGTCTGCCCGTGAGATACAGAACCAGATTAGTAAGCTAACCCAGGTGTGTCCGCCCCTGGGATACAGAGCCAGAGCAGTAAGCTAACCCAGATGTGTCCGCCCCGGAAATACAGAGCCAGAGCAGTAAGCTAACCCAGATGTGTCTGCCCGTGAGATACAGAACCAGATTAGTAAGCTAACCCAGGTGTGTCCGCTCCTGGGATACAGAGCCGGAGCAGTAAGCTAACCCAGATGTGTCCGCCCCTAAGATACAGAGCCAGAGCAGTAAGCTAACCCAGGTGTGTCCGCCTCTGAGATACAGAGTCAGAGCAGTAAGCTAACCCAGATGTGTCTGCCTGTGAGATACAGAACCAGATTAGTAAGCTAACCCAGGTGTGTCCGCCCCTGGGATACAGAGCCAGAGCAGTAAGCTAACCCAGATGTGTCCACCCCTAAGATACAGAGCCAGAGCAGTAAGCTAACCCAGGTGTGTCCGCCCCTGAGATACAGAGTCAGAGCAGTAAGCTAACCCAGATGTGTCTGCCCGTGAGATACAGAACCAGATTAGTAAGCTAACCCAGGTGTGTCCGCCCCTGGGATACAGAGCCAGAGCAGTAAACTAACCCAGATGTGTCCGCCCGTGAGATACAGAACCAGATTAGTAAGTTAACCCAGGTGTGTCCGCCCCTGAGGTACAGAACCAGAGCAGTAAGTTAACCCAGGTGTGTGTGCCCCTGAGATACAGAGCCAGAGCAGTAAGCTAACCCAGGTGTGTCCGCCCCTGAGATACAGAGCCAGAGCAGTAAGCTAACCCAGGTGTGTCCGCCCCTGAGATACAGAGCCAGAGCAGTAATCTAACCCAGGTGTGTTCGCCCCTGAGATACAGGGCCAGAGCAGTAAGCTAACCCAGGTATGTCTGAGCCAGATCAACAAGCTGAGCCAAGTATGTCCACGCTTCAGATGCAAAGCAAGCCCTGTAAGCTCATCCAAGTATGTCCGTCTCCGAGATACAGAGCAAGAGCAGTAAAATACCCCAGGTATGTCTGCTCCTGAGTTATAGAGCAAGAGCAGTAAGTTAATCCAGGTATGTGTGCCCAGACCCCGAGACACAGAGCTAGCGCAGCACGTTGACCTAGGAATGTGCGCCTCCGAGATGCAGAGCAAAAACAGTAAGCTGCCCCAAGTATGTCCGCTTCTGAGATACAGAGCCAGAGCAGCAAGTTGACCCAAATATGAGCCAAAAGTAGTAAGCTGCTCCAAGTATGTCTGCTCCCCAGATATAGAGCAAGACCAGCAAGCTGCCCCAAGTATGTCCGCTCCTGAGATACAGAGGCAGCGCAGTAAGCTGACCCAGGTATGTCCATCCCTCAGTTACAGAGCCAGAGCAGTAAGCTAACCCAGGTGTTTCTGCCCCTGAGATTAACAGAGCATGATCAGAAAGCTGACCCACGTGTGTCCTTAGTTTATTATGATGGCCCCATCCCCTTTCCCAATGGGCTGCCCCTCTCCACAGGCACTGCAACGTTAGCATGGAATAGAATTGGAAGCTTACCCAAAGCAAACACCGCTCTTCCTCCTTTCTACTGTTAGGCCACGTTCACACTCTCAGTATTTGGTCAGTATTTTACCTCAGTATCTATAAGCCAAAACCAGGAGTGGAACAATCAGAGGAAAAGTGTAATAGAAACACGTCACCACTTCTGGATCTGGCTTATAAATACTGATGTAAAATACGCTGACCAAATACTGAGAGTGTGATCGAGGCCTTATATTGAGTTTATACAACTTATTTAGTCCACATTATGTCTATGTATGTATATCTTATTTAGTGAGGCTGATTTTACATGTGTTATTTATAAATTGCTTATATTTATTTGTTTATTATTTATGTGCAGTTTATTACATTGCAGAAGATTGATTGTAGCTGATGTTATGTGATATTTATGTCTTCTTTTATTTATATATTATTTATGTACAGTTTATTATATTGTAGCAGATTGATTTATTTCTTTACTTTAAACATGGATGTCTTAAAGGGGATCTTTATTGGGAAAATTAATGTGAAAAAAAAATTATATATATATATATATATATATATATATATATATATATATATATATATATATATATACACCGTGTATTGCAGCAGCTAAATCTCACAAAAGGGCTGACACTTTCCAGTGTGTGGTATGTACAATGGGCGAAGTCAGGGCCGGACTGGTCATCTGGTAGTGCCAGAATGGCCTGTCTGATTGCGGGCTGCCTTGTCTGCTATGTTGTTAACAGAATCTGTGTTCTCAAGACACCCATTGTGTTAAGAGTTGTGATGGAGCACAAAGTCGCTGGCTCCGACACTTACCCCAGCAGGCCATGGGTATCATTAGAAATCTTGGGCTTGTTGTAAATCTTGCTTTCCTCTCTCTCTGGTAATATTGGCAATTTATCCCATCTGGTGCTTGGCTACAGGGACAGCATGGGCCTGTGTGATTTCAAATGCCACGGTTGAATTTCAGTCCCAGTCCGTAACTGGGTGAAGTCATGACTTTCTGATCAGTGGGCCTGATTTCAGTGGAAGGTAACATAGGTATGGAGATAGATAACATTGAGTCAGCTTTCTTTCTCCATTCTGTACATCAATCTCTGCACTCGTCACAGAGCATGCTCACAACACTCTCCCATAGAAGTCAATGGGGTATATGCAGGTTTAGTTTTTGGGTTTAGAGCAAGAATAGGTTCACATCAACATTTTCCAGTTCAGTGATGGGAGCATAAAAATGAAAATAATGGCAGATCCGGATCTGCCATATAATGGACACAAACTACAACTCACAGACCCTATTGATTATAACTAGGTCCTTCGAGTTTCCACTATAGTGTCTTGTCATTTTTCCAGCAAAAAAATACTGCAGTTAACATGAAGTCTGCAGCAAAGGCTCCTGACTGGGTTTGGCCTTATTTTTCCTGCCCATTGCTGATTCCCTAAAGTGCAGCAGGACAATTGTTTGCTTTGCATAGCAGATTTTCTATATATTAGTCATAAAGTTCTCTGCACTCAGCTCCTCACTCTCTGAAAATAGGCCATCAATGTGTGATGAGCTATGAAGCAAAGTTTGTCCTGGGTACCTGTAGGGCTTATCCCCGCATTGCCAAAATGTTGAAATTTTTTGATCCACATCTGCAAGTGGCAAAATCGCAGTGCAACACAGTTGCAGCAAAGTTGGCGATATACTTAAAGGGGTTATCCAGGTTTGGCACTCAAGCGTGCAGTCACTCTCTGTGACTCCAGACATGCAAATCCTCACAGTGCGCACACTGCGCACTGTCAGGACTCTCAGCGCCTCACGTTTGTGATTTGTACACTTTCAGCCACATTCTGACTAGACTTTTTCAATTCACTTGTATTCTATTGCACGTCTAGTTGGCACGTGACTGTGTGAATGTAAATTGCATACTTGAGGTCACATGACTGCCCGCTTTTGGCTCCAGCACCGGAAAATCCTGATAGCACGCAGTGTGACTTGAGCAAAAACCTGGACAACCCCTTTAACATGTTTAAGCCATTCCACATACAAAGTAATTCTGACATTTTGCATCCAATTCCTAGAAGATTTTGCAATAGATATGATACAGAATTTGTGGCAAAATCCATAATGGATTTTTTTTCTGTCCGAAGTGGATATCCCCAAATACGGTTGATTGGATGATGCATGAAATCATTTAGCATTGTCTCATTATATGGAGGAAGCTGGACATAAGCCCATAGTTTCGTTTTAGTATAATACTGTGATAATTCTATTCACATTTAAAGGGAATGTGCCACCAGAAAATTACTTACAGCTTAAAGGGAATCTGTTAGTAAGCTTGTCCCCCCTTAACCATTTGCAATAAACAGAGTGAGGTGCCATTAATTGAAATAACCAAGGATGCAGAGTTTCATTAAGTGCATTTCCCCGCCCATAGCACTTGGCAATTCTTTTCAATACACCAACAAAAAAGGGATTTATGGATTTATCAAGATTCAGGAAAAATAATGAAAATATAAAGGTACCAATTAGTTCAATTTGAGCTCACTGGGCACATATAAATAGTTTAAAGGGGAGATCAAACTTACTGACAGATTCCCTTTAAATCAGATGTATTTTTTTTTTTACATTTTTCCTTTTTTTTTTCTATTTCTCATATCATGATCTGTATTAAAAAAAATAGAAATCTTGCTATTTTCGCACTGGATATTGGAAATATTCTAGACTCCTACTTCCTGTTCTTTCAGCAATTCCATATAAGCAGCCATAGGCCCTATTTTTTGTATTGAAGCACCTAATGAGCATGTGCAAAGGTCATCGTGACGGAAGGGGAAGAAGGTGAGATGTGACATCTCTTATTGTGACTGGTGGCTCTTGTGTTATCAAATAATCATCATTATCATTGTCATCACTTTTGTTATTCAATTTTCAGTCCATTTAGACATTTTTAGGGATTTGAAGGGCTTGTTTGGCTTAATAGTACCTTGATAGTGGGGAGGGACTCTTACGAGGGATCCCCTCCGCTAACCGATACAGTTACACATACAGTTCACCATATTCTGTGGATGACCTATGGTTGCATAGGAGGACCTCTTTTAAAGGGACTTTCTAAAATGTAAATATTAATGGCCTATTCTTAGGATGGACTACCAATATTTGATGGTGATTGGGTAGGGGTCTGAGCTAAATCATGGTACTGCATCGCCGCGCCTAGTTCACTGACATCTCAGTCATTGTGTGAACAGGAACAGCGCTGCACATATGGCGGTGGCTGTGCCTGGTACTGCAGTTTTGCCCCATATCTAAATTATTTGGCCCATACAGATGAGCTGAAGTGCTTGTGTATACAGTGAAGGCGATCCGGGGGTATTCTAAACCTTTGATCTCTTTCACTGTTATTGTGTCACAAAGCACATTAATCTGTCTTACATAATTGCTAGAATATATTTTAATTAATTGATAATTGGCAATTAACTAACATTCGTCACTTATGTGTCATGCTTCTTGAACTATATCTGTTTTTATTATCGGACAAGTTTAATTAATCAGTAACTGAGCTTCCTGGAAAACAGCTGAGTAACTATTGTAGCGCTGAATACAGTCCGCTGCCGGATTTGATTTTCTTTAGATAAGGGTTTCCAAAGACTACTGCTGTCGATTTCTAAAAAGCTTACTAAACTGAGACATCCATGGCTGCTTCATCTGTAAAAAGAATGGCTATCTTGGGAAAATCGAAAAATGGCAATATTTCATTATGGTCATTAACAGTTCTGCATAAAACATATTTGCCAACTTTTGGAAATTGACAACTCTTACAGGAGTCTGCTAGAGGGGATTCTTTCTTCTAATAACCTTACGGACATTCAGAAAAAATATGAATAACGCTATAATATAAATGGGTACATAGGTATATACTGTGTTCCCCTGAAAATAAAACAGATTATTATTTTTTGCTCCGAAAGATGGGTTAGGACTTATTTTTTTTCTATGAAGAACAATCCACATTTATTGTTAGCCAAAAAATATATTTTTTATTCAAATATAATCATATCATCACACACTACATGTACAGTTGTGCTCAAAAGTTTACATAGCCCGGCAGAATTTTTGCTTTCTTGGCCTTTTTTCAGAGAATATAAATGATAACACCAAAACCTTTTCTCATGTTAGTGGTTGGGTGAAGCCATTTATTGTCAAACTACTGTGTTTTCTCTTTTTAAGTCATAATGACAACCCAAAACATCCAACTGACCCTCACCAAAAGTTCACATATCCTGGTGATTTTGGCCTGATAGCATGCACAGAAGTTGACACAAATGGGTGTGAATGGCTACTAAAGATAGCAGCCTCATCTGAAGCCCCCGTTACACACAGCGAGATCGCTATCAATATCGCTGAAACGTCACTGGTTTTGTGATGCAGCAGCGATATCGCTATGTCTGATACTTACCTACGACCGGCTCCCCGCTGGTTATCACGCGAGAACGTCCTAGATCATTTCTCGTCGGGCGCTTCCTGCTGGGCTTCCTGTGGCTCCGACGAGCGATGCGTGGACGCGGGCGGGAGGACGTCAGGATCGCCATGTCTGACAGGTAAGTAGCGACCCCCGACCGCTGCTATGTCGCTGGTGAGATCTGGCTGTGTGGCAGCTCACTAGCTACCACTTAGCGATGTACCAGCGATCCATATCGTTGTCGGGATCGCTGGTGCATCGCTTAGTGTAACGGTACCCTTAGACCTGTTTGCTTGTAATCAGTATGTGTGCATAAAAGGTGAGTGAGTTTCTTTGATCCAGACAGATTCTTGCATCTTTCATCCAGCCACTGACGTTTCTGGACTGTGAGTCATGGGGAAAGCAAAAGAATTGTGAACTGATCTATGGGAAAAGGTAGTTGAACTGTATAAAGCAGGAAAGGGATACAAAAAGATATCCAAGGAATTGATAATGCCAGTCAGCAGCGTACAAACTGTGATTAACAAATGGAAAATCAGGGGCGCTGTGAAAACAAAACCACGATCAGGTAGACAACAAAGATGTTGTCCATAACTGCCAGGAAAATTGTTCGAAATGCAAAGAAAAACCCACAAATAACATCAGCTAAAATACTGGACTCTCTGAAAACTAGCGGTGTAGCTGTTTCAAGATGCACAATAAGGAGGCACTTGAAGAAAAATGGGCTGCATGGTCGAGTCGCGAGAAGAAAGCCATTATTACGCAAAAAAACAAAGTATCTCACCTACAATACGCAAAACAGCACAGAGACAAGCCTCAAAACTTCAAGAACAAGGCAGTTAAAAGTCTTAACAGTCTTAACCTCGAAATAGAAACACTGGCGGCTCCTAAGATATTGGAGGCCCTGGGCAATTGCCTAGATTCTAACCCCTAACGACAGCAGTGTGTCTAAGTCAAACAAAAAAGTTATGTATACACAACTTTTTTCAGCAAATTGGTGCTGGATCCGTTCTAAGGGATGACTACATGACATATGAATATAGCATTAACCCTGCTGTCCGTTTTGGTGCTGGTCTTTCCCCAGAAACAATGCAACAGCATCTAAGCTGACAGGGTCCAACCGATGCAAATCCTGCCCACCTCTTTATACTGGCAGGCCAAGCCAAGTTATGGCTTTACTATTGGTAAGAGAGTGTATATGTAGGGGATTGAAGTAGAGTATCCCTTTAATGCCACCTCCCCTTTAAGGAGTTCTAATATAAACATATTGAGATATATTATGCCTTGGTACTGCTACAGTATTGTGTATTACCGCCGTTTTCATTGGTACTGCCACGTTATATGTGTTACCATGTTGTACATATTGTGATAATTTGCATTATATTATGTTTGCATATTGATGTATAAGTTTAGGGTAAGCCAGTGCATCCTTCATGTTCAATAGTGGAGGGCACTATTAGGGTATGTGCACACGTTGCGGATTCTGCTGCGGATTTTTCGTGCAGATTTTGCTAAATGCACAGGTAAAATGACCTACATTTTACCTGCGGATTTAGTGCAGAATTCCTGTGGATTTTCTGCAGATCTTGTGTGGATTTCCCCTGCGTTTTTACACCTGTGGATTTCTATAATGGAGCAGGTTTAAAAACACTGCGGATTCCGCACAAAGAATTGACATGCTACGGATTTAAAACCGCAGCATGTGTGTAGGGTCGGTTGGCCGGGCTGGGGGGTGGTCCCTCTTGATACCGCGCAGAGATGTACAGACACAAGCTGGAGGCAAGTTTTGGGTGCAACAGGTCCAAGTTTATTCTTTCCTTCGCCGTCCTCCAGACGGCCTCACAGCACACCGCACTTTCCTTCACAATTCTCCGGTAACAGAAACACAGGGTGACACACTTTCTCCAGGGACGTATATTTACGTACCGTCCCCTTTTTCACTCTGTGACACTCTGACAGCTCCGTCAGTGTGGCTGCCTTAGGCCTATACACCAACAGTAATGTTACTGGTCAAGCGTCGGTCCAATACTGTGTCTCACACCCGTAGCCTCGTCTATACTGCGGTACTTTGTGTCAGGGCCACCCCCTGACTTCCTTTCTCCTCAGTCCCCCTGGTTGGGTTTTCCTCACAGTGCAGCAACTGTCACAGTCTCCTCGTCACTTGAGCTCCCCCTGGGGACTGGAACTTTCTGGAACCCTCCTGTCAAATTTATATATTTCCTGGTTCCCTCTAACTCTGCCCCCCCATGACCAACGGTTTCTTATGCCGTTAACTGATGTCAAGTCCTATGCTCACACTCCTCCCTGCCCTCTAATGGTCAACCCAAGGTACTGCACGTCCACTACACTTTCCTAGCTGTTTCCCCACTGTAATAACTGACACCTGCCTAAACTGTACAAACCTTCCTTTCTCTATTCTGAAAAGTCCGTCCGTCCGTCAGGTCACCTTCCCTACATGTGCACAGCATTTTTTTATTTTACATTGAATATAATGGTACTGTACACTGCAGGAGAATCTGCTGCGAATCCGCAGGGCCAAATCCGCTGCGGATCCGTAGCAGAATCCGCAACGTGTGCACAGACCTTTAGTATAGAGTTCATAGACATGGGTAAGCGTAGTTTTGTTGCGGGCCACTAGATGGGGGTATACTAGTGGGCCTTGTTAGGTATAGCTGATAGGTAGTTCACATAGGGGGTAACTGTAGGAGGAGCTGCTATTGATTAAGTGTAGGCTATAGGATTTAGGGAGAAGGGAGAGCATGCCCGACAAGTCCACAGGGGCTCTAAGCCCAGGACGCCATAGCAGCTACGCAACGTTGTTGAAAAGAAGAAAAGCACGTGCACAGTCAGACGGGTGCTGGATAAGACTGGAGCACCCGGGGAAATTGCAGTTTATGACAGCAGCAGAAATGGAAAGGAAGAAGTGGTCCAAAAGTCATGCAGGGCACAGAGTTTTCACAATGTGACAGAACTTTAATAGAGCTGAAGCTTGCAAGTCTGGGGCGAAGCGGATGAACAGGATCCCCTATGTTTTGAGGTCCTACAGGAGTGATGCTGAGGTACCGCCAAGGGCGCTACTACCCCGTAATGCGCGTGATGATGCAGAGAGTAAAAAAGGAAGAGTGCAGGAGGAATGCTGTGTGAACTGTAATGTAACTGATGTGTACGGGACCGTTGAAGAGAAAAGCAAAATCGTTGAGTTGACTTCTGAACCGGTATCTGTGTTCGTTATTTCAACCCTAAGCACTGAAACCAAGTGTACAGGAGCTGGGTCGCACCGCAGTGGAATTCCTGTCCGTGGACCAGCACCCCAAACAGGTACGCCGGTAGAAGCTGATAGTTTTCCTGTGGCAGGAGGCCAGGACACCAGAGCCTCGGTGTCCTCGGCTACGACTACCGTCCTGGCCCCCTCTTACATATATTGGTTATGGCAGCTGCTTGGTTGTCAGTTGGAGACATGGAAGTACCGAGATTTGAAACCATAGACCGGTTAGCCCTATATATCTACTGGGGGTCCCTACATGCAGTGTTTTTTTGCTGGCAACCTGGAGAATATGGCAGACTTCATGATGGGATCCAGAAAGAAATTACACCACTATATACAACATAAGGCTGTATTAACATGTTATAGATAAAGCGTGATTCAATCAAAGAAAAAAAAACATGTAATTTGACTGTACCATGTGAATATGCACTTATTCTTTTAGTCACCCCATCTTCATAAATCCATGAAGTGTACTAAGGCAATTAACATAGTGAAAGTTCACTGCGAGATGTGTCTGTTTTACATTTCTTCTTGTGGCAATGCTGTAAAGCTGCCGCAGCGACCGTCCTGGCTCGCGCTCATACTTTCCTGATTCATATTTATCTTGTATCCCATTGAGATAGTGATATATTGTGTGATTTCTAAAGAGAAAATAGAATGTTACAGACATTACTATATATCACAGTTTGTACAATAAGCACATCATACTGTAAAACAGTGTCTAAGGCTGAAAAAAAGCATTATTCTATCCATTTCATCCGATTGTCTTGCAATGTTGATCTAGAGGAAGGCACCTCTGCCCACCAATGTTCCCCATCATACAAAAAAAAAACCAGTTCTTCCAGTCCTGTCTCTAGGTATGATGATTAGAATAAACCCCTGGATCAACCAGACTTCTGCAAAAATTTTGCAGTGATAACTTGTAATATTATTACGCTCAAGAAAGGCACCTTTTGAATACTGTTAATGAATTCACCATGACAGTATCCCATTGCGGAGACTTTCATATTCCCCCCCCCCCGCTGGCCTGCTGGTGTAATTGCATTACTGCTGGGTCAGCTGATGTGGGTGGTGACCATTCCGTAATGCTGTAGATAAGCCCTCCCCCTCGATGTAACCTGAAAGATAAGAAAAATGAGTTAAGGCCCTGTCACACACAGAGATCTCGCTAGCAAGATCGCTGATTTTGTGACACATCAGCGATCTCGCCAGCGAGATCGCTGTGTGTCACGGGGATCAGTGACCAGCCCCCCTGCCGGTTATCGCTGATCGTGCAGCATCGGCCAGGGACGTTTTTTGATCGCTGGTCTCCCGCTGGCCAGTACACATCGCTGCGGGTGGCAGTGAGAGACCAGCGATCACCGACGCTGGACGCTGGTTTCTAATGTAAACATCGGGTATCCAGGAGCCATGGCTCCTGGATACCCGCTGTTTACCTTAGAAACCAAGGATGCCCTACGTTTACATTAGAAACCAGCATCCAGCGTCGCTGGTCCTGATCGCTGGGGCTGTCTATGTGACAGCTCACCAGCGATCAGCCTAACGATGTCCCAGCGATCCCATCATGTCGGATCGTTGGTGGGATCGCTGGGACATCGTTATGTGTAACGGGGGCTTTATATTATACTCACTGGGGGGGCGGTCCGGTTTTGGTCCAATGGGTGTTGCGGTCCGGTGCTTCCCATCTTCTAATGGTGATGTCCTCTACTTTTCTGCCTTTCGGGGCTCCTGCGCAGGCGCACTGCTCTGCCCTGTTAAGGGCAGAGCATAAAACTGCAGTGCGCCTTCGCCGGACCTCTCCCAGCGTACTGCAGGACTCTGCTCTGCCCTCAACAGGGCAGAGCAGTGCGCCTGAGCAGGAGCCACAACAGGCAGCAAAGAAGAGGATGTCACCATTAGAAGATGGGAGGCGCCGGACCGGACCGCGACACCCATCGGACCAATACCGGACCCGGACCGCACCTGGGTGAGTTTCATATAACTCTTTTGTCTTATCTTTCAGGTTACATCGGGGGCTTATCTACAGCATTACAGAATGCTGTAGATAAGCCCCTGATGGCGGTGCCAGCAGCTGATACTCGAAAAATGGGGTGACAGATTCCCTTTAAGGAGGCCTGCAAGTTATACTTCAGGCTCCGCCCTCGTTCATCAGGGAGTGAGGAACAATGGGTGGGAATCATCGTTTCCCTTCTTAAGGGTGATCCCCAATCCTGGGCCATCTCCCTGCCGACTGGTTCCCCATCATTACGGTCAGTGGACGAGTTTTTCGCGCCTCTGGTCTATGGAGATCCTGGTGGCGTCGCCCTGGCGGAATCCTGACTCTGTAAAATCAAGCAGGGGGGCCGGCCAGCTGAGGAGTACTGCTTGGAGTTCAGGAGGTCGGCCACTAACACACAGTGGAGTGACCATGCCCTTAGGAGCCATTTTAAGAAGGGTCTGTCCCTTGCCATCCGGGTGGATAGACGCCTCAGGGTGAGGCATACACCAAATGTGGCCACTGTTGTCCTTGCTAGGGAGGAGGACACACTGGTGCTGACGAACGAGCCCATGCAGGTGGGAGGAGTTGCTTTTCAAACAGGGTTGCCTGCGGTTCGCCGTGGTATGGGGGCATGTTTTTAATGTGGGCAGACCGGTCATTTTATCAATGTCTGCCTAGCGCATGCCACAGTACCTGCACCATCTAAAAAGCCGTGTCCCCCTTGTCGTGTGGAGGGAGGCGACCAGGGTGTGTATATTTCCTCCATTTTCTCGTCTCAGTGTACCTTACCTGCTTAAGTGGTTGTTGGTGGGGTAACTGAGAATATTCCAGTGCTTGTGGACAGTGGAGCGGGAGTGAAATTGGTGGATGCTCATTTTGTCCAGACACATGGCCTGATGAGTATGACGCTAGCGAGACCCCTAAGCGTCCAGGCCATTGACTCTGTCCCACTGAGCCAGGGGAAGGTTACCCAAGTCGTAGACAATAACCCAAGATCAGGGACAAGCTCAGGTTGGAGCTCAGGAGGTTACCATCCCTGATTCCCTATTATCAGGGCCTCCCTCTCATCTATTCCATCGGCGTTGTGTTTTTCTGTTTGGTGACCGACCAATCGTTGGGTCGAGTCGCACTGGTCAGTCACTCCGTGACAACTAACTTACAATCCTTATAGCCCATTTGCACCGGCCAATTTCAGACCAGTAATGAGCGGAAATCAAGTCATTCGGGGCAGATTTACTAAGCAATGATCAGCGACAGCGATGAAGGGCGACAGCAGTGATTGCTAATGTGATCGTTCTGTGCCCAAATACTATACATGTTATATATCAAAAATCTCAAAATATGATAAGCAGGTTTTAGAACAATTAGCTCACAAAAAACTATTACCTTCAAAATATACCTTTTTAATTTCATTTCAATAAAAATGCACAACAATCAAACTATAGTATGCCTAACCAGGCCAACAGACCGGTCAAAATTGTTTACAATGGTATACTAAGGACCATGCAAAGGCCCTATTTTACCCTGTTACTCCCTAAAACGCCCCTACCTAACTGCGGATGTTGGCACCCTATCTTGAACACAAAGTGGCACCCCGCTCAACGATAACTACCCCTATATTCACCCTGTCATTCCCTATCTGTTAGAAAAAGTATCAAGCAAGCTTATCCAAGATAGCCGGAAACAATGTCTGGTCACTCCAACAGAACCGAATAAACAAAGATGACTATATATAACCAGGTGCAGGATGAAAGGGGAACAAGTGATGGGAGGGTTGGGAGGGGTGGAGGGCGGTAGGGAATGGGTTTGTTGAAGGCACTGATGGGTAATAGTGACTAAACTCTAATAGAGGACACCCGTCTAAAACCAGTTGTATAGAGTAAATCACCTAAATACCATTCAGATGACCAACAGGCAGATCACTGCCGAGAAAAGATAGATTAACTAAACAGTAAGATAGACAAATCACTCTAGGGATTAACACTGGGCTTTAATCTAGCGTACCTAGCCCTCAAATATCCCTAATCAAATGTCCCTACCTTACTGCGGAGATTGGTACCCTAACTTGTACGCAATGTGGCGCCCCGCTCAATGGCAGCTCACCCTCGCTTCCCCTACAGAAAAAATGATGTGGGCACTGGACCAGGGTACTACAAATTGGTTTGCTCATCTCTATGTTAGATTCACCAGGTGAGGTGGATATTCGAAGCCCAAGGTCCAAATGGGCACATAGACATTGGTACAGCAAGTGAGGCACACAGAACACAAATAGCTGGGATACTGAAAACTCAGGTGAAAGACATCCAGGAGATTACAGATATGCAGCAGAGATGCTGGAAACCATAGGCAGAAGACATCCAGGAGACGCGGACAGGCAGCGGATATGCTGAAAACAGGTAGGCAGGAGATGTCCAGGAGACCAAAGACAGGCTGCTGGGATGTTCTAAATTGCAGGCAGGCAGTCGACGTCCAGGAGACCACAGACAGTCTGCTGGAATGCTGGAAATCACAAGGAGGAGAGAGACTTCCATAAAGCAGCTGGGATGCTGGAAACTGCAGGCAGGCAGGCAACATCCAGGAGACTACGGACAGGCACCTGGGATGCTGAAACCGCAGGCAGGCGGGAGATGTCCAGAAGATGGCAGGCAGATGGAAGCTGGAAACTGTGAACAGGCGGAAAACATCTAGGAGGCTGCAGGCAGTCATTTGGGAAGCTGGAAACCACAGGCAGGCAGAAGACATCCAGGAGAACACAGAGCAGATCAAAGTACATAGAGCAACTCAGATTCTTAGAAGCACTGATGTCTTAATACCAAGGCACAGTTGTGTTTTGGTGAGCCTTATATAGGCCCAGGCAGGTGCTCTCATGGAATCATGACGGGCCATCTGCAAAGCCTGCCGTGGAGCATAACAGAGTAGGGGTGAGGGAAGCAAAGCAAGGATCCGATAGGAGGGTAACACTTTTACTGCAGGCATTTGGGTGAACTCTTCGTGTGACTTCTACCTCTGCACCTTTGACTCGGCTCTTCTTCATTGCTTATAATTGGAAGTCTCTACCTCATGTATCAAAATACCCAAATCTATGAATCAGGGATATCCCTGGCATATCACCTCTTCAGAGAGCTATCACGGATTTCTTTGTATCCTTCCTGCAGGTTCTGAAGCAGCTGAGGTCAGTCAGTTTCACAAGTCACCTTCAATTTTGCTCTTGCCCTGAGCTTGTGCACTGAATATTTTCCAGTGCTGCTTATGTATGCAGTGGAAGTGTAAAACATACTCTGAGCTTCCTGTCTGTTCTAGCAAGAGTCATTTGCCTGCAAGTGAAATGCTGCCATCTTGCTTTTGATCTAGTAGACAAGTTGGAAGCTGATGTGTCACATTCACTCGGCTTCAGTTGCGGAACATTCATTCTGCGTTAATACAGTGGATATGTTCATATACATCTGCACATATATATTTGTACAGATATAGTTCATACAGTATGTTTAAAGGGAATCTTTCACCTATCTTTTGGCCTATAAGATGCGGCCCATTCTGTAATGCTGTAGATTAGCCCCGATGTAACCTGGAAGATAAGATAAACGAGTTATATTATACTCACCCGGGCGTCCGATCCGGTCCGATGGGTGTCGCGGTCCGGTCTGGCGCCTCCCATGTTCTAGCGATTGTAGGTACAGCAGGTACGTGGGATGTAGTGACGAGACACGAGACCGATGTAACTTTTGGTGGTGGCTTTTATATATATGGATGTCGACGTGGCTGTCCTGAGCAACCGAACAAGATAACAACAATTGTCTTCGCAGAGACCAAAAACAAAGAAACACGGGTAATGAGAACACGACTACCCCGGCGAAGGCCGGTCACTATAGGGCCGCGGTATTCCTACGCCCAGGCGAGGCGGGGGCACAAGAGGCCCTATAAGAGCCCTATGGTGGGGTAACCCCCCGCAGAGGCAGCGGGATACCACCTGTTAGCGGGAGGATGGAGGCCGCAGCCCCGGGCAGGGACGAGTCTCAGTGATGCGGAGTGGCTGCTGGTGGGTCGCTGGCACAGCCTGGGGCTGTGCTGGGAGTCTCACGGATGACGAGGGGCAGGCCCCAGCCACGAGCTGTAGCGGGGTGGTGGCGGCTGTGGGCGGCAACGGGCAGGCCGCAGCCGCGAGCTGGGATGAGGCGACTGCGGGTGGCAGCAGGCAGGCTGCAGCCGCGAGCTGGAGTGGAGCGGCAACGGCCGTGGGCGGCAGCGGACAGGCCGCAGCCGCGGACTGTAGTGAAGCGGTGTTCTTTGGTCGGTGGGCTCAGTGCCGTCTCCCTGCGGTCCACAGCGAGTCTCCCTCCCGTCTCTCCTGCCGCTGTCTTCCTCTCTGGTTGCTGCTGGTGGCTCTTGCTCTCTGGCGCGCTTGAGGTCTCCTGCTCCTCCTCTGCCGATCTGCTGAGTCACTCTCGCCAGCGTCCTCCACCCCTTTTATATTAGCTCCTCCCCCAACCATTCTGGAAGTCTCTGACGTCCGTCCTCTAATTCTGTCCCCCGGAAACAGACCCCCTAGGAACCTTGGTGACGGTCCTCTTGGTTCCGGACCGGACGCGCGGCGGAGGCCCTTCCTCCTACACGATGACGTCCTCCTTCTTACTTCTGCCGCGGCTCCTGCACAGGCGTACTTTATCTGCCCTCTTGAGGGCAGAGTAAAGTACTGCAGTGCGCAGGCACGTGACCACTCTGATCTTTCTCGGCGCCTGCGAACTGCAGTACTTTACTCTGCCTTAACAGGGCAGATAAAGTACGCCTGTGCAGGAGCCGTGGCAGAAGTAAGAAGGAGGACGTCATTGCTACAAGATGGGAGGCGCCGGACCGGACCGCGACACCCACCGCACCCGACCCAGCACCCCGGTGAGTATAATCTAACTTGTTTTTCTTATCTTTCAGGTTACATCGGGGGCTTATCTACAGCATTACAGAATGCTGTAGCTAAGCCCCTGATGGCGGTGGCCGCATCTTATAGGCCGGAAATGGGGTGACAGATTCCCTTTAAACAGAATCAGCATTTGGAATCAGTGAAGTATATTTATTTACATATATAGTACTGTGCAAAAATCTTTAGGCAGCTCTTAAAAAAAACTGCAGAGTAAGTAAGGGCAGGTGCAGATGACGATTTTCTCTCCATTCGAGAAAATTGGTCGTATTATGCTCATCAGACTCTGATCACAGTGGGATCCTATTTTCTTGGAGGTGGAGAGAAAAAAAGTTTCTCCACCTTCTCGATTACATCAGTCTGTGAAAATCTGCACTTGGATGTCAAACGAGTGGGGTCTGATGTTTTCACGGACCCATAGACATGGATGGGCAAATGCCTCCCAATACTCAGAGGCCAATCGTGCATGCTGCGATTTTTTAGACATGTGCATAGTCCCATAGAATAACATGGGTATGAGTACTAGCAGTCAAAACCACGGATAGCACTCAATCTATTAAACCAGTCGTCTTATTTAAGGCCCCTTTCACATGTCCGTGTCTCCCGTACGTGTGGTGAACACACTTTGATGTCCTTCGTGTGACACGGAAGAAGCGCTACTGTAAGCGCTGTTCCCCGGCGGCTGGTGCTGAAGCCGGCTGTCATCATTCTCCCCTGCCGGCGAGCAGAGGAGAATGATGAGCGTTATATTAAATTCTGAACGACAGCAGGTGGAGGCTTTTGGGACTCTTACCCACATCATCTGACACCTGCTGCCGCTAATAACAGTGACAGTAGGCGCAGATGTGTAGGGATACCCGCCATTGACAAGGGCAATCCTACTACACAGTTGTCAGTTAATTGACATTTAAAAAAAACACCCGATATGTAGCGCATGTTGCTGACTTCTCCAACCACCATACAGAAGATTCAGTATCACATATTCTGACAATGTGACATGTCGGAAGATTACTTTTGGGCTGCTCCTGTAATTATGTCATATATGTCATATATTTAGCATTTTGCACACCACTCAGTTTATGATGCATGCAGTCTTTTCCGCGAGGCACTTGACACACTGCCCTAGTTTGACATTTCCCTTTTATTGAAGGTGACAAGTAGCACAGATGAGTCAGCACATCACTGTATGTATGATTTGCATTTTGTGTGCAGGATATTCCTCGTCCAAGTTATTTAAACATTTGCAGCTCTGCACATTTTAAAAAGGCATAAGTCATCAATATAAATGCAGCACATTAAACCATTTAGCTGAAATGGATCTATAATTATAGCTTGTCTCTGCAATCACTTTTCTTGTGCATTAGGTTGGCATTTAGAGTATGCTGCCTGCAGTGGTTTGTTGATGGCTGTGTGCATACATCGAGTAGTAAAAAAATCTGTCTGACATATCAAGTGGTTTCACACGCAGCTGCCATATATTCATGGAAAGCTGACATTAATTTTATGCTTCTCAATCTGAAGAAAGAATAACATAAGGACAGAGAGCCTGATTCTAATGCTGTGTTAGCCTTTTCTTACCTCAGCATCCCTGGTATTTCCAGTATTAGATCACATTGATAAGGGTGGACAGCAGTGCAAGCAGCACTTCTTACTTCAGCACCTCTGATATCTCCAGTATTAGATCAGCTAGACAGGTGGACAGCAGTGTGAGCAGTCTCTTCTTACCGCAGCACTCCTGGTATCTCCAGTGTTCTGCCCATTCATGTACAGCAAGACATTTCTTATGTGCTGTTCCAGCTATGGCCATTAGATGTCACAGTTGCCCTTGTTCATAGATTTAGAATCCTTTCCCTTTAATTGTTGTTCTGTGTAGAACCGCCCCTCCAGGTTTCCCGGGCTTGAAGCATGTAGCCATTTTCCCTCGGATCTCTGAGCCTCTCACATGCGTCCAGCTCTCTGCAAAATCATTGCTCCTATCAAGCGGATTCTGGTGAGGGTTTAATGCAGTTATGTGTTGTGCTATGTATCTGTGTTGGCTAGCCATAATGCAGCCCCCCATGATATTTGCAGTGTATTTTCAGCTCCTTGTAATGCTCTTGCTCTACATATGGTTATATGCATTTCTGTTCATGGTAGTACAATGCTAGCAGCCTAAGTTTGTTTAGAGATCTCTTTTCACTGCATTGTGTGTTGTATTACTCAGCGTCAGTAATAATGCCTGCTACTGATATAACAACACTCTGTATCATTGCTGGAGAACGAAAATGGCACAGCTCAGGATGATACCGTATCTACAAAAGAAGACACACTATCAACAAAAGAAGTTACTGTGTCAACAAAAGCGGAAACAAATGACACTCAAAAACACGAGCAACAAGCAGTGCGTCCGGAAAGAAAAGAAGAGTGGTAGTTATGGGCGACTCACTACTAAGAGGCACGGAGGCAACTATCTGCAGGCCAGACATAACCGCACGAGAAGTATGCTGCCTCCCAGGAGCAAAAATCAAGGATGTGGCCAACAGGATACCAACTATCCTCAAATCCAAGGACGACTACCTTTTCCCACTGATACATGTAGGCGCAAACGACACGGCAAGAAATGACCTACCAACTATCTGCGAAGACTTTGAAATTCTGGGGAAGAAAATAAAGGAACGGAACGTACAGGTTGTTTTCTCATCAATCCTCCCAGTCGATGGTCATGGCATCAGAAGATGGAATAGGATACTAGAGGTGAACACCTGGCTACGACGGTGGTGCAGGCAGCAAGGATTTGGATTCTTGGACCATGGCGTGAATTACCTCTACGATGGACTTCTCGCAAGAGATGGGATCCACCTCATAAAACCTGGGAAACACACATTCGCCAGAAGACTTGCCACACTCATCAGGAGGGCTTTAAACTAGAAGAAGAGGGGATGGGAGGAAAAACGGCAGACAAGAACATGCAGCAGAAGGACAAACTAATCAAGGATACTAGATGTGGTAAAGAGGACCCAAGACAGGGTACTCAGAAGGAAACTAAGAAAAAGGAAGCAAAACTTCTTTCCTGCATGCTGACCAACGCAAGAAGCCTGAACAATAAGACTGAAGATCTGGAGTTGGTAATGTATGAGGAAAAATACGACATAGTAGGAATAACTGAGACATGGTTAGACGACAGCTATGACTGGGCGGCTAACTTGCAAGGATATGATTTGTTTAGGAGGGATCGTAAAAAAAGGAAAGGGGGTGGAGTCTGTCTATATATAAAGTCCACTTTAAAGCCCACACTAAGAGAAGATATACAAGAGGGAAATGAAGAGGTGGAGTCTCTCTGGGTGGAGATACAAGGAGGGAAAAGTAATAAAATCCTCATAGGGGTTTGTTATAAGCCACCAAATATAACAGAAGCCACTGAAAATGTATTATTGAAACAAATAGACAAAGCAGCAAATCACAATGAGGTGATTATTATGGGGGACTTCAACTACCCCGACATAGACTGGGAAACTGAAGCCTGCGTATCTCAGAAAGGAAACCAATTTCTGTCAGTAACCAAGGATAATTATCTGTCACAACTTGTGCAGGGCCCAACTAGAGGGACAGCCCTTCTGGACTTAATTTTAAGCAACAGGCCAGATAGAATAACAGAAGTACGAGTCGATGGGCACCTAGGGAACCGTGACCACAATATAATACAATTCCACTTGTCCTTCAGTAAGGTGCCCTGGAAGAGGGTTACGAAAACGCTGAATTTCAGGAAAGCAAAGTATGATCAGCTTAGAGAGGACCTTCACCGAATTGATTGGGACAATGTCCTCAAAAATAGGAGCACAGAAAATAAATGGGAAATATTTAAATCAGTTTTACACACCCACTGCGAGCTAGCCACACCGTACAGAAATAAAAGGACTAGGAACAGGAGAACACCAATGTGGCTAAATAAGGATGTAAAAAGGGCAATAAATAACAATAACAAGGCATTTAGGAAGCTAAAACAAGAAGGCAATGAAGAAGCATTAAAAAGTTATAGAGAAAAAAATAAAATGTGTAAAAAACAAATACATTTAGCAAAAGTGGAAACTGAGAAGCTCATTGCTAAGGAAAGTAAAACAAACCCCAAACTATTCTTTAATTATATAAACAGTAAAAAGATTAAAATTGATGGTGTCGGCCCTTTAAAGAACAATGAGGGTGAAATCATAGAGAGCGATGTGGGAAAAGCAAATGTTTTAAATACTTTTTTCTCAACAGTGTTCACACAGGAAAAGGATTTGCCAGGGGAAATGCAGAGTGATAATGTAAACTCCCCATTAAGTATTACCTGCCTAACCCAGGAAGAAGTGAAGAACCGCCTTAGTAAGATTAAAATTGACAAATCACCAGGCCCTGATGGCATTCACCCTCGGGTGTTAAGGGAGTTAAGTAATGTGATAGACAGGCCTCTATTCCTTATATTTAAAGACTCTATAGAAACAGGGTCTGTTCCTTTTGATTGGCGGCAAGCAAATGTGGTACCAATATTCAAAAAGGGGTGTAAAAGGGAACCTGGAAACTATAGGCCGGTAAGCTTAACATCTGTTGTGGGTAAAATTTTTGAAGGGTTTCTAAGGGATACCATTATGGAATATCTCAATGTTAATAAATGTTTAACTCCATATCAACATGGATTTATGAAGGATCGCTCCTGTCAAACTAACCTGATCAGCTTCTATGAGGATGTAAGCTCTCAAATGGACCAAGGAGAATCATTGGATGTCATTTATCTCGACTTCTCTAAAGCATTTGACACTGTCCCACATAAAAGATTGGTAAGTAAGATGAGAAAGCTTGGGCTAGGGGAAAATGTGTGTAGATGGGTAGGTAGCTGGCTTAGTGATAGAAAACAAAGAGTGGTTATTAATGGGGCATACTCAGATTGGGCCAGGGTTACTAGTGGGGTACCACAGGGTTCTGTATTGGGCCCCCTACTATTTAATATATTTATTAATGATCTAGTGGATGGCTTACACAGTAAAATATCAGTATTTGCAGATGATACAAAACTATGTAAGGTAGTTAACACAAAGGAGGACAGTTTGCAACTACAGACAGATTTGAGTAAATTGGAGAATTGGGCTGAAAAATGGCAAATGAGGTTTAATACAGACAAGTGTAAGGTTATGCACATGGGAAGGAGAAACAGATGCTACAATTACTTACTAAATGGGAAACTGCTGGGGAAATCAGACATGGAAAAAGACTTAGGCATCTTAGTCAATAAGAAGCTAAATTGGAGTGCCCAGTGTCAGGCAGCTGCCCCCAAAGCAAATAGGGTCATGGGATGCATTAGAAGAGGTCTGGGGACACGAGATGAAAACATAATTCTCCCTCTGTACAAATCACTCGTCAGACCACACTTGGAGTATTGTGTGCAATTTTGGACGCCGGTGCTCAAGAAAGACATTACTGAACTTGAAAGGGTTCAAAGGCGAGCTACTAAAATGATTATGGAGTTGGTTCACTACAATACCCAGAAAGGTTATCAAAATTAGGTCTATTTACTCTAGAAAAGAGAAGACTTAGGGGAGACCTAATATATATGTACAAGTATATCAGAGGGCAATACAGAGATCTCTCCAATGAGCTGTTTGTACCAAGGACTGTGACAAGAACAAGGGGGCGTTCTCTTCGTTTGGAGGAAAGACAATTTCTGCACCAGCATAGAAGAGGGTTCTTCACGGTAAGAGCAGTGAGGCTCTGGAATTCTCTTCCTGAAGAAGTGGTGATGGCCAACTCACTGAATGAATTTAAGAAAGGAATGGATGCTTTTGTTGTGAGTAACAGTATAGAAGGTTACGAATAACAGAATATTATAGGTAGATGGCTGACCCAGCTTAGGGGAAGGAATTTTTTTCCTTATGGAGAAAATTGGCTTCTACTCTGTGGGTTTTTTGCCTTCCCCAGGATCAACAATGCAGAGCAGCTGCACTAAAAATGGGCTGAACTAGATGGACATAAGGTCTTCCTTCAGCCTTCAAAACTATGTTACTGTTATAATAGTATTCTGTATTATCTGCAAGTACTGATGTATTGTACTGTCTGTTTCTTTATCGTTTTTACCCGATATCATCCACTTTTATATCATCTGATCTCATCCATTATTGTGTTCATCAATTCCTGATCTCATCCACAATTGTGTCCACCAATCTCCTTCACTATATCATCCGTTATCATCTAGCATTGTTGTTCACATCATCTTACACCCATACAGTCTTTTTACTGAGAGTGGATAAAGGGTTTAGCCGTATGCTGGAATCCACACAGCGTCATACGTGGAAGAAGGCAGAACATCCAGTGTTAGATCAGGTAGGGTGGACAGCAGTGTGAGCTGTCTCTTTTTACCTCAGCACCTCTGGTATTTACATTGTTAGATCAGATAGGGTGGGCAGCAGTGTGAGCAGTCTTTTCTTACCTCAGCTCCCCTGGTATCTTCAGTATTAGATGATCAGATAGACAGGGTGGGCAACAGTGTGAGCAGCCTCATTTTACCTCAGCACCCGGTATTTCCAGTATTAGATCACATAGATAAAGGTGGACTGCAGTGTGAGTGTAAAGGGAAGAGATTCGTTGGATGCAGTGAAGAGTCGGAGGCAGAGAAGAGCTTAACAGGATCCTGCCTGCTGCACTCTGATGCAAACTCTGCCTGCTGCACCATCCAGTCTGTCCTACTAGGTCCAGCAGCTGTGCGTCTGTTGGTCTGTCCTGGAGTGACGTTCATCGGGAGCCAAGTCTATCCTCACCATCAGAGGCTCTAGTGAACAGTCCGGTGATCGCTTAGTCATGCCCCTTCAGGCTCTCCGCGGCCCGTGGCACAGTGGTTCCACAAACCACGTCCGTGACACTACATAACAAAACCTATCTGCATCATGTAAAAATCAATTCAATACAATCGATGAAATGACTAATACATTAGTTGCAAATAAATCCCTACATCTTGTTTAAAGACTGTAACTTTGTAGGAAACATAATCCTAATAAAGCAAAAAATAGCTATTGCTGGAATTACATGTTGCATATTTGGCTCAGATATTATGTGCAGATATTATTAAAGTAGAATTCACTGTATTTTACATTACTGGCAAAATGGGTGAGTTTTAACCTTACTTTATCCACATTTTGTTTCTTGGGGGCGGCAGAATCCATGCAAATTATTCTTCTTTGTTGCGCGGCCGAGCCGTTCAGTGCACTTTTCCACCTACTTGTTTTACATCTCTCAGCCCTTCTCTCCCTCGATTGACCGCTCTGGCCACAGGAGGGTGGCGATAGATTGAAAGGGTAAGGAGAGCACCTCCTTTAATTGATTAAAAAAACGGATTTGGAAAAAAAAACAGGATTTGACGCTAAATATGTCATTTGCATTATGACTATGTTCCCTACAAGTCGATGTGCTTGGTTTGAACAGTCGTTTTGTGCTGACAGGCTCACCCTTGTTTTTTGTTGTGTGTGTAGACTTAATTTCTTTCTGCGTTTGTGGGTTTTAACCTTTCATAAAATTGTGTTCCAGGCTTGCAAATTAACCAGAAGATTGTGACTGCTTACCCTCAGGTGATACTGGTTCGGGTCCCAACTCCGACAGTTCAATCCGACAGCGATATAACTGTTTTGCGACACCTTGAGAAGCTAGGTTGCCGTCTTGTCAATCGCCCACAAGCCATTTTAAACTGCATTAACAAGTTCTGGACGTTTCAGGAATTAGCTGGACATGGAATTCCTTTACCAGATACTTTCTCCTATGGTAAGTCCCAGGAGCTGTTTCCAGTCGTGTCACGTATAATGCGGGAATTTAGTGCTGTACGGTATGTAATGCAGGGGCGATACATGGACCAATTTATGGACACAGCATTTTGTCCTCCGAGGTTAGGACAGTCAAACCACAGGGGTCCAGTGTTGTGGTCAAAAGAAGTTTCAGCATGGGGTGCCAAGGGCCCAGCAGTAACATTGACTTGGGGGCCCACTTTTCCTCTGAATACAAATATTACACTACCCTCTTTCACAAATTTACCCATCTCTCTATATAATAATTAACTGGGGAGTTTGGTTAATGAATGACGAAATGCTATTTTCTGTGAATCAAGTGAACTATTCCAAGTACTGCCCATACTGTGGGGTTGGGGGCCCACCAGGGGATTGCCCTGTTACCCTATGGGCCAGTCCGAGCTAGGTCATAAGGGTGTGTTCACACATAGAAGATTTTTCCACAACTATACCCTCTTTTAGAGATTTGGGGTATTTTGGGTGCTGGATCCGATTTTCATTCATGCGTCCATTTTTACCATGAGTGTGGCATCCGTTTATCTAATATGGAAAAAAAAAATTCCCATCTTCTCACAACCATTAAACAGTAAAAAAACAACCAGCACACAGTGACACACAGATGACAACCGTGTGCTGTTTTTTTTTCCCTGACCCATTGATTTGGGCGAGTTTGACATGAATGAAAATGGATGTCTTTTTCTTTTGCAGACACTCAGTCAGGCAAAACAACCCACAGATATGCAACCAGCCCCATAAAAAAAAAACACGGATAGAACAAGTACGTGAAAAATGGATGTCTGATTAAGGATTTATATGCAGCAAAATCAGCAAGTGTCACAAGTAGATTTTGCTGTGGTTTTTGTTGCAGATTTGCGGCAGTTTTAACCCTTTGCATTGCAAATAGTGAGATCCGAAATGAATTGACCTACTGCAAATTTTCCATGAGGAAATATTCTGCATTGTGTAGAGGTAAATTGATGAAATATCGCCCATTTAGTTGTAATTTAACAATCCACTTTTGAGTATTCAGAGAGGAAAAGGACTAGAACTCTAGCGCCACCTTTTGGAAGTAGCGATCCTAAAAGTCAGCATCAACCCTTTAACCAGCCTTGCCATGTGAATTAGGATAAAAGTCAAACCAGAATCTCAGTTTGCAGACACAGTGTTTCGGGCTGTGGCCCCTCATCAGTGAAAAGTGTGAGATCTGATTTGGCTAGGTTTAAGGCTCTGGTTTGGGTTTTAAGAGGTAACATTTCTCCTTGTGGAGAGTGACAAGTCTGTCATGTCAGAGTGAGGAGACTTATAAGCCATGCATGCTAATCTGGGAAATTGCTTCCAATAGACAGTGTTAGGGCAGAGTCACACTGCCATAATTCTCGTGCGAGAATCACATTGTAAAACTTGCCCTGGCCAGCACCTCTCCTGTCCTGAGCTTGTCAGCTGCATAGTAATCCATTATGCTGTCTTGCTCAGGTCAGGAGAGGTGCCGGCCAGTCCGTGAAGTGCGATGCGATTATCGCACGAGAATTATGGCAGTGTGACTCTGCCCTTAGAATTCTAGTCATCTTTTCTCTGAAGAAGCAATTTGCATATTTAATTTCCCAGAGGAGCATTGTATGGCTTAGAAGTCTCCTCACTCTGACATGCCAGGCTTGGCTTGGCACTATCCACAAGGAGAAATGTTACCCCTTAATCCACACTGGAAACTTGTAGGAAATATGCAACTTTAGAACAAACTCCAAGTCTATATTCAGACGCTGCATACTTGGTGTGGATTTTTCCACAGCAAATCTGAATCCACAGACAGAATTAACATGCTGCAATAATACAAACTTGCACTGCATTTGAATGAATGCTTAGAAAAGGGCCGTCCGCATACACTCATCAATTTTGCCTGTCCTACAAAATGTTGCAGATTTTATGTTGAAAATTCTCACCAAATGCACAACGTTTGACCTTAGTTCAATGTTACGTTTGCACGTTATGTGTTTGGTGCAGATTTCTCTTGGAGCTAGTGTAGGGAAGTGGACTGACCTATGGACCTGTCTGCAGCAGGAAGGTGAAGGCAAGATGTGCAGTAAAAGTACTTGACGTGAACTGCTGTATAGCAAGTACTGGGTTTTGACCACTAGAGGGAGACCAAGAACAGCAGGAAAAGGAGACGTGCAGTACTAAGGTTTGGTGACAAGATGGAGGCAGAGAGCAGTGAGAAAAGGGCTTAAAAGCAGCTTAAAGGGAATCTGTCACCTCTTTTTTGAGATATCATATAATGATATCATTCAATTGTGTGTCACATAAGGATTCTCTTAGTACTTTTGCTTCCCCCTGACAACGCACCTTTCATGCATAAATACCTTTTTTATATCGGTTCAGATGTATGTAAACTGCCGCTGTCCAGTCCGATGGGCGGGGCTTATTCACCTGCTCCCCCCCTCCCAGTCTTGCTCTACACAAGAAGAAATGCATAGAGCAAGACAGGGAGGGGGGAGCAGTTGAATAAGCCCCGCCCAGCGGACCGGACAGCGGCAGTTTACATACATCTGAACCGATATAAAAAAGGTATTTATGCATGAAAGGTGCGGGGTCAGGAGGAAGCAAAAGTACTAAGAGAATCCTTATGTGACACACAATTGAATGATATCATTATATGATATCTCAAAAAAGGGGTGACAGATTCCCTTTAAGGCTAGGAAACCGCATAGTCATGGTGGGCGGAGTTACAGGGGCTCTAGAGGGGAATTCCCAGGGAGGGGACTAAAAAGGCAGAGAGAGTTCCAGAAGGGAGCCAGTCCAGGAGGAGGAGTTCAGCAGAGCAGGAGACTGAAGGAGGAAGAGACTGAGAGAGGAAGAACTCCGAGAGGGACTGGAAGGAGAAACAGTCAGGGGGGTGGCTCTGACAGGAGAGCCGCAGGACAGAGGAAGCAGACGGACGGACTCAGACAGGCGAAGCGCTGTGGTGGTAGGCCTAGGGCAGCCACAGTGAAAGAACCGTGAGGGACGTCACAGTAAAGAAAAGAGAAGAAGGTGAAAGGTACCCGGGCCTGTGCGTAGAAGCTGTCGTGCTGCTGGGTCGTCCGGAGGGCGGCCAATAAAGAGGATCTGTTGAATGCACATCAGTTTCTGTCTCCAGTCTGTTCGCGGCGAAAAAGGGACCACCCCCCAGTCAGCACACGTACTTACAGTAGGCTCATATGTTGCATATTTGGTGCAGATTTTATATAAAATTTAGCACAAAGTCCGCAACATCTTACAGCACCAGCAAAGTGGATGAGTTTTAACTTGTGTGTTTGTAAATCCATATGGAAATATTTTTTGTTGCTTTTTTTTTTTAAATCCGCAACGTGTCAATTCTTTATCCTGAATCAACTCGAATTTCACCCATTGCAATGGAAAGGGTGAAATCTGCAACAAATATCCGCAGGTAGGGCCACGTTCACACGTTCAGTATTTGGTCAGTATTTTACATCAGTGTTTTTAGCCAAAATCAGGAGTGGAACAATCAGAGGAAAAGTATAATAGAAACACGTCCCCACTCCTGGATTTATCACCCACTCCTGGTTTTGGCTTACAAAATATTGATCGTGTGAACATGGCCTTACAAGCTCAGATTCTGCTGCCAATACGCTATGAAAAAATGTGCTCCAAATATGCAATGTGCGAACACAACCTTTGTTTTTATGCAGCGTATCATCAGTAAAATCCACACCTCTAACTTGCGTATTTTGCTACTGATTTTGTAGCGGATTTGGTTCAGAAATTCACCATTTTCCTAGCTAAGACCACGTTCACACATTCAGTGAAATCTACCATGAATTCTGTACATAGAATTGACATGCTGCAGATTTTTAAATCTTCACCGCAAGTCAATTTCTGCAAATAAGTTTTAGCAGAATGTAGATGAGATTTGTTGAAACGCTGTGGCCTTGTCACTGGAATTTTTGTTCGGATTTGCACAAGGAGATATGATGTTTTGTTCCATTCTCTATTAGACTCCAGACTCTTTATGCACTAGAAAACATTGCTCCTGGGGCACATATTTCTGTATATATGGAGTCTGGCGGAGCTTGTACAACAATGCATAGAACCATGAAGGCCCCCATGCCAGAGTGCCTACTAGGAAGTTATAAAAGACCCCAAAGCTGGAGCTTCATAGCAACTTTTTACATTTGATGTCCTACAATGGGATCTAGTGTAAAATCCCATGCCATGTTACAATGTTGCAGTGTAAATGATTGCAATCTCACAGTGCGATAATGGCCGGATGTACAGGAGCTTGCACTGGAGAGTGAGTTTCCAAGTGAAGAGCAGTTGCAAATTTTGGGTATGTGCACATAATGTCTCTTTCAGGGGGTCTCAGACTGGAAACCACCTGAAGAAGCACTGCAAAAACAAAAATTAGCATAGCGCACAGCAATGTCAAAACGACATTGCTGTAAACATGTGCAAACTCATGTCACTTCTTTTAACTGGTTCAGGGTTCGGAAACCTTGAAGCAGTTTAAAGGGAATCTGTCACCTTTTTTATCCCCTATTAGCTGCCGACATAGACATCGGGGGCTTATCTACAGCATTCTGTAATGCTGTAGATAAGCCCCCGATGTAACCTGAAAGAGAAGAAAAACACGTTATACTCACCGAGGTGGACGGCCCGGTCCGATGGGTGTTGCGGTCCTGTCCGGCGCCTCCCTTCTTCATGCAATGACGTCCTCTTCTACCGTCCTGTAATGGCTCCGGCGCAGGCGCATTGCTCTGCCCTGTTGAGGGCAGAGCAGAATTCTGCAGTGCGCAGGCGCCAGACCTCTCCCGACGCCTGCGCACTGCAGGACTCTGCTCTGCCCTCAACAGGGCAGAGCAATGCGCCTGCGCCGGAGCCATTACAGGACGGGAGAAGAGGACATCATCGCATGAAGAAGGGAGGCTCCGGACGGGACGGCGACACCCATCGGATCTGACCGCCCACCTCGGTGAGTATAATATAACGTGTTTTTCTTCTTTTCAGGTTACATTGGAGGCTTAGCTACAGCATTACAGAATGTCTATGCCAGCAGCTGCAAAGCCAAAAAAAGGGTGACAGATTTCCTTTAAGGAAGTAACATGTTTGTTCTTTGGGCGCACCCGCTCTATATACTTGACAATATAGAGCTAAAACGCTTCTACAAAAACGATGGCAAAGCCTCCAGTAAAGCCTATTTAGGAAAACAAGCCCTGGCCTTTTCTTGAAATACCTGGAAAACTTGGCGGTTCCACCGGCATCTTAAAGACGCCGAGTGCACATACCTCTCTTACTATGGAGGAACTGTCCTGTCCTGCATCACACATGCAAATATGGAGGAGCTGTCCTGTACTGCGTCACACATACAAATAAGAAGGAACTGTCCTGTCCTGCGTCACACATGCAAACCTAATATTAATAGAACTGTGTAATCTTTAATTTTCCCTGCAAAAATAAAAATACTTGTTTTCAAAGTCTTCCATAGATGATCGCTGTTGGTCCCAGCAAAGGGACTCTTTGCCATCTGTGTGAATATGCCCTTAGATGAGGGATTTCTCATTGTCGTCACAGGTGCCTTCTTACATGGAGGGCAACCAGTGCCAGCTGGGATTTATTTGCCATAGGAGCACCTGGTAATTACCATATAAATCTCAGCATGCACTGTTTCTCCTCATATGACTTGGTGCTAACGTCAGTTTTTCTCACAAGATTTACAGGTTCATTGGAAGGACGGTGATTTCTTTTCTATTCCTGCTGAAACATAAAAATAGAATTTACCTTTAAAACAGGGCTCTCCGCCGAAGCAAGGCCAAAGTGTTCTGCATAGTAATGGTGTGGCTAGCAGATCAGCTACCGGAGTGGTCAAACCGGACAGATCCAGCAATACCATAATCAATGCCAAGGACCGGATCAAAAATTGATGTAAACGGTACTTGTGTATACATAATACATAATAATTAGCAGTAAATGGGTTTTGGAATGGATGCTGGGCTCTATCCACTTGCATATGGGCCAATATATACATTATTGGGGGGATTAATTTATGGCTTACGTTATTTTTTTATTTTTTAACATGGCAGGTGGACACGATGAATTTGCAAAAATGATAGATGCAGCAGAACCTCTTGGATATCCTGTTGTTGTGAAAAACACTCGAGGGCATCAAGGTAATTTATTATGGACTGGATGCAGTTAATGTCAGAGATCAATTCGATCAACTCTACCCAAACCCTACATATGGAGGTGCAGTTCTTTGATATGTGCACACGTTGAGGATTGAAGCAGAACATTCTACCAAGCCCATGTTTTCCAAACTGCCCCCATTATGCTGATAGTCAGGCCTATCAAGGACTTGAATGGGGGGGGGGAGGAAGGAAGTAGCACTGTAAGAATCCCTCCTGGGTATGTTCAAACTTCAAACACATATATTTGAGTCCACAAAATCTCTAGGACAGCAAAGAAGAAAGCACGACTCTAGAAAGTCCAAAGTAACAGGGGTTTAGTAACCCATCCCAATACAGAGACCATGCAACATAGAGGAGCTGAAACGTTTCATGGTCTCTGTATTGTGATGGATAAACGAACTGCATTCATTTCAAGGTTTTGGAGTGCTGCTTTCTTCTTCGCCATCCAAGGGCTTTCTTGGGATGCAGAATTAGGACTCTACATGGTAATGGAAGTGTTTTATGAGGCTTGGGTAACTTGACTTTGCTATTTTGATGTATACCTAGTCAATAACCTAAACGATGGCTTTCTCTACACTTTGTACCCGTTTCTTTATCTTTTTGATATTGAATCATTGTTAAAAGCACCACTCCAGCGGGTTTTATTTTTTTATTGCAGGGCTGAAGTGGTGCTTCTAACGTAAGGCGCTTACACTTAGTCTTATACTTAGTAGTCGCTGTCTTCTGGTGTTATCCACGCCGCTCCTATCGGTGTCTAGCATTTTGTGACCTGCCGCTTCAGTGTTTGCTGGAACCGGAGGTCACTTTCCAAGCCTTTTT